>NC_138180.1:45450057-46050057 GCF_964165515.1 Mesoplodon bidens
AAAACAAAACAAAACAAAAACAGCTGATCTGCTCATGCAATTCCATTTCTCCTCCTCCTCCTCCTCCTCCTCCTCCCCCTCCTCCTCCTCCCCTCCCCCTCCTCCTCCCCCTCCCCCTTCTATGTGCTTTCTGTCTGTCAAGGAGAAGATTTCCAACTCAAATGTAGACCAAAAGATTTCTAGGTTCCAAAACTTCAGGGTTCCATGGATCATGGTGTCCAACACCTGCACAGAGCCTTCAATAACGGCCCTCTTTCTCAGCACACACAAGTCAAGCCCAGACCAAGGCACCCTAAGGGCAAAAACCCTCCAAGATTTCTCCCATTAGACCCTAAACATCAGCACACACACCCTCCCCCGGTTTCTATTTTGTATCGTGTGGGCTCAGACAGACAACAACAAACACTTCGATCGATCATTTTCCTTTAGCGTGTTTCATGAACGTTGCACTGGCCGGAGACACCTCAGTGTGTAACAGCTCATCCCTGTGTAAGAGGCTTTGGCTTCTCAGTGAAGGGGTCAAGACAAGGGACTCAGGCCCCTCTGTCAACTTTTCACTGGATTCATTGGCCTCACTGTTGTCCCAAGCGATAGCTGGTCAGATTTCTCATCATTTTTTTTCATTTTTTGTCTTCTGGCTTTAGAAAGGGTTTTCAACTTTTTTTTTTTTTTTTTCATTTTTTGTCTTCTGGCTTTAGAAAGGTTTTTTTTTTTGTCATTTTTTTTGTCATCTGGCTTTAGAAAGGGTTTTCAACTGGGGTAAAAAGAGCAGGCTTGTTTGGGGCGCTTTCATGGTGGGGAGGAGGGGGTGGTGGCCCATTCACCCAATCTCGATTCACCCAATCTCAGGTAGTGCCCTATTCAAAACGTTTGTTTTCATCCCATCAGGGTCCTACCTTTGGAGAGTTTCCCTGCCTTAAACGTCCTCTGCGCTCCACCTATTCATCCACCATCCACCACCACCCCGCTGATCTGTTCACCCTGTCCATGGTTTTTCTTTTCCGAGAAAGAGTGTTACCTATAGCTCGTCCCCACGCTATGTGTCCGTCCATTCACCTCCTGAAGGACATGTCTCGGTCACCTCCGAGAGAGTTCTTGGCAGTGAGGAATAGAGCCGCCACCGTCAAGGTCCGCGTGCAGGTTTCTGCGTGGACCTCAGCCGTTCGACTCCCTGCCTCGGGTCCATTCATAACAAGGAGCCCCCCGAGGGCCGGGTCTTACGGTGAGAGTGTGTTTGGCTGTGAAAAACACCACCCCTGTTCACAGAGTTCCCAAAAATGGGGGGGGGGAGGGGTGGGGGTTGGGGTGGGGTCGGGGTGGAGCTGAGGGCACATCACAGCACACCGAAGCATCTGGAACCCGAGGAGGGGGGCAAGGAAGGAAGATGTCCCCGGGACAAAACCTTCCCTCCCCGTCCTTAGGGTCGATGGCTGGACCTGAGAATTCCATGGACACCAGAGACGGATTTGTGAAACCAGAATTCCAAGAAAGGGGACCTGATTGAGACCCCAAAATGAGTTTCTTTGGGGTTTGTTAGGACGGCAGGCCAGGAGACACCGTGTTCCACTCGACTCCCAAACGGGGCGAGTTTATAAAAAAAAATAAAAATAAAGCAAAACCGAAAGCAAACACACACACAAACAGAAATCCCACCAAAACACACAGACACACAGACACACACACACAGCTCTGGGTGTGCTCTTCGGTGTCCATGATTTCACGTGCCTTTTGGGCACGGCTGATAGAGATGGACATGAAGCAGCAGGACAGCAAGCTGGCATCTCGGCCGGCCTAGAGAACTTTCCCAAGTGAAATATCAGAACCAGGGCAGGGGGGCCGCAGAGAGAGGCGATGAAGGGAGGCCCACGTGACCTGGGAGAGAAGGGGTGTGTTGACCAACCTCGGTTCACCCCGTCCCCCTCCGGCCGAGAACCTGACTTCACTTCCTGCCCTCAGGTGTGTGAGAGGACCATGTTTCTTTCCAATAAATACCAACACCTCATTTCAGTCTGTTTGTGTGCTTGTTTTTGCTTGTTCATTTTCTGGACGAGGCCAAAGAAGCCTTCCAGTGGAGGTGTGTGTACAAAGGAGGATCTGACAGGATGGGAGGGTGCGGGTCAGTCCATGTGCCAAGAAATCCAGAGAATCTGTCATAGCTGAGACTCGGGCCTTTTGCAGAAATAGGCCAAGAGAGTTCAGATTTGATCATTTGTCGGAAGCCATCCTGGAGCCATTGCACCATGACAAAGTCATGAGCAACGGAAGGCGAAACTGCAAGGCAGCACCATGCCAGGAAGGTGGACTACAGCTCTGTTGTTATGTTTTATGATATTAAATTTACATACAGGGGCAAATTTGGGGGGATGTTGCTCCACGTGAAAGAAAAATTCCTCTAGGACTCCCCCTCCTGAAACTACCACAGAATGGGAAGTACCCACTAAAGCCCCGGGGAAATGGGTAAAGAATTAAGAGCTTGGAACTAAGGGGATGTTTTTATGAAAAACACCCTCTAGTATGGAGTTATGGCCATGGGCCGGAGTTCCTGATGACATAGGAAGTTTATGGTTCTATAATAAAGGAAGATTAATTATAGAAAAGCAAATGACTAGAGCAGAATTGGTTGCTAGGATAGGGAGAAAACACTGTCTCAGTTGAAGGAAACAACGAGAAAGGGCATGCAGGGTATACTGTAAATATTTTCATGGAACCATTGTAAAAGGTTGCCCATGCAAGAAGAGAAATAGGAACAAGTAGCTCCAACTTTTACAATTAAAATAATCATATAACTGCTTGGCTTGGTTACTAAGAAATAACGTGTGATTAATGGGAACCTGGGGAAATATTTTAATAGGACATCTAGAAACTAGGGGATTTTTTTTTTTAATCTATAGAATATTTTGAGGTTTGATTGTGTTAAGATTGTTTGGCCACGTACTTGGTAATGTAATCAACTACACTATATAAACCTGTGATTGTAAACAATAAAGACATGAGAAAGAGAAACATGCAATGCTGATACTTTAAGAAGTGTAATAGCATTATTTCCTTCGCCGACGCTATCCATCCCTCGCGTATCCCTGGACTCACTGGAGCTGGACTCCGGCAATCATTCACTGCCAAATAGTCATCACAGCAGTTTCCTGGAAGGGACTGTGTTGCAGGAGCCAGCGTGGCCCTCAGCCCTCAGGCCTCAGGCCGGCAGGCAGACAGGCAGGCAGGAAGGCAGGCAGGCAGGCAGGCAACGGCTATTGTCTGTTGGTCCCGCCCCCACCCCACCCCCTTTCCTTCTCCAGAGCTCCTTCCTAAGTCCCCTGGACTGACCTTTGCCAGGAGCCGGGGAGGGGAGGCCCGGACGATTCATTCGGCAGGGCCTCGTTCAATCGCTCCATTCAAATGCTGAAAGCTCTCCGGTCAAGTCGGGGCGAAGGTGGAGTCAATAGCCATCCACTAAAGAAACTGAGTTCGGACACATCTGCACGATGCAACACTCTGAGTGCGAGTGTGTGTGTGTGCGTGCGTGTGGGGGTGCTCGTGTGTGTGTGTGTGTGTGTAATACTAAAGACGTTACAAGAAAACTACTAGAGTGCATCAATGAATTGTGAAGTTGCAGGATACAAAATTGAAACACGGAAATCTGTTGCATTTCTATACACTAACAATGAAATGAAAGAAAAAGAAATGAAAGAAACAAATCCATTTACCATCACATCAAAATACATACATACATATATATATACATATATATATATATATATATATATATATATAATTCTTGACAACCAACTTATGTCATTTTGAGGTTTTTGCCTTTATAAGCCTCACCAATCTTGTAGTCTGGCTGAACACATTTCAGGTCCTTCTAGAATCTATCTCTCCTGAGCTATAGACCTCAGTTTGGCTCAAATAAAAGTCTTTTCCTAGTATAGATTGATTTACGGAATATTTATATTGATAACACAATTAAAGAGTTTATTACACTTCAAAATATAATAAACAGCTAAAATATGAGTTACAGACACTAAATCCCACTTTCATTTAGTGCACGGAGGCTGCTACAAGGGCAGTGGACAGGGACGTGCTCTGGGCCCAGCAAGGAGGGCCTCGACAGCTCTCTGCTCTTTCCAGCTGCTCCAAAGCCCACTGCGCCGCCCCTGGTGGGGCTGGGGACAGAAGTTCAAGCATCATGGAGACGCTGGGGACATGACTATGAGTTGGGAGGTCCCCAGACCTGCACCCTTCAGAGACCATCCCCGTCGATGACACTCCAAGCCCTGGAACTGCCAACCTGAGGTCCTCTTCTTATGGAGCAAGGGCTCTTGTGACTGAGGTGCAGAAAGCCCAACTGTGACAGCAGGTATTTTAATCAAAGTTAAGGGTTTATTTACAGATCTCCAAGCAAGGGATTGGGAGACAAGCCATAGATACACTCCAATTTGGCTTTTGAGTTAGGGGCTTTTTTAAAGGGAAGAAAAAATAGACTGCCATTAATCATCATCATTTAATATTTCTGTGACTCTTTTTTTCCTTTTTTAACAAATCGAAGTATAGTTGACTTATTGATACAATATTGTGTTACTTTCTGGTGTATACCAAAGTGATTCAGTTATATATATATATATATATATATATATATATATATATAAAACCTGTAAGCTATAATGGAAAATTATATATATATAAAATTATATATATTTTATATATTAAATTATATATATAATATATATATATAAATTATATATATATATTATACATATTAAATTTTATATATAATAATATATATATAATTTTCCATTACAGGTTATTACAAGATATTGAATATAGTTTCCTGTGCTATGCAGTAAATACTGGTTATATTTTTTATGAACAGAATTGTGTAACTGTTAATCCCATACTATATGTGATATTTGTTCATCATAAATTCAAAAGTCAGGCTGTCACTGGTTTATGATTCTCAGGCCAGGTGCTCCCCGGCTCAGGGGTCTTTGAGCTCATCTTGCCCTGGAGAAACAACTTGAATCTGGAGAGAACGATGACATCTACAACAGCAACTGGTACATATTGATGAAGTTAACAACAGAAGTCTAGTCACCTAACTATGCTTGATGAGTGTTCCATTAGCACACCATTGAGGTCAGAGGTTACAAAGAAAAGGGAGAAAGTTTTGGTTAGAGAGATCATCGGTAAACTCAGTGAGGGAACTCAGTTTCAGGGGGACTTGGATTCACCATGCAGGACGTGGGAGGACAGCACCTCACTCCTGGTGCCCAGCCCCATCAGCTCCTGAACGGACCCCTGCCCCTGAAGAGGCCCCTCTGGGGGAAGGAGGAGTTGCTGGGACATCGGCCCCTGAGCCCCTCTCTCCTCTGGCCCATCTCAGGGCTCCGAGTTCCCGGAGGATCGGAGGCGGGGGCCCAGTGGGGAGCTAGTGGCCAGCGGGAGGAAGAGGAGCCCAGTGCAGCAGCGGCCCGAGTGCAGGAAGCCGGGGCGGTTCTGATCCCGTGGGGCGAGCCTGGGGCCGGAAGGCCTTCTGCGAGGAGCACGGGGCCGCCGGCCGGCTCCCCACCTCTGCCGCCTTCCCTTTTGGCGGAGGCCTCTGGGCGGCTCCAGACAGGGAGGCGGGCCCTCCTTTCCTGCCTCTCCTCCAGCTCCTGGCCGGGCCCCTGCAGTGTAGCTCCCAGTACCTGCAGCCCTTTCCCTGCGCGGAACCCCGGGCGCCCAGCAGAGAGGCCAAGGCCCGGGGCCCTAGGCTCCGCCCACACCGATGGGCTCCTCCCAGACCCGCCAGCCAGCTGCAGGAAGAGCCGGTGGATCCACAGCCACCTCCTCACCAGAGAAGAGGTTCTCATCTTGTCGCAGGAAGAATTCAAAGACAACAGGGAGAAGGAGAAGACACAGCGAGGACTTCTGGGGCACAGAGGGCCGACGGGGCTGAGCGGCGGCGCTGAGCTGCTTGGACAGGCAGCTTACAAGGGGCGTGAAAATGAAGGGGCGGAGTCTTCATTGGGGAGGGTGGGGGCGGGGTGGCACTTCCTGATTTTCACCCCAGCTCCACCTTTCTGAGGGGAGGAGGGAGTTTCCTCCTTATTTAGCCTTGCTGCGAAGTGTCCCAGCCCCGGTGCATGACGGGAACTTCTCATCTGCAAGGCTAGTTTTATTTATTGTAATGAGGGCTTAATGAGCAAAAAGTTACATTTAGAGGCCTTAGATTCCCGTTTTCTCACCTTCCTTTCCCTCCAGGACACTTGTCACCCAAAAATGTATGGTTTTCTGTCCGTCCAGAAGTTCTGCTTTTCTTTGTCTGCCTACAGACCCCAGTTTACAAGGTGTATGGTTTCCTGCCATCTGGCCCCACCCCCTTTCTCTGCTCACATCTAGCTGTTTGCCTGCTGTAGCAGCTATAGGTGCCGCCCTTGGCTCTGGGCCGGTTTGGGGCAGGGGCGCTTAGACTTCTCACTCTGCTGGCTTCCAGACTGAGGCCAAAGAACTGGAGCGGGATGCGCTGGGCCCGTGTGTTTTCTGTCCTGAACCCAGGGCTGGCACTGGACAACAAGGCAGGAGCCAACTACACATGCCCAGGCAGGCCCCTTCTTTCATCCTTCATCTCTGGTGTGAAAGAGCCCAGATGCTGCCCCTAGCCTGTGCTGTAGGACCTGCAAGCTAAAAATGATTTTTGTAGTTTCAAATGTTGAAAAAAAAATTAAATATTTTGCAACATTTGAGAATTATATGACATTCGCATTTTAGTGTCTATAAATAATGTTTCATTGGCGCACAGCTCCTTTGTTTACCTTTTATCTGTGGCTGCTTTCCTGCTATAATGGCAGACTTGACGGATAAAGCAGAGGTCATAGGGCAAAGTTTAAGATATTCACTCTCTGGTCTTTTAGAAAATTCTGCCAGCTCCTTCTCTAGAAAAGTAGTATTTTCTTACCACTATATGCTGAGGGTTACACTTAATAAGCACGTAAACTATTGGTGAATTTTGCCCCTTGAAATAAACCTTGGGTAGCTGTAAAACTGATTACATTACCCTAAGGAACCTCATAATAAACCTAGCCACCAAATGTGCAATTATTACTAGGCTGAGAAGGGAATTTATGTGCTGACTTCTTTTATCCCAGAAATCACCACAAATAAGCATAACTGGAATACAGCTCCCATCTGAATTAGCATCAACTACAGAAACTGCCAAGTATTTCCAAGCCTACGAATGGGGCAGAGTAAACCATAAAACTAGCTTGACCTTTGGTTTAGAGACATCTCTGAACTATAGAAGTGTTTGCCAAAGTTTATTGAACTTGAAAATCAAAAAATAATAATTTATTGATAGAAAACTATCAAGATTTAATAAGTTCTATTTACACTTAGAGGAAAGAAAGCTATAAAAATGGTCACATTGATGACACAATTCCTATATAATTTACATATGCTTATGAAAATTTTATAAAAGCAAAAATAAGTAATTAGAAACATACTATTTTTTTTGTCATTAAATAAAAAGCTTTTTTTTTTTTTTTTTTTTTTTGCGGTAAGCATGCCCCTTACTGTTGTGGCCTCACCCATTGCGGAGCACAGGCTCCAGACGCGCAGGCTCAGTGGCCATGGCTCACGGGCCCAGCCACTCCGCGGCATGTGGGAATCCTCCCGGACTGGGACACGAACCCGTGTCCCCTGCATCGGCAGGCGGACTCTCAACCTCTGCGCCACCAGAGAAGCCCAAATAAAAAGCATTTTCATGCAACTTCCTGGTATACTGTTGCATCTGTTGCACCGTTTCTTTCTTAAAATGCATTCCTGCATAATGAGAACATGTAGATAAAGACAGTTTGTATTTTTCTTTTGTATTTGTAAGTACATTTTAGTTGAAATTTATCAATAGTGTATATAGCCTATAATACATTCTGGGAAATGCTGACTTATCTGGTAATATGGTGTTATTTTGGATTGTTTTGAATTATCTAAAATTAAATTAGAATAAAATGAGGACCCCAATAAAATAATCAAAATAAATATCATTTTGTCTAATATCATTTAAAATGGAAACTCATTAAATCTCAAATAAAATAGTTGTTCAATGGAATTTTAAGTGGCTTGTAGAGAAAATTTTCTATACTTATAAAGCATACTGATTTTCAAAAATATAATTTAAAATTTAAACAATTAAATTTAAAAGTACTTATTTTATAACATAGTGAACAGCAAACCTTGCTCTTAGGAAAGGAAATCTAGCTTTCCTCTCCTTGCGTCTTGCAGAATAGCTTTCCAACGGTTCAGAATTCTGTAAAATATTTGTAATAACCCAATCATTATGAAAATATATAATCTTTCGGAGTCCTATAATTGAAAACGTTTTAAACATGGATTTTATTTTATCAAGTGCCAACTTATCATTGTAGACTAGTTGCAAACATCTTATAATGGTACTATATATGAACACTTGTCAGAAACCTCTGGAGAGTAGACATACACATGGATCTCTGGGGAGCTGGGCGTTGTGTCTCTGTGAATTAGTGTCCGTGTCCCTGGTGTTTGAACACATTCTGAAAATGGGACTCTTACCATGTCTGCAATCATCCTCCACCTCGTAGTCATGGAGATATCGACCTGTTTTTGGTGGGGAAAAATCAAAACAAAACAAAACAAACCCTTGGCTACAAAGTCTAAGGTAAGTGATGAACCTTTGCCTGACTCTGAATTCTTGGAATGTTCCTGTCCAGGTACACACAGCTCTTCAGGACTAGCATTCTCATTAAGATTAAATTAATTCTCTTTTCAGTTATGAGGAAAATATTAAATAAAGTTTAACAGCAATAGAATTAATCGAGGCCCCAGAATTTAATCACGAATCATGTGTTTATTCTCGTGGCCATACATCCTTGACATGTGCATACATATTTGAACACTAATATAACAGTTACCATTATTTGTGTTCTACTTTTTAGTTACCATTCAAAGTTAGTTCCTGATTAACCCTAGTGTTTCTAAGTATATTTACAACTTCATAAAAATAGAAAGTCACTAACTGATCAATAATGACTGTATTGAAGGAAAACAGGCCCATCTTACTGAACACAAGGTTTCATTGTTTTGAAAAACACACGCTCACTCAGTAGTGCTTACATATGTCCAAGCACTGATCCACTGAACTGGGGATGCGTTATTTCTTGTTGCTTGTTACCAAAGTTTGTATTCAACATTTCTCAAGATACTTCACCATCTACACATTTCTGCTGTCTATTTGTAATACACTGTCCCACAGTTGATATTGTAGAGAATATTTTTTCCTGGATCTCAGCACTCATGTTTTTGTGTAGTCATTAGCAGTTGTTTCTGTTCTGAAGTGTGCAGTGAGCATCCTTGGATAGGTCTGAGGTGACCAGCTGAGTGACTATAGCAGCTCACTTAACTCCTCCGTCACTGAGGGTCCTGGATGGATGCGACCTTAAGGTCCCTTGTGTTCATTCTTCAGCACATTTCCTGAGGATTGTACACACTAGGGACACATTAGTGAACGAGACACAAGGGACCCTGCTCTCATGTTGCTGTGGGGAGTATACAGACTCTTCTAAATGAAAGTCTAAGAAAAATAACTTTGAAGAGTGCTACCAAGACAACTAAGCTGGTGATGACCGAAGCCCAGAGCACCCGGGCTGCTGCTGGCGGGACAGCGGGCCAGTCTCACCACAGCAGGGCGTTCTCTGCTGCTGACTCAGCCTCCTTCATTACAGATGGCATTTGAGATGTGATGGGAAAGGAGAAACCTCTAATGTGCAAAGGGCAGGGGAGGGGCCAGCGTTAGACGAGGGGGGCCCTGAGGTTTTCCTGAGGAGCTAACATCTGAGCTGCCATCCAGGTGAACAGAAGCCACCAGCCCTTTGAAGGTCTAGGGCAAGGCAGCCTAGGCAGAGAGAAGAGCAACGTCAGAAAGTTGGAGGTGGGCCCAAAGCCGGATGGGGAGGAAACACTGTGGCTCCATTGTCCTGAGTGAGGGGCATAAATGATGGGGTGGGAGGGGAAGGGGAGGGATGGGCCGAGTCAGGGCCTGGCTCAGGCTGGGAGCCTGTGGTCTCAGATTTGCTACTGCTGTGAACGCCGCTCTACACTCCTAGTGCACATTAGATGTCCTGGGCCCACACAGGGGGAAGACAGAGGGTCCAGAAGTCCTATTGGGCTGGATAGAGTAGGCCAGGAACCAGCAAGATTGCAGGGTCTGAAATCAGCAGGGGCTTTTCTGACATCAGTGAGCCAATTTCTAACACAGGAGACTGAAGGCCAAGTTCAGCAGTCTTGCTCAGAATGAGCGAAAATGAATTCATTTATAAATTTGCAGAACTATTGTCTCAAAGAAAAAGTTCATCTTTCTGAAGGTCACATAGAAAGGCTACAAGGGAACCAGACCTTAGAAATCCTACTTCGGTGGAAGAAAGTCGCCAGCAAATTGCTTGGAGAGTTTAAGGAACGTGTAGCTTTAAAATCAAGAAAGAAAAGTTAGAAAAGTAAGAAGAGTTCCGGGGAAGGGGCTCATTCTAAGACAGCAGGCTGTGTCTGGTGGTAGGCAGCCGCTCAGAGCTGCACACTCCTTCCCCTGTGGCCAGGATCATTCGTATTGTGCTTTATCTGCACCACTTACAAACGCAATTCAGCTGCAGTAACTCGTACTGACTCAGCTAGCTCCCACTTGACGTTCTCAGCAAACAGGCATGTGGAGTCTTCAGGAAACCCCTCCTCCAGAGAAGGCCCAGGATCTCCACCTGACACATGTGTCCCCTGTCCCATCATTTCACCAGTGTCACGTGACGTCCTTGCTTGACTCTGCACAGTATGTTCCTGACGGGATTCCTTTTTAGGAGGGGGAATCATTCTTGTCAGCCATCACCTCAGCATCAATGTTCTCTCACCTGCAATTTTCCTTCTATATTCTTTGAAAGAGCGTTTCAACAAATTCTCGATTTGAACATGTATGTTTTGTATTTATTGATTTTTATGCATCCGTCAGTGTATCCTACGTTCTGGTTTCTGCCCTTAGCTTGTTGTGAAACCCCTTTCTGAGTTAATCAATGACATCTAATCTCCCTTCCCGTCACCTCTTTTCCATTCTTCTCCACCCTTCTGTGACACACGTCACTACAGACACATCCTCATTGCCATGGTATCCTGTCCTTCCTTTGGGATGCTTATTATGCCTTCCCACTTCTCTGCTGCCTCGTGTTCCCGTGTGTGCTCTACCCGCCACTCCCAGCAGCTTCCCCCCTCGCTCTTACCTTTGGAGCCCGTGCCTCCCAGTTCAGCCGTCATTACTTGGCACCAGGTCCCAAGGACTTATCTGCAACCTGACGTCCCCTGTCCCCACCTCTGGGCTCCGTAGCATGTTCCCTTGAATAACTACCACGCATGAAACCTCATTCCTCTCCTTCTTCTTCTCCTCAGCTACATCCCCTGTGGATGCCTCCCTCTCTCCTGAGCATCCAGGCTCCATGGTTCAGAATCATCCATGATCCATTTCTCCATACATGGGAGGTTATCTGGCCATGTGGAGTCCAGCTCTAATGGACTGAGATGAACAATGAGGGGCAGAGGGCAAGGGAGAGACAGGAGGTATGTACCAGGTCAGGCTGTGATTGGGTGAGAATAAAGGGCCGTGCTCAGAAGAAGAGCAGATTATGGAGGGTTTCTGAAGGTAGACCAGATTGGGGAATATTTTTCAACACAGGTGGAGAAGGGGTCTGATAGAGAGGTTACAGTTTAAAGGAAGCGGAAGTCTCATTGCTAGTTTCCTCGGAAGGATTCAACAACTCACTATCTTTACATAGTAACATCTTATCAAGTGTTCTTTCAGTTAGAGAAAGTCCAGGTTGCACATCCCTTGGAAACTTATCCTACAAATTTTCTAGCAGTGGAAAACCATAGGCCGAGGTTATGCATGGCAGCGTTGTTTGTAATACCAAATGATCAGTAAATATTGGTGTTTATTCCCATGTGGATTGGTGAAGTGAGCTGGTGCCCTTCTTTGTGTTTTGTCTAAATCTCCTTCTGAGTCATCGCACAAAGCCCAGCAGAATGTGTGAAGCAGAGGTGTGGTGTGACACGTCTGCTCCTGTTACTGAAAACAAGTTCCTGTGCTCGATGCCCAGTGAGGTCAAGCGAAGTGGAATGTCAGAGTTTGGAGCAGAGTAAAGTTATTGCAGGGCCACACAAGGAGATGGGTGGCTTGTGTCCAACAAAAACCCAAACTTCCCAAAGGCTTTCAGCAAAGCATTTTGAAAGGCCAGATGAGGGGTTCGAGGTTGGTTGTTGCAGACTTCTTGGCGCAGGAACATCCTTTGTCCATGAAGTTCACCTCACGGTGTTCCTGTAAACCTCCAACAAAAGAAATGTTGTTCTCTGTTCTGCAACTTTTATCTCTCTATGGATGAAAAGTGTTATCCCCTTAAAGGTCAGATCCTTGAGAATGGGCTATCCTGCCTACTTAGGCTAGAGGCAACATTCTTAACTCAAAGCGAAGACAATAGAACACAGAGGTTAAAGTAACAAAACATCCTCTGTGGAATGAAATTTGTTCTTCCCTATGATGACACTCCTTACAGTGTGTCTGATCGCCGTGCAGCTGGGACAGTGTGTGCCTGAGCGTCCACCTTCCTTCCCACCAGTGTGGCTCTGATGGGACCAGAGGTCTGAATGGGGAGATAAGTAGGGATGCCTTAGTCTTCTTTTACCTCCCGGTGAAGGAGCTCTTATTCTGAGGGGATTAGGGAGCCCAGGGAGCCTGGGCCCTCCCTGAAAGCACATATAAAATGTGTTGTGCACAGGCTTTTGTTCATAAAAGATTAAATGCTCTGGATCCAGGCTCTCTGGAATATTTTATCAACATTTTTAGTCTTTATTTATTCTTGTGAATTGTACCAGAACACAGAGCTACAGTAATTTCAGCACATATTAATTGTTAACTGTTCCGAGTAAGAGTAAGTTTTTGAGGACTGGGGGAGACTGGTTGTTGAAAAGGTGTAAAACCATTCTGTGAAGTACATTGAATTGAGAGCATTCAAGCCTGCACTATGAGTGTTACCAAATATTTTAATAAATACTACTTTGTTTCCCACTTGTGAGCTGCTAGGTTAAGTCTTTTGTTTGTTTCTCTGTTAGTTTCTTTTTCTACATAAGAAAACTTAACTTATCAAGTCTGTCTGTCTGATCAGGATTACAGGACAAAATTCAGGGCTGGTCCCAAGTACATTTTTAGATGGCAGAGCCTGTTTCTGTGGTTCATTGTAAATGTTTCATAGACATCATTTTAGACGGCTTTGTGCTCTTCTAAAACTACCCCTGCAACCTAATGTGCTTGTGCTTAGTGCACTAATGCATATAAATATTTATGCTTCCATGGCAAGTGCGGCAAGCTGCTTAAAAAACAAACAAACAAAACACCAGGGAACTGAAAGTTATCTTTTGTTTGTTTGTTTTTATAATGGACTAAAATTGCCCCTTGCTGTCCAATTTGTAGAAATGCCCAGTGTATATAGTCTGAACCTTGTCTACTGAAAGCCACAATAACTAGGATATCAAGGTAAGTTAGACCCACAAGTCTTTCTAATTATACTCTCTTTACAATGAGTTATGTAGTTATATTTATAACCTGTCTCCAGAATTCCCAATCTCTGGTTGCAGAAAATAAGAAATTTGCAAATTATTTAAAATTGTGGAAGATGAAGGAAACAGTATCAGGCCATCCCGTGCTTTCTGTAGATCCAGATTATCCAGGAATAAAATGCCTTTAGGGACCCGGAGCGGAAGTGCTCCTTGGCTCTCTCACTCTTGGTCAGGACCAAACCCCAGGACTCCCTGACCTGCTGCCACCATCACGGATGCCCGGCTGCTCAGCACCGCGGGAGCTTTGCCTGCTGCCCACTTGACCTCCTTTATTTTATATGGCATTGGACACATGGCAGAAAAAGGGAAATCTCTAAATTGGCAAAAGCCACCAGATATGCAAAAACGGTGTTTTTAAATGTTGGTTTGGGTTGTTTGTTTTTCATGTAGCAATCCCTGACAGAACAGGCCCAAATGAGTTTTGAGACTAAAATGTACCTTTTCTTCCACTGAGAGACCCTAGTAGCCTAACTAATAAACTCATCTGTCTTTTCTATGAGTCTGATATAAATTCTGACTTGCCTCAGGCAAGTAGCTGATTTCCAGGCTGGCTTAAGCCCAGCGAGTGCTCAAAAAATATTCTAGTGACTAGAGTAGAAACAGTGTGCAGCCAGGGTTTCATTAGTTGTGCTTCGTGTGTGTTCTGTTTTTAATCCTTACATAAATGTCCATTCTCTCCCACAGAATAAACCTACCTGTTTCTTGACTCCAAAGTGCATTGGCTAGGCTTTATGACAAGCTAGTTTTATAACACCACATGCACAGTTACTGTTGTTGTTGTTTTTTAATACAAGCAGTGCACATTTTATTTCAAAATTACCCTACTTTAGGAAAGTAATTCCCTTGTGGTCCCATGGTTAGGACTCATGCTTTCACTGCCAAGGGCACTGGGGGAGTAAGACCCCAGCGTATAGCCATGTTGCAGGGCCCAAAAAACCCCAAACCAAAAACCAAGCACATTTCCCTCTCATCTCTGTCAATGTGTGTGATGTTTATTTGTATAATTTCCCCAACCTTTAAAAAACTTTTTTTCAAATCTACATTTACACACAAATAGTGTAGATTCACTTTCAGTTCTGTTAAATAAATAATTCATGTTGTTTTGCAACTTGGTTTTCTCATGTAACAGTACAGCTTTGAATTACCACCATTTCCTTTTTCTTTTCTTTTGGTTTTTCTATTGCTGTATAATAACAGTGCAAAAGCTTTGCAGAACCAGGTAACTCTGTTGTCAGCATATCCAGGTTCATATTTTATTTCTATCCCTGACTTATTATGCTGATCACTATGTAAATAATTGTGTCTAATTTTTCGTGTATAAATTTTATTTAAAGTGAATAAAGCCCAGTCACCAAGCACTTTTTGTGGTGTCTTTACACAGTCTAGTCTTGTTTCAAATTCCTTACAACCTCCAGGCAAAAACTTCATTGTAAAATTTAGGTTAAACTTTAGGCTGTATCTAGTGCACCTAACTCTGTTATTAAAATTGGTGGTGATGGGAGTTCCATGGTGGCCTAGGGGTTAGGATTCCGTGCTTTTACTGTATTGACTGGGTTCAACCTCTGGTTGGGATCCCACAAGCCATGCAGCGTGGCCAAAAATAAAACTTCTGTGGTGATAACCAGTTTTCAGATGAATTAAATAAAAATATCCAGCACATTAATGATAAAACACAGTATTACAAATGAGTTCATAACATGGGGCTTTTGCAGACATAGGGCCAGTGGCTGCTGCTCTGAGTCTGAGAACAAGGAGCCTCCCCTCCCCCCAGAAGGAGGCGTCTTCTAACTGACACCACGAAGGGGTGACAGGGGCTGTGGCTCAGGAGGGATGAGGGGAGAGAACCAAGTCAGCCAGTAAACGTGCCCCTGAAACTGACCCCTTCCACGCTCAGTCCTGTTCCAGATGCTCACAGGCAGGGCGACCTCAGCTGAGATGGGCCCTGAACTGGCTCTTAAAGCTTCAGACCCTTGTTACTTCAGCTTCCCAAAGAATCCCCAAACTGTAAGGGATTTGCTAACTTTAGGGCAATGCCTGTAAATTAGTAAATGTTTTCCCAAAGGTTGGAGAGATTTTTTATTTAGTTTGATTACAAGTCTTTTAGAACTAATTTTATGGCCAATATCCTCTCTTTCCTTTGCTGCCATCCCCAACACAGCTTTTAACTCAGTTCACAAATAATTCACAGGAAACTGAGGTTGGCATTGAAAAAGTTACATTGTGCACATTTGGGGGCTCGTGCATTTTCATTGTAGGTTTTAAAATACATTGGTTTTGGTCACCGGGTTCCTGAGAGGTTGGGCCCAGGACTGAAGGCAGGTCCCAGTCCCCATCCCTGGATACATCATACCTTGAGCTGCCCATGTGGCTCAGCCTCTGCGGCCTGGGGAATATTCTACTACACAGAACAGTATTTCTAGGAAGGCTTGCTGTTGCTGTTATTTTAAATGAAATGTTTCTCTGAGAACTTGTTTTGGCCTTCTGGGTTCACACATCACAATGGCCAGTTCAAGTGCTCTGAGAGGGAAGAGGATCCTCACTCCAGAATGTGTGGGTAAATTCATACCCTCCCAGAAATAGCCACTGGTGAAATTGTTCCACGCAAAAATGAAAGCAAAATAATTTTTTAGAAAAGAAAAACCGGTTCCAAAATTTTTTTTTCAGCCTGGTAAAATTCAAGGTTTGATTTTCAATATCTATTCTAGAAGCAGGTTTTTATTTTTCTTGAATACAAACGTATAAGCTGAGGGTGTGGAACACTGCTACATGGAGTTGATTTCTTTTACTCTTACTCTATAGAACTGTTTTATTATGTCACTGATTTTGGCCACTCCGCCTGTGCTCTCCAGACTTTGTTGGCACGGGAACAATCTCTGCTTTGCACCTGTTCACATGAAGCCCATATCTGAGGAGACACTTTTTTTTTTTTTTTTTTATACAGCAGGTTCTTCTTAGTTATCTATTTTATACATATTCATGTATACATGTCAATTCCAATCTCCCAGTTCATCCCACCACCAACCACCCCAACCTGCTTTCCTCCCTTGATGTCCATACATTTGTCCTTACATCTGTGTCTCTATTTCTGCCTTGCAAACCAGTTCATCTTTACCATTTTTCTAGATTCCATGTATATGACTTAATATATGATATTTGTTTTTCTCTTTCTGACTTACTTGACTCTGTATGACAGTCTCTAGATCCATCCACATCTCTACAAATGACCCAATTTCATTCCTCTTTATAGGTGAGTAATATTCCATTGTATATATGTACCACACCTTCTTTATCCACTCGTCTGTCGATGGGCATTTAGTTTGCTTCCATGACCTGGCTATTGTCAATAGTGCTGCAATGAACTTTGGGGTGCATGCTGAGGAGACATCTTTTGAAAACACCTCCTCTATAACATGGAGAAAACTCAGAAGTTATATTTTCAAGAGTTCAGTAACTGAGCAGAGAAATTATATTTTCATCATGTGTTACTGACCCCTGATCCTTGAAACGTGGCAGAACTGAAATAGCTTCATAGAGGTCATCTTCTCTTATTTCAAGAGCCTGTTTAGAAGGTGTCTGACTCTGTATCAGTAAAGCCCAGTGTGGTCTTTCTATCAATCCTCCTGCTCCCTCACTGAGAAAGTCTTAGTGCAGCTCACTCATATATGTGAGTTACTTTTCATCATGGAAACCTTGAGCCTTGCGGGGGCCTGTGCTGGGGGCATCACTGAGAACAGTAGCTGGAGCTGTCCCATCACTGTGAGCTTCCAGCACCTGGACTGCCACCCAGCCTGGGCACTCTGGGTGCCCCTCCTGGCCCACGAGGGCATCCTTGCTGCATCCCAAATCCCTCTCACATTGTCTCTCCTACTCCCACCATCACGGGTTAGTTTCTCTGAAGGCAGAGGTTGGGATGGATCTGGACAAGCAGGACTGTGTATTAAGTGTCAGCCTTTGTGGCAGGACAGGGAGGAAGCAGGATCAGGCAGATGGCAGAGTTGAGCTGTGATGCAGCCCTGGCGAAGCCTTGCCCAGACCCCCGGGTTGGGGGGGTGGTCTCTGAAGCATGTGTGACCCTCACAGCTGTCCCTTGGCCATGTGGAGAACAAGCAGGTGAGAACCCACAAGCGGCAGGTGCTGGGGCTCTTCCAGCCACTGCAATCCAACCAAACCTCCAGTCTGAGTGACACAGGCTCTAATGTGTACACCTTCCAGCTCTCAGGGTTCTGCTCATGTGTGATGCTAAAGAAGTGGCCAGTGATCAGCTGATCACCCTACCCTGAGTTTACCGACACCAGCTGCCCATCTGGGGGCTGAGAGACCAGCCCGGGGAGGACGTGGCAGAGCTGCCGCTACAGCCGCCTCCATAATATCTGAACTGCCTGGTCCCACCACTCACGATGAGCCGGCTTCCTCACCTCGCCTCTTACTATCAGCTTTTCGCTTAACAAAATGAGGTCTCTATTTGAATTTCTTCTGGAATTTCACATTGGTCTGGAAGGTTATACACTAACATTTCTAAAGCACTTGGGCAGCTTTGACCAAATTATATTACTTTGCAGGTTTGTTTACATTTAGTCCTTGGTCAGTCTGCCATCTTGATAACAAAGGCAACTAGTAAATTTCCCAGTGACCAATGTTTGAAAATCTGAGTAAAGATTAGTAACCTCTCATTGTAAAAATAGAGAAGATTGACTGTATGGGAATATGCACACTCAAATTATGTACATATTTAGTCCTGCTAATTGATTTTTTTACAGACTATGACTTAAACCAACTCACTGCCTGTACGTAAGTGAGAAATGATTAACAACTTCCAGTCAGTGCCAGCACCCACACTCGGGGAAAGTTAAAAGTGCCCTTAGCTGTCCTGCACATTCAACCATCTGGAGGGGAGGAAACTGAGAGCAGGGAAAGAGAAGAAATACCTGGCAGACACTTCCTCACCCCCCACTCCAGACGGGGCTCACGGGGTGGGAGAACAGGTTGGCATGCACTCCCCTAAGACTGTGAGGTTCATGCTGGTCTTGAGAACACACTTCGTGCTTCACTTGAGGAATTTGGTTGTGGAGCCTTCACTGTGATTGCAGGTTGGGTCTTCTCTGCCCGCCTCCCCCTCACATTTCACTTTGCCCTCAAGTCTTCATTTTTTCAGGCAAACAATGTGGCTCAGTGGGCAGAGCTGAACACGCAGTAGGCAAAGGCTTGATTCCCAGATGTAATATATATTCAGAGTATAATTTTTTTTTTTTTTTTTTTTTGCGGTACGAGGGCCTCTCACTGTTGTGGCCTCTCCTGTTGCAGAGCACAGGCTCTGGACGCGAAGGCTCAGCAGCCATGGCTCACGGGCCCAGCCGCTCTGCGGCATGTGGGATCTTTCCTGACTGGGGCACAAACCCGTATCCCCTGCATCGGCAGGCGAACTCTCCACCACTGCGCCATGAGGGAAGCCTATATTCATATTATTATATTAACTCATTTATATTTAATAATTTACTTTATTACAACTATATTAACATAACATATAAATAATATATAATATAGCAATAATATAATAATATTTATATTCCAATAATATATATTAATATTGATAATGTATAGGCTAATTTAGTTAGTGACATCACTGGCAAGAAGACTAATTAAGACTAAAGAAATCAGAAGAGCCTAGAAATTTGAAGATCTTTGAGGGAACTCCATGCCCATGATGTAAATGGAGAGAAGTATATGGAGGGTGTTGGCTGGGGCTGCCTGCATTGCTCCTTTTGACCCCTGTTAGTGGGTCGAGAGTGAACCAGGGCACCCCAAGTGTGTGGGCAAAGCAGGAGCCCAGATGCCAGGGCACATCCACTCTGGCCAAGTCCCTTCCTTCTTTCACCACATCACAGTGCCCCCATCCGCCCGCGCCTCACCTCCTCATTTACACTCCTGTGAACAAATGTTGTCACTTCTCCTACACAATGAAGTGTACATGGTGCAGGAGAAATGGCACCTACCAGATGGTGACACACATCTTAAAGCTGGAGAGAGAGAGAGGGAGAAAGAGAGAAAGAGAGAGAGAGAGTGAGAGACAGAAACACCAGTTTTGTACTATAATATAAAATATAGGAATATACAAATTGATGTTAAAACTGTTTATAACAACTTAGCTTTTATTTTCAACAATGTCTGCACTATACACTTTAGTAGTCAACTAATTAATCTGTTTATAAAATCATAACATAGGCTTTCAATTTTGAAATAATACAGTTTTCTACATTACCAAAAATGTACATTAGAAGCCAGCGTTCAAATCCTCCAGTGTCTTCTTAGCCAAAGCAGAGCTTTTTCGCATCTTCAGAGACCCTGCCAGAATGTGTCCCGGAGGTTAGGGGGAGTTTCCTGGATCACAGTCAGTCCTTCCCCTGTTGCCAATCAGTGCGGGTGTTTATTGTTACCGCTGGTTCTGAGAGATCTCTGTGAGTGGCTCTGGCACCTACACACACAGGAGGACTTTGTCACCATCAACATTTTTGGCAGGTGCTGCTGTATCTTGAAAGCAGACTTACATCCCAGCCACCAAGCAGGTCAAGCCACCCTGCTGTCCCTCTTCCCCCGTTGATTCCCCTCACCGGGATCAGAGTGCACTGGAGCCACTTGTCCATTCCTACCCTTCCCCACTCACAGGCACGGCCAGTCTCCTGGTTCTGATTCTGTGTGGGGAGGAAGAAGGTCCAGGCCCAGCCCGGGGGAGGCCCGCAGGGGGGACCCCATCTGCTCACACAGCCTGTGGTCTTGCCATGGAGGTTCGGGTGCATCGTGGTGGCTGGATGAGCCTCAACGCCTTCCATTTGTGTGTGCGTGTTCTCACCTGCTGAACAAACACTCAGAATCCCTCCGGGTGCGGGTGTGGCCGAGGGGAAGGTGAGACTCAGATGGGCCAAGGGTGGAGGAGAGGGTTTTCTAAGTTCCACAGCACAGACTAAACCCTGTCTCAGCTGGAAACATTGATGGCTCAGCACCGGCCCCATCAGGTGGAGGGATTGGTGGACGTCCTGAGCCGGGGTTTCTCAGGGAAATTCGAGGAGATGGTGGGAGGAGGGAAGATGATGGTAAGAGCCTAGGACCTGATGGCCACCCGTCTGACCTCAGCGCAGGAGTTGCGGGTTATAATTAGGATTTTCCCCAAGTCAGAGCAGCTGCTCTCCCTGGGCCTGACGTTGACTCTTCATTATAATAGTGAGACAGATGCAGATCAACAGACCAAGACCTGCAGCAGAGGGTCCTCTAACCCCTTCATTCTCGATCTGGCATAATACACGCTGATACCGAGCTGTCTGTCCCCTCTACTCATTCACTTGTCTCTCACCAAGAGCACACTCGTGGAGGCCCTACTGAGTTCCAGGCCTGATCCAGACACTGAAGTGCAGCAGTGTGTGATGAAAAAGGAGGGAGTCCCCATTCTCATGCAGGCAACAGACTTGTGGGGGAGATAGAAAAATATAAAATGGACACAACGTGTAATGGTGATATGTATTTTGGAGAAAAATAGTCAGGAAGGAAGGTTGAGCAAATTTTTGACTGTGTTTAGTGAGCAGGCAATGGAGCGGTCAAAGTGTTCCAGGCTCAGAGAACAGCAAGTGCAAAGATCCTGAGGCCACAGTGGGCTGCATGTTGAGAGTCTTAGTTACTAGTGTGGAGTTTTAGGTTTCTTTTGAGTCTGCATTTTGCTTTTATTTGTATTCTTCGTTTCACTCTCTTAGCTCATTAACATAAAAGCCTCACCACCAATCTGTTGAATTCAGCATATTCTATTCCAGTGATTCAAAGTGAAAACTTTGGTGATTTTGGGTCAACTCAGTGCATGTTTATTGAGTGGCCTCCCTGGCCCCAGCACTCTGTGAGGAGCGAGAAGGCTGTGGAATGAATGTAAGTGGTCTCCACATTGATGACACCAGTTCATGGACTTCCTCTCTGGCCTCAGTCTCCTTCCACTCCATCTCCTCCCATCTCATTTGGGTCATGAGTTCTGATCAGGACACTCTCGCACACTTTCACCTTCTATGTCCAGCTCCTTCCAGAGGTCTCTGCCCAAAGGTCCGCCAAGCTTCTCAAAGTCAGTGCAGCCCAAACTGAGTTGCCTGGTTTTTTTTTTTTTTTTTTTTTTTTAGAAGCCCTTGTGGTAAGGAAAGCCACTAATGCACTCCCCAAGCTCCAGGAATGGCTTTTGTCTCACCACACTCCACCCTAGCACCCCGCACCATGATCCCACTGCTGCAGGACTCCCCACCATCCTCTCTTTCTTTTCAATCCTGGGATGTACACCAAACTTTCCCTCCTCGCAAAGGCCCCTCATGTGGCAGACAAATACACATGGGTCACCACGTGTGGTCAGTGCTGTTAAAGAGCAACAGGATCCCAGAGCAGATGACAGACAAGTCTCCCTGAGCAGGTAGAGCACAGGCCACTGTGGCAGCAAAGCCCATAAAGGGAGTGAGGCAGGCAGCCTCTCCCCAGTGTTTCCCCAGTGCACCCTGGGTTCCCAAGCTACCATCTAGGTGGGCTGCCATCCTTTTGTGGTGTTAGGGGGATACCCATTTATTCCTTCATTCCCTTATTCATTCATCTTTTGTGTTTCCTGCTCAGTGCCACTTTGGCTAGAGGAGAACTCATCCTTGGAGACCCAGCTCAGATGTTGTCTCATCCATGAAGACATGCTGATGGCCACCCATTCTTGCTGCCTTTGGCCCCATGTGGAACACCCCAGGGCTGTGATCATACTTTGATTACCTCTTCAGCCTGTGAAATCTTTGAGGACACTGGACCAGACTCAGAGAGGAGCTCATAAATATGTGGTGATGGCAAAATGACTGAATAGTGAAAGGATTAAACACAGGCCATGTGTAAGTCAAGTTCACCGAAGGTCAGTTTCCTCCTCCTCCTCCTCCTCCCCCATTCCAGGACCAGGAGCCCAAGGGGCATTATCTCACCCTCACCTCATCTGCCACTTCAGTAGTCTAGAGGTCTGTTATCTTTCATTTCAATTTGTTTACACTTTGAAGACATTTCATGGCTGTACCTCTCAGTATTGAGGACCTTAAAGGCAGGAGCCCTTCTGTGGTGCCTGAGCCAGGAGAAGACATTATAGGAACACAGAATGTTTAGGAGGATGTGACCTGGTGTCTGGGCCCCTGGGCAGTGGGATGTGGGGCAGCAGAAACAGAGGAATTTTTAACCCATTACACCACCAGGACACATCCCTCACTCTTTGCCTTTAACCAACCTGACTATGATTACCTGGGGTTCAATGTTTATCCTTGGTAGATTTACCGGCCACTAGACCTTAGTACTAAGCTTTCTGCATGGCCTACATCAAGGCAATAGTGGCTTTGGAGCCTCTGTTCCTAACTCTAGGTAAATCTGACAGTTATGCTGGCTGAGGTGGTGCCTGGCTGAGTTCAAGGCATCTCACTGTGAGACGCTCAGCTCTTGCTGTCCCCTATCACTGTTGTCCCCGAAACCCCTGTTTGCAACTTGGTGGTGGAATGTCTTGATAGAGGAATGAAAGAGTGAGTAGGAGAAGGGCGGGTGGTGTCAGGGTGGCATTGAAATATAGGGGATGAGACTTTGCTCTTGACTGGTCCTGATCTTCGCAACTGGCCACACCCCCTGAGTGTGCACAGTCTCCTGGAGACTCAGAAGTCCCAGGCTGAGCATGCGGTCCACAGAGGGCAGAAGGGTGTTACAGAAGCAGCCCACACACAGGAGCCTGGGAAGCCCAGGGCTCAGAGCACACTGGGGAGTGGAGCCTGGCTGGCATTGTTCCCCTATGAATGCCGTCATCAACGGCCACACCAGTCTGAGGATACGTAGTTTGTACTTGGTTGGGAGACTGTGGGTTCCGGGGGTTTAGGCTTTTGCCACCTCTCTCTCCTTCTGTCTCTCTCTCCATTTGCCACTGCTCCCCCTCCCCCTGCACAGGTGTTCTCTTCTTTGGCTGCCAGCATGAGGCACCCATTGGTGGAGTCCTGGTCAGGGTGGGTGGTTTGTGGGGTTGTGAGAAAAGACAACAGGACTGAGCTCGTGTCCACTGGGCCTGATGGTGGCTGTAGCATAGTGGAGTAAGTTGAGGATCTGCAGGAAAACATGACGTAATACCATAGACTTCTCTGCATAAATTGGTTATGATGGAATGTATATATTCTGTATCTTTCACATTAAAAAAATATATAGAATGTGTCTGTGTATGTGTGTATATCTTAACGATCTACAATGGCAAATTCTTACTTACTTATTTAGTTTTGGCTGTGTTGGGTCTTTGTTGCTCTGACCGGGCTTTCTCTAGTTGCGGCGAGTGGGGACTACTCTTCATTGTGGTGCACGGTCTTCTCATTGCGGTGGGTTTTCTTGTTGCAGAGCATGGGCTCTAGGCTTGTGGGCTTCAGTAGTTGTGGCTTGCGGGTTCTAGAGTGCAGGCTCAGTAATTTTGGTGCATGGGCTTTGGTGCTAAGCACCATGTGGGATCTTCCCAGACCAACTCTCGAAAATGTGACCCCTGCATTGGCAGGCAGATTCTTAACAACTGCTCCACCAGGGAAGCCTTAGAATGGCAAATCCTTAAGTGAAACAGATGAATCAACCACAGGCTAAAACATAGATGACCCTCGACAAAATGACACTAAGTGTGAGAAGCCAGACAAAGATGGCCAGAATTGTGCAATGCCAATTACTTGAAATATACAAAACAGGCAAATCCATAGACAAAAAGCACACAGGGGTTGCTGAAGGCTAGTGGAGAAGAGGGGAGAGGGGAAGTGGCTGTATAATGAGGTCTGGATTTCTTTCTGAGGTGATGGAATATTCTCAATTAGTACTGATGACGGTTGTACAACTTTCTGTAGTCCCTAAATCACTGAATGTACACTTATGAAAGGGTGAATTTTATGATATGTATATCTATCTCATTTTAAAAATCGTCATTAGTAAATGTGATTTTTATAAAAGAACATCAAAAACACATATGGTCCTGAGTCGTTTGTTTATTGGTTGGTTCTCACTCTCATTCTACTGAGCTCTGTAGACATGAGGAAAGGCCTCACATTACACTGACCCAAGCACACGCAGAATTGCTTTCTGGTGGCAAAAAAGAAGGTTGTGATGTGAGGAAGCTGGAGGCGGCGGACAGGAAGAGGGGTAACCCACATGACTGCCTAGGGCACCATATTTGGCTTTCCTACATTCGGTTCTGAATGCAAAGGATGAAAAATGAGGAAGCTGGCAGTCGTTGAGCAAGCACTGACCCTTGGGGTCTGTTGCTGCAGAGATTTGGGTCTGGCATTCCAGGTTGCTTGCTGCTGTGATTAGAGGGAGGTGTTCCCTGACTCCCAGGCTTATATACAAAATTCTGTATTCTGGAAGCCCTCTTTCAACGTCTTCAAATACTCTGGGGATAAAGTAACTTTAGTCAGTGTTTTGAAAAGTAACTGCAAACAATGGTAATAATTACACTAGTGTTGAGTAACAAAAACAATGGTAATTTTCATTACCAAAACCTCGGGATTTCTTATTTCATTAATGCCTACATTGTGGTGAGTCTACTGTGAGTCTTACAGTGAAAGAAAAAAAGATCATAATCCAATGTATATTTTTCTCATCCCCAATCTCGCGGCCAAGCCATCTGGTCGACCTTACTGCAGGAGCCACCAGGTGAAGCTCAGTTGGTGCGAACCTCAGCGGGATGAACAGGGGTCCTCCAAGGGCGCAGGCGTACAACCGCCACCCTAACTCTTGTGGTGGACCCAGGCCGCCATCCGTCCCGTTACTCAGTCTGGGGTGTCTGCCCGCGGGTCCAGAGACCGTTCCTAGGATCCACAGAGAGACCTTATACCCTGGGGTATAAGCGGGGAGACAACCGCTCCCAACCAGGATTGAGTCCAGGCTTGGGGCTTCTCCCGACCAGCAGCGGACGGCCCAGGGCGCACACCGTTTCCCAAACGTTCGTTAGGGGCTCCTACCACCGAGACCCAAGTGGGACGGCCGCCGCGCCTGGAGCGTCCTCCCCGCTCGCCCTCGAAATTACGTGTCGTCCCCCGCGGTGAGGGGACCTGCGTGTGCTGTCAACACACAAGCACTGCGCCTAAGCGAACAGGAGATGAGACGCCGGGCGCTGCCAGTGTAGACACAGCCTGACCTGCAGAAGAATACCATCTACGGAGCCCCGTGACCGCTTCGCGTGGGACATGGAGAAACGAAAGTGGACGCCGGGGAGCAGCCCCACTGCCGCGACGGCACCTGGACGGACCCGGGCCCCCAAGGCATCGAGAACGCACCGCCAGACGGCCTGTGGTTCGGGGCGTCATGGTCCCTTGGGAAGGAGGAAGGGGAGGCCCGCTGTCGCCATCTCAGTGCCTCCTCGTTTCGCCATCCGTCCCGGGCCCCGCTCCGGCGAGAGAAATAAAAAATTGGTGAATAAGTTCGGGATCCAGCGGGGAGGCCGGGGAAGGACAAGCGCCGTCCGAGTACATCCGTGTCGTTCCGCACTTCCCGGTGACTCGGAAACATTGAGAAAATACGACCAACCAGGACGTGGAGGACGACATCGGGCACGGACACCGTGTCCTCTCACCACGCTCAGTCTTGCGGCCGGAGGGGCACCAGGGCATGCTGGTAGACCCGCCAGGACCACCCCAACCACATCCCCGAAGCGCAAGGCCGGCCTCACACCACACGAATCTGCTCGGCCAATCTCTGGCTACAGCAGGAAGCGCCCACGCCTCGGCGCCACCGGGACAGTCGCCGCTAGCATCAACGCCTCCCGGAACTCTGCCTCGTGCACGGCGGCCGAGTCACAGCCCTCGCGAAAGTCGCCGAAGCTCCGGAGGGAAGGGACGATCTCAAATTGGATGCTATGTAGCGCCCGGCAACCGGCTAGAACGTACCCGGCACGGATCCCGATCGCCGGCCGGAGAAGGTGCAGGGCCGGCCGCCCAAACGCCCGAGCTTGCTCCGAGGCATCCGCCTCTGAGCTAGCTCCCGGCTCGGTACGACGTGGCCCGACTCCGGCAGCAGACAGAAACGGAGAGGGAGCTGGGAAGATGTCGCCGGGAGGCTGCAGCGAAGGATCCCCAAGCACACGCGCTGGTCCCTGCTCCCCTGGCGGACTTAGGGATTTTGCGGGGACTCGGGCTGTGTGGAGTGAAAAACTGAAACCATGAAAGTACTCTGTAAAAACATGTATGAATACTTTTAATTTGTGATTTCATAGTGGAGTCCTTGTGAAGCATTTCTTTAAAACGTCCAGAAGCCATCAAAGAAATGAATGGTAAACTTGATCACAAATTGATCGTTACATATTCCACAAACAAAGTCAAATAACAAACGGCTGTGTGGGGAACGTTTGTGCAAATTACATGTGTAATAAGAATATTGATATCAGCATTACTTAATATAAAACCAGAGGATTTCAAAAACATAGCCATTAAGAGAAATTAGGTAAATAAATTCTAGTTAGTGCATCCCCACAATGCATTATTACCAATTTGTGTTTGGGTTACTGATATTTTTTTAAAATGAGGTAGATCTATAGGCACTGACTTAGAAAGATGTTGATAATGAACTATTCAATGAAAATACCATTTGTACAACTTCCAGTGTTGTTAAAAAAATAAATAAATAAAGTCAGCACCAACAACAAGATATGCATTTTTGTTTTAAAAAATCTGAGTTGGAAAGGCAAGGGAATTAGAATAGCTAAAGCAATTCTGAAAAACAAGAATCAAGTCTTCCCTATAGCCTGGTGTCTGGAGCCAGAAAGATGAGTGTCTTCAGAAACAAAGATGGGCCACACCTTCTGCTTTTCTGACCCCTCCTACTATAGCTTCCAGACAGGAGCTGGCATCCCAGCCCCTAAATATCTCTGCTCCACCCAGGCCCAGATGCATGTGGGGACTTTGTGTAAACTTGCCTCTGCAGATCTGGGCTCTTCAGCCTGTTCCCTCATCCTGAGAGCTAACTAATGGTGATCTGGGCGGTGGGTTGGGTCAATGCTCAAGACCCACAGGGCTGGAAAGGGCTCTGGAGTCTGTGGGGGTGGGGCTTAGGCTCAAGGAACAGAAGGGGCCCACACGTGCCTCCCATCCCTTCTCTCAGAGGGCAGGGTACCTCACCTGGGAACCCATCAGGCTTTCTGTCCTCGAATGGGTAGAGCAAATGACCTCCTCTCCTCGCCTCTCCTCCTCCGGTCTGGGAGGGCCCCAACAGCCTACCTCTCCTGATCCCCCCGGCCTCCCTCCTATGCCCCCAGGACCCATTCGGCCTGCATGGGGCTTTGGAAGGGGGGAACAGGCTGAGGAGCTCAGCAAGCTCTCCGGCCCAAGTGGGTCAGGCGATCGCCCTCCACTCCTCTCCTGGTCTTCCTGGAGAGTCCCTCCCACATGCGTCTCCTGATCTCCCAGGACTCAGGGGCACCGATCTTGTCTGGCTTACACTTCTCTTCCCCCTTCAGTCCCTGTATGTCCTACCAGTTCACTCTGGGGTTCCTCCCGTCTCCTTGGGGGCCAGAGTTCCCCACCAGCGGCCAGCAGGAGCCCTAGTTGTGGGAGACTCTAACTCCGCATCTTCCCACACTGCCATCTTGACTCCTCCCCGTATTCTTTTAAAAAATGTACATAGTCCATGAACTCTGGCAAACACTGCCACAGTCAAAAGAGATGTCTCCAAACCCAAGTTCAAACTAAATAGTTTTGTGGTTTATGATGCACCGTTTGATACTCCAAAAATACCTGGTAGTTTTTATAGTTGAAGCTCCTCCAGATGGGAGCTGTATTTCAGTAACAGGGATTTGTGCTTTTTTTCTTAGATGACAGAAGGTAGCAGGTGGATTCCCTCCCCAGAGCACTAAAATTTGAACCTTTTGTGTCTTATTGTTTATTCTAACCAAGATTACTGAGAGTAACGTACCCAGTTTTATATTTACCAAAAAAAGGTTTATTTCACATGGCAAAATTTCCTACATTTACGTGCTCTTTAGGTAAAACTCCAACATGTAGTGTTAAAAAATACTACTTTCCTAACCCAGGTCAGGCAAAATGTTCTAAAGAGCACATAGTAAATCTTTTAGGCTTTGTCACATGACCTGTGTTGCATCTACTCAACTGTTATTGCAGCAGGAAAGCAGATGCAGATAAAAGGTAAATGAATGAGCATGGCTGTGCTCCAATAGAACTTTATTTATTTATAGACACTGAAATTTGACAGTCATATAATTCTCACATCTCACAATTTTTTTTAAATTTCTTAACATTTAAAATTATAAACACCACTCTTAACTTGCAGGTCTTACCAGCACAGGCTGGGTCACAATTTGGCAGATGGGATGCAGGATGCCATGGCTTGATCTATACAGCCCCAGTGGAACCGACACATATTAGAGATAGGCATTCCAAAATAAACGGATTGCATTAGACACATGCCAGAAAATATAAAAACAAAACAAACACCAAATTACAAAAGAGTCCCCATCAAGTCACCCCCCAAGATGCCCCAGCCCCCCATGCACGGCCTCCTCATCATGGCATCCCCAGCCATCGGCAGTGAGTGAAAGCTGTCCTGTCCTCGTGCCCCCTGTTCTGCCGCGTGCAGGGCCCCCATTAGTTCTGAGTAACAGCTACTTGCTGGGTACACTTCCTCATCTGTCAAGTCACCAGTACCTACAGTGTCTCCAGGAGAGTCATAAAGCTTCCTTTCCAGCCCCACCCCTGGATGTGGAGTCTGGCCACTGAGTCCTGCTTCTCTGACGGCTAAAGGCTAGAGGAGCGTGGTAGCTGTTTTGTGCTCTGTGCACCCAAATGTGGTTGAGGCTGTGATCAGCTCTTGAGACTCACAGCCAAAGCTTATTGATGACTGGCATTTCAATTCATGAACCGCCTTGTTTTGGCAGGGAACCGAAAGCCTTCTACAAAATAATTTTATAGAACTGTTGTTCCCAGTATGGAAACATGGGCCCGTTCACACCAGAGACAAGGATCAAAGAAGGGACTCGCGGTGTGCAGCGTGGACTTGGTGTCCCAGCAGCGGCCCCGCGAGCAGCACGCAGACAACAGAGGAGCCAGAGCATCCCGTCCTCCCGCTCCCTGGGCGTCAGGCCTGCCGGCAGTCGGGGCGGGAAGAGGCAGCGTCCCTGCGCCCCCAGACTTAGACGGGAGGCCGGGATCAAAGGCTCGGGCTGCTGCTGGGCCGGCAGGTCCTTGTAAGGAGCACAGGAGGAGCCGTGGCAGCAGCTCCTCCCGCCCCGAATTCAGCCGCGCCTTCCCGGGATGGGGACCTGCGGGGGGTTCGAGTCTCAGACGTGCTTCGCCGGCCTCGTCGCCCTCCACACAGGGGACCCAGGGCGGCAGCTCCAAGGCGCGCGTTGTGTGGTGTCCGCGGAGTCTCGGAAGAGCAGGTCCCCGGTCTTCCAGACTCACGGTTGCGCCCCAGGCTCCCCTGACACCCCCGACCCTTGACAAGCGGGGACAGCGCAGCCCGGCTCCGACTCCTTGGGGTCTGAGCTGCTCGGTCGTTGAAGGTGCCCCGCTTGACGCCGGCTGTTTCTCTGCCCGAAGAAGCAGTCAAACTGCCTGTCCCTTGGCCCTGGAGCGCGGAGCCCTCCCTTTATCCTTGCTCCCTTCCCCAATTTCGGGGCGCCCCGACTGCCTTCCCAGGAACCCCACCCGACCCCGTATTCGGGCCCAGAGACGCTTCTGAAAGTAGGAGGTCCCCACTGTCCACCACCCGCAGGGGCAGTGACGTGATCTCCGGAGGGTCTGGGTGAGTTCTGGGCAGATAAAGGGAGGCCATCTGGGGACACCTGCTCCAGGCCATGGGCACCTGCCAGGAGGGCGTCCCTGCTCTCTGCCCTTGATCCACCCTGCGTGCCCTCAAATCAAAGTGGGGTTCACCCATCTTCACTCAAGGCCTTTGTTTTTCCCTGTGCTTCTCCTTGACCTCAATGGTCGGGAAGTCACTCTGGTCTGAGCAATCTGCTGCGCTGCGTTATGTGTTGAACGGACTCTAGATCGGGACACCAGAGTGAGACTAGGTGTTAAAGAGGGCGGGGTACTTGCGCAAATAACTGAAGTGAGCAGCGTCAGCATCTCAGGGGCACCCACACTCACAGCTGCACCCTGCCCACCCAGCCGCCACCCTAATGTCTTGGGCTCTTCCAGCCGGAACCCCGCAGCAGGCCTAGCTGTCCACTGGATTCTGCGCTTGTGTTTCCCAGAGTCCCCGCCTGGCTCATCCCTGGCTGTGCAGACCCCACCTGCCCTCTCCGCCTCGTCCTCCACGAAGCTGCCCTGACAGGCTGTCACCCATATAGTGTGCACCCCTTGCTTCTTGCTGGTAACAAACTAACAAAGCATTATTCTGTAACATCTACTATCACCCACGCTGATTACCCCCATTGTTTGATTATCTGTAACTCATATTTTACTACTTAGTTTTATTCTAAAGTGTTGTGAAGAAAATTTTCAATTATGGTAAATAATGTCCTTTCAAGTGACGCAGAAGGGTAGTGTGGCCAGCAGAAACATGGCCCCTCAAGTTGTCCAGGTCCTAATCGCCAGTATGAAGATGTAAAGTCACCTGGCAAAAGGGACTTGTGTAGGGTGATTAAATTAAGGGTCTTGAGCTGGGGAGACCCTTCTGGGTTATTTGCGGTGGTGCACTGTGATCTCATAAGTCCTCGGAAGTGAAAGAGAGAGTTAAGAGGGTCACAGGTGGAGGAGATGGGAGGACGTGACCGAGGCGGGAGTGCAGTGCATGCTGCAGCCACAAGCAAGGGGTGAGGGGGTCTCTAGAAACTGGCGAAGGACCAGAACTTCCCCCAGAACCTCCAAGGAACACAGTGCCGTTCACACCTGATGTCCTCACAGTGAGACCCATTTTGGACTTCTGACTCCAGGACTCTAAGAGAAGGAACTTGTATAATTTGTTATATCAGAAATAGGAAACAAATACAGGTAAGGAAATGTATCTTTTTTTTTAAGCAGGTTTATTATAATACTGGTAAGGGAAATTTCCTTGTATTGCGAGTTAGGCTGAGGAGGGGTAACACTGATAATCTTTCCTCAAAAAAATCGTTTCAGAAGCCCCTTTCCTGAGAGGAAAGGGTGGATCATGAACAGGAGAGCCTCAGGGCACCAAGGGGAGCAGCTGTGTGCCCAGCACCTGACTGAGGAGGTCTGAGGGCCTCTGAGTGGGACAGGGAGATGCGGAGAGGCTTTCCTGAGGTCTCTGCATGTGCACCTAACCAGCCGCTGAGCATCGGGCAACCAGATGCAAGCAGGGACGATGTCTCACTGTCCTTACTTCTAAAGCAGAGATGACAATACTACCGCGTGATAGAGCTGTGTGGAGAATTACATGTGTGTATTAGCACACATCTCAGGGCACAAACCAATCCCCGATAAACCCTATGAATGATTTAAGATAATTATGTTTTACTTGTCTAAATGGGCCACAGAGTGGTCACTGTTAGCGATGGACTCTGGTCCTGCTTTGGACCCTTCTCATCACACCTGACTTGTGTCTACTTCTCCATCCCCCTTGATCCACACGGACATAATGACTTCCAGCTGAAACTCCACTCTCCCTTTTATGTGGTTGGAGGGTGGGCAGGAGGCAGCCTTCTTCTGTGCCCACCTGAACCCTTAATTTAAGGATATTTTTTAATCCTCGTAACAAATCACTGAAGCAACACAAATATTCTCCTGATTTTTGAGAACACAGAACTAAAATTTGGTGCTTTAGTAACTTGGCCAGGATCACAGAGTGAATGAGTGAATGACCAAGATTTAAATCCAGGGAAGTCTGATTCCTGGGCTTCACACCCATAGGAAGTTCACCTCCTTTGCTACTCGGAGCTCAGTGATTGTACTGGTGTTTCTTTTGAAGTAGTCTTCAAATTCTGATAATAGACTTCTCTTATTACCAAAATACTTTATATTTATTGTAGCAAACTTTAAAAATATTGAGAATCACGAAACGAGATATTTAAATTCACCTGCAACTCACAACCCCAAAAATCTACCTGTGAGAGACGATCTTTCTTGTTTTATTTCCTTTCCATTTTAAATATTTGCCTGATATAGAAGGTATTAGATTTATTTCCCCAAATTCTTATTGCTGAACACTTAAGATTATTTCTCATTTTAGAGTAAGCATTCTGATAGTTAAAATATTATACCTAATTATGTATTTGATATAATTTTCCACAAATGACAACAGAAATTTCTGCGTCAAACAGAAACCATTTTAAAGGTTTTGATTTGCATGTACGACAAAAAGGCCAAGCAGAAAAAAATTGAAGAGCATGCAGATCTTTATGGATGAAAGCTAGAGTCTTTGTTAGAGGGTAAGATATTATATAAAAAGATTCTTTTCAGAGAAAGGAAAATATTTCTGTCTAAATTTATACAGATAGGTTGATTTCCTTTTCTGTTTTCTAGTAACCATTTGTATTTCTTCATTTGAATTTTCCCACTTATGTATCTTGACAATTTTTCTGCTACAATGTTTATACTATTATATATTTGTAGGAATTATTTATCAGGAATATCAGACTTTCACGAACCATGTTATAAATAACATTTTTACTTTGTAGTTCTCCTCTTATTTCTTGACCTATAAGAGTTGAACAATGTTGTGAAGTAAAACCCTTTAAGGTTTTCCTATGTAGTTTGGCAATCAGGATAATGCTTATGTATCATCTTCTTGCAGCTGCCATATCAGATACCACAACCTGCTGGGGGCGGGGGCACTTAAACAACAGAAATTTATTTCCTCACAGTTCTGGGGCCTGGAAGTCCAAGGTCAAAATGCCATGAGTTGTAGTTTCTCCTGAGGCGTCTCCTCTGGCTTTGCAGATGGCAGCCTCCTCAGTGTGTCCTCACATTGTCTTCCCTCTGTGCACACAGCCCTGTGTTTTTGTTGTGCCAAATTTCCTCTTCTTACAGGGATGCAGTCTGACTGGACTACGGTCACCCTAACAGCCTCCTTTTAATTGGTTTACCTCTTTAAAGGCCCATCTGCAAGTTCATCCATATTCTGACGTACTGGGTGTTAGAGCTTCAACCTGTGAATTTGAGGGACACATTCACTTCATAATAGTTTATAAAGATCTTCCTTGCCTCAAGATCATAGAAATATTTTTATTTCCTTCTTGAAGTTTAGTGTACCAAATTATATATATAAATGCCGCTTGTAATTTACTTTGTCATGTGACACATTATTCATTGAGAAATATGTAAAGAAACTGCATAGGTAAAATAAGCGTATAGTAAACAATGCTCATATTCTCCCCACCCACCTTCAGAAATAGAACATTCTAATTCTTCTCTGCCTCTCAACTCTCTGACATTCCCTGGCTTTCATTAGAGACTCCCACATGCATATGAAATCCTAAAGAACACTTTGGCTTTTCTTCTTTTTGTCCCTTATATAAGTAAAATCCCATACTGATTATCTGTTTGAGGTGTAATTTTTATTTTGTTTCCAGTATTTTTTTCTGAGCTTTATCCATGTTGCTGCATGCAGGTGATTTATTTTGGCTACTTAGTAGTCTATACTTTAAATATACCCAAATCAATCCAATCTATTTGGAATGAACATTTGAATATTTCCTAACATTACTATTATGTAACTGGTTAACATGTGTCTGCTCTGTGTCTTGGGTAACAATTAATAAGACCTCAGGAATGTACTTTAGTAGCTGTACAATATAATCACAGCTGATATTCCTATTAAATTAGAATGACAGTTCCTGTTATGCCACATGTGAGCCAATGTTTTTATTGCTATGATTAAACATTTGCCCAACTGTAGAATGTAGAAAAGTGTTTGACCGGGATTTTAATTTGCATTAATTTATTACCAATGAGAGTGACCATATCTGATAATCTTCACTGGACATCCATATTTTACCTTCCATGAAATGCTTGTTGATGTCTTTTTGACATCATTTATTGTTGATTTTTTAAAGTTGTTTATAATGATTGCACCTATCACTTAATTCATGTCTTCCTTCTTTTTATGTTGCCTTTGAATGAGCAGTTCTTAATCATAACATGGTAGTATTTATCAATCATCTTCTTTAATGTTTTCCACTTTGCACGAATTTTTAAGAAGTTCTTCTTTTCCCTGACATCATAAGAACATTCCTTATGTAGGTATCTAAAGATTTTGGTTTTTGTCTTTCACTTTGAATTTCAGTCTACCTGGAGCTGATATGTTTGCATTGTTTCTGAAGGAAAGTAACTTGTCCTCCAGCAAAGCCTGTGGGGAGAAGATGCCACCCCACTCGCTCTTCCCACCTCCCTTCACCCACAGCCCGTACTTGGGATTAAGATCCCATCTCTGGAGGCTGTAGGAGCTACAAGAAAATGTAGAACAGGACAAGGGGACAGAGAGACCGGGGCTGATACTTTCCATGGGTGGTGTGGAATCTTTCTCTAAGGAGGTGGCATTTTAGTTAAGGCCATGAAGACAGAGAAGGAAAGAGCCATTTATTGCTGGACTAGTAGCAAGTTTCATCAAGCCACAGAAAAAAAATGGAAAATTCCCTGGGCCAGAGGGTGCTCAGAGATTTCTAAGATGGTCCGGTCGCTGGTGTGGTCAGAGCCTGTGCATGTGCATGAGGAGGAGAGGAAGCCAGGATCCTGGTTCATTTTCACAAGCTCTGCCATTCAGGTTAGCCCCATCCCCTACTTAATGGGGAACCTTCTTGGTTTTCAGGAAAAATCTGGAATGTCCTTGTGACGCCTAAACAAAGCAAGTGACCTCCACTGCATTGTGATTGTCCTTTACTTTCTATCACGCCACGAAAGGATGAATTTCTTACAGAGAAGATTTGGGGGGGGCGGATGTTTGTTGCTTGGGTGATTCGGTTTGGTTTGGTATTCTTAGTGATAAGAACTGTCGGTCCTCATTAAATATTGAATAATGAACAAATGAGTGCAAAGGGGTGATGGCAACAATTTCTTCTGACCTCACCTTGGCCTGGTAGAAAGTGGGTGTAGTAGGATTAGAGCTGCTGCTAAACAGACACTTGAAATGGCTACTTCTGATTTTTACCATGACGAAGGTTCTGTGGAATGGGTGTCAGGCCACAGCATCCTGCTGTGTTCCCTTAGTGAGAACTGGTGACTGGAAGCCCTCTGTCTGTCTCTGCTTCCCCAGTGGGTGCTGGTGGCTGCAGACTCGGTGAGCTGTGACCTCCCACCTGGCTTGCCTCTCCTGTTTCCCCTGTTGGCTGTCTTGGACTCACAGGTGCCCACCTGTTACAGGGGTAAATATAAAGCCATTACCTGCAGGGGGTTCGAACACAGGACACTCGTTGATTTGCATTTGCTTCAGTCAACAGGGGTGTCAGCCTGTCCCTGGAGAGAGGGCTGGCCAGGCCAACCTGTCACCTCCCCTCACAGACAACCTCCTGTCATTCCACCTTGACTCTGCCTGATCCCTTGCCTCATGGGGACGTCCTACATGTCACAGCCACTGCTGTTCCTCGGCCGACATCGGGAAGTAGATAAGTTCTTCCTGACACTGAACATCCCTGAGGACGTGAGTTATGTGTCCTGCCCTGACCTCAAGGCCACAGTGATGAACAGTGACCTGGTCAACACGGCCATATTGTCAGGGTAGGCAGAGGGGACAAAAGTCCTTGTGACCAGGGAAGTCACACAAAACACGACCTGAGGATGAGGATGGAGTGACGTTCCCTAGAGATCCAGGATCCCGAGAGCAGACCAGGGCCCAGGAGAAGCAGAGCCCTCAAAGCAGATGGAGAGAAAATGTGAAAACTGGGTCATGAGTGGGAACAAAAGGCAGTGAAATCACCGCAAGAAGAAAGCGAGTGAAGGAAAGAGAAGCGACAGGCAGAAGGGGCGGAGCACACAGCGCCTGGGGAGGGGCCGTGGGAGGAGTCACAGCAGAAGAGGCGGGAAGTGGAGAGGACGGGAGAGGGGCCCGCGGACAGCAGAGGTCAGGCCAGGGTCCCGCAGGGGACGCCGCAGCCTCAGCCCGCCTGCCGCCTGCCGCCTGCCAATCACGGAGGGGGAAGCACTTGTGCAGCAGGACAGCGTATAACTTTGTAATACTACAGCCCTGGTTAATGAAATCCTCAACTAATGACATTGCTTCAAAAATCTCACATAAATACTTACTTTTACTTTTGTTTTTGATTTTTTTTTTTTTTTTTTTTGTATAAAGAACTGAGCTTTGACTGACTTCGTGCTCCATCTGGTAACTCAGCTTAGAATTACAGACAGACCTGGGGTGCCTCTCATCTCTGCCCTGTGGGAGCTGTGACTCAGGGCATGGCCCTCACACTACCCCCCTCAAGCCTCAGTGACCTTATGTGTAAAATGGACATGGCAATATTGTGTTGATGATTAAATGAGAAATTGCCTGCAAAATTCTACAGTCTCTGCGACATGATAGGCATACAGTGTCATCTTATTAGGTATTTTATATTTGCAGTGTGAAATTAGCGACACTTTACAAAGGGCATCCTGATGACTGGACTGGGTACAGACATGGATTTTCCTTAAGTCCCTACAAGTTAGCGTCATTGGCTCTTCACCCTTCTCCATCTTGGCCTGCACTCCTCGTCCTGCCTAGTTCCCCTCTCCTTCCCTCTTTCAGATGTCGTCAGTGTTGGTCTCTCTCCAGTGTTGAGTTGTGTCTCCAGTTGTGGCCAGAGTGAAATGGCAGTCATCCACCAGGGGAACACCTGACCAAGATGAACAGAGATGGGTGCTAGCTGTCTTGCAAACAGGGAGGTTTCAGAGCTCATTTGTGGTTGATGACATGTCTAAGACCATCTAAAAAACAAAATGGAGTAACTATGCTTCAGGCATCCATATAGAGTCGAGTGGCCATTGTTGATGTGATTTTATATACATCCGTTCATCACTGAGAACTTGAATTTTTGGAGTTGTATCAAACTCAAGGACACCACTAGCCATTTTCCGAACAATGTCTGCCAGCAGCTGCCACTTGCACCCCTGGAATTTCAAAATCACCCACCTTCAAATCTATATATTTATCTATATATTTATTTTGAACCCAAACCAATCCTTGCTTATCAAGCCTCTTAATTCTTGCCAACTTCATTCCTACTTCCTGACAAACATTTTATGTAACCTTGCAGGTTTTTGGCTTTATACACTTTCCCCATTTTGTAGTCTGTGGGAACACAGTTCAAGTGCTTCTTGGATGTGTGTCTTGTGGGCTGCAGTCCTAAGAAACCCCAAATAATAGCCTCTTTGTTTCAAGCAGGACTCTGTTCTGGGAAAAGCAACACAGGGTTGCTTTTCTCTCTGCTTCCTGTGTTCTTGTCATCATTCCCCACAAGGCCAAGGTTCACACTCCGATTCTTCCCAGGACCTGTGCTGACCCGTCACTGATGAAAATGTGATTCAGCGGATCACTTTACCCTTAACTGGGAGCTATTTTACGGATCTTTTCTTACACATATTGATACATAGGTAACTTGATGCTCTATATGTTGGCAAATCGGTTGAAAATTTTTCAAAATGTTAAGAAACAAAATTTAACGGAGTAAATGTTAAACATCCTATTGGCTTTATTCAGTGATTGTTGAATCTGGCACCATCCAGGCCAGCAGACAGAAAGGAGCTCCAAGAGCTAAAGAAGGCAAGAGATTTTACAGGTGGAAGGAAGCAGAGACAAGAGAGTTACACTAGGCAGCAGGCTGGTTGTTAATTGCAAGATTCCTGTCCCTTTGGGGATGGGAGGGGCCTTGGGGGCAGATGACCTAACTAGTCTTGATCAGGAGATTCCTAATGGATGGTTCAAGATTCCATTTCTGGGAAATCAAAAATCTCTTCCCAGTTGACCTATAAGTCACATCATTGATGCACATACTCTCTCTCTCTCTTCTCATTGCAGTGCAGTGCCTCTGCTTCCAACCATAAGCTCTCTGAAATTGGTGATCTCCACCCATTCAGCAGCATGAGTGACATGCTGAGGTTGACCCCACCTCTTGCACGACAGCCAGACATTTGGAGGAGGAATCATATTCTCACCAGAGAGATCAGAATAAAAAACTCATCCACTTACAGATGGTGAATCCTTGGTAGTCTCAAACAAAGCCATCCTTGGCTAAAACTGCTTACTATTGTCGATCTTGCACATTTGTGCTTCCTGGCTTAAAGTGTTTTATTCTGTGATAAATTGATAATTAAGTGTTCCATATGCTTCACCGTGTGGAGGATTTTCACTTTGGTCTTGTCCTAATGATCAAGAGATGAGAAGATTAAACAAGCCTGCCTGATTTATTAAAGATTGATTCTATACAAGTTTTCTCATTAAATCTAAGTCACATAACTAAAAGAAAACAGGACGAAATGAAACCACGGCTCTGGAATCAGTGTTTTGTGTAGTTCTATACTTTACAAATAAATCTTGTCCCCAGAGCTTCCTTTCAGCCACAGTTGCCTTAATTGGAATGTTTATTACCATGGTGATGGGCTGCTTTGGCTCTTTATACCAGAAGGGTCATGGCTGGAGGCTAGTCTTTTGGAGCACAGGCTCGAAAGGGACCTATGTTATCCTACAAAAGTATATGCCACCTTTTCCTGGAAATTTCTAATTATCCTTGGTGACTAGTTTTGTACACCAGTTGTATGGGTTTGGTTTATCATCAATCTTCTAACAATAAATAAATCCATTTCTGTGTGATTTCAGATTAGGTTGCTCAAAGTTGTGAAACTGATTAATCCCATGATCAATTCCCAAAGTAATGCTTTCCAACCTGTAAGTCCTCTCAGGACATGACCTGATCCACTGTTGGTTGAGAATGTTACATAACATACAAGATAACACACAATTGGAGGGATGACCTTGAGAAAGCAACTTTGTATTTGGTTAACATCCCTCAGATATTACAGCCATGAGATGCCAAACTCAGAGAAATAGAGGAAAGAATGGTGGTTTCCAGGTTGGGGTAAAGACGGAGGGGTTGGCAAAAGGGAACAAACATTCAACTGTAAGATGGATAAGGTCTGAGGTTCTAATGTAAACCACGGTGACTATGGTTGATAACGCTGTTTTTGGAACTGAAATTTGCTAAGAGGGTGAAACCTAAATATTCTCTGACACACGCACAAAGATAAATATTTGAGGAGATGGATGTGTTAATTCACTAGGTGGGGGGCATCTTTTCACATTTATACATATTTTACATCAACATGATGTACAGTTTGAATATCTTACAATTTTATGTCAATTCTACCTCAATAAATCTGAAATTTTAAAACAGATATTGTTGCCGAACGAGGTTCACTTGCCTGATGCACAGGAAACCGAACACTGAGACACCAAGTTTGTAGCTGAGAAGGGTTTATTCATGAAGCTGCCAAGTGAGGAGATAGGAGATAGGAGAACAAATCTCAGATCCATCTCCCCGAAGGAGAGGGGCTCAGGTTATTTACAGGATAAAGAAGCAGGGCGACCTTAGGCATGAGGAAAGGTGATTGGCGGTGGGGAAATGTGAGGTCATCAGTGTTCTTCCCAGGTGTATCTGGATCACAGGCTTCTATGAGATGCATGTTCATAAATGGAGGTGCTCATCATGTTGTGAGATTGGAGGTTTAGGCCCTCTGACATCAAATGGTCACTCATCAGACCCATGGGCAGACCCAGTTTTAAGGGTGGTGGGTCCCAACCAATCTTAGTTGGATTGAGCTGAACTGGAGCCAACTCGAAGTTCCTGGAAAACAACTTAAACCTCCCTGTTACTATAGTGACCCATAGTCCAAGGCGTTATCTACAGGGGTGGTGAAAGTGCTTTGTTATATATTCCCTAGGTTACGTGGAGCTTGGAGTGTATGGAATTAAAGAAAGACAGGAAAAAATAACTAAAGTGAGTTCAATCAGCTGAGGCAGGTCTTCAACACGCTATTCCTTTATCTGCTGCTCTGTAACACAAGCTCAAGGATTTCTCTTAGTCACTACTTTCTGTTAACGCAGTGGGACATGGTTTCAGTATTACATCCATGAAAAATGGAAGGTGATGGTACCTAGCTCCATAACACTTAGGATTATAGGAACTGAGTTAAACAACACACGATCCAAAAAATACCTCTGGCTGACAGTATCTGAGCAAGCTTTATTTATTACTCATTTCTGAATTACCATGTTTACCAGTATTGTTGGCTTAATGCATGCTTTACAAACAGCTGCACACTGGAAACTTTTTAGAGTGTTTGATCCTGTTCTCCCAAAGTAAAATGCTGCATTTGGAGATTACCCTTTCTGGGGACTGCTTTGATTTTTTATATATTAGATTGTAAATAGACATAAGGAGATATCATGAAATAATTTTCTGTATTTTTTTTATTATTTTCTTCAATATGACCCTTTCTCTAGTTATTAAGAGGCATATATGTTGCCTCAAAAAGGATTAGCTTGTTATCACAAGAATGGAAAGAGAAAGAACGGTCCAATATTCTGCTTTTATATTTTCAAAATAAGCTATTTAAGTCCAGACTGGGAATAGTTGTTTTGAAAAGAAATCCTGTTCATTTGAAAGAGGTGGAATTCACTGAATGAAGACAAGGCCCTAGAAAATAAGAATGAGGACACTCCGATAGAAGAGCAGCACAGTGGTAACCTGCCCAGCAATAGGAGGAAAGAGGAAGAGAATGACACAGACCACCCTGTCCCAGGAGAGGAGACAACATTCATTCTGGCTGAGAGAGGAGAAGAGGGTGGACTGAAGGCTGATCTTGGAGGGTTTGTGGGCTCAGGGATGAGGAAACCTGGCTGGGTTTACTGATGGGGGATGAGAATCATCATGGAGAGAAATCATCCCTCATCAGCAAGGTGCAAGCATCAAGAAATCCTATCGAGGCCTGTAGACCCTCTGCTGCCAGTGAGTGAGCACCGGCCACCACTGCTCAGGGGCACACCATCTGTCCTGGTCTTTGAGGTTTCCGGTGGTGCTGGGTAACTGCTGTGCTCGTGTCTCCTGGACCATCCAGCCGAAGCCCTGATCTTTCCTACACTGATCCTCTTGGAACCCTAACTGAAAATTCTCCCTTTTCAGTGACCTGGAGTGTTGTAAAGATTCCAGTGGTTTGCCAAGTCAGACACAAGATGGAAGAAGAAGGAAAACGGTAATAAAATGTCATTAACAATTTTTTTGAACTCAAATATTTTTAAAGAACTGAACCCGTTTTCTGAGGGGATGGGAAGCCCAGCAGTGGGAGGTGAGGCCAAATGGCGGCTGGGGACTCAGCAGAAGGACTCTCTTAAGGATGGCCTGGGATCCATATGAAGGCTGGAAAGAGAGTCCATGGTTGGTGGTGTGAAGTGACAGCGAGAACTGAGAGCTGCTGGGACAGGATGGGGCTCCGCTCCCCTCTGGGCACCTCTTCCTTTCCAGGCAGCTGCTGTGCACAGACGTCAGGATTCAGGATAATGAGTCTCAGGATAATGAGCAAGGCTTGGCAGGAGGTGAAGCTGGGAAGTGAGCCCATGGGTTTCTCCCCGCATTAGTGGCAGCTGCTTGTGACCTGGGGCTGCCGGGTCACCTGCGGTGCTTCTGCTGGAGGGATATTCTGGCTGAACTGATGGCTGAGTGTCTCTCTATTGGAGACAAAGGAGAGGCCTGGTCTTTGCTGGGAAGAAGCAGACCATTCTGGGAAACTAGCAAAACTGGGGGCCGGCAGGGGGTGAAGAAATGATTCTATGCCACACCCTTTGGGAGGGGGAGAGTGTCACCTAAGAGACAGAATGCATCTGGATGGGCTCACAAGTTTACTCAGGAAGGATGTCACGAGAGCAATTTTTTTTTTTTTTTTCTGATACGTGGGCCTCTCACTGTTGTGGCCTCTCCCGTTGCGGAACACAGGCTCCGGACGCGCAGGCTCAGCGGCCATGGCTCACAGGCCCAGCCACTCCGCTGCATGTGGGATCTTCCTGGACCGGGGCATGAACCCGTGTCCCCTGCATCGGCAGGCAGACTCCCAACCAGGGGAGTCCCATGGGAACAATATTTAGGTTTAGTCTTTAATCTAAACGGGGGCGTCTGGGTTGGTGGGCCTGAGATGGAGCCCCAGATATGAGTCATGTGGGGTCCAGGTTTGTGCTTGAGATGCTGCTGAGCCGGTGTGGACCGCCCTGTGTGGACGATCTCTTATTAACCCGGCACAACACCTGCAATGTCCCTGCAAACAGGCGGGAGACACTTGATACTCAGGAGGCATCAGGTTATTGTAGAAAGAGTCCCCGCTGCCTGTCTTTGGCTGAGCGAGGACAATGGTGATACTCATCCAAGTGCAAATACGTACATCCTGTGACACTGTACTTTGGTGTCGTTTCTCTGTACTGTACTCTGTCTTAACTTCTTTCTTTAGATTTCATTTTTTGTTAAAAAAAATGGAGATAGAGGAAAAATCAGGGATAAGTGGGGTAGGCACACTTGGCCAATGTTCCACTTTCTGAAAAAAGAAATCAAACTAAGCCAGTGCCTGAGATGACGTTTGGAATACCTCTTATAACCACCATTAAATATCTAGCTTCCATGAACTGAAAGTGACCTCCATCCCACATGTGCACGTTAAGGCAGGTGGACTGGCTCGTCTGGGACCCAGGTAATGGCAACGGGAAGGGCAGGAATGGAATCATGAGAGTTGATGACCACGTGGGTCTTTTTGTTCCAGCTCCATGAACCTCCGAGGACTTTGTGAATAGGTTCCACTTTAATTGTTATTGCTGGCCTGAGAGATAGTGTGAACTTCAGTTTATGGATGGGTGAGTGGACATGTGAAAGACAAGTTCAAGGGCAACTCTACCAGAAGTATCATTTATGTATAGATCCAGGAAAGAAACCAGATATTTCATGCTCTTCCAGAAGCCTGTATTAGCCACTTGGACGCCTGATATGTTAGCGCTGCTCCCCTGACTTTAAACCCAGCCTCACCCACCCTCATATCTTCGTGTTTATAAGTGAGGAGGTGGTGAGAGACATGTGGGTGGTGACTTCAATTGTTATTTGGAGAGCACCCTCTCTGGCTGCCATGGTTAGGTGCAGCTACGCAGTACAGATCCTTTTTCTTCCTGATATGTCTTCTGATTCCTTTTTACTATACTGGGTTCCACAAGCCTTATTTTTCACAGCATACGGTGTTTTACCACAAGCCTCCAAGGATCACCTCCTTCCGAGGACCTCCTGCTTCTGCACCGTTGCTGCTGCTCTGAGACTGTCCGCTGCCCCATGGCCCTTTCCAAGCACTTTCCTTTTGACACTTTCACAGCTAATGTTCATACCTGCAAATGTCACTTTTTCTCACTCTCTCATGGCTAATTCTCTGACCATCACATATTAGAACTCTTCTCTCTATTTCCCACTCATGGCAGCCTACAGCTGCTGAGTGGGAATCCCTCTTATGGTGTCTGTCAATAACCACCACCAGGATGCAGCACACTGGCTTCCGTTCCTTCTGGTCTCTACCTGACACTCAGATCTGCTGGGGGTCCGGTGCTGAATCTTACATGGATGTCGAGCAGGGAAGTGCACTGTTTGTGCGTAGACTCTGGGAAGGTATATACTTCACTTTTGGATTTTATAAAATGTAATATGCAGAGACTCTACTTCAGCTAACGATTAGACATCTTCATATACAGAATTTCAGACTTCTTCAGTGTAAATCAACATCAGTGGCACAGCCTAATCCAAAATGGAAGTTAAGAGCCACCCCTCTCCAATCCACTCCTAGATTAAAGATGTTTTGATCAAAATCAAGACAAGAACACTCTTGTTCCTTTACCAAACAAAGTTTTTGTGCCTGATGCACAGCAACTCACACCCTGAGACACTGAGGTTTGCAGCAACGAAAGGGTTTGTTCAAAAGGCAGCCAAGAGAAACAACGGGAGAACAAGTCTCAGACCCCCCTCCTAGAAGGCCAGAGGCTTGAGATATTTGCGGGATAAAGAAGCTGGGTGGCTTTAGGCCTGGAGAAAGGTGACTGAAAGTAGGGAAAGGTGAGGTAATTAGTGTTCTGCAGAGACATATCTGAGCAACGTGCTTCTTCATGGGATGTATGTTCAAAAGTGGAGGCACTTAGCATGCTCTTAGGGTGGAATTTCTTTTCCTCTGAACACAAACCGTCATTCATGGGATACCTGCACAGGCCCAGGTTTGGGGGCAGTTGTCCCAACAACTCTTATCCAGCTCAAGCTTGACTTAGACAAAGCTGACTCCAAGTTCCTGAAAATACCTGGGCCACATCTTTTATCTGGGTGTGCATCTTGGAGGGTATGCAAATTGCCACAAAATAGTTAAAGTGAGCTTGCTCGGTGAAGGCAGGCTACAAGCAGAGGGGTGTTTAAAAACCTTTGACACAAGCTCAAGAAATCTACTAGTCGCCACTTTCTGTTAACCCCAGGGCTCAGTTTCAATCATTTTCTAGCAAGTGAAGCCAAACTGTAATAAGCTCATCATGGTGTGATCCCCTCACTTGGATTACTTCGCTTTCAATCTTTTGTTTTCCCCGATCTTTGGTGTCACTCAGGGCTGACATGATGAACAAGATCCCTGCACCTAAAACTCCTGGCCAGATCGTGATGGGTGCAGCAGACAGGTGTGATTGTGTGGACAGCCTAGGTCATCCTGGTGGCTAAGGGGAGATTCGATTGCTTCCCTAGCTTCATCTCTGTGCACTTGTTGCCTCAGAGCACTGGGACATATGGGGACATGATCTAAGGTGAGCATAATGTAAAGGGACCCAGGAACAGTTCACTTGATCTTTCACACAGACTTGAAGGCAGATAGGAGACAGAAGCCTTGTAGCTTTTCTGTTCAATTAGGCAGATTCTCCCAGGGTGGGCATTTCCCTGGAATTCATGATAATGGCAAGTGTCTGAATCATAGACTTAAAATTTTGAGTTCTTCCCTTTCTTGAGTACTGATTATTGGTTGGAAGTAAGAGAATATGAAAAATTATTTTACACATCCCTGGATATCACACAGATCCCAAAGCAAAACTTATTGCTGAGCCTGAAAATGGACTGAAGCAAAACTAGACTCATTAATTATGATCACCCTTCCATTGTTCTGCCAGAGATTTCCTGCTTCATGCTTCTCTCCTAGCAGGAGCAGTAGTGATATAATAATATAAATGATGTAGTTTCACACACATGGATTTTTCTGCTCTGGAATAAACAATCATGTTTTAATCTATTCATAACCAAATTTGCTCTGAAGGGGAATTAACAATGGTCGCTTTTGTGTATATTTACATCTTTACTTATGAGCCTCCTGTGACAGAAAGACTCTTGACTTTTCAATGTTAGCAGCCACGTGGCTCATGTCCCCACTGCACTGCAAGCTCTTTGCGGGCACATGGATATGTATCATCTTTGCATTCCTCATGTCATCTGGGTTGGGACTTGAAAATATGCACAGATAGGAAGAGAAATTTCTAAGGCCAGTTCAGCTGAGAGATGAAGATAAGAAATATTGGATCATGCACCAACCTGCATCACTGGAATCAGAGGAAGTGGGTTAAGGAGCTGACATGGAAGTAGAGAAAGAGGATCTGGAGAATGACCAAAACCCTCCTGAGGGCAGGAGGGTCAGTGAGCTAAATCCCTTTTCTTGGCAACCTTTACGTGCTCCTGGGGCAAGTGATCTGTGGAAAGGGACCATGAAAGACCACACGCAGTGCCGGTGAATGGGGACTTACCAGATGGGTAAACAAGAAAATCAATATTTATTTCCCACATGGACATTTCGATAAATAAAGCTATAGTTTTTGCTTGGGTGGCAGGGTTTTACCAAGGCAGAACTGTAAGGTATATAAGAATACCATTTCTGAGGTATTTTTACTTCACTTATACTGTTTTTTACATAATAATAGTAGCTACCCAGGTTATTGTATTATGATAGGCTATCTGGTCACCCCCAGCTCTGACACTCCCTTGCTCTGTGACACAGGACACATTCACTTAACCTCTCAAAGTCTGAATTTCCTCATTTGTAAAGTAATGGTGGTATGGCCTAATCCACAGAGCTATAGAGGAGATTAGAGGAGATCATGGATATGAGATATTTACCATGAGGCTTAGAAGGGTAATTTCTCTACAAACATAGACCACTATCATTGTAGAAAAAACATTAGGAAGAGATAAAATGGTGGAATTTTTGAGAGATAGTGTCAGACCTGGATTCTAGGACCACAGATAATTCTTATGAATTTTTCCTTCAAAATATCACTCAATTCCTTCCTTCAAAACTGCATTATTTGGGCTTCCCTGGTGGCGCAGTGGTTGAGTTCGCCTGCCAATGCAGGGGACATGGGTTAGTGCCCTAGTCCGGGAAGATACCACATGTCGAGGAGTGGCTGGACCCGTGAGGCATGGTCGCTGAGCTTGCATGTCCGGAGCCTGTGGTCTGCAACAGGAGAGGCCAGAACTGTGAGAGGCCCGCATAGCGCAAAAAAAAAAAAAAAAAAACCTGCATTATTTTCCTAATAATATTCCAACAAACTCATAACCATTCTGCTTTTTTCCTCTCTATCCTGATTTAATCTACCCCTCACATGGCTATGAGGCTGCTCTTCTGAAGCACAAGGCTGATCATACAGCCCCCCTATTGGAGACACTGAGGGCCCAGAGAACAGTCTGATGCTGGCTGGCTGTCTAGGGCTCCCTGTCTCACAGGCTTATCAGGACCACCCTGCTTACCCGGGGACTCACTGTGAGCAATTTTTCCATTGTGCAGAATTCTTTCCAGGATGACTCTCTTCTCAAGAGATTCATTCTGCCTTTCACACTCTCTCCATTTCTCTACAGTGTCCCTTATTCATCAAGTCTCAATTAAACTATCACTTCTTCCAACACTTTCATCACCTCCCTGACCCTTGACAAAATTAATCACTGTCCTCTGTGCTTCATTTCATAGCCTATTCTACACTGTGTTACTGGTATTTGTCTTTCCCCTACTAGGCTGTGAATTCCTTCAGAATCAAAACCATTTCATATTATATTTACCTTTGAATTTCTCAGTGACCAACATAAAACTCTTGCTTATGCTTAGGCAAAAATTAGATGAATTGAAACTTAACCCCCGTGGACTTCAGGTTTTTTTTCCCCCAACCATAAATTGAGGATGTTGATCTACTTTCACTTTGAAATTAAAAGATATTCTAAATAAATAAAGTCCCAAGCATTATAATTTGTGAAATGATTTTAGTGGTAAAAAAAAGACCAAGTAAAATAACTCAAAACTAGTTACTGTAGATGTATCAGGACGCTCTCCAGGGGACAGTGGCTCTCACGTGGCGTGAATGGCGGCTCTGGCTTAAGTGTTGCCTACACCCCACACCTTAGCCCTGGGTCCACAATGAGGATTCAGACTGTTCTTGCATAGTTGATGACTTTGTAGACAGGAAGTGAACAAAAGAAGCATGGTTGCTGAGCCTCTGAGAGAGTCGCCCATAGGAAATGCGTGTGACCTCATGGAACAGTCCTGGAAACAAGGCCAAAGCCCAGAGGGGTTCAGTGGGTTTAGACAAACCTGGTGGCTGTTACTTGACATAAGGGTGACCCAAACAATCCAAATGTGAAGTGGGAATAAAGCTGTCAGTAATGCTGAGGGACACTCTAATAAAGGCAAAAAGGCAAGGGAAAAATATTTTCAGTTCAGCAGGAAAAAGAAAGTCCTGGGAACTTTTCATTTTGTGAGGCACGACACAGCAGAACATCGTGGAACTAGTGACAGTGTGGAAGTGAGCGTGATGTTCAAATAAGAGTCAGGAAGAAACTAGGGAGTGATTTAGAGGCTGCAGTGGCCCATGTGGTTAGAAGGGAAACAGGAGTTCCAGATATAGATGATGTTGGTGGTAAAAGAAGCAGCAGGAGCTGAACCGGCAGCTCTGAGCAGCCTCCCTGTGTGACAGGCTCAACAGCCCCCGAGGCACGTGAGGCAGCGGGAGGAATTGCTGGGGAGGGAGGCCTGGAGCCGTGTGACAGGAGCAGTGAGAACAATGTCAGGAGGGGAGAGGGAGGCTCACGGGTCAGGGCAGAGTTCAGCCCCCAGGCCGGGGCTCCCTGGAAGATTGCTCTGGACAGGAGCAGCATGGCGCTCGCCAAGCAGAAATGAGCATCGACTAAGGCTGGAGGGACAATCAAGTCAGAGCCGGGCGTGAGTAGACAATGAAAGTGGTTAAGGTGTTGTGTAAGAGCCCGCCTCCGAAAATACTAAGGGATGCTGGCGAGGATAAGGAACCACGGACCATGAGAGCTGAGAGCCTCTGCTGGGCATGGCCAGTGGACTTGAGAGCTGGGAGGAACAGTAAAAACGTACTTTTTTTGAATTACTTCATTATTGCAGAGGTAAGACCCAGACAACCCTCAGATTACATTCATAAACTCAAAATATTTTAAAATAAAATTTGTCTAGTTTTACACATATACTCTGGGTAATTGAATTAATGCATCAAAAATAAATATACTTATTAAAGTTTTTTTTTCCTCATACAGTTGGCACTGAAACATGCAAACTGATCTTCTCAGCTTTAGCCTGAGACTCCAAGGTGTTCTCTCAGTTAGTGACAACAATGTGTAATTTGAGTCTCTTTATTAAAATTTTGGAAAAAATAAGAATATCTAAAAAAGTACTTAGTATTTAAGCTCCACCGATTTAGACTTTCTTCCAAAGCAGAGGCAAGGGCTGTGGTTCTCAGCTTGATGTGCAATTTAAAAATCTCAGGCCAATTTTTAAATATGCGGCCATCCAGTCCCACTGCCGCAGATTCTGCTCTACTTTCTATGTCTGTGAGGCGGAGTCCGCTGTGGCCTATTCTTTTCATCTCCCTGGGTGATTCTAATGGGAAGACAAAGATAGTTTTCACTAAGCTTGGGGGCCAGAGGGTAAGAAAAGTGCAGAGGATTTCAATTTTAGAAACTACATTTCTCACCTGTGCTCTGCCCGTTCCCATCTCCTAAACATAAACACACAGGTGCACACACCTCCCTGGTCCCCACCAAGTATCCTTTCTCCAGACTTTACTGTACTGGAGAGTCTACATTCCATCAACAATGCTAGATTCCAAGGGTTTTCTCTTACTTCTCTCTCTTCTCATCCTCTGCTAGGTTCCTCCCCTGGTATCCCCTCCCGATTTCCACCAGAGCCCAGGGCTGTGGCCACTCTACTTGGGATCCCACTCCGTGTCTAACATGGGACCTGCCCAGACAAAATCTATTTGTGGTGTCTTACTAGCTGCCTTTTCTGCATATGGGGTGGGCAGAGTTATGTTCTCATTTTCTGATTCACTCTTTCACCAACCCCCCAGGTTTCAGGCTCGGAGTGTTGTGTTCTCTTGCATATGGGCAGATATATTTTCCATATTCTTTTCCTTAATTTTGTTTCTCTGTCTCTCTCTTTTACCCATAGAAAATAAGCATTCAAACAGCCACATGAGCATAATATCATGAAAATGAGGGGGTGCATTATCTCCATATCCTTGATAACACCCCACCCCATGGGGCTCCTGCCCATCTCTGCCGACCCCCTTGTGACCCTCTCCCCATCGCTCCCTGCATCTGATGATGCCAACCTCCTCTCAGACCCTAGAACACACCAGGCTCTTTCCAACCCCTGCTCCTGTCCTTTCTGCCTGGAATACTCTTCATCTTGCTCATCACCTGCCCATCCTACAAATTTCACACTCATCTGATCCCCTCAAGGAGAACTTCCCTACACCCGTTCATGAGGAAGGGAGGCTACTCACCTGAGGACAGGAGTCAGGAAGTGCTCTCTGCGTGATAGTTGTGCAGATCCTCCATCCATCCCAGTGCCTGACAAGGTTGTGATTCAAATTTGATATTATTTGAATGGATAAAATAAAAGACTTATGTACTTTTTTCATGATATTAGTCCTTACAGACATAGAGGCAAACATGAACCTAGTGAAAATGTAAGGTTTTTCTTTTTTTAGTGTTATCCTTAGTGTCCTAAAAATCTCAACTGTCAGGGGCTTTGCTAATCCTCAACCTAATCCTCAGTTGTATCAGTAAGCAAAGGGAGATGACAAAAATAACGGTTATCAATATTCTGGAATAAAGAAAAGTAAGCGAGTGATCTGTGCTCTGTTATTTCTTAATACTAATGGAAAATGCTCCCATTGGGAACACTGATTGACAAGATGAGGAACTGAAATTTCATGAACTTATTGTAAATGCTTAGGTTATCCTCATTTGGATGTAATGATACCCAGAAGATAATTAGGGTTTTGTAACATTAAAACATTAAATATTTAATGGTCACTTTATGAATTAGTTAAGAAATAATTTAGTTGGTACATGTATTTATATTTTATATTAATTGAGTGTTAATAAGCACTATTTATAATAATTTCCGGAGAAATCTTATAAATGAGTTTATGTGCTTTCGGTAAACTTCTATCACAGAATAGAAAAGTGTATGATAGAAAAAAAGGTTGGAAAAATAAAAATATACAACTGAAGTCAAGGTTGTTGATAAAGAACCTAGACCAAAACAAAACAAATCAGTAAGTATATAGAAGATCTGAGTGACACTATTTCTCTGATGTAACAGATATTCACAAAGTACTCAATCTTCTGCATAACTATTGCAGAAAAAATGACATTTTTTTTCTAGTAAACGTGGAAGATGCACCGATATATCCTGGGCCAAAAAAACAGGCTCAATAAATATCAAAATATTGAATTTAGGGGCTTCCCTGGTGTTGCAGTGGTTGAGAGTCCGCCTGCCGATGCAGGGGACACGGGATCGTGCCCCGGTCCGGGAAGATCCCACATGCCGCGAAGCGGCTGGGCCCATGAGCCATGGTCGGTGAGACTGCGAGTCCGGAGCCTGTGCTCCGCAACGGGAGAGGCCAAAACAGTGAGAGGCCCGCGTAGTGGGGAAAAAAAAAAAATGAAGTATTATTAATTATGTTCTCTGTCCACATTTGAATTTAAATTAAAAATCAAAAATAATAATATTTGAAAATTAAACACTATACTCCTTAAAAGCCCATCATTGGGAAAGAAATACCAAATAACATTTAATATTTCAAACAAAATAATGACAAAAAGGCAACATATCAAACTTGGTGAGAAGCAGTGAAAACATTGCTTAATGAGGAATGGAGAGCTTTAAATGGTTTTATTAGAAGAAAGGAAAAGGTTAAAATCATTTATCTAAATTTCCTTTTAAGAAGCAAAAAAAAAAACAAAACAAACAAAGAAAGAAACAAAAAACCCCACCAAGGGCTTCCCTGGTGGCGCAGTGGTTGAGAGTCCGCCTGCCGATGCAGGGGACGCGGGTTCGTGCCCCGGTCTGGGAGGATCCCACATGCCGCGGAGCGGCTGGGCCCATGAGCCACGGCCGCTGAGCCTGCGCGTCCGGAGCCTGTGCTCCGCAACGGGAGAGGCCACAACAGTGAGAGGCCCGCGTACCGCAAAAAAAAAAAAAAAAAACCCCACCAAGTATCAAAGTCAAGTAGGTGAATAAAAGTAACTAAAAAGAGCAACAATCAATTAAATAGGAAATTAATCACAAAGAAAATTAACAAGGCTAAGAGTTGTTTTTTGAAAAGGTTTGAGCACCTGAGCCTGCCTAGCAGCAGTGGATCATGCAGGGCTGATCAGAGGGATGGATGGTTGCTGTCGTGGATGCCGCTGGGGAGCCCATGTGTGCAACTCCTGTCTCTGAGGATGTTCCCGTTCTGACAGCCTTTCCTGCTCTCACAGCCCCTCTAAATGGGTTGAGACAGTTTAGTGAGTGATTCTGGGGAAGTGGGGTTTTCCTCCTCCAGTTTTCATGTTGACTTTCAAGAGAGCACCGTGTGCAAGCCATCTCCTCACTGCCACTGCCGTCCGCTTCTCCCTGCAGAATGAGGAGTGAGAAGGCTGAGGGCAGGTTGCTGGCCACTTGCCTCTCGGCTGTGCTTGGTGACAGCTTCAACTCTTAAGGGACCCATGCTCTTGGCTCCATGCCTCTGTCCGACCAGCCTGATGTGCTGTCCTCCCAACTCTGTTAGCTTCTCTGGAGGCTTCACAGCCCATGACCCTCTAGTCAGCTGTGAGTGAGGGATGAGTCTGTTCACTTCAGTGGGGAAATAGCAAAAAGCCCCCACTCCAGCACTAGGACAGTCAGCGTCCTACAGGTTAGCTTTACCAGAAACAGTATGGGCACTTTGATCATCCTCTGCCTTTGTCCCTAAGTCTCACTTGAGTTGGACTCCAAACTGGAGAAGGGGTGAATGTCTGTCACTCTGAGCCCAAAAGGTGCCATCTCCAGGAGCAGTGTACTGGGACATGGGGACCCTCGTTAGTGACTTTTGAGCACTTGGACTTGAAATTCAAATCAAGTCACATGGGACAAGCCCAGCTGAAATAAACTAGCTTTAAAATATAAGTTAAGAATTGAGTTGGCATAGACGTATAAGTACAGAGAAACTTAGGAATTTTATTCTAAGTGTATATTCATAAAGATTCCCTAAAATAAGTCTTAGAGAGAGGCAGGAAGTGTGTGTATCTGTCTGGAGGGAGAAGGCTGAAGACTGAGGCAGAGACGCTGTGGCATAGAATGGAAAAGCTAGTCCCATGAAGAAGAGCAGGGATTTTGCTCCAGCCACTTATTAGGCTCGGCTACGCGTCCTGCCCTTGAGATCTGTGAGATACCCATGTATCCATGTAACACATTTCCATATGTATTCTATCAGTTCAACCGAGCTTCCTACTTACAAAGAAATCATCACTGTTCAAGAGAGGCAATGCCTCCAGTTCCTAAATCCATGAAGGAGAATGCTTGCGATCACCATGGATTCCAGGGTCATGCCCGCCCTGGCAGACTCTGCCCAAGTGAGCAGAATGAGCTCCGAGGCTCCTGTCTCCTGTGTGCCTTAACGTCTGCATGAAGGACCAACTGTACAGCCTCCCTGGCCCCTTCCCAGTAAGCAGCCCATGGTCCTGGTCCCCATATGACCCAGTGCTCTGGGCCCAGAACTGCACAAAGGGAGGATGCTGAGGAGACAAGCCAGCCTCTCCTGAGCCCAGACTGGCCTCAGCTGCCTGCCCAGCTCTCTCTATGTGGGTCCCCTCATAGTCTGGCTGAGATTTCTAGGTGAAGGGAAACTGCCTAAGAAAAGGTGTCACCGGGTGTCACCAAGGACTAGGGAAAACCAAAGATAGACAAGAGAAACAATAAGAATGACCGTGGTCACCCCTGAGGTAGGTTAATTATGGTCTGGCTTCTGCTAGAATAGGAGAAACAGTGTTTCTCATCTTAATTTTTACTAAAGTGCTTTTTATCTGGGGCTGGAGTGAAGCAGGGAAGATTAAAAATTCCCTGTGGATTAGACTCTGCCACTGACACCTGACTACTTTGAAGGAGTCTATGAGTTTTACAAGTGAAGAAATATAGTACCTGGTTCAATTAGATTCTTTCCATGTTATGTTTTTCTTTTTTTAAGTTCCAAGAGGGAAGCATATAACCTCCTAAGAGCTCTGGCCTTCAAAGTGTACTACCCAGCTACCAGCCATGTGAGGGTCAGCCCCAGAGTCTCCAACAGCCCTGAGGGTCAGGCAAGGGTTGCAGAGAAAGGAGTCAAATGTGCTGGATCCTGCTGGTTGTTATAAACCGACACCATCAGAGAGGACTCACTCCCACAAGTAGTAGGCTCGCCCTGAGTGGGACATAGTGAGAAGAAGTCCCTTATGTGGTGGTCAGAGAATTAGCTGTGAGAGCGTCAGAAGAAAGGGCTTGGAAAGGGCCAGGGGGCAGGGAGCAGCCTCAGGTGCACCAATGATGAGGCAGCAGGAGGCCGCTTGAAGGAGAGGGACCTTTGCAGCTGGTGGTAAAAGCACAGGCTGAAGCTGCTGAGGCCTGTGACGAACAAGGTATTCATGAGGAAGCAGAAGAGAGAGCAGGAAGGAAAGGGCTGGGTGTATCGTGGGCTGTCCGTCCCTGGGGCAGCAGTAAGGGGGCTCTCTAAATGAGCACCCGACTCACCAGGCAAATGCCTCTCCTCCACGTCCTCACTTATGAGGCCAGCAGATATTGGGGGGGTGGGCTGGGTTGAAAATCTAGGTGGTGACGCTAACATATCAGGCATCCAAGTGGCTAATACCTGCTTTTGAAAGAGCGAACAATGATCTGCTTTCTCTTTCTGGATCTGTCAACAGCCAATGATACTTCTGTGTACTGTTGACCTTGGACTCATCTTTCACATGTCCATTCACCTATCAATAAAGTACAGTTCACATTGTGTCTCAGGCCAGCAATGACACTTAAAGTGTAACCCACTGAAAAAATTCCCGGAGACTCATGGTGTTGAAGCAAGAAATTCCACCTGGTCATCCACCCACATGATTCCATTCCTGCTCTTCCCGCTGCCCTTACGTGGGTCACACATGAGCCAGTTCACTTGTCTTAATTTGCACACGTGGGATGGAGGTCGCTTTCAGCGCAGGGAAATTATATTTAATCGTAGTTATGAAAGGTGTTCAAATTTTGTCTCAACCATTGGCCAAGATGGAACTTTGGATTTCAGAAAGGAAGTGGATCAGGCCCAAGAGGTACCCACCTCACTTATGCTTGATTTTCTTTGGTCATATGCAGTCTTTTACCAAGAATGAATTCTAAAGAAAGAAGTTAAGATAGAGTACAGGACTTCCCTGGTGGATCAGGGATTAAGAATCCGCCTGCCAATGCAGGGGACGCAGGTTCAAGCCCTGGTCCAGGAAGATCCCACATGCCTCCGAACAACTAAACCCATGTGCCACAACTACTGAGCCTGCGCTCTAGAGCCCACGAGCCACAACTACTGAAGCCCGCGCGCCTAGAGCCCGTGATCCGCAACAGGAGAAGCCACTGCAATGAGAAGCCTGCACACTACAACGAAGAATAGCTCCTGCTCGTCAAAACCAGAGAAAAGCCCACGTGTAGAAATGAAGACCCAAAAAGCAGCCAAAAATAAAAATTAAAAATTAAAAAATTAAAAAAAAAGATAGAGTGCAGCACAGTGAAGTGACATCAAAGAACAGTTTATCCATCCCAATGTCACAGACTTTCGGCATCTGCCCTTGGAGGAGTGTCACCACTGTCACCTCTCAGGCAAAGGCAGGCATTAGAGGCTCCTTGTCATAGCCCGGGGCTTCCTGTGAAGAGCTCCCACTCCTTGCTCCAGCTGCGGGTTCTCATTCACCCTTGATGTGGGTCTGAGAACCTCACTCAGAGTAGCTCCACAGGTAAGTTCTAAGACACCACAGCCCTCATTAGCCACTGCGGGACTTCCCTTCCCTTCTGGAACCAGGTTCAGTTCCTTAAAAAATATTGAGTCCAAAAAATATTTTTTAAATTATTTTTTTATTGGAGTATAGTTGATTTACAATGTTGTGTTAGTTTCTGGTGTACAGCAAAGTGAATCAGTTATACATACACATGTCTCTCTCTTTTTTAGATTCTTTTCCCATATAGCTCATTACAGAGTATTGAGTAGAGTCCCTGTGCTATATAGTAAGTAGGTCCTTATTAGTTATCTATTTTATCTACAGTAGTATGTATATGTCAATCCCAATCTCCCAATTTATCCCTCCCCCCTTCCCCCTTGGTAAGCATAAGTTTGTTTTCTACATCTGTGACTCTATTTCTGTTTTGTAAATGCGTTTATTTTTCAATTATTTTTTCTGGTTCCACATATAAGCGATATCATATGATATCTCTCTTTCTTTATCTGACTTACTTCACTCAGTATGACAATCTCTAGGTCCATGCACGTGGCTGCAAATGGCATTATTTCATTCTTTTTTATGGTTGAGACATAGTCTATTGTATCTATGTACCACATCTTCTTTATCCATTCCTCCATTGATGGACATTTATGTTGCTTCCATGTCTTGGCTATTGTGAATAGTGCTGTAATGAACATTGGAGTACATGTATCTTTTCAAATTACAGTTTTCTCCCACATATGCCCAGGATTGGGATTCCTGGATCATATAGTGACTCTTTTTTTAGTTTTTTAAGGAACCTTCATACTGTTTCCATAATGGCTGTACCAATTTACATTCCCACCAACAGTGTAGGAAGTTTCCCTTTTCTCCACACCCTATCCAGTACTTATCTTTGGAGATTTTTTGATGATGGCCATTCTGACCCATGTGAGGTGATACCTCCTTGTAGTTTGATTTGCATTTCTCTAATAATTAGTGATGTTGAGTCACATCTTTTCATGTGCCTCTTGGTCATCTGTATGTCTTCTTTGGAAAAATGTCTATTTAGATCTTCTGCCCATTTTTTGATTAGAGTTAATATTTTTAAATGATTTTTCCATTTAACTTTTAAGAAATTCTTCTTCTAACAATCTTGTGTCTGATTCTGTGAATGTTTTGGAATGTTTACAGCACTCCAGGCTATGGAAAAGAGGAAGATTCCAGCTAGGACTCATAGAGTCTCAAGGAACATTTGGACGTCACTTCTCACGGGCAGTCCCTGGAGACATAAGGGAATCATTTAACCATAGGAACCAAAAAAAAAAAAAAAAAAAGGGAGAGCAGGTAATGCACTCCTGAGCAGCAATGCCCACTTCTCAGTAATCAGCAGCAGGTCCTCTGCAGGACTTGAGGGGGCTTCCTGATGCCCCTACTCTGCTGGTGAGTGACGCTGCATCTCCACTATGATTCTGATCCATTGTCAGCAAACCCAGGCCAGGTGTCCTCATCCCTGGCCCTATAAGCACCTCCAAGATCAGCTGTCAGTCCACCTTCTTCTCCTCTCTCAGCCAGAATGAATCTTGTCTCCTGTCCTGGGACAGGTTGGTCTGTGCCATTCTCTGTCCTCTTTCCTCCTACTGCTGGGCAGGTTGTCACTGTGCTACTCTTCTGTCAGAGTCTTTCCATTTGTATTTTCTAGGGCTTGTCTTCATTCAGTAGATTTCATCTCTTTTAAGTTAAAGAGTTTGCTTTTCAAAATGATCACTTGTAATTTGGGATAAAAAGTCTACTGTGAAAACACAAAAATGTGGAACTTTAGACTGTTTCTCTGCATTCTTGACATAATTCTAATTCTATTCAAGGCAACATGAATACTTCTTTCTAACTGGAAGAAAGCTCATATTGAAGGAAAGTTAAAAACCCAGAAAGTTATTGCACGGTATCTCTGTTTACAATCCATTGTATGAGAAATCAAAGGAGTCCACACAGAAGGTAATCTCCAAATACCAAATACTGGGAGAACAGGATCAAATGTATTAAAGTTTACAGTGTGCAGCTCTTTGTAAATCTTACATTAAGTCACCTGATAAACATGATAATTCAGAAATGACTAATAGGTAAAGCTTGTCCACATTCTGTCAGCTAGGGGAACTTTTTGGCTAATGGAATGTTTTACCCAGTTTCTAGGACGTAATGTTATAGAGTTGGACACAATCGACCTCCCATTGTTCAGGGAGTTATATATATTTTTTAAATTTAACCAAGCTAAGGTATAATTTACATGTAAAATTATAGGATATTTAAGGTGTACATCATGGTGGTTTGATATATATTGTGAAAGGATTATCTCCATGAAGTCACTTAACATATCTATCATCTCATGTATTTATCTCTCTGTTTTTTTTTTTTTTTTGGTGAAAACATTTCATTTCTAGCCTCTTAGAAAATTTCAATTATACAAAACAGTATTATTAACCATAATCACAATGTAACCATAGTCACCATGTTTTACATTAGATCCTCAGATCTTATTCATCTTATAGCTGAAAGTGTGTTCCCTTTACCGACCTTTCCCCATTTCTCTCACCTCAATGTCCCCCCAACTACTGTTCTACTCTCTGTGTCTATGAATTCAACTTTTTCATGGATATAATACCTGAGGCAATTCTAAAATTTCCCCTAATTACAAAGATGGTTTCTAAACGTCATCAGTCCAATTGTGTTATTTTCCACGTTATAGAAAAACACTCTCAGCCAACAATATGTACGAAGAAGCAGGTCATGACCCACCAGCAGTTACAGGGGAGCATCCCAGAATATTTAGAATTGGTCACGTGACTGATGTCTTTCAAACACAGAACAACTTACTTTGGCAGCACACACAAAATGGATCTATTTATAGGTAGAAGTCTGACATGAAATACAGCCATGCAACTGATATATCAAGCCAGATACCAAGGGCGGTTACATATTTCCAGGAACACAGGGAATACACTTTCGTCAATCTGTGTTCTTGGGTTCAGCATTCATGGGTTCAACCAACTGTACATGGGGACCTTGGGTACAGAGGGTTGAATGTAAGGGACCTGAACATCCATGTATTTTGGTATCTGCAGGGCCCTAGAATCAATCCCTCACAGAAATCATGGGATGATTGTAACACGTATTTCTTTTGAGCCTGGAGACTTCTCTCTGTGTTCCAAAATACTAGTCTCTCAGTGTGCCCCGATGGCATGAATATCCAAACAGCGCATCAACATGACAACAAACATTCTAAATGTGAACTGTGCTGAAAAGTAAACTCAGGTCACAAGATTTATTTTAAAAGTATAAAAATAAACAGAACAGGGGCTTCCCTGGTGGCGCAGTGGTTGAGAATCTGCCTGTTAATTCAGGGGACACGGGTTCAAGCTCTGGTCTGGAAGGAACCCACATGCCGCGGAGCAACTAGGCCTGTGAGCCACAACTACTGAGCCTGCATGTCTGGAGCTTGTGCTCCTCAACAAGAGAGGCTGCGATAGTGACACGCCCGCGCACCGCGATGAGGAGTGGCTCCCACTTGCCACAACTAGAGAAAGCTGTCGCACAGAAACAAAGACCCAAAACAGCAAAAATAAATAAATTAATTAATAAACTCCTACCCCCAACATCTTCTTAAAAAAAAAAAACAAAAACCGAACAGTGCTGTCAGAGCTGTGGTTTTATTTTCCATATATTTGGTTTTAGTTATGTGGCTGAAATTTAATAACAAAAATGTACTGAGTTAATCTGTGACAAATTAGGCAGACTTCGTTTATTTTATCACTTCCTATAATTGCACAAGACCAAAGCAGAAACCTGGTATTTGTAGAGTACATTTGATGGAACACTTTATAGTGACTTCATCACAGAAGAAAACACCTTGAACCGGTGAGCAGAGATGTGCAAGATCGAAAATAATGAGCAGCTCCAGCCAAGAAGGGCTTTGTTCACATCTCTCAGGGACTCGCTGGCAATAAGTGCAGGAGGTTTTTCTCTGGCCTAGATTGTGAGGGTGTGGTTAGCATGCCAGTCATGCTCTTTGCAAGGTGTGGGGCTCATCTAAGCATGTCACTCTGTTGAATGGGTGGTGGTAGCAGATCCCAGAGAGTGTGTGGAGGCACAGGAGTGGCTGCCTGGTGGTGAGAGAGTGGAGGTGTCAACAGGGGGACCTCAGGTCAACCAGGGGAAAATTATAATGTACCGAACCTTGGTTCAATTATTTCTTCTGCCATTGGGTCACCAAGTTTACACACTTGCACTCTGAATGATAATTTCTGTAATTTTAATAACTGTATCTCCTGTTTAGAACCTTCTGTTAAAAAGAAGACAACAGGCCCAAAATGGAGTTGCTCACCTTAAGCCGCATGTTGCTTAATTATAGTTTCAGCTCCCCCGGCAATGGAAACTTAAACCAGTCAATCAGGAACTCCTGGTCAGCACATGTTAGGACGTCTGCCTGAGAGATCCTGGCCTCACCTAGAAGGAGAGTAACCTCGAAATAATCAGCTAGCTTCTTGCTTCTATAACTCCCGTGTCCCTGCTCTCTTCTGTCTGTAAAACCTCCTGCCTTGTTTAGGTCTTTAGCGCTCCTTTCTATCTGCTGGATTAGATGCTGCCTGATTCATGAATCACTGAATGAAGCCAATAAGATCATTAAAGTTGACTCAGTTGGATTCTGTGTTTTAACACTTCCAAAGAAATTCAATGAAGAACATCAGGTTACATAAGTCTTTGTGAGAAAAATCCATAAAATTGCTTTGTGTTAGATGTTAAATCCATCTGTTGAAGGACTTTCAGGTTTTGCAAGAAGGGAGGCTTACCCAGGTCCTGGGAAGACATGGAGTGTGAAATTTGGCCTCCTGGAGAATGATGACAAGGCTACAAGCAGCAGACAGAAAAGCAGTCCTGAAATGTGCTGAACCTTCCCTGGCACAAGAAGGCTAGTCCTCTGCTTTGGTGAATCTTGGTCAGATGTTCCCATTGCCGGGTGACTGACATTTTACACTGGCCACAACTGAAGACAAAACTCAACACTGGAGAGAGTCCAACACTGACATCAGAGACAGGAAAGAGGAAGGAGAGGGGAACCAGACAGGCCCAAGAGTATAGGCCAAGGTGGAGAAGAAGAAACACAGAGTGAGGGTGCTTGTTGCAAGGATTCATCCCAGTGAAGAAAATCCAGTTATGTGTCCAGTCCAGTCAACAGGATGCCGTTTGCAAAGGGTCCCAGACTTCACACTGAACATACAAAATAAATACTAAATATGATGACATTGCATGCCTATCATGTCCCAGGCACTGCAGAATTTTACATACAATTATTAATTTAAACTTCAAGACCATATCATCATGCCTGGTTTTACTAATAAGGAATCTGAGGCTTAGATGTGTTTTGGGACATGCCCTGAGTCACAGCTCCCACGAGGCAGAGCTGAGAGGCACCCCAGGTCTGTCTGTAATTCTAAGCTGTGTTACCAGGTGGAGCACGAAGTCAGTCAATGCTCAGGTCTTTATAGAAAATAGAAACTACCTATACGTAAGTAAAATACTTATATGGGATTTTCTGCAGAAGAATTTGAGGTTTTCATTAACCAGGGTTGTAGTATTACTATGTTATATGCTGTCCTGCTGCACAAGTACTTTCCCCTCTGTCACCGGCGGGCCGCAGGGGAGCTGAGACTGCAGCGTCCCCTGTGGGACCCTGGTCTGACCTCTGCTGTCTGGGGGCTCCTCTCCCGTCCTCTCCACTTCTCGTCTCTTCTGATGTGACTCCTCCCACGGCCCCTCCCCAGGTCCTGTGTACTCCGCCCCTTCTGCCTGTCCCACTGTGTGACATGTGTCTGGTCACCGGTGTGGTTGCCACTCTGCCAGCCCTGAGTCCATGGCTGTGCTGACAGGACCCTGGCCGTCACTGTGGCCTTACACAGATGCTGGCCTCGTAACCCACAGTGCCATGGATTCTCAGAGTCCGGGGCTGCAATGAAAGGTAAGGAATCATTTTAGATGTTTTTCTTTACTGGGTGGGCCCCTGGGAATCAGGGACAGCCATGGGGAGACTGCAAGGAAAGCCGAGCTAGGCGAGCGCTCAGCCCCTGAGCCGCAGACCTCAGCTGCTCATGGAAAGAACACACTGAAGGAGGGGCTGGCCACTCACCCACTGTCACCGGGAAGCTCTGACCTGAGACTCATCCCTCAGACACTCCCACGTGGTGAAAAGCAGAAGTGACCATTTCCAGATTCTGTTTAGCAGCGGCTCTGGGACCCTACGTTACCTGGTTCCCACTGGACCGAGGTGAAGGCAGAGGAAAACGTTACCTTCACTCATTTGCATTCTTCTGTTTGTTTATTCAATATTTGTTGAACAGTGAAACTTCTTATCAGTAGGGACGCAAAAAGGAAAAAGACAAAATCTGTCTCTAAAAATCTGGTCTTCTGGTGGGAAAGCAAAGTAGAGAGCATCCTGGGGCAGCGGAGTGTCTGCTCTGGCTGGACTCATAGGAGGACCTGACAGTTTGCCCAGTGGGGGATGTTCGGGACATGGGGGCTAACCTGCAGGCAGAAATTTGTGAACACCAACCAGCATCCTGGCGGCTCCCTTCTTCTCGTGCACACGCACGTGCTTCAGGGACACTGGCCCCTTTGCTGTTCTGAAATCTTCAAGGACCCTCCTGCCACAGAGCGTTTCCATTTCCCTGGGACTTTCCTGACATGTGCTACTCCTCCAGAGAAAAGAGGCTTGTTCCTTTACTGTCCGCAAGGGCTGCTGTCATGTGGCCCTTGTTGGTGAGAGAGCTTCAACAGCATCATGGAAAACAGCAGCTCCACCTTACTCTGACCCCTTGTCTTATTGTATCTTTTTCCTGTAGCCCCTCTAGTCTCCAGAGATGGATTCTGAACCCAAGAGGGAGCTGTGGGTGCAGCGAGATGTGGGGAGAGGGGTGGCATCTTCTCCCCACAAGCTTGGCTGGAAGGAGACATGCTGATTTTCAGAGAAAATGCATAAGTATCAATTTCAGGTAAATTGATGATTAAAGGTGAAACAAAAAACATGAAATCTGTAGAAACACACATAAGAGAATGTTCTTATAACATCAGGGGAATGTGGAACTTCCTGTAAAAAATCACAAAAAGTATAAATCATATAGGAAAACCTGGTAAATACCATATTTATTAATTATAATGAACAATATTACAATTTAAAACTCCTGCTCGTCAAAAGACATCCTAAAAAGAAAGGAAAGAACAGCCATGAAGTGGGAGGTGATGTGTGTAATCAGTGCAAAGAACTTTCAACATGAAGATGAGAAGAAGTCAGAAAGACCTAAACAGGCACTTCATGGAGGAGGAAATACAGATGCTCCATGAACACTTAAAAGATCCTCAGTGTCATTAGTAATAAATTAAATGCAAATTAAAAGCACAATAAAATACTATTTCTCACCTCACCATCCAGGAAACTTGTAAGAAAGGCAATATAATGGTTGCTTGCGATTGGGAACAGCAGGAATTGTCACTCCCTGCTCACAGGAATATCAGCTGCTGTCATTACACTGTGTGGCTGGGAGAGCACACCCCTAGCATCACACCCAAGGCATAGAACTGAGACGTGTGAGCCATTTCCATAGTAGTAAAGGGCCAGAAACACTCGAATATTTATTAACAATAGATTGCATGGATTTAGGGATATTGAAAGTGTTCAACAGAATTCAGTGGAGTACATTTGGAGATCTTTTGGCTTTATTGCCTGATTCATCATGAATTGGGCCACATTCTCTCTAGCAGACAGAAAGCAGCTCTGAGGGGTTGTACAAATGAAAAACGTTTGTAGGCAGAAAAGAGCAGGAACCAGCTACACAGGTTCAAAAGCTGGACAGTTAGTGAAGGTGAATCTCCTTTAGGTGAGGCAGGGTTCTGTCAGGCAGACAACCTAACTGGTGCTGGTCAGGAGACCCCTGACTAACTAGTGCAAGGTTTCCTTTTGGGAGAGCTGAAGCTACTTCCGTTAGATCTCTGTCTGGGGACGTGCAGCTTAGCATAAGTGATTCTACTGGGGCTGTTGTCTTGCTTTTTACAACCATATGGACTACAAAAGAGCGGTAAATTAAATTGAGTACATGCATCAATACGGATGAATCTCAGAATCCAATGTTGAATTCAAAATAACCACTACACCAAAAAAGGAAAATCACTGTGATTCAACTCGTGTAAAGGACCCAAGGGGAAAAGCCAACGTATTGTTTAGGAATTTATATACATGTGGAAATCTCTAATGAAAGCAAGGGAACATCAGATCGTTGAGATGCACAGAGGAATTAGAAGGTTCTATTTCTTAAGGTGGGTGATGAGAAGATAGGCATTTGTTTTGTTATTATTCTGTAAACTATACATTTATGTTACCTGTGCACCTATCTTTCAATAAAAAGCATGCCACACATCAAAATAAAGTCCAAATATCATTTAAATGTAAATTTTGGTATCATAAATTTCAAGAAGAAAATATAGCTATTTCTAAAATCTGAGGTAGGGAAGACCTTTCTAAGCTGTTAGGCTCTGAATTATGCCCCTGAATCCATATGTTGAAGCCCTAATCTCCAGTAACCCAGAATGTGACCGTATTTGGAAATAAGGCGTTTAAGGAGGTGAATTAATTAAAATGAGGATTTAATGTGGTCTTAATCTGATCTGGTTGGTGTCCTTCTAAGAAGAGGAAATCTGGGCACACAGAGAAACACTAGGGATGTGCACACACAACACACAGCATGCAGGCTGCCGTGTGCAAGGCAAGGAGAGAGGTCTCAGGCGGAACCACACCTCATCACATCTTGAGCTTGGACTTCCAGCACCTGGAATTTTGAGAAAATAAATTTCTGTCATTTAAAGCCCCACCCCCAATTCTGGTATTTTATTATATCCACCCCAGCAAACTAATACCTAAGCACTACCCTGAATGCCAAACTACATACAAAAAGCTTAATGGATTTAACTACATAACATTGTTAAACTTTTAAATGTCAAAAGGTGAAAGGAGAGCTACAAACACAGAATTCTATTTTTAACATATGTGACAGAAGTCTGGTATTCCTAATAAATAGCTCCTACAAATATATAATTAACTGAACATTCCAGCAGAAAAATATTGTCAAGGAACTTAAGCTGCAATGTTAATATAAATAAATATAAATGGTTACTAGAAAATAGAAAAAAAATTCAACCTCTCTGTAGAAGGTAGACTGAGATATTAGTTTCTTTTCTATTGAGACAACAGTCTTAATATAATATGTCACCTACTAACAGAAACTGTAGCTTTCATCCACTACAGATCTATAGGCTCTATAACCGTTCTTGCTTGGCCCTTTGGCAGTACATACACATTAAAAAGCTTTGGAAACTATTTCTGTTTTGATCCAGAATTTTGAATTCTCATTTCCTGGAATTTATACTAAAAAAATAGTAATAATTGCAATATTTTAACTATCAGAATATTTATTCTAAGATAAGAAATAATCTTATCTGCTCTACAATAACGATTTGGGGCAACAAAGCACACTTCCTTTTATATCAGACAAATATTTAAAATGGAAAGGAAATAAACCAACATAAGAAGAGAGATCGTCTCTAAAAGGTAGATTGTCTAGGTTGTGGGATTAGAGGTGAATTCATATGTCTTCTTTCATGTTTGTCAATATTTTCAAAGTTTGCTACAATAAATATACAGTATTTTGGTAATAAGAGAACGTATAAATCTACTTCAAAGGAATCATGAATACACTCGCTGAGTTCTGAGCCGACTTCTGTGAGAAGTGAACTGTGGGTGTGAAGGTCCAGGATTCAGGTTGCCTCAGTTAGACTTTTGGTCCCTCACTCACTTAACTTGTGATCTCAGCCACGTAGCTAAAAGCTTCAAGTCTCAGTTTTGCCATAGGAAAAACAAGGAGATGGTGCTACTGCTTCACAGACTTGTTTCCTGAAAGTAAAGGGCTCAGAGTGTGTGCAGGGGAGGCTGCTTCACATTCACCCTCCAGCCAAAGTAAAGAGTGGAGGTTCAGCAGGAAGGCTCAGGTCAGGGTGGATCAAGAAGAAGAAATGAGCACTGAGAGATAAAACGATACCCAGCAGGACCAGAATCGGCACTAAGAGAGATCACTCCTGTGCTTTGGGCAAGCAGATAATAATTATCACCAACTATTCACTGAGATTCTTGGGCATTACTACTTGCCCTTGCATGTGTGCTGATACACACACTGTCTGCGGAATTGTCCACACAGCTCAGTGACATAGTGGTATCGTCACCTCTGCTTCAGAAGCAGGGAAACAAAGAGCAAGAGACAGTAGGTGCCCTATCCAACATCACACAGAAAAGAAGGGGGGCTCTAGGATTGAGATGTCTGTGTCATTCAGGGCCAGCTTGTGTCTTTCCTATGGGCACCCCCATGTCGACTTGGATGAGCCCCTCTAATAAAAGCACAGTTCAATTCAGCCTTGGGGAACTGTGAAAGGTACTGGTCTCCCACTTACAAGCTTAATCTTAATTTTGTAAAATAAAACAAGTTATAAAACTTTATTTAAGTAATAAATAAAATATTGCTTTCACTTTTCACTAGGTATAATAAGAAAGAGAAAGAAGCAAAATGAGTTTACATAGAGCACTTTGGGGTATAAGGGAATTCTTTCTCTGGTTAACCTCTTGTCTTCTGCCTGTGGGCCAGGTACCTGCTTCTAGATGCTCATCTTCATGGGCTACGCCCAGCTGCCGGGTGAGATGCAGGTGCACACACCTATGGAGGCTGCTTCGGCATCTCCTTCTCTGAACTCAGATGGTCTAGATGCTCTAAAACATCTGCCCACTCACTGCTCCCTCTCTGTCCTGTCAAGAGAGGGGCTTCTGAATTGACCTTCTGAGGAAACATGGTCAGTGTGACGCCTCCTCATTCTAACTCCTTTACCCAACAGAACTTCAGTCTCCAGTGTTATAATAAATCTCTCCTTTGATAAAAGATACACTTCCCTACCTGTCTTAGTCTCTTATTGCTGATATAACACATTACCACAAGTTCCTTCTCTTACAGTCCTGGAGTCAGAAGTCCAAAATGGGTCTCACTGTGCGGACATCAGGTGTGAACGGCACTGTGTTCCTTCTGGAGGCTCTGGGGGAAGGTCTGTTCCTTCACCAGCTTCTAGAGGCCACCACACTCCTTGTTTGTGGCCCCAGCACCCACTGCACTCCTGCCTCGGTCACCTCTTCACATCTGATCCACCTGTGACCCTCTTAACTCTCTTGTTGACTTCCGAGGACCTATGTGATCACAGTGCACCCTCAGAAATAACCCAGGAGGGTCTCCCCAGCTCAAGATCTTTAGTTTTTTTTTTTTTTTTAAACGTTTATTGCACTATAGTTGGTTTACAATGTTGTGCTAGTTTCTGGAGTAGATCAAAGTAATCCATATATATACACACATATATATTATTTTCCATTGTAAATTATTGCAAGATATTGAATATAGTTCCCTGTGCAATACAGTAGGTCCTTGTTGTTTATCTATCTTATATACAGTAGTGCGTATATGTTAATCCCAAACTCATTTCACTGTCCCCCCTCTTTCAAGAAAGAAGTAACCAGAAGTTTGTTTTATATGTCTGTGAGTCTATTTCTGTTTTGTAAATGAGTTCCTTTGTATCATTTTTTAGATTTCATATATAAGTGTCTTTCTCTGTCTGACTTACTTCACTACGTATGATAATCTCTAGGTCCAACCATGTTGCTGCAAATGGCATTGTTTCATTCTATTTTATGGCTGAGTCATATTCCACTGTATATATCTACCACATCTTTTTTATCCATTCCTCTGTTGGATATTTAATTTGCTTCCATATCTTGGCTATTGTAAATAGTGCTGCAATAAAATTCTGGTGCATGTATCTTTTTGAATTATCGTTTTCTCCGGGTATACACCCAGCACTGGGATTGCTGGATCATATGGGAGTTCTACATTTAGTTTTTTAAAGAACCTCCATACTGTTCTCCATAATGGTTGTACCAAGTTACATTCCCACCAACAGTGCAAGAGGGTTCCATTTTCTCCAAACCCTCTCCAGCATTTATTATTTGTAGATTTTCTGATGATGACCTTTGTGACTGCAGTGAGGTGATACTTCATTGTAGTTTTGATTTGCATTTTTTAAAATAATTACTGAAGTTGAACATCTTTTCACATGCCTATTAGCCATGTGTATGTCTTCTTTGGGGAGATGCAAGATCCTTACTTAATCCTTAATGACACTTACAAAGTCTCTTTTGTCATGTAAGGTAACATAGTCACAGGTGCTGGGGATTAGAACAGTGATATTTGGGGGGAGGGGAGGTATTATTCTGTCAACCCCACTACCCTTTCTGCACAACCTCAGAACACATTATCTTACACAATCAAATAGCATTTTCACAACAGTTGACAATATAATCAACTACTAAAATATGAGTTACAAATAATAAAACAGTGGGAACAGTGTGGGTCACACTAGACTAGCCTAGAACAATGCTTTCTTAATTTTCAGTGGCAAAAAAGGGGAGCATTCTGTGTGGATGCCGTCCTGCCAGGGCAGAGATGTTTCTTGGAGGACGAGGTGAGGAGGGCAGGTGGGGTCTGCACAGCCAGGGATGAGCCAGGAGGGGACCCCGGGGAACACAGGCACAGAATCCAATCGACAGCTAGCCCTGCTGTGGGGTTTAGGCAGGAGGAGCTCAAGACATTAGGGTGGTGCCTGGGTGGGCAGGATGAAGCTGTGGGTGTGGGTGCCCCTGAGATGCTGAGGCGGCTCAGTTCAGTTATTTGCACAAGTACCCCGCCCTCTTTTACCTCTAGTCTCACCCTGTTGTCCCCATCTAGAGTGCATTCAACACAAAACACAGCAGCCTGTTGGGACCAAAGAGGGAAATCCTGGCCACTGGGATGAAGGAGGAGGATATGGAAACAAAGGTGTTAAGAGCAGGAAAACTGCTTTCATTTTAGGGCCAGGAGGCCGGGATGAGGGGAGGGAGCAGGAACACAAGGGCCAGCGCTGGTGACATCTGGCGGTCCTTCTTAGATGGTGTCACCTCCACCACCCGGAACACCCCCAGACTCTGAATACTCCACAGGCAGCTCCGGGGTGGGGGGGGGGGCGGGGCGGGGTGGCAGATCTGGCTTCTGGCTTCTGGAGTTCTGAGGGGCAGAAGCTGTGTGGGTTTGAGTTCCTGGGATGAGAGCTAGGGTGCCCTGAAGTTCGGGGGTTGGGGGAGGAAGGGACTTAAGGAGAGGGGGCTCCAGGCTCTCAGGCCACAGGGCCAGGCAGCCTCCAGCTTTCTGTAAGAAGGCTGAGGACACGCTGGCCATGGGGGCTTCCTCAATGTCGGGGGGTTAGTCTACCACTGAGCCTGGAGCTGGTGCTGTGCATGCGGAGGCGTCCTGGGGTGGAGGGGTCCCTGCGATGGTGGGTGCTGCTGCTGATTTGCAAGTGCCTGCAGCCCCCTCCCCCACTGTCCCCGAGGTTCCTGGAGCTGCCTCCCGTGGTCCATTGCCTGCAGGGTGGTGAGGATGGTGCAGCAGGTCTGAGGCCCCCGAGACTCATGAGCTCTGGGAGAGGTCCCCGTCCCTGGAGAAAGAGGCTGGCTCTCGGGCAGATGGAGCTGTGTCCAGGAAAATAATCAATAAACAATCTACCACAGGAAGATAAAAGAATCTTATGTGAGCCAAAGTGAGGCCTGCAGCCTGGAAGCCAGCCCCTCGGATAGCTCTGAGGATCTGCTGCTCAGATGCAGGGTTTCCAGCACAGGTGTATGTGTCTTGAGAAGAAGATCATCAACCAAGTCAGGGATACAGCCCTTCAAGGGAAAAAACAAAACAAAACAAAACAGGGACCAGCAGATGCCCAGCGAGACAGCATGCCCGTGGCACCTGGAAAGGGCACACCGCCATGAAAGGAGGACCAGCACAGGCGTCTCAGGACCCGGGGCTTCATTTGTACTGTTAACACCAACATTCTTTACTTCTGGTCAATGCGTCCTTTTCCTTATCAATGAAAGCAGATACTCAGTGTCTGTTCCGTGGGCCACAAACAGGCTGCTCTCGTGAGCGGGACATTCAAAGTAAGTCACACAGAGGCCACAGTGACCATCAGCCGTTGCACAGGTCGCTGCCTTCCTGCCCCTCACGGCTCCCTCGGGGCCGGCGGCCAGGCAGGAGGAGGAGCGACCAGAGCAGCACGGCCGAAGCCAGGGCGCCCAGGCAGTTCTGGCCGCGCTGCGTGGAGCCTGGGCCGGGACTTCAGGGCTCCGCCCACACCCAGGGGCTCCTCCTAGGGCCGGGGGCGGGGGCACAGCCGCCAGGGCTCCGGACCGCTTGGGGAGCAGGAGCGAGTCCACCTCTAGATCCCCCGGCTTAAAGGCTGTGGACACAGGGCTGGCACTGCAGCAACAAGGCAGGAGCCAGCAGGCGCCTTCTAATCCTTCATGTCTGGTGTGAGGAGCCCAAATTTCCCATCTCGGGCCAAAGTTGTTCGTGTGTGTGGCGGGGGGGCGGGGGGGGGTGCTTTTTCATAAAGTTAAATTTAGTCAATTTGAAGAACTACCTCTCCCTATGAGATCTGAATTTTCCTCTATTTAATTGTTAACATGCTCCCTCTATTTTTTTTTTTTGGTAGGTAATGATAAAAGAAATTTCCACATGTTGAGGTATGGGATGTTATTCCGGCTTATACATGAGTTAACTTAAATTTCATGCAGCTGAAATAGCCTGTGTGTGGTCTATCAAACATATATTATACATCTGATTTAATTATTACAGAAAAGGACACATTGACCAAAAGTAACAAATGATCATGTTAAAAATAAAGATTAAATGTCTCTCTTCCTGGGACACCAATGCTCTCCTCATCTGATGATGAGACTCCCTTCCCTGGTGGTGGGCCATGCTGACTTGCTGTGTACATGCCGATGATCTGTGTTGTTGTTGTTTTTCTCCAAATGCATCCCTAACTTGTTTTTGTTGTTTTGTTGTTGTTGTTTTTCTCCAAATGCATCCCTAACTTGTTTAATGTTCTTTGTTCTGAGAAGATATAAACCTGTGCTGGAAACAATGTTTCTCGAGAGCAGTTTCTCAGAGTAATCTTGTAATAGGGAAGAACAAATCTGACTCCATATTAGATCTGTTTCTTTAACTTTAACCTTTGTATTCGGTTGCTGGTGCTTAGAGTTAAGAATGTTGCCCATAGCCTGAAATAGACAGGATTGCCCATTCTCAAGACTCTGACCTTTAAGAGTATAACACTTATCCATTCATATAGCCAAAAAAAAAGTTGCAGAAAAGAGAATAACATTTGTTTTGTTGGAGGTCTACAGGAACATCGTGACCTGACCTACATGGACATAAGATTCCTGCACCAAAAAGTTTGCAATACCAACCATGCTCCTCCTTCACCTGGCCTTTCAAAATGCTTTGCTGAAACCCTTCAGGGAGTTTGAGTTTTCTGGGGGCATGAGCCATCTGTCTCCTTGTGTGGCCCTGCCATAAACCTTCGTCTGCTCCACACTTGAATGTTTCAGTGTTTTGGGTCTCACTGTGCGCTGAGCAAAGGAACTTGCCTTTGGTAACCTGAGAAGAGGGCTTCTGAGCTAGTCCTCAGTTTGGCTCAAACAAAACACTTGTAAAATCTTATTATAGATTGTTTATTGAATAGTTTTGTTTATAGTAATATAGGTATTATACTTTAATTCAACTACAATTATGGCATAGATATAATTTTATGTTCTGTTTTCTTTTCTCAGTGCTTTATCATCTGCATTTATAACTATGATGATTGATTTTCAAAACTACTTTGGAATTCAAACAATTCAAAAATACTTAGTTCATAATACAATAGGCAACAAAGCTGACCCTTAGGAAGGAGAATCAAGCTTTGCTTTCTCCAACTCTTGCAGCATAGATTTTTCTAAATTTCAGAATTGTGTAAAATATTTTTTAATAATGCAGAGACTCTGAAATATATGACCTTCCGAAGTTCTAGAATTGGCAATGTTTTAAATGTCAATTTCTTTTATAAAGTGCCAACTTTTCTTGGTAGACTAGTGGCAACGATTTTGTAGTTATACAATGTGTAAACCTTTATGCACGTATTCTATTTTGCAGTGTATTTTTGTTGCCGGCATTAGAATGTACAGTTATATGAGGAGAAGGGCATTGTATCATTTAAAATTATATCCTCATAAAAGTCCAAGTTCTGAACTGTGAGATGTACTCAGTAAATATTTGTTAATAATTGAAAATTGAATCCATGCATATATAAGTGATTTATATGATTTTTCTCCTGCATGACACATTTACAGCCTTGATTCCTGAGTGACATTTTCCCTTTAGGATCAGATGGATACTCTAGTCTCTCTCCCTTCTTTTGTGTGTGTGTGTGTGCTCATGCACATGCACAGGCATTCACAGGAGCACATACACCTACAAATGTTGCCCCAACATCCTGTGCTTTATAGACCCTTTGAATAAATCATGCCTTTACTCATTGGTCTTCAGTTGATCTCAGTGTTATAATGAATGTTTTGGCCAACAAAGAAAAAGCAACTGATCTAAAGATGGGGACCTAGCCTCTCTCTAACTAGCTTTCTTGCAGTTTTAATTACAAAATGGGCTTTCTCTGTATGCTCATCTTTCTCCCAGCACTTTCTTTTTTGAGGATTATTTATCTAGAGCAAAGAGTAGATCTTTGGCGGGCAGACTTACAAATGGAGCTCTGAGGGGCAGTGCTTTATGTTTCCATGAATTAGTACATTCAACCCTGCTGTTCTAAAACATTCTGGAAATGGAATGCTCCATGCCTGCAATGATCTGCCAGTTTCTCAGTACCGAGATAGGTATCTGCCCTTCTTGTGAGAAAAATCCTTTGGCTCCAAAATTCTAATATAGGGGATAAACCACTGCCTGACTCTGAGGTCTTGGAATTTTTCTGTCCAGGTACACACAGTTCTCCAGGACTAGCACCCTTGTTAAAGAGTAAATTAATTTGTAATTTTCTTTTAATTTATGAGGGAAATAATACATTAAAAATTGAAGTAACAGGATTAATTGAATTAATGCTGATTCTGAGTTCTTTGTGTGTGCTGAGGTCGGAACTCCAACTGAAGGCTCTTCCACCATGAGTACAGGTCTAGGGTTTCTCTTCACTTGAGTGTCCCGGTGGTTTAAGAAAGAGAAATTCTAGCTGAAGTTTCTACCTCATTGATTGCAGATATAAGGTATCTCTTCATGAGTTCTCTGGTACATATAAATGTGAGAGCAGCATGTAAGAGTTCTTCCATATTTATTATATTTATAGGGCTTCTTCCCAGTGTGACTTCTCACATGATGTCTAAGGTCATGGCTTTGTCTTATGTTTTCCCACATAGATGACACTCACAAGGTTTCCTCTCCAGTGTGAATGAGTCCACGACTTTGAAGTAACAAAGGTTCAACTGAAAGCTCTTCCATAGTTATTCCAGATGTAGAACTTCTCTGCTATTTGAGCTCATATATGTGATTGAAAGTTGGCCTCTGATGAAAGGTCTCCCACATTCACTATGTTTTTAGGGTATCTCTCCAGTGTGATTTTTCATGTGTATAAAGGCAAAGCTCCAGCTGAGCTATTTCCCACTTTCATAACATTTGTAGTGGTCCCTCCAGGGTGAGTTCTCTCATGCCATCTAAGTTTAGAGCATTGACTAAGGCTTTCCCACATTGATGGGATCTATGTGGTTTCTCTGCAGTATAATTCACCTTATGTTATTGATACTTAAAAAAGGAATATTGGCCAAAGGCTCTTCCAGAGTAGTGACAATATAGGATTTTTCTACTGTGTGAACTTTTGGTGTATATAAAGTGAGGGCTCTAGTTGAATTCTTTCCCACATTCATAGCATTTATAGGGATTCTCTCCTGTTTGAGTTAATACATGTGGAGTTCATGTTGTTGCATGTGAAATCTCCTCACATGCATTACATTTGATGGACTCTCCTCTAGAGTGAAGTCTCTGCTATGTGCAAGGAAAGGAGAGGTTGTTACAGATGCCCACGTATGTCCATGTACTCATGTCTGTACGTACTGACTCTAGTCTGCTCACCCACTGGTGGTCTTCTTTAGAAAAAAAAACACCCCATGTTCGTTCTATTCACACGCAGTGTTACTTGGTGAATACACACTGATTTTCTATTTTGTAGCCTCTCACCTGCATAACTTTCTGATTAAATTTTAAATCTTCTTCTTTATTTTTCACATGTTATACACATGAGCTATGTTGAGGCAATCCCCCTTTTATTGAAACTGAATTTCCAGTTTGTCTTCAGGGAAATGTTATTCCAAAATTTTACGTATTCAAAATATTTTACTGGGGCAGAATTTATGCTCAGGCTTTTTTTTCCATCAGAAGATTGTCATGAACTCCTAATTTATCCCATTACCAGGTCTCTAATGTGACGACTGAGTTCAGCCCCAACAAACATACCGTTGACCTGCAGATAAATGGGTCCTTCCTGAACGCATGCTGTGTTGGTATCATTTCATGCTTTTTAAGGTCACCTTCCACGTCTGAAAAAAAGAGAAAAGAAATAGCTACAGTGACTTAGGGGAAGGAGAATTTTGTAAATGCTCACAAGGCTAATGTAAGTATGTGTTAAGTGTTGGCTTTAACACAGAGAAAAGTTGTGAAATGGAGGAATATAGCAAAACTTAGATACATGATATAGAACATTGATGATGTATGCTATTTTTTTGATGTATACTATTTTTAAGATTAAAATGACTGAAAAATTAAATGAAGGTGGGATATCGGGGAGATTAAGACACAATAAATCAACAAAAGGGAGAGACTGAAACAAATGTTGCTACATGAATAATAGTAACAGAAAGAGCACTTTCTCAGAAGCCAAGGAATGTACATAAAGGTAGATGAATAGAGATTAATATGCTCAAAGAATTAGGACACTATCGGAGTGATATTTCTGCATTGGCCTTACAAGATGTGAGAAGACTCCTTCCTCAAGGAAATCTGCAGTTGACATTACAGGTCCTGTTCTCTCACTGACCAGGTCCCTCTCCACATAGAATCCCAAGATCCTGGAGCCCACCTAGAGCTGGGACTCTGGGAATCCTCTTTCTTCCCTCCACACCTCTTCTCCTGCTACAGCTGGGAAATCACATCCACTTGTAGAGGCAAAAACCATTTGTGGAAAAATGTATATGGATTTGGAGTTTTGCTTTGGGATCCGCGTGTGGTCTTCAGGTTCACCTCAGGAGGAGGAGCAAGGCAATCAGTAAAGAGCAGCACAGGGAAGGGCTTCCTGAGCCCTGGAAGTACCACCAGCCCTTCCCCAGAGCAGAAGGATGCTGACCTTTGCTTCAGATATTAAGGAACTGGCTGTTGATGCGTAGGTCCCAGGACTTTGACAGATTGCAGGATCCTTTTTTTTTTTGCCCCTTTCCTCTGACAAGTGTGAATCAATTGTTCCATAGTGGATTAAACTTTATTTTCAAAAAAAAAATCCAATAGTATGGCTCAATGCCAACCCTATGACTTGTATTTTAAAGGGACAATATCTGTTCTGTGTAATTTTGTAGGGTTAAACTCCACCGGAGTTTGCACAGCAGAATGGTTTTTGGAAACTATTTAATGCATTTATTTATCCATTTAAGGCCTCCATGCAGTGAGTGCCCAGCACTGGTCTGAGTGTTAGATATGGAGCTGCAAGAAAGCCATACTACTGTTCTCAGAAAGTCTACTATCTTTTGACATGACAAAGATGAAGTAAACAAATGAACAAGATCATTTCGTCCAGGTTTTAGTAAGTGCTGTATGAGTGTATATGTGTCAGGGTGGGGAGGGGAGTGAACTCTGGGGAAGCTGCTCTGGATGATTTTTTTTATTAAATAAATAAATGCTGACCATGTCACCCACAGAGAACAGATGACTGTTGTTCTCCAGCATCACATCCCTGTGCAGGTTCCTCTGAGTTGGTTCTGACAGGCTTCCCTTTTTTGATGAAGTTTATAGCCCAAACTTCAAGGTGGCTAATTCCTAAAAACATGCTAGACTTTCTGGTTCAGGCTTCTCCATCCCCAAGAGTATCCAGAGGTGATGGTTGAGGGTGACTGCACTGGGAAAAGGCAGCTGTGTGTATCAAAAGCTCAAACCCTTCTTGAGGTCAAGTCCAATATTTCTCTGGGCTGACTTGGCATATGTCTTTCAAATGCATCACAGAGATGTTCACACTCTGAATACACAATAGTTTTCATGATTAAGGAATATCACATAAGTGGTGTGAAATAACCAGCACATCCTATGACAGAATGTAAGTTCTGAGTTCCGGGTTAGCAAGTATAATATTTGTACTTGGGAATTAATAAATAAACACTGTGTTCCACCTATTTTTATTAAATGTACAGACAACACAAAGCAAGAAATATCCATGTTCTGCCACTAATCAGCTTTGATTGTGGGCAAACTATTTCCCATTTTGAACTTCACAATTTTCAGGTATGAATAAGTTTCATAACCTCTTGAGAGAGTTGAGTGATTACATAATCTAATAGGTAATTGCTTCTCACATAACAAAACCCAATAAATAAAAGCTATATGTTATTTATTATTTGTTCAGTAATATTGTCATTAAAAAGTCAGAGAGCCTTGAGGCAATGTCCACCCGTCTGCCTGACTGGGCAAGTTTTATACTAAACTTGGGGTCAGGACGTGCTGCCTGTATCATCTCCGCTCTCATCAGGTGTTCCTCACTAGATGTGAGGACAAAATGTGTATGATGAGTCCAGGTGCAAAAGTTCAGTTGTCCCCTTGGTTCGCGTCTGCTGTGTAAGGGGAATTCTTTCCGTTTGGAAAGCAACTCAAGGCTCATGGAGTGAAGGGCTGAAACCATGCAGAATGGAGCCAGCAGCCCCTGGTGGGGATGATTGGGAGACTGAGTGAATGTCTAGGGGCTCCCAGGATGAGGGAACCAGCTGAGGAGTCCAGGTCTGCAGAGTCAAGTTTACACAAAGTCCCTACGTGCATCTGGGCCTGGGTGGAACAGAGACATTTAGGGGCCGAGATGCCAGCTCCTGCCTGGAAGCTGTAGTAGGAGGGGGCAGAAAAGCAGGAGGTGCGGTTCATCTTTGTTTCTGAAGATACTCATCTTTCTGGCTCCAGACACCAGGCTATAGGGAAGACTTGATTCTTGTTTTTCAGAATTGCTTTAGCTATTCTAATTCCTTTGCCTTTCCAGCTCAAATTGTTCAAAAGATAAATGCATATCCTGTTGTTAGTGCTTGCTTTTCTTTCTTTCTCTTTTTTTTAACAACACTGGAAGTTCTACAAATGGCTATTTTCATTGAATAGTTCATTATCAACATCTTTCTAAGTCAGTACCTATAGATCTGCCTCATTTAAAGAAATATCAGTAACCCAAACACAAATTGATAATAATGCATTGTGGGGATGCACTAACTAGAATTTATTTACCTAATTTCTCTTAATGGCTATGTTTTTGAAATACTGTGTTTTTATATTAAGTAATGCTGATATCAATATTCTTATTACACATGCAATTTTCACAAATGTTCCCCACACAGCCGTTTGTTATTTGACTTTGCTTGTGGAATATGTAACGATCAATTTGTGATCAAGTTTACCATTCATTTCTTTGATGGCTTCTGGACGTTTTAAAGAAATGTTTCACAAGGACTCCACTATGAAATCACAAATTAAAATTATTCATACATGTTTTTACCGAGTACTTTCGTGGTTTCAGTTTTTCCCTCCACACAGTGCGAATCCCCGCAAAATCCCTAAGTCCGCCAGGGGAGCAGGGACCAGCGCGTGTGCTTGGGGATCCTTCACTGCAGCCTCCCGGCGACATCTTCCCAGCTCCCTCCCCCTTTCTGTCTGCTGCCAGGATACGGCCACGTCTTACCGAGTCGTGGGCTAGCTCCGAGGCGGACGCCCTGGGACGAGCTAGGGCGTTTGGGCGGGCCGCCCTGCACCCTCTCCGACCGGCGATCGGGATGCGTCCCGTGTCCGTTTTAGTCGTTTGCCGGGCGCTACATAGCGGCCGCTTTGAGATCGTCTCTTCCCTACGGAGCTTCGGCGACTTTCGCGAGGGCTGTGACTCGGCCGCCGTGCACGAGGCAGAGTTCCGGGAGGCGTTGATGCTAGCGGCGACTGTCCCGGTGGCGCCGAGGCGTGGGCGCTTCCTGCTGTAGCCAGAGATTGGCCGAGCAGATTCGTGTGGTGTGAGGCCGGCCTTGCGCTTCGGGGATGTGGTTGGGGTGGTCCTGGCGGGTCTACCAGCATGCCCTGGTGCCCCTCCGGCCGCAAGACTGAGCGTGGTTAGAGGACACGGTGTCCGTGCCCGACGTCGTCCTCCACGTCCTGGTGGTCGTACTTTCTCAATGTTTCCGAGTCAGCGGGAGATGGGGAACAACACGGATGTACTCGGACAGCTCCTGGCCTTCACCGGCATCCCCGCTGGATCACGAAATTCACTAATTTTTTACGTCTCTCGACGGAGTGGGGCCCGGGACGGATGTCGAAAGGAGGAGGCACTGGGAGGGCGACAGCGGGCCTCCCCTTCCTCCTTCCCAAGGGACCATGACGCCCCGAACCACAGGCAGTCCGGCGGTACGTTCTCGACGCCTTGGGGGCCCGGGTCCGTCCAGGTGCCGTCGCGGCAGTGGGGCTGCTCCCCGGCGTCCACTTTCGTTTCTCCATGTTCCACGCGAAGCGGTCACGGGGCTCCGTAGTTGGGATTCCCTTCAGGTCAGGCTGCCTCTACACTGGCAGTGCCCGGCGTCTCGTCTCCTGTTCGCCTCAGCGCAGCGCTTGTGTGTCGACAGCACACGCAGGTCCCCTCACCGCGGGGGACGACACGTAATTTCGAGGGCGAGCGGGGAGGACGCTCCAGGAGCGGCGGCCGTCCCACTTGGGTCTCGGTGGTAGGAGCCCCTAACAAACGTTTGGGAATCGGGGTGCGGCCTGGGCCATCCGCTGGTGGTAGGGAGGAGCCTCGAGCCCGGGCACAATCCTGGTTGGGAGCGGTTGTCTCAGGCTCCCCCAGGGTATAAGCTCTCTCCCTGGATCCTGGCAATGGTCGCTGGACCCGCGGGGGGACACCCCGGACCGAGCAACGCGACGGATGGCGACTTGGGTGGACCACAAGAGTTAGGGCAGCGGCTGTACGCCTGCACCCTTGCAGGACCCGTGTTCGTCTCGCTGAGGTTCACACCAATTGAGCTTCACCTGGTGGCTCCTGCAGTAAGGTCGACCAGATGGCTTGGCCGCGAAATTGGGGGACGAGAAGAATATACATTGGATGGTTTTTATTTTTCTTTCACTGTAAGACACAGTAGACTCACCACAATGTAGGCATTAATTAAATAAGAAATCTGAACAAAGAGTGCTTGTCTCGCTTGGGAGGTCTTTCCTCATGTCTACAGAGCTTAGTAGAGTGAGAGTGAGAACCAACCCATAAACGAACAACTCAGGATTATATGTGTTTTTGATGTTCTTTTATAAAAAATCACATTTACTCATGGTTTTTAAAGTGAGATATACAGATAAAATTCACCCTTTCATAAGTGTACAATTCAGTGATTTAGAGTCAACATAGAAAGTTGTACAACCATCAGTACTAATCAAGAACATTCTGTCAACTCAGAAAGAAATCCATCACCTCAGAAAGAAATCCAGACCTCATTATACAGCCACTTCCCCTCCCCCCTCTTCTCCACTAGCCTTAGCAACCCCTGTGTGCTTTTTGTCTATGGATTTGCCTGTCCTGTATATTTCAAGTAGTTGGAATTGCACAATTCTGGATATCTTTGTCTGGCTTCTCACAGTGTCATGTTATCGAGGCTCATCCGTGTTTTAGCTTTTGGTTCATTCGTCTGTTTCACTTAAGAATTTGCCATTCTAGGGCTTCCCTGGTGGAGCAGTTGTTAAGAATCCGCCAGCCAATGCAGAGGATGCATGCTCAAGCCCTGGTCCGGGAAGATCCCACTTGGTGCCGAGCACCTAAGCCCATGCACCAGAATTACTGAGCCTGCACTCTAGAACCCGCGAGCCACAACTACTGAAGCCCGCAAGCCTAGAGCCCATGCTCTGCAACAAGAGAAGCCACCGCAATGAGAAGCCTGTGCACCACAATGAAGAGTAGCCCCCGCTCGCCGCAACTAGTCAAAGCTTGCACACAGCAAGGAAGAGCCAAGGCAGCAATCAATCAATAAATAAGAATTTGCCATTCTAAGATCATTAAGATATACACACATGCACAGACACCTTCTATCATTTTTTTAATGTGAAAGATACAGAATATATACCTTCCCTCATAACCATTTTATGCAGACATGTCCATGGTATTACATCATGTTTTCCTACAGATCGTCAACTTGCTCCACCATCCTACAGCTGCCACCAAGCCCAGCAGACACGAGCACAGTCCTGTTGTCTTTTCTCACAACCCCACAAATCACCCACCCCAACCAGGACTCCACAAATCGGTGCCTCGTGCTGGCGGCCAAAGAAGAGAGCACCTGTGCAGGGGTGGGGGAGCAGTGGCAAATGGAGAGATGGAAGGAGACAGAGGTTGCAAAAGCCTAATCCCCCAGAACCCACAGTCTCCCAATCAAGTACAACCCACGTATCCTCAGAGTGGTAGGGCCGACAATGATGACATCCAGGGGTGCACACTGCCAGCCAGGCTCCACTCCCCAGTGTGCTGAACCCTGTGCTCCCCAAGGCTCCTGTGGGTGGGCTGCTTCTGTCACACCCTTCAGCCCTCTGTGGACCACACGCTCAGGCTGGGACTTTTGAGTCCCCAGGAGACTGTGCACACTCAGGGGGTGTGGCCAGTTGCAAAAGGTCAGGACAAGCCAAGAGCAAAGTCCCGTCCCCTATATTTCAATGCCACCCTAACACCACCCGCCCTTCTCCTACTCACTCTTTCATTCCTCTATGAAGACATTCCTCCACCCTATTGCAAGCTGTGGTTTTGGGGAGAGCAGTGACAGGGGACAGCAAGAGCTGAGCATCTCACCGTGAGATGCCAGGAACTCAGCCAGGCACCACCTCAGCCAGCATAACTATTAGATTTACTTCGAGTTAGGAACAGAGGCTCCAAAGGCACTATTGACTTGATGTAGGCCATGCAGAAAGCTTAGAACTGAGGTCTGGTGGCCGTTAAACCTACCAAGGGGAAACAGTGAACCCCAGGCAATCCTAATCAGGTTGGTTAAAGGCAAAGAGGGAGGGATCTGCCCTGGTGCGGACAGGTGAATACTTCCTCTCTTTCTGCTTCCCCACTTCCCACTGCCTAGGGGCCAGACACCGGCTCACGTCCTCCTCAACCTCCTGTGCTCCCATAATCTCTTCTCCTGGCTCAGGCACCACAGAAGGGCTCCTACATTTAAGGTTCTCAGTGCTCAGAGGTACAGCCATGAAATGTCTTCAAACTAAACAAATTAAAAGATAACAGACCTCAGGACTACTGAAGTGGCAGATGAGGTGAGGTTGAGATAACGCCCCTCCGGCTCCTGGTCCTGGAATGAGGGAGGAGGAGGAGGAAACTGACCTTCGGTGAACTTGACTTACACATGGTCTGTGTTTAATCCTTTCACTATTCAGTCATTTAGCCATCACCAGACATTTACGAGCTCCTCTCTGAGCCTGGTCCACTGTCCTCACAGAGCCCACAGGCTGGAGAGGTAATCAAAACATTATTCTGCTGCTAGCAAATGTGTAGGATATGTTTCTAAAGGATTTATAACCTGGAGTGTTTTTAACTGAGAACATTTGATCAGATGTTAAGGATACTCTGTTGCTGAATCCTTCTGCGGAGACTAGCAATGAGCCTTTCTCTTTCTGTAAACTGCCACCTATCAGATCTATCCTCCACCTATGTTTAAAAATGCTTTCCAGCCTCTTGTACCATTCAGAAACCCTCCATAATCTTCTCAGCACTTCTCTTTATTCTCACACCCATCACAGCCTTACCTGGCACATACCTGCTGTCTCCACCTTGTCCTCTGCCTATTTAGCAGAATTTAGAAATACTGAAACTCCTCTTTGATCATCTTCAATTAATCAGCTACTGTGTGAATCAACTTTTTTTTTTTTTTTTTTTTTTTTTTTTTTTTTTTGCGGTACGCGGGCCTCTCACTGTTGTGGCCTCCCACGTTTTGGAGCACAGGCTCGGGACACACAGGCTCAGCGCCCATGGCTCACGGGCCCAGCCGCTCCGCGTCATGTGGCATCTTCCCAGACCGGGGAACGAACCCGTGTCGCCTGCATCGGCAGGCCCACTCTCAACCACTGCACCACCAGGGAAGCCCAACTTTACTGTTTTATCACTAATTACAAACAATGGTAATAATTACAATAATGTTGTTACGCTGACAGTAGTAATTTTCAGTTCTGTAGATCTCAGAATTTCTCCCTTCACCAGTGTCTACACTAATGTATCTCAGTACAAAATCTCAAGTCACTGAAGTTGTTTCTTGCCACGACACCGCTGTATGGCCATCTACTCGTCCTGGCAGCAGTGGACGCCAGGTAACAACCAAAATGAGGGAAAACCACAGCAATAGATCTAGATGGCAAGGCAGAGAAGGTGCGCCTACACCCCTCTGCACTCATTCCCTCTGGGTGCACCACAGGTCCTATTACTCTCCGTGTTGTCTCCACATCCACAAGCGCGGTCAGAGACCATTCCGGGGCGAGATTCTCACGACAGCTTCTGACAACCGCGCCCATCCAGGACCGCCCTTGGCCTCGTTCCTCCTACCATCACCAGACGCCCCAGGCAGCTCCCCATTTCCCCATTTGTTAGGCTTCTCCGACCACCAAGCCCCAGGCGGGACCTTGACCGCGCTTGGAGCGCCCTCACAGCTCTCCCGTGATCGTCCTTACTGTCAAGTGCGCTGAGGGTACTTGTGTGTGGCCGACACACAAGCACTTCGCCGACGAAGCCAACATAAGAGGGGACGACGGGCGCTCGCAGGTAGACGCACCTCGTCCTGCGGGGGAATCCCGTCTGCGGAGCCTCATGACCGCTTCTCGCGGATCTCGCAGAAAGTGGACGCAGGGGAGAAGCTCCACCACGGCGACAGGACCGGGACGCACCGTATACACAAGGCGACCGGGAAGCAGCACCGGGCCTCCTATTGGACGGGACGCCGCGGTCCCTTTGGAAGGAGAACGTGAAGGCCGGGGTCGCACGCCCAGTGCTTCCTCGTTAGGGCATTCGGGCGGTACCCACTGCGGAGAAAAATTTGGGAATTAGGGCGAACGAGATCCAGAGAGAAGGCCGGCGGAAACTTGGCGGCGTCCACGTCCGTATGAGACTTTCAGACACCCACAGGCGACATTTGTAAAACGAAAGTACGACCACCGGGACACACGGAGGACGACGCCGGGCATGGATACCCTCTCCTGACCACGCGCATCAACTTGCGCATTTCACGTCCATGGGGCACCAAGGAGTGCCGATCGAACCGCCCATACCACCACTCAAGGACTTCTAGGGAGCGCAGAGCCGTCATCACATTACACATGATGCACGTTCAAATCCCGTGAGAGCAGGAAGCGCCCATGACCCGGAGACCAGGACCCAGGAGCGCCAGCCAACAAGCACGCCGCGCCCTACAACAGCCTCAAAGCCCGTGCCCGGGGCGTCCCACACCTACGGAGTGGGACGCTGGTGGACCGAGATGGAAGAAAATGAACGGCCTAAAGTGACTCAGAACGCCGCACCACCAAGCCTCAGGCGCCCCGGAGGGCTAGGAAAACCCTCACACTTCAAAACGCGGCGAACGGGCCATGTCGTGTCGAGTCCGCTAGGTCACCGTGGCTGCAGGGTCACGGGCGGATGCTGGTCGACCAACCCAGGCAAGCTTCTCACCTTACTCGGGAGCGCGGCAACGGTCACACCCTCAGAGCCCTGCACACCCAATCTCCAACGACCGCAACAGCCGCCCCCGCCTCGGCGGCACCGGGACAGTCGCCACCCGCTTCGGCGGCCTCCTGGAACTCTGCCTCACACCCGGCGGCCGAGTCTCAGCCCTCGCGAAGATCGCCGAAGCTCCGGAGACAAGGGACGATATAAAGGCAACCGGCTCGAACGTCCCCGGGCCGGTTCCTGATCGGCGAAAGGCAAGGGTGCAGTGCGGGCCGCCCAAACGCCCGAGCTCGTCTCGGGGCGCCCGCCTCGGAGCTAGCTCCCGGCTCGGCACGACACGGCGCGACGCCGGCAGCAGACGGGGTACGAGGAGCTGGGAGGATGGTACCGGGAGGCTGCCGCGAAGGAGACGCGCTCTTCACGCTATTCCTGGGCCCCCGGCCGCTGTACACAAGGAAAATTCTGCAGGGGGATGAACTGCGTGAACTGTAAGCTGAAACCATGAAAGTACCAATGGAAAACACGGACATTTTATTCTGTAATTGCAGAGTGGAGATGTTACTAAAACATAAAAACCAGGGTCCAGAAGCCATAAAGGAAACGATTGATAACTTGACCACCTAATTGATCTTTACATATTCCACAAGCAAAGTCAAATGACAAGAAGGGGATAGGTGGGAACATTTGTGCAAATACACGTGTAATAAGAATATTGATATCAGTATTACTTAAGAACAGAACACTGAGAAAACAGCCATCAAGAGGGACTAGGTAAGTAAATTTTAAGTACATTCAGACAATACAGTACTATCACTTTGTGCTTCGGTTTATTGATTTTTTTTTTTTAATGAGCTAGATCTACAGGTATTGACTTGGGAAAAATGTTGATGACAAACTGTTTAATGAAAATAGCAAGTTTATATATATCTTTTGAAAAAAGTAAAGGATTGGAATAGGTAAAGCAACTTGGAAAAACAAGAGTAAATTCCCCCTTATAGCCTGGGGTCAAGAACCAGAAAGATGAGTGTGTCAGAAACAAACATGAGCCACAGTTCCTGCTTTTCTGCCGCCTCCTTCTGCAGTCCTGGCACAGGCAGCTGGCATCTCAGCCCCTCAATGTCTCTCCTCCACCCACACCCAGAGCCACCTACAGGCAAGAAGAACTTGGGCTGGCCTGGGCTCCCTATGTCCTCAGCCTGTTTGCTTATATCAGGAACCCTTAGCAATTCACTTGGTTTGCCCAGTCGTCCATGCCGAGGACTGCTGGCCCCAACGTACACCTGTGCAGCCTTTCTCTCCAAAAGCTTTGAGCTGATATCCTAAGGGAAGAACATTCCCCTGGCATAGCAGGTATGAGCCAAGAGGACAACTGGAAGTTCACGCCTGGATCCATCATACAAACTTTGTGTGCACTCAACTCCCAAAGACACAAGAGGGACGGAGGGTCCACTGTATTGTTAGCGCAACATGGCCATTGCTTTCTTAAAACACGCATGATCAATCAGCAAGTCCAGCTGTGGCATGAAGAAAAAAGAAACACACACGCACGCACTCATATCGGCAGGTAATCCGTACTCCTGCCAGGTCTGAGAGTGGTGGGAGCAGAAAAGAGATCATTGATGCCACTTCTTGGGTCCCCTGCACTGACAAATCCTGGTTGCTGTGTTGATGTCACTGGCGGGGAGTGAGGGCTTGGAGCTCCCTAATCTGTCATTTGCTGTCCAGTGCCCTACATTTCATTCTGTCTATCATACACTTTCTCTCAATACACACTTATAATTAAGAAAATAATAATCTGCATATGTTATATTCAATTTTCAAGTGTGAACAAAGGTGAAGAACACAGAGGGAGGGACTTCGCTGGTGGCGCAGTGGTTGAGAGTCCTCACGGCAATGCAGGAAATACGGGTTTGATCCCTGGTCTAGGAGGAACCCACGTGCCACGGAGCGGCCAAGCCCGTGAGCTACCGCTACTGAGCCTGCGCTCCTGGAGCCCGTGCTCAGCAATAAGAGAAGACACCGCAATGAGAAATCCGTGCACCTCAATGAAGAGTAGCCCCCACTCGCAGCAAGTAGAGAAAGCCTGTGATCAGGAACAAAGACCCAACACAGCCAAAAATAAATAAATAATAAACACATAAATAAATAAATAAATAATTCTTTAAAAAGAAAAGTACACATAGGATAACTGAGTTATTGTGAAGGAAGGAAATTTTATTTATCTTCTTTGTAGATTTAAAAATGTTCAAATATAGTCTATAAAAAGTTTAATATTTTAAAAATTAGAAATAGTGAATAATTCCTCATTACTCTTTATTGCCCAGCACCCACCTCCACCCCAGCACCTTTCACACTGGACTCACCTGTTGACACATCTGCTCCCGCCCCACCTCCGAAACTTGTTTCTCTCATTACTATTACCTGTGTTCACCACACACCTAAGGCCATTGTAGTCATTCACATGGTAATTAGGGAATTTTTCTCTACTGAGCCTAAGGGCTGCATTTATTGTTTTTAGTGAAAACCTCTCCCATGTGTTCTGTGAAGTCACAGCCTTAATGGAGTCTGGAACAAGTGGATGTGAATGACGGAAGGAGAGTATTTCCACGTCAGTCTCCCTAACAGGGTGGTGAACATAACTGGCATTAGTATTTCATGGGTGCACTTAGAAGATCCAGGTCGAAAAAAGAAACGTGACCATTTGGCAAAAGGTGGACCAATTCAAGAATAAAAATAAGTCTCTTCTCACCACTTGTTTCATTGTCAGGAACTAAGCCACCACTTGTCCTCCTCTGCATCCTCATATAGGGTCAGATGAAAAACTGAGCAGGTAAAGATGAGGAAAGAAACAGCAACCAAGAGAATCCAGACATTTAAAGCATTGTTCGGTACGCCAGGCATGAATCCCCACCCACCCACCTGGGAATGAGCCCTACCATCTAACCCACAGGCATGTGTAGATATGGTGAACCCCCCTCTCTCCAGGGTCAACAATAAGGCAGTGTATGCTACTGCACAAAATCAAGACAGTAATATTTTCATTTACACATAAGAAATGAAAATCCTTGGGTGTTGTACTTTTATTAGAGCTACTTTTTCTGAGTTATTTCATTAATGTTCAGTTCCTAGGATTTACACCAAACTCCAGGAAACCTGCACAGTGATCAGTTGGGGAATGTTGACTTCACAGAAAGAACACCACTCTCAAATGTTTCCTGAAGTAATTCTTGATCAAATGCACCAGGATTTTTTCTCCAACACCCGTCCCAGTGCTTCAGAGGCCCCACCCTCCCTGCTGTGCCCTGCACCCACCCCCCAGATGCCCTTGCCCTCAGTCACCTATGTTCCTCCCCATGTGGGAATCAGGCAACATGAGAACCTCAACCCTATCGCTGCCCTCCATGGCCTTGGACATGTGGCCAGGCCACTTTGGATCTACTTCATGGTGGGGAAAACAATCCAGGGACTCATGTCTTGTTGGAAGGTCTTGTCACAAATCAGGACTAAAAATGCCTTGCACAGGAAAGCAGCAGGAGTACGTACATCATAAGCCCACTGTTCGGTACCACAATCCACAGAGGGCAGACACAATCATCAAATATAGAGTGAAGTTGAATTTGGGGTGAAATTTCGTCAACAACTTCAGATACATTAGTGAAATAGTAGGTGGAGTTCTGTCCTACTAAATGTCATGGGGAGAAACGTTCTTTATTTCATATTTTTTCTATAGGAATGTATGTGTCAACTGTCAAGTGCTACCTAAGTCAATGTTAATCATTAACGACTGCATAGACAAATACTGATAATGTGTCAGGAACAGGGGTGGATCACAACCCTTTGATCCTGAGATCCTGAAAAGACAAAACATTCCCTTTGAGACCCTGTGATTGACATTTACCTACATTTGCTCATTTATATTTCGTACAACCCTGTTAGTTATAGATTAGTTACCTTTTAAAACGTAACATAAGCTAGGTTCTGAAATTTTGCTAATGTGAGAAAATCATGCAGCTAGAAAATGACAGAGCTAGAATTCAAACGCAGCTCAGGCTGTTCCTGAATCTCAAATTCCTAAATATGCTGGTGTTGAGGTGTGGATCCCAGATTCAAGTTTCATCTGCATATGTCACCCATCAAATCAGTGGTTGGAATCCTCCCTGTTATCACAACATTTCCTCTCCAGTCTGTTCACACAATGACTACTGTGCTTAGGTTCTCCCAACACAGGAAACCTCCAGTGCACTGACCCAACCTCCCGATCAGTCCCATGTCTCCTGAGTTTTATGGAACAATTCTCAGGTCCCTCTGACCTCTCAGCACAGCTGATGATCAAGACCCCAATCAGAGATGACAAAAAACTCCCCTTCCTATGGCTGTATCTATCATATGTATCTCCCAATGAGTTTTATAAATATCTGGTATCCTACCAGGACGTGATCATAAATCATTCTCCCATGATTTGCACACACTTCGAATATTCCCCTTTTCTTTTTGAATCCCTGTAATTCTCACCTTCCCTCACTTCCAACAGCGTGCTCACCTCCTACCATGCAGATGAAGTAGATAATTTGAAGAAATGTTTCAGCTCATTGTCATGAAGTCAACACCTATTCCTGCATCTTCACCCATTGGCGATGCCACTCCTGTTTAAACTGAAAGTCATTTCTATGCCTGGATAAGCCCATTTTTCTCAAATGTATCCCCTTCCCTCCTGTTCTCTGGAGGATGTTTTACTATTAATTGTAAACTGAAGCTCTTCTACCAGCAAACACCCATTTCTTCCCAGTCCATTCCCTTTCATCTTTTTCAGTTTCTTCATTCTTTTTTTTTTTTTTTCTTTTTGCGGTATGCGGGCCTCTCACTGTTGTGGCCCCTCCCGTTGCGGAGCACAGGCTCCGGACGCGCAGGCCCAGCGGCCACGGCTCACGGGCCCAGCCGCTCCGCGGCATATGGGATCCTCCCAGACCGGGGCACGAACCCGTATCCCCTGCATCGGCAGGCGGACTCTCAACCACTGCGCCACCAGGGAGGCCCAGTTTCTTCATTCTTGTAACAAAATCTCTGAACCAGTTTATCTCTAGTTCCTGCCCAGTGAATTTCCTCCTTCCAAAGTAAACTGAAAGACCAGTGCAGGATTAGTGACAATCTCTGGGTGCCCCTCCCACAGTTTGATTTATTAGGGGTGATCTCCCTGTTACTATTGACCTGCGTATACATAAACCTTTATAACATTAGAGTTATCTAAATTAAATTAAATTAAATCCAATGAATGTTTCTCAGTATTTTACTTGGACACAAGCAGAATTGGACTATGACCTCAGTCAGGAGCTTTATATTTCCAAGGTCCTCTGACATCACAAACTCTCCACTGCCTTTAAACTAGTCAGTTCCTGACAGTTTTCTGTGTGCTGTTCTCCTCAAAAAAAAAACTATTTCAACATCTCAAGACTCCATTGTAGCCCTCTTCTCTCTTTTTACTATATACACCATCTTCGAAAACTGTAATAATTATTCAGTCTTCGGCTGTTACCAGTATGATAATAATGCGTAAAAACGAATGCTAGATTTCATTTATGAGGTGTCATCCATACTTGCATGGGAGGCAGGCACCTACAATGAAATGTATATCAGACAGAAGCGAGGAACTTCCTCCTCAAATAAAAACCACTAGTCCTCTCGTCTGCAGTCTCAGATAGTGGCTCCACTAATTATTTGGGGCTCAGTCATTGACATAACCTCCCAGAACCACAGAAACAGAAGCAAGCATTGATTTTATCTCTACAATGAGCACTCTCATCTCTGTTCATCTCCTCCCATATATCCACATACATAGTTCCAGCTACACTTATACTGCTTCACTTTCAGGTTAAATATCAGTGCCTCAGAGATTCCTTCTTTAAATTCCTAGCTAAGTAACTCTGCTCTCCCTGTTGTGTTGAATAGAGCCTACAGGCAACGCATGTAATATTTCACAATATTTCTACTCATCTTTTTTTATTTTTCTTTTCCTTTTTCCCTCTCTGGACTAATTGCAGAAAAGTCAACTGTAGAGTCATAAAGCAAGTTTCTCTTGACTATTGCATAAGAATTGTAAATCCACAGAAATTCCATGTACACAGTAACCTAATCTACTCTCAGATGGCCTGTGACCAAAGTTCTTTAATCAAATTAAATAAATATCTTTAAATTAAAAATTCTTTGAATAATAAATGACTTTGATTTGTCCTGGGGAAAATTTTCTTTAGTAATCACCAGAAACAAAAAGTGGCGGAAAACTCTGTTTGTGTCTTTTACGTAAGTATGCAGCTACCACACTCCTGAGTTCAAAGTTTTAGTCTCTTTCTATAAATCAGGCATACAATTGTCTGTGGGCTCCTGTTAATAGATCTGACAACCTCATATATTGTATAATCATAAAGATATAACTCCTTTAATCTGGATGCCAATTAGGATAAATCTAATCAAGGAACAACTTCCCTAACACAAGCTTTTCCTTCTTAACAGGTTAACCACTTAGATACATGTAAGGAAGGTATAAGTGATTCCTTTAATTTGCTAACATTCTAAAAGCGTCCAAAAGCAATTTTGATGCCTTGGCCAGATGTCTCACTGTTTTGTGAATTATGGCCAGTTCTGGGAAGAGAATTTGCAGCAAGAGGATCAGTCTTTATATAAATGGGTTTAACCTACAAACAGTCCATCAGGCTGTGGGTTTTCTGTGGCTTTACATAAAGACTGGTGCTGTTTGATGATATCAAACATTCAAGGAAGATATTTTTAGGGTGTTAAAGCATTTGTATTTTAATACCAAGGTAAATAATACTTAAATTATAATCAATTACATGAAGTTTCCAGGGATGCAGGAGAGAAAAGAATACAATTGGAGAAATTGAGCTTGGCCCAGGAAGAGGTAATTCTTCAATTCTCACTATGGGCTTGGGCGTAAACAATGAGAAATAGTTGTAGATTTTTTGACAGTGAGCTGAAGAATTTCCTCAAATTATCTGATTAATCTGTCTAGTAGAAGGTGATTCCTTTTGTGGAAGGTGAGGAAAGTACTGAGAATGATTAAAAACCAAAAGATATGGAGAAGGTCTGAAATATTTGTGAGGCATAGAATAAGATTTAATCATCTAGATATAGTACAATGGCCAGGGATATTTGCAAGATGTTGGGAGATTTGTGAACCCCACCAGATTTAATATCCTAGTTAGATTCAGTCATGGAAGAAGCAGTTACTTGGAGCCCTCCAAGATTGGAATCTTGACTAGCAGATGTGATGAATTTGGAAGGAATATGAAAAGAGGAATATGGAAATTGTTGGGCTTCATAACTGTATGTTGAAATTACTTAATTTCATTAATTTGGAATAAAACTGAAGACAGGTTGGTACACATGTTAGGAGAGTGGGGTCAGTGCACTGGAGGTTCTCCTAGCATTTGGGGTCAGGGAGGAAACTGACTAATAACTTGGAATATCATGGGTTAATTACCTTTAAAATCTTTTTGATTTTTATATCCTAATAAGTAAATTTGGGATACTAATATTTCCCTTATGAGAAGCAGTAGCCAAAGCCTTCTTAGTTTGCCCGTGGGAAACAAGATTACTCCTCTTTTCTCACAGACCACTTCACATTTGCAGGTGGGGTGTTTGTTCACACTCAGGTAAAGGTTTATGTGTTCATGACTGTTAGGTTTGAAAACTCTAGATAAGATTCAAGTCTCATGGCTTTCTTCTCTTTCCTTTGATTTGCCTGCTTAGAGTAAACAATGTCTCTGAGAGAGAATACTAGCAGCTGAGTTCTTGGCAATGTGTCCCCAGGTGAGTGGGCACTTGGTCTCTCTCCTGAAATGATAACTCTGTTTCCGGTGGATAGAAAGGTGTCACCACTTGGACTGAGTGCTCTAAGTGTATCCTGGTGGGAGTCAAGGCTCTGAGCACTAGTCCTGTCGTCTGGCATCTCTGTGAGTGTCGTGGAGTAGGGCAAGGGCTAATACAGCAACCGTCGCCTTTCCAACATTTACACCGACGTGCTCCAGACTTCATGAAGGCTGTGATGGTGAAGAGTGCACATAAGAGGTTGTATTTCTCTCCCCTCAGCCATGGGCTTGATGGGGGTGTGACTCACTCCATAAGCGAGCCTGCAATTCAGTGATCTCTGTTATGTGATGGACACAAGTGGAGGATGAGCAAGAGCAGAAGTTCAAGGTCTGGTAGGGGAGGAGGTGTGTGGACGGGTGAGATCAATATGTCCAGGGTCAGAGATGCTGGCTAGAGGGCTGTGCAGGGCTGAGGGGGCAGGAGAAAGAGAAGAAGCCCTTCAGCAGGACTGGCCCAGAGGGGAGGGTGGAGCCAATTTTGCTTTTTTTCTTTGTTTTTCCAATTTTTAATGTGTTTTCTCAGAATACCATTGACTATTTTGAAAACTCTAAAAAGTCAAAACAAAATACTCCCTTTCATTCTTGTTCCAAACCAGCCCTTTCCCTCCTGTTTAGGTAACCTTTGTTCAGAAACTGGAAGCACTTTACAGAAAGGATTTTTTCCTTATTTGGTGCAGTTAGGAGGATATAATAGGTAGAGGAAAACTTAGAAACTGTGGCCATATGTGAAGATCTGGAGAGGCCTGAACCATCGAGAGTCTCCGATTAGTCTGTGAGCAGGGAAGACAGGAGGAAGCTACAGGAGAGAAATGATAGCCAAAGCGGTGAGGTCCCAGGAAATGAGGAGGGAAAGAGGGACCTCAACCCACTGGAAAGGTCAGTTGGGGATCATCTTACAGTTTGGCAGCCCCGGAACCACTGGCTTGTGAAGTTGAGACCATCTGTCCTCATACACGGTGCTGAAAGCATGCTATATGTCGAGGTTAGGTAGGCAGCAACTGCAGACCCCAAGTTGTGTATACAGTCTGTTCACTCACACTAGATGGTGGACATTGCATCAAGGCTTTGTGACTTTTTAATGACTAATTCACCTGTAGCTTTTATTTATTGGGTTTATTATGTTCAAACATGTCACGTCAGCTCATTGAATCACTCAACTCTCTTGAGAGTTTATTAAAATATTTCCCACATGAGAACAGTGAGGTTTGTATTGGGAAAAACTGTGCCTCTAGTCACTTCTGATAAGTGGCGGAACATGTATATTGTCTGTCTTGTGCTAAGTCTGTAGATTTAACTGAAAGTGCTGGGGAGCAGGGATATTTATGTATTCCCAAGTACACATTTTTTAATTGCCAGTCAGCTCAGAATTCACATTATGTTGTGGACTGTGCAGATTATGTCACACCACCACTAATGTGATGCTCCTTTACCATGAAAGTCATTGTGTATTCAGAGTGTGCCCATCTCTGTGATGTACCTGAAAGGTATATGCTAAGTCAGCCCAGAGGAACATTGGACTTGACATCAAACAGGGTTTGAGCTTTTGATACACACAGCTGCCTTTTCTCAGTACTGTCACCTTCGACCATCACCTCTGGATATTTGGTGAAATGGGGCAGCCTGAACCAGAATGTCCAGCATGTTTTTAGGAATCAGTGACTTTCAAGACATGTGACTGTGAAATTCATCCAGAACTGGGGTAATGTCAATTGCAGGTTTCTTTGAGTGAAATGTCTCTGGAATCTTGTTGAAATCAATGTAGAAAAATCTCTCCAATAGTGTCACAATTCTGTGAACATATCAATCTTATTAATCTAACCTTCTGCATATTCTTTGGCCTTAGAGGAAAGGATGGCTCTGTTGTTAGTGGTGCTAAACTTCAACGCAGCACCCATTGTTTCAGTCCCTCCCTTTCGGTGCTTTTCCTCATCTTTATCTCGCCAACATCCCACCCATTTTATTTTTCATTTGTTTTACCCCTAAAGATATATTCTAATTGTCAATATTTTATAATATGTTTCCAATTTCTTGTATATTCCTCCATTTCATACCTTTTCTCTGTGTTAAAGATCTATATTTTAAACATCTTCACAGACAGTAGCTTCAGGAAGAACCAATTTATCTGAAGGTCAATAGTATGTTTATGGGGATGAACCCCGCTGTCCACATTAGAGACATGATCTTAGGGTAAGAGGAATTCAGCATAACCACCTGACTGCAAGTGGACTTAAACGCTGGCCCAGCAGAGGTTTTTGAATAGTTTGCATTTGGGACCATTTTGCCCCAAATACAAACTGTACCTTGAGTTTCAAAAGGGCAGTTGCTTAAATGTAGCTCATGTATATAGTGTTGAAAAATAAAGAAGACCTAAAACTTAACCAGAACACAATGGCAGTGGGAGGCTACAAAATAAAAAATCTATGTGAATTCTGCAAAGTGAGACTCTATGTGAATATAAGTAACATGGTGTGTGGGGGGGTAGTTAGTGGAGAACATCACAGAGGGAGCAGCCTAGAATTTTTGTGTGGAGAACTAAAGAAATGAATTTTATGAGAGCAAACTTTTAACAGTCTATCCTTTCCTTACCAATAGCAGAGACTTCACACTGGAGAAGAGCCCACTGAACGTAACAAATATGAGGAGATTTCACATAGAACTCAACTATCACGCCACATGTGTGACCTCTCACAGGACAGAAATCCTATGCTTGCAATCGATTTGAAGAGCCTTCAGCCTTTATTCATCTTTGAATTAACATAAGCTAATTTATACTAGAGTGAAACCATGCAGGTCTCATCAATGTGGGAAGGCTTGCAGGCAATGCTGTAACCTTAGATGACATGAGAAAACTCACCCTGAAGTGAACCCCTATATATGTTATAAATGTGGAAGATAGTTTAGCTGGAGCCTCAAATTTAATACACCAGAAACTCACACTGGAGAGAACCCTTAACGTGATAAACGTGGGACACACTTCAGCAGAGCCTTAACTTATATTCACACTGATGAACTCACAAGGTGAGAAGCCTTCTGTCTCAAAACACTGTAAAATCTGGTGCCTCAATTATTCTATTTGTTTTATATTTTCACTTAATGTGCCCCTCATGACTTAAAATTGAATTACAAATAAATTTAATTTTTCACAAGAGTCCTAGTCCTGGAGAATTTGTGGACTCGGCCATGAAAATTCCAAGAATTCAGTCAGGCAGGGGTTTATTCCTGCAACAGAATTTTTTAGCCACAAGTTTTTTTCCCCCACCAAGAACAGATAGATATGTCAGAACCGAGAAGGTGGAAGATCATTCCAGAAACACAACACTGTAAAGCAACTATACCCCCAATAAATAAAATAAGGTAAGGTAAAATGAAATAAATCATTGCAGACATGGAGAGTTCCATTTTCAGATTTGGAGCAGGTAGGGGCTGCATGATAAGGTCTGGCTCCTCTTCAGATAAATTGCTTTTACTTTGTTGGCCTAAAAACATTCATTATAACCCTAAAGTCCACTGACGTCTAATGGGTTAAAGCATGATATTGTAAGGGTCTATAAAGCATGGGATATTGCCTGAAATATTTGTGTGTCTGTGCTCCGGTCTGTGTACATGCACACGCACACACACAAACATGCAAGCAAGGGAGAGAGCATATAGCATCCATCTGATCCTAAAGAGAAAATGTGAGTCTGGAATCAATGGTATAAATGTGTCATCAGAAGAGAGAGCATCTAAGTTACCTTATTCATTAATTTATCAAAACTTCAATTATTAACAAATATTTACTGAAAGCTTCCAGGATTTCAGAACTTGGCTTGTTATGAGGACTAAATTGTAAATAATACAATGCCCCTATCTTCGTAGACCTCTACATTCTAACACAGTTAATTCAAATACACTGCAATATAAAATTTCTGATATTAAAAATCAAACATACATAAGGGTTTACAAATTGTGTAACTACAAAATGTTTGATCCTAATTTACAAAGAAAAGTTGTCACTTTATAAAATAAAATTGAGATTTATAACAGTGTCATTATAGAACTTTGGAAGGCCCAAAATTGTCAAAAAGACTGGGTTTTTAAAAAATATTTTACAAAATTCTGAAACTTTGAAAAGCTATTCTGCAAGATATGGGAAGAATAAAGATAGATTTCCATTTCTAACAGCCAAGATAATTGTTCAAAATATTATGAAATAAGTAATTTTAAATTAACTGTTCAATTACAAAATACACTTTTGAAAATCATTAATTGTTTTTGTGAGATTACAAAAACTGCTGCACATGCCTACTAAAATTCCATTTAGCATCCATTTTATTCGAGATTCAATGGAACACCATTTTATGTATTCATTTATCTTCTTTCAGTTTTACTGAGATATTGCTGATATAGAGCACAGTGTAACTTTACAGTGTATAATGATTTGACTTACATGTTATGAAATGATTATCACACTAAATTTCGTGAACATTCATCATCTCATATAGACGCAAAATTAGAGAAATAGAGAAATGTGTTTTTCTTGTGATGGGACCCCTTATAATTTACTCTCTTAACCACTCTTATGTATAGGAGACAGAAGTGTTAATTATCTTTATCATGCGCTACCTTGCATCCCTGGTGCTCCATCTCTCTTACGGCTGGACGCTTGCAGGTTGGGCCACCTTCATCCAGTCCCATCCCTTCCGACGCCCTGCCTCTCTCGATCAGAAATCGGACTGTTATTGGATGAGTTTGCTTGCTTGTTGGTTGGCTGTTGAAATATAACTGATCTACAACACTGTGTTACTTCTTGTTACACAGCAGAGTAATTTGGAATTTCTATACATTTCAAAATGAGCACGGGGTCCTCTGCTTGGGGCGGGGCCAGGACAGCAACACATCTGAGGTCCTGGGCCCCGCCTCCAATCTCAGAGACAGGCCCCTGCCTGCGGAGGAAGAGGCAGCCTCCAGGTGCCAGAGGATATTCTGGGATCGCGGCCCTTCTCTCCGTTCTCCGACCCCAAGTTCCCGCGGCGGCGGCAGAGACCCTGGGCCGGGGTGTGCGCCGAGGGAGAGAAGCGGGTGCGGTTCCAGCCCCGCGGGGCTGAGCCCGGCCAGTGGGAATCCCTCTGCCGGGCCGAGGAGCCTCTGTACCGCCCGGGGTGCTCCCATGACTGCCGCTTCCCCTGAGCGCGGAGGAGCGGGACCGTCTCCTGCGCCTGTACGCCGCCCCGCTCCTCTCCTCGCCGCCTCCAGGGCCCCCGCCACGCACCCAGCACCTGCGACGTCAGCGAGGGGGGCAGGAGCTCGTGCGGGGATGGGCCCAGCCGCGATCGCCGCCGCAGCCCGGAGCCCTAACGTGTGCTCCGCCCGCTCCGCTGTCGCTCCTTCCCGGACCTGCCGGCCGAGCTGCAGGCGGAGCCGGGGAGACACGGACGCCAGAGGCGCGGTCGGGGCTCTCCTGGCCGGTCCGGGGACACCGGGCCGCTTCCACTTCTGGCTCCACGGGCTTCCCGGTCTGTAACCTGAGAGCCGAAGGACGCAGCGCTGGGCCGCTTGGCTGGCTGCACGCTGCGCGCAGGGCCGGCACTGGAACAACAACGCGGGGGTCAACTACACACTGCACCCCGCGTGCTACTTCTTTGATCCTTGTCTCTGGTGTGAAAGGGCCCAGAGTTGTCATCCTGGGCGAAAGAAATGTTCTTTATAAATGTTTTGTGGAAGGTGCTGTGTCCCCTGTCAAAATAAGATGTTTAGTGACTTGAACTGTCAGAGTCATCCGCTGGTGTTGGCCATGAGGCTGAAAAACAGGTCACGGCCCCAACCCCATTTGGGTGCACAGAACCCGCAACAGCTGCCAGACTCCGCTGGCCATTAGCCCTCAGAGAAGCTGGACTGTTAGCGGCTGGACTCCAAGCCAGGGGTGGGGCTGGAAAGGTGGCTTTCTGTCCCTCTGGGAGCCACAAAAGTTAGTGGTGAATTGATGCATGAGGATCTGTGCCCAGCAAGTAACTATTGCTCGGAACTCTTTGGGCCCCTGCACGCGGCCGGACAGGGAGCACAGGGACAGGACAGTCTCATTCACTGCTGGTGGCTGGGGACGCCAACAGGAGGGGACCATACATGAGCATAGGGGGTCACCCTGGGGGAGGAATAATTACCTTCACATCTTGGGCAGATTTTTGTAACTTGTTTTTTGTTTTGATTGTAGTTTTCATATTTTCTGGCGCAGGGTTAGTACAATCAATTCGTTTTGGAATGCTGGTCTCTAAGGAGGAATGTTTGCACTGGAACTCGAGAGAACAGGCCATTGCATCCTACATCCCATTGGCCAAATTCCACACCCAACTTGTGCTGGTAGGAACTGCAAGCTAAGAGTGGTTTTGATATTTTTAAATGACTGAAAATATTCATAAAAAGATTATTTGCAACCTACGAAAATATATAGCATTCAAATTTCCTTGTCTATAAATAATGTTTTATTGGAATGCAGTTATACTCCTTTATTTATATTTTACTCTAGCTGCTTTTTAGCTACAATGACTGAGCTGAGTAGAAACAACAGACATCATGTGGGGAATCTAAAATATGTACTGTCTGGTCCTTTACACAAGTCTGCCAACCTCTGCTCTAGAAAAGCAGGGAAAAAAAATTGGTTTGAAACTCATATGCTGGGATTTATACCTTTAAAACAGTTAAACTTTTAGCAAATTTTGTCCCTGGAAACAAACTTTAGGTAAAAGTAAATATGTTACATTACTCTCAGTAATCTCAGTTAGAATAAACACTAATTCACGATTAGTCCTGCACTGAGGAACGGAATCCACCTGCAGATATTTTTACTTTCATCTCAGAAATAATCACAAATTAGTGTAACTAAAACCTAGCACCCACCCAAATTAGCATCAACTACAAAAACTGCTAGATAGTTTTGAGCCTCAAAATAGGACATTGTAAGCCATAAAAGTATTTACTTTAAATTTTGGTTTAGCGACATCTCTTGACTGTGGCAGTGTTTACCAAAGTTAATTGATCATGGAGAATTTCATCAAGAATCATTTTCTAATAGAAAACTGTCAAGAGTTAATGCACTATAATTCACACTAGAGTAAAATAAACTAGAAAATAATCACATTGATGAAGCAATAAATATGTAATTTATGTAAGAATATAAAAGTATATAGCAACAAAAACATCACTTATTACCTTATTTTCTGTTATTAAATATATAAAAACATATTATGCAACTTCCAGGTATTCCTGCATCTGGTAAGCCATTTCTTTCTTAAAAGGGCATTACTGCATAATGAAAAATATAGGTAAATGCATTTTTAGATTTTTATTTTGTTTTTAGGAATACATTTAAATTCAAATTTACCAATATTGTATATAATCGCATGGGGACTATATACACTAAAGACACACCGGGAAATTCTGGATTTTATGGTAAATGTGTTATTTTGGATTGCTTTTGGTTATCAAAAAAATTAGAAAGAAATTAAGAGCCCAATATTAAGAGCAAGATAGCAATCCTCTTGTCTGTTATCCTTTAAAGGGATAACCTCTTGAATTTTGAATAAAATGGATGATGGAAGGAATTTTAAGAGGCATGTACAACAGAATTTTTATCCTTATAAAAATCGTTACTGATTTTCAAACATATAGGTTTGAATTCTAACATATTTAAAAGTACTTATTTTGCAATATAGAGAACAGCAAACCTGGATCTTAAGACAGGAAATCCAGCTTGGCTCTCCCCAATTCATGTAGAGAATCTTTCCCAAAATTGAGTATTTTGTAAAATATTTTTACTAACCAGTCTTTCTCAAAATATATAACTTTTCAAAGTTCCAGAACTGAGACTGCTTTAAATGTCAATTTTATTTTATGTAGTGCCAACTTTTTATTGTAGACTCGTAGTGACATTTTGTAACTATAAAATGTATGAACATGTCTTTTTTTTTAATGTTAGAAATTTTATTTTGCAATGTTTTCTTATTATCTGCATTAGAATATAGAGTTCTATGAAGAGAAAGGCATTGTGTTATTTACAGCTTTATCATCATAACAATCCAAGTTCTGAAATGTTGGAAGTTCTCATTAAATATTTAATAATTGAAAAGTTTATAAATGAATGAACAAGGTGATTTAGCTTATTTTTCTCCTGCATGAATCCTTTATGCTAATAATTCCTGAATCATATTTTCCCTTTATGATCAGATAGTTGTTACAGTGTCCTCCCTTGCATGGGTGTGTGTGTGTGCACTCATATGCACGTACACACAGTAATGTTGCAGCTAACATCATGGTTTAAAAAAAAATTTTTTTAAGATTTTTTTTTGATGTGGACCATTTTAAAAGTCTTTTATTGAAGTTGTTACAATATTGTTACTGTTTTATGTTTTGTTTTTTTGGCTGCGAGCCATGTGGGATCTCAGCTCCCCGACCAGGGATCGCACCCGCACTCCCTGCATTGCAAGGTGAAGTCTTAACCTCTGGAATGCTACGAAAGTCCCCGTGATGGGCTTTATAGTCCCTAGAATACCATTTCTCAAGACATTAGACTTCAATGGACCTCAGGGCTATAACGAATGTTTTGGCCAACAAAGAAAAAGAAATTGAACTGAAAAAGGGCCAGAACTCATCATGCAGCCTGTGCGCTCTCGCCAGCTAGCCTTCTTGAATGTTTAATTGACAAAATAGACATTGTCTCTATGGTGATCTTTCTCCCGGAACTTCTTTTAGTACCATTTTTCTACATCAAAAGTACAGCTTTAAATGTAGACTTACCAATGGCTCTCTGAGGGATCTCCTTTGTGTTTACATGATTTAGTATATGCACCCCTTATTGTTCTAATACATTCTTAAAGAAGAACTCTTTTTATGTCTGCAAAGATCTTTCACCTTCTCAGTCCTGAAGATATCTATCTGTTCTTCTTGGACAAAACAAACAAAGAAACCTTTGGCTACAAAATGCTAAGTAGGGATTAAACCACTGTCTGACTCTGAATTCTTGAGTTCTTCCTGTCCATGTACCCACAAATATTCACCTTTCTTTAAATATAATTAATGTATTTATTTTTTAAAAGTCATATTGGAAATAGTAAATGAAAGTTAAGTAATAGAATTAATTGAAGCAGCAGAGGCTAATCACAAAGTATGTGCGTATTTATCCTTGAAGCCATTCATCCTGAATGTGTATACAAATATTTGGACACTAATGGAACAGTTAACACACATTATACTATGTTTTACATTTTCAGTTAACATTCATCGTTGTTTTCTGATTGATCCAAGTCTGTGTAATTATGATTATACTTTTATAAAGAAAGAAAGTGTCTAATTGATCAACAGTGACAGAGTATTAACAGAAAACCGGCCCATGCTTACTCATCACAATATTTCATCATTTTGAATGACACATACTCACCCAGTAGTGCTTACATATTTGCAAATACTCATCTACTGAAGCAGGTTTGCTTCGTTTCTTCTTACTTGATGTTGAATATTGCTTTCAGAACTTCTCAAAACCCTTCACTATCAACATCTTTATATTGTATATTTAAAAACAAGACAATTGCTGGAGGACTTAATTATTGACTCAATTGCATGCTAACACATTCTTTTTTTTTTTTTTTTTTTTGCGGTATGCGGGCCTCTCACTGTTGTGGCCTCTCCCGTTGCGGAGCACAGGCTCCGGATGCGCAGGCTCAGCGGCCATGGCTCACGGGCCCAGCTGCTCCACGGCATGTGGGATCTTCCCGGACCGGGGCACGAACCCATGTCCCCTGCATCGGCAGGCTGAATCTCAACCACTGCGCCACCAGGGAAGCCCGCTAACACATTCTTTATAGAATATTTTCCCAGTATGAGTTTTCTGATGTGAATAGCAAGTGAAAGATTTTCCACATTGTCTTTAGAATTGGCATCTCCTCAGTGTGAGTACTTTCTTGTTCAGTCAGGAATAAGGAATCACTGAAGAAAGTCCTTGCTTCATTACACTGAGACTATTTTTTCAGTGTGAACCCTCTCATGTCTAATGACCCCAAGACTAATGGAACTCTAGCATTCATTTCATCGGATTTCTTCTACAGCAGTGATTAGATGGTGTACCCCAAGAGGGCTCTCCTCATAGTAAACCTTGGGCTGTCTTCTCTACTGTGTCAGGGATGCAGCCCACTCTGAGTTCTTTGTGTATTCTGAGGCTGGAGCTCCAACTGAAGGCTCTTCCACCATGATTACAGGGTCAGGATTTCTCTGCACATGACTTTCCTGGTGATTTCAAAGGGATAATTTCTGGCTGAAGGCTCAATGTCATTGATTACAGACACAGGGTTTCTACTCGGTATGAATTCTCTGGTGTTTATAAACGTGGGAGCTCTGGGTAAAGGCTGCACCACATGGATTCCAGACATAGGGTGTCTCTCCTGTGAGTTTTCTAGTGCGTATAAGCGTGAGAGCTGCGTTTAAAATCTTTTCCACGTTCATCACATTTGTAGGGTTTCTCATCAGTTTGAATTCTCTGCCATGACTAAGGTTATGGCTTTGACTAAGTGCCTTCTCACATAAATGATATTCGTTGTGGTTTCTCTCCTGTGTGAATGTGCTCATGATATTGAAGGGTTGGATGGTCACTGAAAGCTATTCCACAGTCATTCCAAGCATAGGGCTCTCTCCCGTGTGAGTTTATTGGTGTGAATAAAAGTCAGCTCTCTGGCTGCATTACCTTTATAAGGTTCATCTTCTCCAGTGTGAGCTGTTGCTGTATAAATTCGAGGCTTCAGCTGAATTTTTTCCCACGTTCAGGACATTTGCAATAGTCACTCCAGGGTGCACTCTCTCATGTTGTCTGTGGTTGGAGGGTGACTAAAAACCTTCCACATTCTGAGATCTGCATGGTTTCCCTGTAGTATAATTAACTTATGTTAATTCAGTGATGAATAACGGCTGAAGTCTCTCCCATTCGGGCTGAAAATGTAACACACGTGGAGTTAAGGTTGCTGTATGTGACACGTCCTCATGTTCTTTGCATTCAGTGGGCTCTTCTCCAGCATGAAATCCCTGCTATTGACAAGGAAAGAGAGGCTGTTAAAAATTACTCACATAATACTCATTCAGTCATTTCTCTACATGTGAATTCTAGGTGGCTCCCTCAGTGATGGTCTTCATTGAAAATCTCCCCATATTAGCTACATTCACAGGTAATGTTACATTGCTGAATTCACACAGATTTTCCATCTGGTAAATGCTCACTGGTCATAGCTTTCTGATTAAGTTTTTGGTCTTCTTTGTGTTTCAAACACTATATCCATGAGCTATGTTTAATCAATTACCTTTTCATTGGAGCCCAGGTTAGAGTTTGACATGTAATGTCAAATGACATGCGTCCTCAGATTGTTCCATTCTCCATTAAATTGATAGAAAATCTCCTGGCCACATGTCCAAGGCCATGGAGGGCAGAGCTAAATTTGAGTCTCAGATGTTGCTGATTCCCACATGGGGAGGACCCAAGGTGCCTGAGGGCAAGGGCATCTGTGGTGGCGGGGGGTGCAACAGCGAAGGTGGGGTGCTAAAGGCATGGAATGGGTGTTGGAGAACAAATGACGGTGCCTTTCACCAAGAATTATTAAATAAGAATTTTGCAAGAGGTGTCCTTGCCGTGGAGACAAGACTCTCCAAGAGACCATTGTAAGGGTTACCTGGGAATTAGTGTTTATCCTAGGAACTGAATATTAATAAAATAATAACTCTGAAGAGTAAGTCGAATCAAAGTATAACACCCCATAATTTGCATTGTTTTCTGCAAAGTGGGGATATTATATACTCCCTACATGCAGAGTAGCCAATGCAGCCTTGTTCTTGACCATGGGAGGAAAAAGCATTCCTTCTGTCTGCACATGCCTGTGGGAAAGCTGGCAGGGGTCACTCCCAGCTGAGTGGTTGAGGATTCATATCTGGTGTATCTAACAATACTTTGAAAGGCTGGGTTCTCATGGCTGCTTTCTCTTTCCTCAGATTTATCTGCTTGATTTTTGGATTGTCCCTGCACAAGGATGGAGGGGAGGGCAGGTGGTGGTAGAGCTCCTGATAATGAAACAACAGGTGAGAAAAAAAAAACTTATTTTGATTCCTGAATTGATCCATCTTTTGCCAAATGGTCCAGTTTCTACTTTGGGTTCGGATCTTCTATGTGCACCCAGGAAATATTAACTCCAGTTATGTTCACCCCCCTGTTAAGGGTACGGCAGGTCAGGGACCAATGTAGAAACATTCTCTTTCCCAACATTTACTTTCACTTGTTCCAGCCTCCATTAAGGCTGTGACCTCACAGAAGATGGGAGAGATTTTTTCCTTCTCTTCTTTTAAAGGTCATCCCTTGGGCTCAGTGGCCTCCTTCATCATGTTACTGATGCAGTGAACTTAGGAATGCGGTGAACACAGGGGGTAGTGAATGACTCAGAACAGAAATCCCTAGGCCAGTGGGGAGCAGGCCTTTCATCAGGTGAGTCCTGTGTCATAGGTGCTGTGGTGAGTGGGGCTTTGGTGAGAGATAGCAAAAAGGAATAATTTATTTTTCCTAATTTTAAAAAGATTAACTTTCTAAAGACTACTCATAAACATTTTGATAGCTTCAAAAAGATAAACGTAAGTTCCTTAGCAAAGTTATTCACATAACTGTTTTCCTTTGTGTTCTTAACCTTCATTCAAATTAGGAAGTTGAATGCAATGTCTGCAGATTCTTATTTTCTTAATTGTGACTGTATATGGTTGAGAAGGGGCATAGTACACAGAACAAAATGTAGAGAACTGGACAGCAAATGACAGTCTGGAGAGCTCCAAGACCTCACTCCCACACAGAGACATCAGTAAAACAACCAGGATCTGCCTGAATGAGCTGGGGTTCTAGCCCAGGGAACCCCATAAATGGGAACAATGGGCTTTCTGATCACACCATTGCCAGCCCTGGTAAGTGTTCCTATTAGACCCGGGGATGTGTGTGTGTGTGTGCTTGTGTGTGTGTTTCTTTTTCCTGACACCCCTGGACTTGCCTAGTGTGCGTCACTGTTGCCTGAAAGCCATGGCCATGTGGTGCTAAAGTTATAAGACCCTCTCAGTCTTGTATCTTCCTGCGTTGCATACATAAAATTTCTCTAATAGGTCCAGATGCAAATGTTCAGTTGGCTCCTACCTGCAATGGCATGGGGTTGTCTTCCTTGGGAAAGCAGCTCTAGGCTCATGGAGAGAAGAGTTGCACAGGTGTAGGGTGGGCAGAGATAATTGGAGCAACCAAGTTAATTGCTAAGTTCTCCTGATAAGGAGGTAAGAGCCTGGGCACTAAGGCAACCCAAGTCTTCAGAGTCAGGGTTCTGACTGCAGAATTCTCTACATTACCGTGAGGAGCGCATCTCCTTCGCGTCAGCCTCCTGCCCAAATCTTCCCAGCCCCGTCCGCTGCTGGGGTCGCGTCGTGCCATGCCAAGCCGAACTGGCAGATAGCTCCTAGGTGGACGCCCGGAGACGAACTCGAGCGTTTGGGCGGTCTGAGGTGATTCCTCGCCTTCCAGCGATCACAGTCCATACCGCTGACTTTCGAGCCCGTTGTCGGGAGCCACCTGGCAGCCACCTTTATATTGTCCCTTCCCTCCTGAGCTTTGGCGACCTTCGCGAGGGATGTGACTCGCCCGCCAGCCGCGGGCCAGAGTTCCGGGAGGCCGTCGACGCTGGCGGCGACCTTCCCGGTGGTGCGGAGTGGTGGTCGGGTCCTGCTCTCACCGGAGATTGAATGTGGAGCGAAGGGTGTTGTGGGGCCGCCGCTGAGCTCCTTCGTAAGGTTAGCGGGAGGTCTGCGCCGATCGACCAGCACTCCCTGGTGCCCCTTGGCCCGCGGAGACCTCCCGTTCGGCTACGCGTGACCAGGAGAGGATGTCCCTGCCCGACGTCGTACTCCGTGTGTCACGATGCGTCGGTGCGTCCTCGCCGCCCTGGGGGCCCGGGTCCATTTCGGTTTAGTCGTGTCGGTCTGGCTGCTCAGCGGGGCCACTTCAGTTTCTCCGGGTTCCAGGCGAGGCGGTCAAGGGGGCGGATCTTGCCCCGAGGCAAGGGCACGGGATACGGGTCAACAGACGGGATCCACCCGGCAGATTGAACCGGCGTCTACGCACGGAGCTCCACTCCCCACTCCTTGGTCGCCTCGTCAGCGTGGCGCTTGCGTTTCGAACCTGTTCAGGTCCACTCAACGCGGACTGTCGAGGTCAAGCGTGTAGGGCGCTCGTGGAGGGGCGGCAGTTCCTCCTAGGCTTCGGTTGTCGTAATTCGTAGTCGTTTCTGTTTGGGAAACAGGGACCGTCCGGGCTATCCGTGATGGTCGGTAGGAGACACGAGCCTGGCTGCGGTCCTGAGTGGGCGCGGCTGTCGGTAGCTTCTCTCAAGAAGCTCTGCAGACAGTGAACGGCCTACAGACGCGGGGGCGGAGGGGAGGACCACACAGAGCAAGAAATGGGACCGATGGTGTCCTGGGTCGAGGGCGGGTGTCAGCGTTGTGGCGGTGCGCCTTCGCACGTGTGCGATCTGGATACTTCCTGTTGAAGTTCACACCAGTTGCACGTCACTTGGCCTCTGCAGCGGCAAGGTCGACCAGATGGCCAGATTTCGGTATTGGAGCAAAAAGAAAATTTGATGAATTGAGGTTCCTTTTGTTGTGAGATTCACTACAATGTGAACATTAGTGAAAGTAGAAATCTTAAGATTTACAATAAATAGACATTACTGTAATAATTACTATCGTTTGCAGTTTTTTTTCACAAAATGTTTATCTATGAAATTTAAAATATGTTTAGTACAGTTTTTTTGTGATACAGGTCTGCTAATGAGAAAAAAGGAATTCTTTTGCAAGGGGGATGACATTTAGCTTATTACAGATTCCTATCATCAAAATTTCAGTTGTTAACACTGACTTATAAGGACGTTTTGCATGGCTTATATATTTCACATTTGAAAATTCTTTTCGCACAGATATGCACTACCAAATACTGAAGTTCATGAGCGTGTGATTTTAACTGAGCATATTCATTGCTTGGAAGGAATTTATAAAATTCTGTTTGATTCTTCTATTGATATTTGCCTTTTAGTATGTCATTATATTGTACATTAGTCATTTACAATTCTGTTTGCAGTTAATTTTAAAAACATTGATTCAAGTTTCTCTATCCACAGAGTATCTGATTGATTGAAGATGATGAGGAGGGTTTTGGGTTGCAGAATTCTCTAAATCCAGGTGGAAGCCTGGGAACCTCTTCCTCCAGCCACAAGGCACTGCCCCACACCCTGCAGCAGCCAATCTGGAAAACCAGATGCCAACCTCTGCAGCAATAGGCCCCAAGGGTCAGGACTTGGTCAGTGACTCACAGCTTCGTCACTTTCAGTCCTTTCCATGTAGAACCAAATGCGGAGAAAGCCAAATATGTTCCCCTAAATAATGACTTAGGATGCACCTCTTCCTATCAGCTTGTCTCCAGCCTCCCCACATCACGAGCTCTGGGGAAGACATGCCTTCCTTTTATTGCCACCAGAAAGTGTCCTCACTCTTATGTGTCCTGAGTCTCAGCCTGATGTGAGTAGTGGTGGCTAACTCCCATGCTCTATAGACAAGTTCTGAGTAAATAGTGCTTGTTCTCATTTGGGGGGGGGGGTGTCTTTTTTCATATCTACAGAGCTTAGGATGGCAGGAAGCAAATAAAACTCAAGATAATGTTCCCCATGTTATTTTAAAAATCACGTTTATTAATCACCAGTTTTTAAGTTGAGACATAATTCACATACCATAAAATTCACCCTTTGAAAAGTGTAGAATTTAGTGATTTATAATCTATTCACAAAGTTGTGCAACCATCGGCACTAATACCAGAACATTTAATCACCTCAAAAAGAAACCCCATCCCCATTAGTCTCTTCTATTCCACCTATGCTCAGGCCGTGGCCACCACAAATCTGCTTTCTGTCTCTACGGATGTGCCTATTCTCAATATTTCATGTGACTGGAATCATACAATATGTGCCCTTTATATCTGGCTTTTTATACTGAATATCATACTTTTGAGGCTCATGTTTTAGAAGGTATGAGTAATGTACTCCTTCGTTTGGCCTAAGAATTTTTCTGTTTAAGCCATAAGATTTTATGTACATTCATATGCCACCAGGGTTTTTTTTTTTCTTTTGTTTTGTTTTTTTATTGTAAAAAATATATTTTCCATTTTAACAATTTAAAGTCTACAGTTGACTAATATTAAGTATGGCTTCCCTGCCTGGCCCCAACTTACCCCACTCACCTCGAGCTGTCAGTAGGCCCAAAGGACACAATCCCAGCCATGCTGCCCTTCCTTGGAACTCCTAACGTCATCCAAACTGACCATGACCCTGCTATTAGAGTCCCTCATTGTAGGAAAAAGAACTCCGGACACGGAGAGACTCTAGTGAAGAGGGAAACTGCCACCAGGCAAGTTGTTGTGCTTGGGACAAAGAAGCAGTGCCCTGGGAACTGCAGTCAACCAGGGGCCCTATGAGGTATAGTGCTGGTCTCCTGAGGGCATATTCTGCTGAGGTCCATGCCAGGCCCCTATGGAGGAGAACCAGTGAACACTTAGGGACATCTCTTGTCATTCTTTTCTTCCTTCCTTCCTTTCTTTCTCTTTTTCTCTTTCCGCCTGGAAGAGGTAAAGCTTGACAAGAAAAAAATAAATGACTTTCTAGACTGTCCATATTTCAGGGCTGACTCATGGACCTGTCCTTATTTTCTCAGTAAAATCCCTCTAAGGAACTAAGATGTGCTACGTGTTCCATGCACGCTCACCTGTGTGCCTGCCCCGCACAGTCTTCCATCTTCCCTTTCCTCTTCCAACGCTTCACTCCCCTGTGGGGGCTTATTCAAGGGCAAAGATTGCTGTGAGTTCCAGCATGATGTCTGCCTCACCCCCTTCATGACTGTCTTGCTGACTCAATAATCTGTGTTCTGGTTGCTCAGGAGCGCTCGTCTGTCCTCTGCTCAGGAACACTGCCCATCTTTAACAACACGCACCTGTTTTCCTCACTGTTCAGGCCCTGGGAAATCGGCTGTCCTGACCTGGGACAGCTTTAAATATAAGAAATTGCTACCTTCTACCGCTGGGGTCAGCAGGCTGGGTGTGTGGTCCAAGGCTGTCAGAGATGTTTTGCATCCTCCGAGAATCTCCTCTCACCTCCTTAAGAAACTCTACTACCAGGACATCTCCAACCAACACACTCCATTAGGTCTGAGCTCTCAATATTTCCAGCCCAGAAAGAACACAGCATGTGCTTTGCAACAGGGAAATCCTTCCCCTCTACCTCCAGTCCATTCAAGTCCTCCCCCGTTCCTCAGCTCGCACAGCCCACAGACAGTTTCTGAGTCTGTTCACCAGGTGAGGTCCCATAAGTGTCAGGTCCTGAGTCTCTTCCAGCTACCATGTTCCACCCAAACCTACATGGTGAGTCCACAGTCCTCTGGGAGTGCAGGGGCCCCTTGCATGTGCCTCTTCTGGAACAGTTGCTGGATCTCCTTCATCCTTAAATCAGGGCAAGGAACTTGGTTTCTCTGGGTCTGTGAGTGGGAAAGGGTAGGAGGGGCCAATGGCCTAGAGAGTACAGTCCATTCTGCATCCTGTGGACCCATGACTCTGGTGGGTGGAAGCAGAAGGGGAAATGGGACAGTGAGGCTCTTGGCCTGCTTAGTGGCTCGGGATTTAGGGTACATTCATGTGGAGGGTGAACCTACTGGAGAATGTTGGTCAACAAACAATTTCTCCATGTGTAGAAGCTGAACCAGTTCACCAAGCTCTCTCAAAACTAAAAAACACTCTTACTTCTGGCAACAGGGGAAGGGCAGATGATGTTCCAGGAAACTCTTCCCTAACCTCCTGGGAACACTGTGACAGTGTCTTTGAATATGCAACAAATGTCTGCTTTGGTTAAGAAGACATTGGATGATTTGAAGGTACATTCTGGTAATGTAGAAAACTAGAGTACTTCAAAATTAAAATCATATTTTATGATTTAGAATCTACTGTACTTAGATGACTGATAAAATTTTTAATGAAGACATTGGTAAAAATAAAAGCTGAGAGCTAAAGATTTTTTTTTTTTTTGCGGTACGTGGGCCTCTCACTGTTGTGGCATCTCCCGTTGCAGAGCACAAGCTCCGGACGCGCAGGCTCCGTGGCCATGGCTCACGGGCCCAGCCGCTCTGTGGCATATGGGATCGTCCTGGACCGGAACACGAACCCGTATCCCCTGCAACGGCAGGCGGACTCTCAACCAGTGCGCCACAAGGGAAGCCCAAGAGCTAAATAATTTGAACATTACTTTCTATTTTAATAAATTTTACATTATAGTCTAAATCTGTGGCATGCTTACCTCTTTGTCCATCTAGCTCTCCTTCTCCCTCTCTGCATAGTTTTAAGATGTTTGTCACTATTTGGTAGGTTCCAGTTCTTCTGCAACACCCACACTTCATTGTGTAGGAGAAGTGGTAATGTTTGTTCACAGGAGTGTAAGTGAGGAGGTGATGCACGGGCGGGCTGGGCCACTGCAATGTGGTGAAAGAAGGACAGGCATTGTCCAGGGGGCTGGCCCCTGGCCCCTAGGCTCCTGCTTTTATCCAGACATCTGGGGCGCCCTGATTCACTCCTGACCCAGTAAACAGGGGGCCTAGGAAAGCTATGTGAGCAGCCCTGGCCAGGAGCCCTTCACGTACTTCTCTCCATTTACATCATGGGCATGGAGTTCTCTCAAAGATCTTCAAAGTTCTCAGTTCTTCTGATTTCTATAGTCTTTGCTTTTCTTCTTGCCAACAATGTCACTAACTAAATCAGCCTATGTATGATTAATATGAACATATATTATTGCTATATTAATAAATAGTATTCTATTAAAATAATATTAGTATATCATATTTAACATTTTATTTACATTATATGTACATATATTTATGTAATATTCTTTTATTATAATAAATTAAATTAATAACTATAAATAAGCTATTAATATGAATATATATTACACCTGTGAGTCAGGATTTGGCTCCTGGGTGCTCAGCTCTGCCCACTGAGCCAGACTGTTTGCCTGAAAAAATGAAGACTTCAGGGAAAAGTGACATGTGATGGGGAGATGGGCAGAGAAGACCGAACCTGCAGTCACAGTGAAGGATGAGGTGTGTTCTCAAGACCAGCTTGAAGCGCACAGTCTTAGTGAGGGGAGTGGATGCAAACACTGTCCCCCACCCCCTGCACCCTGTCTGGAGTGGAGGGGGGAGGAAGCGTCCTCCAGGTATTTCTTCTCCGGCTCCTCCCACTGGACACCCTCTCCTCCCCAGTCTCTGCTGTGACACTCACTGTTCTCCTCCCTCCTGTCTCTCTTTTCTTTCCCTTCCTTGAGGCTCTCAGGCCTGCTATCAGCCAGGCTGGGGCCCACAGCCAGTCATAAGCACTTTCCCTGCAGCCAGCGAGCTGCCCTTGCCCCATCTTCCTCCTTTCAGAGCTGTGATAACTGGGTACCTGCTGTCACTGGAGACTTTCCCTGCTGTTATTCTCCCCTCGTCAGGTGCTCGGATGTGCAGGACAACTAAAGGCACCTCTGACTTTCCCCAGGTGCGCATGATAGCACCGTTTAGAGGTTGCTAAGGCTTGCCACCTAAGCACAGACTGTGCGTTGGTTTAAGATATAGCCCAAATATACAATAAGAAAAAAACTACCCTGTTAAGATTGGCATTACTAAATATATTCAGAGCTTCATTGAGCCTATTTTCATACACTCAATTTACTACAGCTTTAGAGGTTTCTAACTTCTACTCAGATTTGCAAAGATTGGCCACTGGGAAATTTATTAGCTGTCATTGTATTCCAGATGGCAAAGTAAACAAGGACTAAACGTAGAAACACCTGCAAAATACGTAATATGGTCAAAATTGTCTGACTACTTTAAAAATGTTATTGTTTAACCATCCAGACAAGTAAGAAATGCCAGAGAAAAGTCAAATAGAGACATGTTTTTGTTCAGCCAAAAAGATGACAGTGAGAGGTGAGGTGAGGAAGCTGGCCCAGTGTGGGTGGTGGGAACAGGCAGTTGAGACCTTATGCAGACAGCTGTGGTGGCAGCTCTACCATGTCCTCAGTGGGACTGGTCTCTCAGCCACCCAGATGGGCAACTTTTCTTGGTAAACTCAGTGTAAGGAGATCAGCCATTCATCAGGCACTTCTTTGGCTTCATACGTAAGCAGGAGCCTTGTAGCTGCAAGGTTTACAAATTAGAACCTCTGCAGTGACTAGTCTGTGCTCTGTGCTCTCCTCAACTGAGACTGCTTCTGGTATCTACCACAGAACCTATACCACGTCCTGAGTGTCCAGGCTTACAGTGTTGCTACTTGAGACAGGGATGTGACATTTCTGTGTCTGGCATGTAGCAGGAATTGCATGAACATTTACTGGGGACAAGGAGGCTGAACTGCACCAGCGTCTACTCCTAAGCTGATTCACACAGCTTGTGACTGCAGCTGAGTTCCAGAGACCTCATTCCCTGCAGTGGGCGCTAAAGCTCTCACAGCTTCTTTTATCTGCATGTTCTTTTCCCCCTGATAATATGACCCTTTTACCTTCTCCTCCTCGAGTTTTGCATAGACCAAGTGGGAAAGAACAAAGTTCTTCCAGTCTTGTGTCAGGCTGTTAAAGCTCAACTACACTGAAAGCTTATGAGAGGTACAGTATCACATGGTGTTGACTTTCAACAAGAGTTGTCACAGTGCCACTAACCTCAACAAGCATATTCACTACTTGTATAAAGGCTTTAGCCCAATAGTCTGCTCAAAAAGGGCAGAATGCACATTGTATGCTGTTTAAGCTCTTTGCTCTTACTCTGGGGCAAGATTTCTCAACCTGGTGATTAAAGGAATTCTGAGCTGGGTAATTTTTTGCTGTGGGAGCTGTCCTGTGAGTTCTGGGATGTTGAACAGCACCCCTGGCCTCTACCCACTAGCATCTCCTCAGGCGTGACAACATAAAATGTCTCCAGATGTAGCCACTTGTCCTCTGGGGATGGGGGATTGGGGAAAAATTGCCCCAGCTGAAAATTATTTCCCAAGTGGCACCAGTAGATTGCAAGGAGAACCAAAACAACAACAACAAAAACAACAACAAGAAATGACTCACAAAGACTTGCCCAGTGATTTGACAAACTAAATTATGACAAACTAAAGAATAGGCTTTCATTGTGTAGTATCTTCAGGCTATTTTTGGATACTTCTGTGCAGAGCTGTCTCGAAGTCCTCCATCCCTTAGTGGTATTTGGCCCAAGGCCCCAAGATGCCTTTACTTAAAGTGTGTTTAATGTTACATTCCTTTACTATGTTCCCCCAGATCTGTGCCTCTGTGTGTCTGCATTAACAGAAGCGTGTATCTACTTAGATTATACAATGTGAGAAAACAGAATCCTCATTATTTCAAGAGCCTCCAGGGTAACAACTCACAATGAACCTATACTAGTTTTACTGATAAATGTGAGACTTTACTACCAGAATATCTGTTAAATATTAGAAAACAATCTATTTTACAGTAATAATTCAAAATGAAGTTAAAGAAATTTAATCATCATGACTGTTTACCACCAGAATCAGGTAGTGTAGCATGTTAGGTGGTGAAGCAGGGTGAAGATGACAAGACAAATATCTCTAACATGTTCCCCACTTACTCATCTGTAAAATATGGGGCACCACTCAGGGTGCACACGGATGTGCCACCCACACGTCTGGCCCGGAAAACACTCACTGACCAGCTGCTGGAGTGCCATCAACAGGCAATTTCCAGCCAGGATCCCCGCAGGCAGCCTCATCCATACATGGGTCCCTCTCAGGGCTGCCACACCCAATGGTCAAGTGCAGAGGGGCACTTACAATACCTGTGATGACCACATATGCTTCAGAGACCCCATGGGCTGAGTCAAGGCTTCCTCAGGGCCGGACACCTGCTCCACTGTGCCATCTGGCCAATCCTGCTCCCTCTCTGCCCTGTCACAGAGAATGACACCTAATTTGCACCCTGCTTGCCAAAATCCATCTTAACATTCCCTTCCAGAGAAACTGACTTGTGATGGGGGGAAAGCAGTGATGAGAGGGATTTGGGAGCTACATTGCTCCACAGTTGGCAGTAGCAAGAACCCCTCCACGGGCTAGGTGGAGCACCCATAGTGTCTGAAATAGGTGATGGTCCAGCTGTGTAAACTCTCACAGGTGACAGGGTAGTAATTGCTAGTCATTATCGAAACCAGCAGAGGAACTTCTGGGTAGAAAGGAAGCAGAAAAAGCTGAACACCCCACCCAGACCCAGGATTTTGATAAAAGATATTTTCACATATTGAGGTATGGGGAAGTCGTCTGGCTTATAAAGGAGTTAACTTGAGTGTTATGTAAAGTAGAACAGCCTGCGTGTCACCTATCAAACATACATTGTGCTTCTGCTTTAATTATTAAAGAAAAAGAGTGCATTGACCAGAAGTAAAGAATGTCCATGTTAAAAATAAAGATGAAATGCCTCCCTTCCAGGGACGCCAATGCTGAAGCTCCTTCAGTAATAAGCCTCACTTCCCAGGTGCCAAGGCCATGCTGACTTGCTGTGTATGAGCTGATCTGTTTTTTTGTTTGTTGGTTGGTTTTGTTTTTGTTTTATTCCCTGAAACCTTAAAAGAATGTATCCCTGACTTGTTTAATGTTCTTTGCTCTGACAATATATAAAACTGTACTGAAAACCATGCTTCCCTGGGACAGTTCTTCAGAACTCTCTGAGGGGTTGTTTTCCAGGCTATAGTCCACAGTTTGGCTAAATAAGATGCTTTTATATTCTTATTATAGGTTGTTTATTGAATATTTTCATCAACAATTTATTAGTTAGAGTAGCCAAGCTTCAAGTCCCAGACGAGGTTAGTCAGCCACCCACCAGAGGTCTGCTAGCCCGTGGGAAGTTACAGCCGCGAGAGGGACCCTAACTGGGTAGTGAAATTCAGGAGGATGCCCCTGAGCTTTGAATCCCACACTCTTGTGACCCCTGTGAGCCTGCAGAAATGGCCCACCATCCCTCTGTAGACCAGGTGCTGCCCCGCCATCCTGTTCTTGCAATGAGAATGAGTGCTTCATTTCTTCTTCCTGCTCAACTTCCGCCCTTTCAGCTACCAGCCCTGGGGAGAAATTGGTAACCCCTAACAGCCCTCCAAATTGCCACAGTGCTCACATGAATAGTCGGAGGAAGCAGTTGAAGAAGCAGAAGGAGTGAGATTTCCCTAGAGCCGGAAAAGTGTGGCCAGATGTGTCACTTGTGGGTAAAGACCCCAACTGCCACCGTCCCTTTGGCCTACCAGGTGTAGGGGGTCTGTGGGATCCTTGCTAAATCTATTTTTCGCCATTTCCAGTGCTTCCCTATCATCACCCCTTCACCTTGAATCATGTTCAATAAATTTGATTAAAAAGAAAATATGTTCAGCTACATCCAGTGGAAAACCTTCTACTAAGGGTATTAAGAACAAGTAGAGGGGCTTCCCTGGTGGCACAGTGGTTGAGAGTCCGCCTGCCGATGCAGGGGACACGGGTTCATGCCCCGGTCCGGGAGGATCCCACATGCCGTGGAGCGGCTAGGCCCATGAGCCATGGCCGCTGAGCCTGCACGTCCGGAGCCTGTGCTCCACAATGGGAGAGGCCATAACAGTGAGAGGCCCGCGTACTGAAAAAAAATAATAATAAAAGAAAAGAACAAGTAGAACCTTTCCCAGGCATTGAACCACGGCTTCATCCAATCGTGCCTAAGAAGGCACCAGCTAAGAGTGGGATGCCATGAACAGATGGAAATCTTTACAGTGGCTGACAAGTTACTCTATTTAGAAAAAGAGAAGTGTCGTTTTATCGAATCACAAAGTTATTCCACACAAAAAAAGATAAAAAAGACCCTTTTTCCATACAGCAGTTGGATAAAAGAGCCATCAAATTTGTACTCAGAGGAGTTGATATCACTTGTCTACGCTTAGCTTCTTCAGGAGCTAAGCTTTGCTCCACTGCAGCAGATAACATTGTTGCAATTGAGGCAGATGGAAAACAGCTTGCTCTGGGTGCTGCAGTCGTGAAGATGTCTGCAGAAGATGCTGAGAAGTCAACACAGCAACTGACATTGAAACATGTATTATATAAAAGATGGGCTGTGGCACGTAAAAGCATATAAATAAGCCTCAGAAGGAATGCACTTGGGCTCCACATGGCTGCGGTGCAATATCTTTGTTGGTGTGTGTGTGTGACAGCATGATGACAACGCCCCTGTGATTATGCTGAATAAATTCAACACATGCAGAAAAGAGAAACCAACAAACAAACAAGCGTTGCCGCCTTGTTCGAAACAGTGCAGACCAGATGCCTCTGTGTCCTCTCCTTTGGCCATCAGGCTATAACTCTCCCGAAGGAGTTTCATGACCCAGCCAGTGTGCTGGTGGGGCTGCAAGAAGACAAATGGGACTGAATTCTCAGTTTGTCAGCTGAGGTGTCTTCATGTGAGCATCTAGACAGGATGGAGCAGGGAAGATCAAGTGTAAGCGTGCTGAACTGGCTGGGGGGCTTCTCTCCCAGCATCCCTGCTGAGTCACAGCCCCTCTCAGCCCTTCATGGTGGAGAAGAGAGACGAGGAGACGCCTCAGCCCCTACACACGGACAGGCAGCTCCCGGCTCCTGCAGACTTCCAAAGCCTCATGTTATGAAATGACTTGTAATAACTTTGTTTGTGTCATTAATGTGCTAGATATTTTTAGTAGGATTAATCTGAAAATGGTTTATTACCACTGATGTCAGTAATGGAATTAGCTTCACTAGAGACAGCCTACAGTTTAACCTAAAGTTTACAACGAAGTTTTTGCCTCAAAGTTTTAAGGAATTCAACACGAGACTAGAATAAGACAAGACACCACAGAAACTGCTTGGTGACTGGGATTTATATTCACTTTAAAGAAAATTATCTCTGAAAACTTAGAAACGTTTAGTTATGCATATTGTTATTAGCATGAAGGTGAGAGATAGAAATGAAATATGAACATGGATATGCTTATAGCAATATTATGTGGTTCTGTGGAAAGCTTTCTGCAGTGTTCTCAAATAGCAGTGAAAAACCCCAAAACAGGAAATGGTGACACCTCAAAGTCATGCTGTTACCTGACAAAAGCAAGCTGCAAGGCAACACAGAGTATTTAAGGCAAGTAAAATTGAAACTATATTATCTGTGAGTAAATAAAAATATAATTGAAAATGTTTTTGTTTGTTTGTTTTTTTAAGTTGGAAGAATATGTACTAACGAACCATGGATACCTTGATACGGGTGAACAAGAAATTGTACTTTTACTCTGAAGTGTTCAGTTTTTTGTGTGTGTACTTGGAACTCAGGATGATCTTGAACAAGAGTGTACACTGTTTGTATTTAAAAACACGCACACGCACACACAACTTTACATGTGATTACATAGAAATGTCTTGTCATACAGCCTAGAGTCAAGTCAAATAGTAAGTTATGTTGAAGAGAGTGGGTCTTTATTTAAGGATTAAAGACAGAACACACTCAAAGCACAAATAGTGAAACCCTCGCTGCACAATAGTCACTAGAACATTCCTTGAGCACTCGCTGGGTTTAAGCCAGCTTGGAAATCAGTTATTTGTCTAAAAGAAGTGAGAATTTATGCTAGGTTTCTAGAAAGCACATGTTTTAATTAACTTGGCTGCCAGTACCTCTCCAAGGAAGAGAATAAACATTTTATTCTCAAAACTCATCTGGGCCTTTTCTATCATGGATTGGTCCATTAAAAACAAAACACCAAAATCAATATTTAAAAATACTATTTTTGTGTACCTGAAATCTTCCTCCTTTTTAGAGCTTTTTCTTTTTCTGGCATCTGTTCAACACAGTGTAAAGTAAATACAGTCGAGTCCACAGCAGGAGCTGCTACTCAGGGGGCTCTGGGCTTCGGATATCACTAGGAGTTGAAATGGCAAAGAGCATGTTTGATGCAGAACCCTAAAGGCATTTTGGTACTGGATAATCTGGATCTACAGAAAGCACATGATAGCCTGATACTGTTTCCTACATCTGCCACAACTTAAAATAATTTTCTAATGTTTTATTTTCTGTAACCTGAGATTGGGGAGAAAGTATAAATATAACTATTTACTTAGCTCATTGTAAATAGACTTTAATTAGAAAGTATAATTAGACTTGAGTCTAATTCACCTTTATATCCTAGTTCCTGTGGCTCTCAGTAGATAACTCTCAGGTTACAATCCAGGCTCATTTCTACAGACTGGACAGTAGGTGCCACTTTCAGCCAGTTTCAAAAAGAGATCACTGGTTTGGTTTGTTGTTGTTGTTGTTTTTAACCAGTTTAACACACTTGGGCAGGAACCTAAATAGTTTGGTGCATAAATGCATTAAGTCCTGGCCATTGTCATGGGAAAGTAATCTTAGAAGAGCACAAAGCCATTTAAATAGATCTGTATGAAGTATTTACAAATAACCACAGGAAGAGAGGTTGCCTCTCTGTAGATCGAGATTTCCAATAATGAAATGCGTGTAGGGTTTTGTGTCATAAATACTCTTTGCCACTTTAATTTCTGGTTATGAGAAAAGTCTGCCTGTAACCAGCCCAAAACTAGTTTGTCATTTGACCCTGGACGGACACATAGACTTTATATAGTTAGGTATTCTTGTCCTCGGGGGAAAAAAAAAAAAACCTTGACCTAGCTGCTCAGAAGTGGAAAACATAGTAGTAGACCTTAAAATGTTCCAGTAGAGTGCTGATCAAACACTCCTAATTCTAGAGACTTCATAGAATGTTTTAAAACCTTTTCAGCCACCAGTCACTCTTGATTCTGAAAGCTTACTTTACTAGGTACTGTTCACAATGGACATGTGTTGAAATCACTGCAGCTATGTTCTGTTCCAGTGCACAAGGATCTCTACAGACTAGGAACAGTGATAAAATATTAGGAAGGGGTAAATCCAGGGCATTTAATTTTATTTGAATAAAAACCTGTGAACAAACACATTTTATACTTGACTTCAGAGAGGCCACAGGTTCCCTGGGCTTCCTAAGCCCCTCAGGTTAAGATCTCCTGACCTGGGAGTGAAACAAAACAAACACACCCTTACCACCCTCCCCATTCAGACCTCTGGTCCCACCTCAGCCACACCCGTGGGAAGGCAGGTCAACGCTCAGCACACCTACTGTCCCAGCTGCACGGGGGTCAGATGTGATATAGGAAGCAGATCCGACACACTGCACCTCTGCTTCCTACATCCTGCTGGCCCAGAAGGAGATTTAGAAAAAGCACAGAGGAGAGCAGTAACTCAGCAGAGCAGTATCGAATCACAAGGGAGTGGAGAAACAGGAAGCAAAAATCAGCCCAGGGAATGACTGACTTGTGACGGTTTTGTTGATGACAGATGTGGGTGAAGCCTTCCTGCTCCCTGCTGATGGCATCTGTGTATCTGCAGGCACTTTCTCTTTGCCTCGCAATGAAATGCAACTGCTTGTCAGAAGGCCGATCTCTTCTATCATCCATGGATCACCTTCTCGCGGCTTTCACCCCTGTAACCCTGGACTGTACGCTGATCGTCCCATTGGTTGTTGACACTTCTATAAACGGAGATCTAACTGCCAAGAGTTCAAAATCCCAGTGGTCTGTGAAGTCTCACCACCAATTCACTCCCAGGAGTCATCTCTGGAGTAGGTAAAAATGCCACAAACTCAGGATTGAAGATACTACTGTGGGAACATGAAATAAATTTAGAAACTTAGAAAGTCTAATTGTAAAGGTATTTGTTTTCCTTTAAAGTCTGATAAGAAAATGACCCTCTTGCTTATCTTATCTAAAGAATAAAGATGTACAGGTACTTACTGAAGAAAAGCTACACAATTTGAGACTGAAGAATAGAATTAAAAGAGAATGGTCTCATGCACAATAACTACTCTGGCTTTGAGAAGTTGAGAGGAAAAAGAAGTTGATTCAAGAAAAGATCTTATTATTAGAGCTGAGACCATATGCCATTTAGTAAAAAAAAAAATTTTTTCTGGGGACTTCCCTGGAGGCGCAGTGGTTGAGAGTCCGCCTGCCGATGCAGGGGACACAGGTTCGTGCCCCAGTCCGGGAAGATCCCACATCCTGCGGAGCGGCTGGGCCCGTGAGCCATGGCCGCTGAGCCTGGGTGTCTGGAGCCTGTGCTCCACAACAGGAGACGCCACAGGAGTGAGAGGCCCACGTATCGCAAAAAAAAAAAAAAAAAAAAAAAATTTGAATGCCAGATCGCCTTGTACAGACTTGTACAGACACAAGGCTGCAACTATCTTCTCTGCTGATCTACAGAGGGCTCCACAGCCACCATTCCAGACCACCGCATTGTGCAGCACTCGAGATGCTCAGGACTCTGTCCTATGTATCCCTGGGGAGTGAATTCCAAGAGTCCATCCACTGGGCCTACTTCTACATGCTTTTACACATGCTTTAAACCTGTGAAGAGAGCTGTTCTCTCTCCCACATGAAATATCCCCTCACGTGTCACTTCTCCTCACTGTCAACATGGCTGCTGGTTTTACAATCAGTCTTAAGATATGGTCTCCTGACTAATATTTCTTATTATAATAAAGTCAACAGTTTTATACAATACCTTATTGGCATTATTAATATGTCAGATGCAGAGAAAAAAATTCAAGTATTAAGGTAAATAATTGTCCTCCTAGCCATATGAATTATCTAAGTATTGCCTCAACAGATAAGGAATGTTCAGAGACTTTTCATAGGGAAAAATGGGGGAAAAAAAGGTAAGAAAATTAGATCAAGCTTAACTCATAAAATTAGCAGTGGTAGATGTTCTTTGAAGAGAAGAACACAAAGGATTATGAATCAGAAAAATCCTTCCAAAGTGAAAGAAAATAAGCAAAAGCCACCAGAAAATTCTCATGAGTAGACATTTTAGAGAAGCTGGATAATCTTTCTGGTAAAACAAATTTGACTTTCATTTAGTTGGTAGAAATGGTGCTATAAATTTTAACCTTTAGAGGTTTAAAAAGAATTTAATATCCACATTTCTGAGAAGTTGATAATATGTGTAGAAGGTTCAAGAACCTATAAATATTAAATACTTTATATTGTATTCTGCCCCCGTGCCCCCACCTTTGCTCAGGACCCCTGTCTTCAAAGTCAGCCACTGTGGTTGATTTCCTAGGTATCATTCCAGAGCGTCTTTTTATGTGTATACAAGCAAATGTGAATATCTATTTTTCCTTCTCTCTACATTTTAATACATAAATAGTTGTATAATGTTTCATTATATCTTCCTTATATTCAGTTGACAATATCTGGGGAAAAATCTTCTATCAGGACGTTCTTTCCTACAAAGCAGCCCACTGAGTGGATGCTGTACTATAATGCATGTTGCCAGTCCACATTGGGATAAACACTAATATTCAACCATCTTTTGTCATTACAAACAATGCTGCAATGCATAACTTTGGCCTAGGTTATTCTACTGCTAAAATATGTATAGGATAGTTTCTAAAGGATTTGTAGCCTGAAGTATTTCTAATTGAAATAGCATTTGATAAGATGTTACCAGTAAGATAGCAGTTACTGAGTTTTTCTGAGGAACATAGAAGTGGTCATTTCTCTTAATTTTATTATAAATTCAACCTCTCCTCTACCAGATTTCTCCTCGATCTGTGTTAGAAAACATTTTCCAACCTCTCCTACCCTTGTGACTTCTCTATAATCTGTTCCTCTTCTTAGCAGTGTCATTCATTCTCATGCCCACGACAGCTTGACATGGTCTCTAACTGGAGAAAGACTCAACATGGCCAGACATCTTGTTGAGTATGAAAAAATGGATCGTGGATGGTTCTGACTCACTGAGCCTGGATGAGAGGAGACATTTTGAGGGGAGTTTAAAGTAGCTGGGGAAGGAGAAGAGAATTTAGGTTTCATCCATGGTCATCATTCAGGAGAAGATGCTACTGAGCCTTTACATAGGAGCAGGAGAAGACAGAGTTGGAGGCAAGTACTTGCAGTGGCCCAGAAATTACAGCTGAACTGACAGGCAGGGACTCCAACGGGAAGAGCAAGGGAGAGAACACAGTGAGTTCAGAGGTCCACAGGGCGATAATTTGTGGGGCAGGGCATCCAAGAGGTGGGAGCTACCCAGAGAGAAAACTCCACAACTGCCTGATGATCCATCTGAGTCTCTGTCTAGTACCAATCTGAGCACACACAGTTGAAATTTCACAAGGCTGGGCAGGAACAATTTCTGTGGAAAGAACAATTACTGGAGAACTGTACATTAAATAATTTCCAAAGTTTATGTATGGCTGAGAATCCTCACCAGACAGAGTGAAGAAACCTCCTTGAATACATGGGGCATTCAATTAAGACACCAGAAACTGTGCATATTAGAAGTGGAACTAATCAGAAGCCCTAGAATAAAGGATACTCTAGGACTCTACTAAAGGATACTCTAGAACTGTACTAACAAACCTTAAAAATAACACTTGAAAGGGTCTAAGTGATATGCAAGTAATTGTTTCCTACCAGAAAAAAATTTAAAAGTAACACTTTAAAAAACAAAGTAAAAAAAATAACTTCTATCACCCAGGAAACTCCAAGGGATTTAGGGCCCTTATGTGAGACCCCAGGTCATATATATATATATATATATATATATATATATATATATATACACACACGCATTAAAATATTTAGGAAATTTACTACTTTCAAGAAAAATATGAATTCTCAAGACCAATATTAAAAAAAAACTGAAACAAGAGGAAAACCAGCAAGGAAGGATATAAAATAAAGTTTTTCAACAATTACTTCTGAAAATCACGTATGGGCTATGAAAGTAAAGGCACAAACAAACAAAGAAAAACAAAAACAGCTGACTACAAAAGTAACAAGTAGTTTCAGAGAATTAAGAATAGAAGAATAGAGGAAATCTGTATTTTTGAAAATAATTTAACCCTGATATCACACATAAATGATACAAAACAAAACCACACACCAATTTTACCTCCTGGTGGGAATATACACTGATACAGCTACTGTGGAGAACAATATGGCCGTTCCTTAAAAATCTAAAAATAGAACTACCATATGACCCAGAAATCCCACCACTGGACATATAACCTGAGAAAACCATAATTCAAAAAGACACATGCAGCCCAATTTTCATCACAGCAGTATTTACAATAGTCAGGGCATGAAAGCAACCTAAGTCTACATCAACAGATGAATGGATAAAGAAGAAGTAGTACATATATAAATGGAATATTACTCAGCCAGTAAAAGGAATGAAATTGGGTCATTTGTAGAGACGTGGAGGTACCTAGAGACTGTCATACAGAGTGAAGGAAGTCAGAAAGAGAAAAACAAATATCCTATATTAACACATATATGTGGAATCTATAAAAATGGTACAGATGAACCTATTTCCAAAGCAGAAGTAGAGACACAGACATAGAGGACAGATGTATGGACACCAACGGGGGAAAAGGGAGGTGGGATGAATTGGGAGATTGGGTTTGACCTATATATACTACTATGTATAAAATAGATAACTAATGAGAACCTGCTGTATAGCACAGTGGACTCTACTCAATGCTCTGTGGAGACCTACATGGAAAGGAAATCCAAAAAAAGAGGGGATATATGCATACATGTAGCTGATTCACTTCGCTGTACAGCAGAAACTAATACAACATTGTAGAGCAACTATACCCCAATTAAAAAATCCTATCTTATTAAAATACTAATTAATAATATATGAATTGTTGAATGCTAAAGGACATTTTCAGGAATTATGTGATTTCTCAATAGTTAATGAAAAGGCACTGAAAATCCTTAAAAATGTAACAGTTCAAAGGACAAGAATCATAAAAAATGCACAAAACAACTGACTTTCTACTTTTAAGATATAGAAAACATACGTATAAACTCATCCATTAAAAAAGCAACTAAAATAAACATATTTTAAAGGAATATAGAGAATGAGTAAGTAGAAAAAAATCAAATTTACAAAATAGCATTTAAAAAGACCAAAGGGGGGAAAAAAGAGAGTGAGAAAATGCCATGATTCTGTAGTACTCCAAATATTATAGAGATATATACCTTTCTCGATATTAATTCTAATAAACTTCCAATAAAAATCCTAGTATGTTTTCAAGAAAGTGATTAAGATTTAGCTGAAAGTCAAGCTAGAATATTTTTGAAAAGAATGAGTGAAATGTACCGTACTAATTATATATATAAAGCTAAATTAAGAGTGTGTTTCTAGGGGCTTCCCTGGTGGCGCAGTAGTTGAGAGTCCGCCTGCCGATGCAGGAGACATGGGTTCGTGCCTCGGTCCGGGAGGATCCCACATGCCGCGGAGCGGCTGGGCCCGTGAGCCATGGCCGCTGAGCCTACGCGTCCGGAGCCTGTTCTCTGCAACAGAAGAGGCCGCAACAGTGAGAGGCCCGCGTACTGTAAAAAAAAAAATAATAATAATAGTGTGTTTCTAATACGGAAAAACATAAACTAGTGTCAACATAAAAAAATGCACAACGTGAGAGTTGCAAGTTAAGTTTTATTTGGGGCAAACTGAGGACTATAGCCCAGGAGACAGCATTTCAGAGAGCTCTGAGAAAATGCTCCAAAGAGGCAGGGGGAAGTCAGTATATATGTGATTTTGGTGAGGGGGGAGTACATGCAATCGAGCACATATATTTTTTGCAGAATGTTTCTGTTAGTCTCGCGAAGGTTACTGCTAGTCTCGAGGAGCAGACGTCACCATGAAAGATCTTAGTGTTTTTCTAGATATGGGGGGATACAGAATTGGGCTCATAAAATTTCTTCTCCTGAAAGTATCTAACTCTCTGAAGAGCTGTCCTGCCAGTTTCCCCAGAGCACAGAGGGTCTTATTTCTGCTCTCCACCCTGAACTCCTTTCAGGGGGTGTTGCAGGTCAGCGGATGCAGCAGCTGCACCAGCACATGATTTAATCCTTGTCGAGGTAGATGACAAGTGCCAATTCGTAGCTAAGACTAGTGTTACCCTAAATGTAGATTCCAGGATGAGAGTCTATATGATAAATGTATTACAATCAATAGAAGCCACTATGGACCATACAATAAGTGGTGATGAAAAACTGGGTAGTTAGTTTTCTTTTAAAAGTATTTACATCTTCACTCAAAACGATACATAAAAATAAATTTGATATAAATTTAAACAAGGTTTTATTTTAAAAAATATATATATATGATTTCTAGATGGGAAAATCTCAAACATAAAATGGATTGAAGAAAAATTACATAAAAATGAGAAACTTCAAGAGGTTAATATTTGTATAAGTTAATATTTTTAACATTAAAATATTAATACAAATTAATTTAAACATAAAGAATAAAACAGATCTAAAACACACACATGAATCATGTGCACAGACAATTCCTTTGATTAAATAAAAATACCAACATAAAACATTGATCTCACAAGTGAAAAATAGTACAATCCTTTCTACCTTTAAGAAAACTTTTAAAACATGGAACAATTAAATCAAAAGTGGTGAACAGCCACATACATGAATTGGTACATTTCCAGAAAGCAGTTTTTAAAGATGTGTTAATAAACCTCTTGTAATTCTATCTTTAGAATTCTACTACTAAAAGGGGGAAAATGATATGGGGACCTGTGTTTACATAGAAAAGGTATTCAAATACTTTACTTTTAAGATGGGAAAACTGTGAAGAGACCTAAATCTAGAATCTAAATAGCCAGGAAATGGTTAAACTATATTGCACATATTCCTGACATAACATTATTCAGGCATTATCATAATGTCTATGAAGATAATTAAATACAAGTCAATAAATGCATCACAGCAGCTACTATTTACATTACGTATTACATATGTTGTACCCTTAACTTTGGGAATTTAATTTAAATCCTAATAGCGGGCCTGGAAGGTGGGTTGTGTCATCTGCAAATCAGACGCCCAATCTTGCATTCTTTCAGTGCATTGCTCCAAAAATTATATATTACATTACATTATACATATATGGAGAGAGAGAGAAATCAACAATGTTTACATGTGAGTTTATTCAGAGTGTAAATATATAAAAATGTTACTAACTCTTTCTTTGCGATAGAGATGTGCATGATTCGTATTTTCTTGGTACTTTATAAATTTTGAAAACACATTACTCACATAATCAGGGTAAAAGCCAATTTAAAAACGCTGAAACATCCAAAATATAGATGAAATTTTCTGGGATATTATTTTTAATTAGGTAAAGATATATTGATCTTTCTTGGAGTGCATTTATTTTAGAGTTTTTTAATCAAAGTAAGTTGAAGATGTTGTTAAGACAGCGTGGGGCTCCACCACAAGAAAAGTTCAAAAACTGGCTTTAACCATGTCAGATAGTCAGGATCATAACTTTTTTTTTTTTTTTTTTTTTGCGGTACGCGGGCCTCTCACTTCTGTGGCCTCTCCCACCGCGCAGCACAGGCTCCAGACACGCAGGCCCAGCGGTCATGGCTCACGGGCCCAGCCGCTCCGCGGCACTTGGGATCCTCCTGGACCGGGGCACAAACCCACGTCCCCTGCATCGGCAGGCGGACACTCAACCACTGCGCCACCAGAGAAGCCCCCATAACTTTTTAAAATCTAAAGTTAGAGAGCAGGAACTATAGTGCCTATGGAACTACTAACACTCCTTTATGTATTTTCATATTTCAAAATGTTGTGCTCTACACATATTGAAATTCATACTACATTAGTATTATTATAATATTCTATATTTAACTATAAAAAGCCTACAGTTTTTTGGTTGCATAATCTGAGAACTGAATTCATTAAGAGAAAATGACTCAACTGAACGTGGAAGTCAAGGTAGGCTTTAAACCTTAGTACACCTTTTTTCCATAATGTGTTACATTAATTATTTACAAATAATAGTTAAATTCCCTTTGCTTCAATTCCTTCAACTGCAGTTCCTGATCCTTAGGCATCTCCAGATTTAAGGTCATATATGCTCTTTCATAGCCATCAGGAGAAAGATATTAATACATTGCCAGAGTTACAATAAAGTATTGCTCTAATATGTCTGATATACAGGGAAAATTTTGAACATATTCTGAATCTCAGCTGTGTTCACATGTAATTTTGTCCAGAGAAACATTTGGTGAATGAATGCACAGCTGCACCCAGAGGAACCTAGCCAGGTGGACAAAAACAAAACACACCCTTGCACACACCTCAAACAGCTATCCCACTCACATCAGACATTACATGTTTTCTTTTTACGGCATTTCAAATCACCCTTCTCTCACTGCTTCACAATCACCCACAAGCTGCAACCCTTCTGCCACCCAGATTAACCAGCAAACTGCAGGCCCTTTTCAAGATAAAGTGCCATATTTGCTGTTGGTAAATATTTAAGCATTTAGCACATATAATTACACTACCATTTTTATTAGGACTTGTCTTAGTTTGGGCTGTTGTAACAAATATACCATAGACTGGGTAGTTTTGACAACAAACATTTATTTCTCACAGTTCTGGAGGCTGGGGTGTCCAAGATAAAGGTGGCAGCACTTGTCTGGTGAGAGTTGTTTCCTGGAGAGGTATTCTGTGTGTGAATAGCAGAGAGGGCAGGCTCTTGGGTGTCTTTTTCATAAGGGCACTAATCCCACTGATGAAAGCTCCAACCTCCTGACTTATTACTTCCTGAAGTAACATCACATAACTTCCAAATAACATTACATTGGGAATTGCTCTTCAAAATAGTAATTTTCAGGGGACAGAAATATTCACTCCCTAGCAGGGTCTTATTTTTTAATGTAGCAATGACAGTTTTTGAGTATTGGGCCCTAAACTCATTTCCCCACAAGCCCTGTGGTTTGGTTTTTTTTGTTGTTGCTTTTCATTTAAAAGCATTTTTTTCCAGCTTTATTGTGGTATAATCAAGAAACCTTCACACTGTTTTCCATAGTGGCTGCACCAATTTACATTCCCACCTACAAGTGCACAAGGATTTCCTTTTCTCCACATCTTAGCTAACAGTTATTCTTTTGTCCTTTTGAGGGCAGCCAACCTAACCAATGTGACGTGATATCTCACTGTAGCTTTGATTTTTATTTCCCTAATGATTACTGATGCTGAACATCTTTTCATGTATTGTTGCCCATTTGCATGTCTTATTTGGAAAAATATCTATCCAGTTCTTCTGTTCATTTTTAAACTAAATTGTTTTTGTTTTGTTATTGTTTTTCTATCGACTTGTGTAGTTTTTTATGCAATCTTCATATTAACCCCTTTTTAGATATTTGAAAATACTTTCTCCCATTACATTGTGTGCATTTTCACTTTGTTGATGGTTTCCTTAGTAGTGTAGAAACCTTTTAATTTTATGTACTCCCACCTGTATATTATGGCTTTTGTTGTCTTTGTTTCTGGTGTCAAATCCAAAACAAAAAACAAAAAAAAAAACATTGCCAAGACCGGTGTGAAGGAGCCAGTCCCCTATACATTCTTGTAGGAGTTTTATGGTTCCAGATCTTAAATTTTTCTTTAATCCATCTTCAGTTGATTTTTATGAGTGGTATAAAATACGGATCCAGTTGTGTACATTTGCATGTGGCTACCAGTTTTTCAAACACAATTTATTTATTTATTTATTATTATTATTTTTTTTTTATGGTACGCGGGCCTCCCACTGTTGTGGCCCCTCCCGTTGCGGAGCACAGGCTCCGGACGCACAGGCTCAGCGGCCATGGCTCACGGGCCCAGCCGCCCCGCGGCATGTGGGATCCTCCCAGACCAGGGCACGAACCCGTATCCCCTGCATCGGCAGGCGGACTCTCAACCACTGCGCCACCAGGGAAGGCCGAAACACAATTTATTGAAGAGACTATCCTTTCTCCTTTGAGTATTCTTGGCCCTGTTGTCAGACATTAGTTGACTGTACATGCAGGGGTTTATTTTAGAGTTCTCCATTCTGTTCCATTGGTCTATGTGTCTATGTTGATGCAAGTATTATACTGTTTTGATGACTATAGCTTTGCATTGTAATTTGTAAGCAAGAAGTGTGATCCCTCTAAGTTTGTTCTTCTTTCTCAGGATTGTTGTAGCTATTCAGAGTCCACTGTGGTTCCACACAAATCTTAAGATTGTTTTTTCCATTTTTGTGAATAATGCCATTGGAAATTTGATACATTACATTAATTATTTTAATTACATTAAATCTGTATGTAGATTGCCTTGGGGAGAAAGGAAATGTTGCCAACATTAATTCTTCCAATCTATGAACATGGAATATATTTCCAGTTATTTGGTAAACACTTGTACCTAAATCTTTGTCAGCATCTCTGATTATTTTCTTTAAATGAATTCCCAGAAGTAGAATTACTAGCTCAAACACCATAAATGTTTTACAATTTTTAATGCATATTACCAAATGATGCTCCAGAAAAAATGGTACCATCTACATTTTTCCAATCCAGCACCTAAAAGTGCTGTCTCATGGCATCCTCACTACGTTTTCCTTTGAATTTTTTTCTGACACCTTGCCAGTTAGCTATACAAAAAAAAAAAAAAAAAAAGACTACTTTCACACCTGGATGAAGTGTTTATGGAGATTCTGACTAATGGGAAATTCTAAGGAGGATAATTTTAAGTGTTTAGATATGATTTTACTTAATTGTTACTGCTTTTTCCCTACAAATTATTTTGGGGGTTGAATACAGGAGTGTTCCTGTGTTTATTTTCCTCCTGGCATTTGAAGCCTCTGCCTGTCACCCTGTTGCACTCACTTTGTACTTTACCATTGTTCTCCCACTACCCTGCCCTTTCGCCTCCCCTAGCCAGAGATAGTTAGTAACAGAGTTCCACCAGCAATTTGCCAGTGAGTCTAATGAAAAGCACCCGCAGGCTGATGATTTTCAGCTGGGTCCTGAAGTATGAATTAATGTGATTTGTCTGGAAAAAGTCTCATAAAACATGAACTCTGTTAGGGAGTGGGTGGATGATGAGAAAAAAACAGTGAAAACTGTGTGTGGGGGGCAGAGACATCAATTTGCCTCCCAACAGCCTGGCCCACTTCTCTCCTAGAGCAAATGCACACTTGATATTTAACTGAGTGCAAGGCTGCCTGAGACTACAGACGTTCCCGGACTTCTGTGTAGCTGGGTTGTTTGTGACACTAGGCTCTCCCTCCAAGATGGAAGGAAAGAAATTTGTGCAACTTCTAGGATATTTCCTACATGGGAGAGGCAGTCTTTACTTTCTCCTTCTCCCTTAGTCTTACTTCATGAATGTAAACGCTGAAACTGTAGCTCCATCTTGCCCCACGTCCACCCTGGAGGAGGCCAACTTCCCTAGGATGACAGAGCATCAGGGACGACGGAGAAGCTTCCTGAAGTAGCCTTGGGAAAGCAGCCCTGGACTGCCTGCCTCCAGATCAGAGTGTGAGAGAGGTGCAAACTTCTATCTGGCATAATTACGTGGGGGTGGGCGGAAGTGGTGTGTTGCAGCAGCTGAACTCTAACCAATACAGGACTCCTGGAAGAGGCTGCTCTCTGCACTTCCCATGGATCAGGCTGCTCCAAGGACCACAGCTGTCTGATACTTTCAGATCTCCCTTTCATGGGGGGATGGGGGGACAGCCAATCTCAGCAACAATTCAAAATCCTCTCCAGGCGCTTCTCTGGAAATCTAATGGGTGAACATGGATGCTCCCAACACAAGGACTCTGGAGCTAATAGTTTCCAGGGATATGCTCTTGTTCTTTCCACCACAGTGTGCACCCCGGCTCTCTCCTAAACACGTAGCTTGTTTTGAAACGTTCTGTGCTGTTTCCCTGCTGATACGTGCAGATTCTAAATAAATAACTCAGGGCACAGACCATCTTACGTCTGTTGTAACTTCAATATTGCTGGAAAGATGAGATTAGAGCTAAGTCCTGTGCTAAACCACTACATTTAAGAGCTTAATTTGGAAAATCAAAAAATTTCAGGGCTTCCCTGGTGGTGCAGTGGTTGAGAGTCTGCCTGCCGATGCAGGGGACACAGGTTCGTGCCCCTGTCCGGGAGGATCCCATGTGCCGCAGAGTGGCTGGGCCCGTGAGCCATGGCCGCTGGGCCTGCGCATCCAGAGGCAGTGCTCCACAGCGGAAGGGGTCACAGCTGTGAGAGGCCCACGTATCACAAAAGAATAAATAAAAATAAAAATAATCCAATTGCGTCAGCCACCCACAAAGTGGGACTCAACTCAAGCGTTGGTCTGAGCTCCCCATTCAAGTGCAGGTGTATGGGACTTCCCAGGTGTCTGGTCTTTTCCATGTAACTTCTCATATACTCTCCAGCCTTATGGACCCACAATTTTATGGTGAAAGATCGCTTAATATATAATAAAATATTAAACTGATTGAGAACATTGTAAAAAGTTTCATAGTTCATTTGTTCTTTATTTGTTCATGCTTAATTATGTACAGAGTGTTTTTTCCTTCAGAACTCGTTTAAAATATAGTTTATTAATAGGAAATTTGAGGTAAAGTAAGGCCAGTGGATCACTAGACGACTGTCACTGAGAAGATGGTTGGTTACGTGCAGCTCCCAAGAGGAGGGGACAGGCCGCACATTGGTCAGCAGGCAGAGGGAGGGAGGGGAATTCGGGACAAGTGCTTTTTCTGTGATTCCCCAGGAAGGAACAGTGAGACGGGTGAGTAGATTCAGGACTGAGTAGCCTGTAGGATGTCAGGGGCTGTCTGTGGTGTCTGGGTGTTGAGGGAAGGGGGACAGTCGCCCCCAGTGTGAGAGCCCCAGAGGAGGTGGATGGTGACGGCTCTGGATATATTGGTTTGTATTTGAAAAGCAGGCCTGGGAGCAGGTCTGAATCCAGGAAGGTGAGAGAGGAGGGACCCAGGCGCCCAGGCAAGGGGACCCGGGCCTGGCACACGGTTGTCTAGAACAAGGCGAGCCCGGCATGTGCATGTGAGGAGATGTTAAAGGGGCAGGTTTACAGAACATAGAAACTTGGTCCACACTAGGGCGCAGCTTAAACTTCACCTCTTCAGAGACAGGTCCCTTGCCTGTGCATCTGCAGTGTCAGCCTCCCCGGCCCACATGTCCCAGTCATCACCCACCTCATTGCTGTGCAGCACCCAGGGCCTGCCTGTCAGCACCCACTGTGGCTGTCCCACCCGGAGGAACTGTCCTCACAGGGTCCCAGGCCTGCAAGTTCCTCTGCCACCGCTGTCCCCTCTCCCTGCCACCCCAGCCCCCTCCCCCACCCTGCTCTCCTGCTTCCCGGGTGGCGTGCCCTTCCCTGCACAGCACCAACCTTTCTACACGCTGTTCTGCTTCTTGTCTGTCCCCCTCCACAGCGTCAGCTCCATGGGAGCAACAGCAGGGTTGTTTCTTTTTAAATTGTTCTTGGTTTTGTATGTTTTATTCTCTGCACTGCCTACAGCCCGGGTCAGTGTGGAGCCCGAGGTAGAGACTCCATAAGCACTGAATGAGCAGCTGCAATCACAGTCCGGAAGGCACCTTTTTGTGATTTCCTTGTCGGATGAGTATCTGTCTCTTCGGGACTGGGAATCCCTTGCCCCAGCACAGGCCTGGCACACAGCAGATGCTGGATCAGCATATTGAGGAATGAATATGCCACTCACTGTGCTTAACACAAGGACCCAACAATGATACACCTTGTTGTTGCCCTCAGGGGATAGTTAAAATCAGGACAACAGCCCCAAAGGAGTTGCTTACTAAGAACAATGTCATCAAACTGCGACTTAAATACAGTTTTGGCTGCTCCAGAAACGGAATCTTAATCCAGTGGATCAGGAATCCTGTGATCAGCACTAGCTAAGTCATCTGCCTGGGAGACCCCTGCCATCCCCTAATGCAAAGGAACCTTGCAAAAACCCACAGGATTTTTGCCCAGTACAGCTTCCTTGTTTCAGATACCTTCTGCCTATAAGCATCTTTCATTTTGTGCAACTCCTCAGAGCTTCTTTCTATCTGCTAATTTGGAACCTGCCTGATTCATAAATCTTCAAATAAAGACAGTGAATTTAAAATTTTACTCAGTCAAATTTTATTTTACTTTGTTTTTTTTTAATGGAGCTTATAGTTAATTTTCAGGTTATATTTTGCTTCAAGAGATTGTCCTAGAAATAGTCGGGTTTATTACTGCTATGTAACAAACTATTACAAAATGTAGTTGTTTGAAATATAATTTATTACTATCACTGTTAGTTCTTTGGGCTGTCTGTGCTTAATTGCGTGTTTCTTGCTTAGAGCTTCTCGTGCTGCTGCAGTTGGAGGGCAGATAGAGCGGCGTGACAGGGACGCTCCAGCAGGCCCCTCATAGGGCTGGCTGCGGTTCACCTGTGCTGGGGCCAGAGTGTGCACATGACCTCCACACATGGCTTGGTTTTCTCGTACCAGAGCCTGTGTCTCCAGAGACCACAGTGTATGAGCAGCAGTCTGAGTAAAGAAAGGGACAGTGGCCAGATCTCTTTTAAGGCCAGTTCAGGACTGGCCCAAAGTCACCTCTGCAATTTTCTACGGGTCAAAGCAGTCACAAACCAGCCCAGATGTAGGAGTTTGGAGAAACAGACCCCTTGTATCCTCGGGGTGGGGTGCCTTGTGGTGTATAAGGAAGGAAGGAACTGAAGGTGGCTGCCTTTTTAAATAAACCACCACGAAGTTTCTGTGATGAATGCTACAACTGGGCAACAGATGTCAGGGAGTCCAGAAGGTGAAGCACATGAAAAAAGATAATTCCAGAACCTTCCCTGAAGGAGGAAATGGTGTGGGACTTGTCCTCAATATAAACACTGAGAAACTGGGCAAAACACATAAAACAACTTTCTTTGGTCATTGGACAATAGCAAGCAGAGGAGAATGGCGCTGGTAGGGACCATCCAGGGACCAGCTTGCTGTTTCCTTGGCACTGTATTCCTAAGGAGCTTGTGAGTCTAAGCCAGATCTGAGCTTTGTCTAATACACAAGAACATCTCTGTGACATTCAGAGTGAAGGGACGGGTGGGTAGGAGTTAGCAAAATCAGGGCTCAGGTTTGCAGTATTCACAATCTGAGAGCACAGAAAGATAGAAGCCTCCTAGTGGTCCCAGAAAATGCCCACAGGTCTCTTTCTACACACGAGGACCATTTACTCGTCACATGAGGTTTTGGTCCCTGGATGAGCCCCAGCCCCTAACACCTAGTGGGGGCTCATTTGCTGAATGAAGATGTAGAAACTCTCTTGGAGATGCAGGATGTGAGGAATGGGTGGGGCTTGGATGGACTCAGGTTGGAGCAAAGGGCTTGTTAAGTTCGAGAGAGGGGAATGAGGTCTTTCCAGTTGGAAATCCTGCTACCTCAGCCCAGCCTCCATCAAGTGGAAGGTATTGGTAACAGATGTGCTGAACACGGAGTTTCTTACATCAATAGGAGGAGAGATTGGGAGGAGGTGAAATGCCCCTGAGACACTTGGACCTGACACCCACCCAGGTGACCTCAGCTCTGCGAAGTAGCAACATAGCATATTTAGGGCTCTCCCCAGATCAGGACAGCAGCTGCTTTCCCTGGGTCTAGTTTTGTATCTTTAGAATAACAATGAGAAATTTCCAGAAGAACAAGATACAAAGACCTTCAGCAGATTGTCCTTCTGACCACTTCATTCTTGATCTAGGGCAATTCTCTATGACCCCCAGCTATCCCCCCTATACATTCAGTGCTCACTCACCCAGCACATGGCACACATTCACTGAGGCCCTACTGTGTGCTGACCTGGTCCAGACACCAGGTGACAGCAGTGGGTGAAACAGGTGGAGGGAGATCCCAATTCACATTCAGGTGACAGACGCATGGGGAAAACAGATTAAAAAATAGAGGTGCACAATATCAGGAGGTGATATGTACCATACAGAAAAGTAAAGTAAACTTTTGAAAATTCCTGAAGAAGTTTAGGGAGCAAACATGTAGAAGACACAGTGTTCTAGGCTGAGAGAATAGCAAGTGCAAAGGGCCTGAAGTCACCATGGGCTGCATGTTTGAGAGACTTAGTTTTTAGGTGGAATACTTGTCTTCTGCTCAGTCTGTTTTGCTTTTATTCATAAGCCTTGATTTCATTTTCCTAGGTCATTAGCTTGAGGTGGATCACACCAACTGGTAAATTCAATTCCAGTGATCAGCAAATTCTACTCCAGAGTTTCAAAATGGAAACATGTTAATTTGGGCCCAGCACTCTGTTAGCAGCTAGCAGGCTGTGGACTGAACCCCCATGATGACTGCAGTTAACAAACTTCCTCAGTGTCCTCAGGCCCCTTCCACTCCACTTCCTCCCCCTCTCATCTGAGTCAAAGCTCTGATCCTGCCCCTGTGTCACACCTTCATTTCCTATATGTAGCTCACCTGTCATCCCCGCCCAAAATTCCCAGGGCTTCTCAAAGTCCTAGGTCACAATCTGAGTTCATCCCTTGTCTCTTCTTGTTTAATCCCTGTCAGTGAGGGAACCCATTGATGGCCCCACCCTCAAGCTCTAAGATATGACCTCTGCCCCCTCCCCCACTCCCTTGCATCCCACCCCATGATCCCATTGCCGCAGGACTCCCTGTCATTCTCTCCTTCCACCTTTCTATATTGAGCTGTCCACCACCCTCTCCCTTGTCAATAACTCCCCTTGAGATGAACACAATTACACTTGGGATCACTGAGGCCACACAGGCAGGTGTTGTTGGGAATGACGGGCAATATCGCAGAGCAGAGTACAGATGAGGGCTCCCTGAGAAGGCAGAACACAGGGCATCATGGTGTCAAGACAACCATTAAGGGAGTGAGGCAGTCATCACGCTGTAGCCACTCCCCACTGATCCCCCAGTGTTCCCTGTTTCCAAGCTTTGCAAATCCTCAGTGGGCCAGGCCTCCTTGTCTGTGGTAGGGGGATGGCATGCATTAGTGTATCTATCCACTCATTCATTGACCTTGTACTTGGGTCCTGCTCAATGCCAGTCTTTGGCTACATGAGAACTCATCCTTGAAGAGCCTATTCAGATGTCACTTTCTCCATGAAACGCTTCTTGATCAACACCGCTTCTCCTGGTTGCCTCTGGTCTCATCTGGGACCCCACCTACCCCAGTGCTGTGATCATTCCTTGAGTATCTCTCCAGCCTGTGAGCTCTGTGAACACACTGGGCCAGAGAGAGAAAGATCTTGAAAAACTGAATAGATAAAAGGATTAAACACAGGCCATGTGTAGAGTAAGGTCCCCAAACTTTAATTCTTTCTTCCTCTTATTTCACTCCTTCCAGGACTAGGAGTCCAACGGTTCTTATTTCATCCTCACCTCATGTAGCACTTCAATGGCCTTTACGATTTTTATATTTTATGTACTTTCACACTTTGAAAACATTTCATGGCTGTACTAATCAAAATTGAGAAAATTATACCTTGAGGGGCAGGCATCCTCCTGTGGTGTCTGAGTCAAAACAGGACGATATAAGAACACAGAATATTGAGGAGGAATTGGCTTGGGTCCTCGGGAAGCATCAAGTAGGGAAACGGAAGCAGAGGGAGAAGTTTCCACCCCGTTCCCACCGTGATACATCTGTCCCTCTTTGTACTGAACTAGACTGATTGTGATTACCTGAAGGTGGACGTGTCTCCTGGCAGATGGTGTGGCCTTAGAGGACAGCATTAGAGGTCACTAGACTTCAGTTCTAAGCCCTCTGCCTGACCTAGGATGGACAAGTCTTCGGTGTCTTGGATCACCTGTTTTTAATCTTAAGGAATGTGTCAGGGAGCCTGTGTACATAAGCATCCAGAGATGGTGGAGGCCAGGTGCCTGGCATTGGTCACTGGGGGATGCTGCCGCCCTGTTAGTGCTGCCCCTGGCATCCCAGCCTGGAACATGGTTGTGTGTGTGGAATATCCAGATGGAACCTTGAAAGCATGAGAGACACTGTCAGTCGGTGTCAGGGCAGCATTGAATTACAGAAGACTGGGCTTTCCTCCAGTCACTTTCAGCTGCTCAAGCCCTTTTACCACTGGCCACATACCCTGACTGAAAATAATCTCCTGGGAACTCAGAGTCATAGCCTGGTGATCTGGTCACCAGATGACTGAGGGTGTGTCAGGAGCAGTTTGCCCACAGGAGGCTGGGGCCACAGGGCTCTGACATGGTCTTAGGAGTGATGCTGGCATGGCAGGGCTGCAAAGCATGGGGCATTGGGTGACTTGTCTGGGCTGCCATCATCCAGGTCTGCATCACCATGAAGTCAACTGCCAGCTTCTGAGCTCAGAAGGTGAGCAAGGTTGAGACTGGTTAGTACTTGGTGGTGAGACCGACTGGGATACCCGGTGCTGTAGACTTTGCCACTTGTCTCTCCTTTCATCTCTCTCTCTTTTTGCCACTGCTGCCCCCCTCTCCTTGCACACGTGGTCACCTCTTTTGCCACTGGGTGTTGGCACAAATTGGTGGAATCTTGGAAAGGGTGTGTGGAGAGTTCTGAGAAAGGGCAGCATGGTGGGGCTGGTGTCCTCTGTGCTTGCTGGCAGCTCTGGGTTGGTGGGGCAATTTGGGGCCCTGGAACTGTCTGCATAAAATGGTTACAATAGCAATTTTGATATTCTATTTTCCACATTAAAAAAATGATAGTGTGTGTGTGTGTGTGTGTGTTTCCTTATCTGCAGTGCACAGCTTGTAGTATTTTAGTTCCCCCACCAGGGATCGAACCTGGGTTCCTGAAAAAATAGGGTGGTGGGGTCCTAACCACTGGACCACAAGGGAATTTCCTGTGTGTATATCTTAAAGACTTACAAAGGAAAGTTCTGAGGCCAAAGAGAGGAATTAATCACATGATAAAACATAGATGAGCCTCAAACACATGACACTGTATAAGAAGCCAGACATAAAGGCCACAGATGTACAAATACATGTACTTGAAATATACAGAAAAAGCAAATCCACAGGGATGAAAAACACACATTTAGTTGCCTACGGTTGTGGGGAAGGGGAATAGGAAGTGACTGGTTAAGGGGCCCTAGGTGTCTTTGTAGGGAGATAAAATATTCTGGATCAGATAGTGATGATGGTTGCACAACTTTGTAAACAGACAATAAATCACTAAACTGTAGAGTGTTCAAAGAGAATTTTATGGTATATGATTTCTATCTCAACTTAAAAACTGGTGATTAAAAAATAATACGTTTTTGAAAAATAATTGGAAACACATATTATCCTCATTGCTTGATTTGGTTCCCACTCTAAGCTCTGTACACATGAACAAAGACCCCCAACTCCCAAAATGAGAACAAGCACTATTTACTCAGAACTCGTCTCTAGAGCACAGGAGTCAGCCACCACCAGTCACATTTGGCTGAGACTCAGGGCAGGCATAGAGTTGGGGATGGCTTCTGGGGGAAAACAAGGGAGGCATGTCTTGTTCACAGCTTATGAAGTGGGGAAGCTGGAGGCAGACTGACAGGCGGATGGACGTCCCACATGATTGTTTAGGAGAACATATTGATATTTGTCTTCCCCCCATTTGGTTCTAAATGGAAAGGACGGAAAATGAGGAAGCTGCGACTCACTGACTAAACACTGACCCCTTTGAGGCCTATTGCTGCTGAGGTTGAGGTCTGGTTTTCCACGTTGGTTGCTGCAGGATGTGGCACAGGGCCTTGTGGCTCGAGGGAGAGGTTCCCCGACTTCCAGGAAGATTTAGAAAATTCTGCATTCCAAAACCCCTCTTTCATCATCTTCAATCACATACTCTGTGCCTACAGAAACTTTAATCACTGTTTTCAAAATTAACTGCAAACAATCGTAATAATTACTGTAATTTTGAGTAACACTGACAATGGTAATTTTCATTACTATAAATCTCAGGATTTCTCATTTAACTAATGTCCACATTTTAGTGAATCGAGCTTGTAATAGAAAAATATCATTACTTATTTTTTTCTTTTATTCCCAATATTGCCGTCTCAGATTGGTACTCGACAGAGACTCAGATGGATCATCAGGCAGTTGTGGAGTTTTCTCTCTGGGTAGCTCCCACCTCTTGGATGCCCTGCCCCACAAATTATCGCCCTGTGGACCTCTGAACTCACTGTGTTCTCTCCCTTGCTCTTCCCGTTGGAGTCCCTGCCTGTCAGTTCAGCTGTAATTTCTGGGCCACTGCAAGTACTTGCCTCCAACTCTGTCTTCTCCTGCTCCTATGTAAAGGCTCAGTAGCATCTTCTCCTGAATGATGACCATGGATGAAACCTAAATTCTCTTCTCCTTCCCCAGCTACTTTAAACTCCCCTCAAAATGTCTCCTCTCATCCAGGCTCAGTGAGTCAGAACCATCCACGATCCATTTTTTCATACTCAACAAGATGTCTGGCCATGTTGAGTCTTTCTCCAGTTAGAGACCATGTCAAGCTGTCGTGGGCATGAGAATGAATGACACTGCTAAGAAGAGGAACAGATTATAGAGAAGTCACAAGGGTAGGAGAGGTTGGAAAATGTTTTCTAACACAGATCGAGGAGAAATCTGGTAGAGGAGAGGTTGAATTTATAATAAAATTAAGAGAAATGACCACTTCTATGTTCCTCAGAAAAACTCAGTAACTGCTATCTTACTGGTAACATCTTATCAAATGCTATTTCAATTAGAAATACTTCAGGCTACAAATCCTTTAGAAACTATCCTATACATATTTTAGCAGTAGAATAACCTAGGCCAAAGTTATGCATTGCAGCATTGTTTGTAATGACAAAAGATGGTTGAATATTAGTGTTTATCCCAATGTGGACTGGCAACATGCATTATAGTACAGCATCCACTCAGTGGGCTGCTTTGTAGGAAAGAACGTCCTGATAGAAGATTTTTCCCCAGATATTGTCAACTGAATATAAGGAAGATATAATGAAACATTATACAACTATTTATGTATTAAAATGTAGAGAGAAGGAAAAATAGATATTCACATTTGCTTGTATACACATAAAAAGACGCTCTGGAATGATACCTAGGAAATCAACCACAGTGGCTGACTTTGAAGACAGGGGTCCTGAGCAAAGGCGGGGGCACAGGGGCAGAATACAATATAAAGTATTTAATATTTATAGGTTCTTGAACCTTCTACACATATTATCAACTTCTCAGAAATGTGGACATTAAATTCTTTTTAAACCTCTAAAGGTTAAAAGTTATAGCACGATTTCTACCAACTAAATGAAAGTCAAATTTGTTTTACCAGAAAGATTATCTGGCTTCGCTAAAATGTGTTGTAGTTGTTCAGTCAGGGACGAAAATGAGTCCAACACACAAGATGTATGCGTTAAAGCACAGTGGTAGAGGGCTGCAGCTCGCTCAGGCAAAACAGCAAAGCCCTCAGTCCACTATAGCGTATTTATTTAAGTTTTATCCAAAACAAAAAGGTTCTTTCACAGACTGTGTCATCCTTGAACATCTAAGCAATGCACCTCTTTACTTTCTTATATTCCCAATTATACCAAAGACATGCCGTGGATCAGTGCTCAGAGCAATCAGTACTGCTTGCAGTCCTGAAACATTCTCACACACCCAGCTTGTTAGGTGAGCCGACTCTTGGGTCACGTCTTTTCCCATGTCCTCAGTTACTCTGCTACATTTCCCCCTTTTTTTGTTTTTCAAGTTTAACTTCCCTGTGAGAAAACCCATAAGCCCAGAATCATCCCAAATAACCTGCATGTGCAAGGGGTGAGACAGCTTTGCTTGTCTCATTGCATGTGCAGGGGGGAGACAGATTTAGCCCAGAATCATCCCAAATAACCTGCATGTGCAAGGGGTGAGACAGCTTTGCTTGTCTCATTGCATGTGCAGGGGGGAGACAGATTTGCTTGTCTCATTTTACATTCTTTCTGATCTCTGGGCCCTGATGATTTATCTCCCATGGAATGGAACAAAAAAAAAAGAGAGAGGAACAAGTAGGCACAGTCCCTTTGAGCAGCGGTGGCATGGCTGGCATGTCCATATCCTGCTCTCAAGGCTGACTGCTTCCCACAGGTCCCTCAAGAGAGACTACTTCCCACATGTCCCTCAGCGGTGCCTCCATTTCCCCGTTTTTGGTTTTGCAGCTTATGTAATATCAAGGAGAACACAGCAGCTTGTTGAGATGTTAGGTTGTGGGTGGCTTGCAATCTTCGGTGGACTACAATCAAACAGATTAGACATAACATGATTATTATTATTAATCCCACAGTAGAACCAAACAAAGCATGCAATTTAGGGATAGGATTTAAATTATTGAGTCCTTGGATAATTTCTGTCCAGACTTCTTGGGAGTTTAATTGTTGTAACCTTTTTTGAAAAGTCTCTTGAATCTCCCCCTGTAATTTTACAATCTCTTGTCAGGTTCTTGTGATGTAATAAATGTCTCTTTATCTTATCCCAGGGAATTCAGACTGGTTGTATGGAACAGATGTAACACAGAAGGAACTTTGATTCCAGTCACAACGCAGCTTCATTTGTCCTTGTAAATTCACAAGCTGACCTCCTAACATAACAACAGCTTGTTTCAAGTCTGCAATTTCCGAATGTATTTCAGAGTCAATTTGTCGTTGAGAGGACCAAAGCATCTCAGAATTTTTATGCCAATTATTTATATAATCAACTGTTTGAATGGATTGTTGCAAAGCAACTCCAGCCACTGCGGCAGTAGCAGTTATTGCAATAATACCCATGATTGCCGCAACCAGCATTCTTACAAATATTTTAGTTATTTCAGAGCATCAGCTAAATGTTGTAAAATAGCCATTGTAAGGGATTCCTGCCATTCTCTACCGAGATTGACAGGAAGCCAGAGACCTATGCAAGCCCACAAGATATATAAACTTTCTGTTGACATATTGAAGTTTATACTAGAGTTTAAACAAGTATACAATGAGCAATTTATACAGGTTATAACACCTTGAGTTTCATTCCATTCAGCCGGTCCCTTTAATAACACATAAGGTAACTTAACACAGCTATGACTGTAGTGAGTAACATTTTTATGAAAAGTCAGGTTGAAATTTCCTGACCGATTGGTAATTTGTCCTACCCAAGCATTTATTTTCTTCAAAGCTGCCATAAGTTTCCACAAATCCCTCTGAATAAGATATCCAATTAAATGGGGTCCTGGAGGAGAAAATCCTCCAGAATTCCATATTATGGTATCATTAGTGGTATAGGTAGAAATAGTATAATTTGTTTTATGCCAGAGTAAATCTTTCAGGGTTTTCTTAGCTTGAGCAGAGCCAATAGGGCTCCAATCTATGACGCTTCCCCAGGAAGTATTAACAAGTACTCGAGCCATTGTACCTCAACATTGAGTCCAATGGACCCAATCCAAAAGTTGATCCACGATAGGCACGTGGCATGGAGGCATATATGGCGCTGAAATATTATCAATATAACTATGATTGGCAAAACTATAGGCGCTTAAGAGATACAAACTTTGATGGTGACTATTATTCTTAACAATACTCAACCATGCCTGATAACTCATTTTAAGACAATGATCTCCTTTTCCCATACAAATTGGAGGTCCATTGGCCCCAACAGTATAATTTTCCAATATTTTCCCTTCTTCCTGTGGTTTCAGGGGGCCTCTATTATCAAACGGACCAGGTAACCATCTAGACTCATTTGTATATACAAGAACATGGGCATCCCACCAAGTTACCCCTAAATTAAGAGGAGGATTAGGAATATAAGCCCAATAAGTATGATTAGGACAATTCACTTCAGAAGTCTCCACACCCATTACCTGTGTTGACAATATCACCAACATAGCCACAAAGAGATAGACACTAGTAAGTGGTTTGTCTTGTGTAATAACAAGGTTTTCAGTGGTGCCTGTAAATTTCTTTATTTGACCCTATGTTAACAATGGTGCTTTTTTGGTTTGATTTAACGGCATCCGGATGGACGTCCACTTGAGATCCATTTGTGCAAATGCATCCGTCATTCCGGTTACATGAAAAGGACGTTTAGCAGCCATCTCAAAGCTTTATCTTCTTTGCAGGTATCCAATAAGATTCTGTTCCTGTAGAGACATAAGCATATCCCTGGCCCCACCGAAAAACTTCAGCTGGGTCCCATGTATTAGTATTCTCATTTAACATAAATACAGGCTGCCTAAACACTTGTGTTTTTACTCTTTTCCAATGCCTTTTAGCCGCACTATTGTTGTCTTCTCCATGATTCAGAAAATTAAGGGTAAATAAGGTCATGTGTATTCTATTTCTAGGGCTTTTCATTTCATCTCCCCCTTTTTGTTTTGTTAGCATTTCTTTTAAAGTTCTATTTTGATGTTCAATAATTGCCTGTCCTGTACTATTACCAGGGAGACCAGTAAGATGTTGTATGGAATGTTCTGTAAAAAAAGCTTGACATTTTTGTAAATGATAGGCAGAAGCATTATCAGTTTTAATAGCAGTGGGAATTCCCATAACTGCAAAGGCTTCTAATAAATGTGTAATAACAGCATTAGCCTTTTCAGAAGATAAGGGGGTTGCCCAGGGAAAATGAGAATAAGTGTCTACAGAATGATGAATATATTTTGTTTACCGAAGGTAAATGTTGAGTTACATCCATTTGCCAGATATCATTATTATGTAGACCTTTAGGATTGACTCCAGCAGGAAAACAAGGTTGATTAATAGCAGCACATTGAGGACATGTTTGACGAATAGTTTTTGTTTGTTTCCAGGTAATGTTAAATTTATTTTTTAGTCCTCGAACATTAGTATGATATTTATGATGTTCTGCTGTAGCAAGCTGTATTGAACCAACTAGAGTATCAATAAGATGATTACCAAAAGCCATTGGTCCTGGCAGATGAGAATGAGCTCTGATATGAGTAATATAAAGAGGAGATATACATGATCTAATTAATTTTTGTAGTTGTAAAAATAAAAGACGTAACTCTAATCCATCGGGTGGAATCATAGCAATTTCAATATGTCTAACTGTAAATTCTACATATTGTGAATCAGTAACTATATTGATGGCTGTGGGATAATCTTGAAGTAACAAAATGACAGCAAATAATTCTGCCTTTTGTACTGAGCGGTAAGGAGATTGTAATACCTTTTGACATTGACCATTTGTATATCCAGCCTTTTCTAATTTATTAGCATCAATAAAATGTTGGTCCGGTTACAGGGCTTAATTGGACCACTCACAGTAAAATCCAAGAAGTTTTCTTTAAAAATTGTAAACGTTTATCTGAGGGGTAATGATTATGTATTTTTCCTAAGAAATGAGCATAAGCAATTTGCCAATCATCGTCTAATTGGAATAATGCCTGTATTTCTTAATTAGAAAAAGGGACAATGAGTTCATGTGGATCTTGACCACATAATTGTCTTAATCTCAATCGTCCTTTTATAACAATGTCAGCAATTTTTTGTAAATAAGACTGTAATTTTTTCTGTGATTTATGCACCAAAAATATCCATTCTATAATATTTGACTTTTGTTGTAACAAACTAGTAGGAGAATGAGGAGTGTGAAATACAATGAGTTTAAAATCTTCCAGTGTTTCTATTCTATCCAATTGTGCTCTATGAACATGCTCTTCAATCCATTTATGTACTTGTTCAGCTTTTACAGATAACTGATGAGGGCTATTTAATGCTGGATCACCTTCTAGTGTTTGAAATAAATTTTGTAATTTATATGTGGGAATACCCAAACTAGGTCACAGCCAATTGATAACCCCAAGTAATTTTTGAAAGTCATTTAAGGTTACAAGTGCATTTCGCCTAATTTGTACCTTCTGAGGAATAATTTGAGTCTTTGTTATAACTTGCCTGAGATATAGCCAAGGAGCATGTTTCTGTATTTTTTCAGGAGCTATTTGTGAGCCCCATTCTTTTTTTTTTTTTTTTTTTTTTTGCAGTACGTGGGCCTCTCACTGTTGTGGCCTTTCCCGTTGCGGAGCACAGGCTCTGGATGTGCAGTCTCAGTGGCCATGGCTCACGGGCCCAGCCGCTCCATGGCATGTGGGATCCTCCCGGACTGGGGCACGAACCCATGTCCCCTGCATCAGCAGGCGGACTCTCAACCACTGCGCCACCAGGGAAGCCCATAAGCCCCATTCTTTAAATTTATGTTCAGCTTGTGTTAAGATATGTTGTAATGTTTGATAATCGGGGTGAGCAAATAAAATATCATCCATATAAAGGAGAATGCATGCATCAGGGTAATCCTTCCGTAACTCTTCTAAAGGTTGATGAACAAAAAATGGACACGTAGTGGGACTAGTTAACATACCTTGAGGAAGAACTTTCCATTGAAATCGTTGTGCTGGTTGCTCTTGGTTTATTGCCAGCACAGTGAATGCAAATTTTTCACAATCTTGTGGTTGCAATGGTATTGTAAAAAAAAACAGTCTTTTAAATTTATAAGTTCCCAATTATGAGGGAGCATAGTAGCAGACGGGATACCAGGGTGCAATGCTCCCATAGGCTGGATAACCTCATTAATTTTTCTTAAATCTATAAGCATTCTCCATTTTTCTGACTTTTTCTTTATTACAAAAACTGGGGAATTCCATGGACTAGTGGACAGTTCAATATGTCTGGCTTCTAGTTGTTCTTGTACTAATTGATGCAAAGCTTGTAGCTTCTCTTGTTTTAAGGGCCATTGCTCCTTGAATAGTTGCTCGCAACTGAGATAAAAAATCAGTATAAGGCTCACCTGGTCCTTGCATTAATTTAGTAAATGACTGAGCCATTTTTCCAGGTGGTTCCACTCTTAGCCAAGCCCGTAAACAGCACATGAGAATTTGAATTATTCGCAAATCATCAAACTGAGCTTGAGCTTGTAAATCACTATAAGCTCCAGCTCCTATTAATTCATCAGTTGTTGGTCCAGGAGGACTCCTATTTGCATTATTCTGGGCCATACCCTCTGCCTCCTCTTTCCACCATGTTTTTTTTTTTTTTTTTTTTTTTTTTTTGCTGTACGCGGGCCTCTCACTGCTGTGGCCTCTCCCGTTGCGGAGCACAGGCTCCGGACACACAGGCTCCGCGGCCATGGCTCGCGGGCCCAGCCGCTGCGCGGCATGTGGGATCTTCCGGGATAGGGGCACGAACCCGTGTCCCCTGCATCGGCAGGCGGACTCTCAACCACTGCGCCACCAGGGAAGCCCTCCACCATGTTTTAAATTGCATGTATTGTCCTGGCTCAAGAACAGTTTTGGCAAGCGATTCCCAATCTTGGGGAATTAAAATACTTTCATTAGCATAATTAGATAGAAGTCCTTGCACATAAGTGGAATGCATTCCGTAAGCATTAATAGCCTATTTCAACATTCTTAAATCATGAGGAGTATATTCAACATTCATATATCCCTTCGGAAATTGGTCATAAGCAGGCATAGCTTGACGAGAAATAGGAAAGGCAAAGAAAGGCTCAGATAATTGTTTCCCTTCCTTTTTTATTTCTTCCTCTAATATAAGTTTATTAAGCTCTGGTTGTAAAGGGAATTGAAATCTATGAGACGAACTTACAGGATATGTGGCTAACTTTAGAGGAGGAGCCGAAGGAAATGTTGAACAAAGCTCCGGATAAGAAGGAGTTGCAATTTTATTCTTAGTTTCTTCTAGCTTAGTTACTAAATGTTTCATTTTAAAGAGTAAGTCAGAAAGTTCATTCTGACATGAAGGCATAGCACAATCCTTATTATCAACAGTCCTTATCTTTATAATCATCAGAAAAAGCATCTTCGTCACTCGATTCAAGGAGACCTTCCCCAGTGTCAGAGATGGGAGGTGGCGGAAAATCCCCCGCAGGTGACTCACAAAAAAGAGTGAGAAAAGCAGCAGAATAGTCATGGGCCGAGTTTGGCCTTCGAGGCCGTACCTCACTTTCACTTTCTGTCTCAGATTACAGCGGTTCAAGTGCCAAGGAAATTAAATTACAAAGTAACCAAACTTGCAGTGAAATAGGATCCCCATATTGATGAGCTCGCCGCAATGTTCGTACAACGTGTTTCCAGACCTTTAAATTTAATTGATTACGGCCCGTAGGTTGAAACCAATAGCAAGGTTTTTGAATCTTTGTAAATAATTCATTAAATGATTCCTGTTTCACTTTTACCCATGAACTCTGTAATAATTGTTTCAGAAGCCCAATATATTGACTTTCTACTGAGGGGAATTCCCCATGACTCTACGATTGCTGGAGGTTTCGCCTCTTCCCTTTGGTGTGCAAAAAATCCCCTCCGGGGCTTCCCTGGTGGTGCAGTGGTCGAGAGTCCGCCTGCCAATGCATGGGACATGTGTTCGTGTTCCGGTCCGGGAGGATCCCACATGCCGTGGAGCGGCTGGGCCCCTGAGCCATGGCAGCTGAGCCTTCGTGTCCGGAGCCTATGCTCCGCAACGGGAGAGGCCACAGCAGTGAGAGGCCCGCCTACCGCAAAAAAAAAAAAAAAAAAAAATCCCCTCCGGTCCCGTGTGGTTCCGGTACTCACCCTCAGGTCCCTGTTTGGGCGCCAGATGTTGTAGTTGTTCAGTCAGGGCCGACAATGAGTCCAACACACGAGATGTATGCGTTAAAGCACAGTGGTAGAGGACTGCAGATCGCTCAGGCAAAACAGCAAAGCCCTCAGTCCACTATAGCGTATTTAAGTTTTATCCAAAAAAAAGGTTATTTCACAGACTGTGTCATCCTTGAAAATCTAAGCAATGCAGCTCCTTACTTTCTTATGTTCCCAATTATACCAAGGACATGCGTGGATCAGTGCCCAGAGCAATCAGTACTGCTTGCAGTCCTGAGACATTCTCACACACCCAGCTTGTTAGGTGAGCCGACACTTGCGTCACTTCTTCTCCCATGTCCTCAGTTACCCTGCTACATGGCTGGAATGGCAAACTGGGGCACCAGGAGAGGAAAAATTAGGAGCGTTTCAAAAACCTTTCCCGATCACACACTGTCCCATTCCAGTCTGGGTTTCCCATGCATGATAAAGATGTAGTAAGATTCCCTTAAATCTGGAGAGTTGGGACCCATGGAATGGGTGGCACACATTATTGCTTTAAAGGGTCTGCATTTGATCACCCAACCTCACCAATCCTCTCAGCTCCAAATGTCCAGCCTTATGTCTCATCGAGCTGTGGGTGTAGATGGGGTCAATCCAGGTTGCATCAGAGACCCTGAAGGAATTGTGTAAGAATTTCGCTGTTTTGTGTTTCATTTTTGAATTTCATTTTATAATGGTGTTGAGTTGATTTTCACTGCCGTGTTTATGCCACTCTAGACACATTTGATTCCCTTATGGAGACATATAAATACATAGATTTTAAGATTCATACTAGCCAGGTATATTCCTCTGTGGGGAATAAGGGGTGTTGAGTCCCATTCACTGAACAAGGAGTAGGTCTTGTCTATTACATATTTGGTTTATGGAATGGTACATGTGCTAATATCCAACTCTGGTTTTATGAATCACCCCACCTCTCCGTTCCCCTTACGCAGGCATAAGAGTGTTTTCTAAATGTGAGACTCTGTTCTGTTTCCTAATTCAATTCATGTGTAGCCATGTTTACATTCCCTTCATAAGTGATATCTTATGATACGTTTCTTTTTCTGTGTGACTTATTTCACTTAGAATCATCGTACCTAAATCCACTCATTATGCTGCTACTGGACATATGACATTCATTTAATGGCTGAGGGATAATCCATTGTACGTAAGTACCACAAATTCCTTATGCTTTTTTGCTTTTCCTGGGATATTTAAGGTGTACCGAAGTCAAGGTTCTTCGAAACAGAGCAGCCCTAAATATTGGGGTGGCTGTATCTTTTTGATTTTCAGTATTCCCAAGGTATATGCCCATGACTGGAAGTGCCCTAGGCTCTGTAGCTCTGTTGTTTACTTCTTTTAGGGAACACCATGCACTTCTCATGCATGGCTGTTGGCAATTTATATCCCGCCCATCAGCATAACAAGGCTCCTTGTTCTCAAGAGCCTGTCATGCCTTTCTGGATTTTACACATTTTTTGGATGTCCCTTTTGACTGGTGGAAGTGAGACTTCTTTGTAATGTGGATTTGCATTGCCCGCTTGCTTGGTTGGCCAAAAAGTGTGTATGCGTTTTTTCCTGAATATATTCAAGAACAAACCATACGCCCTTTTTGGCCAAGTGCATCATTGTCGAAATTGTCCCACTTTTCCTGTGCTTTAAAGGCGATTCCAATCTAGCTCTCGAAATCTGTTTCCTGCAATTCTGCTTCACTTCCATGTCCACCTCCTTGCCTTCCCTCAACAGATTTTTGGACGATAATTGTCCTTTATAACTCTGCAGGTTTCTGAATTGCTGTGCCCCTGCACTTCATTTTTCAACTCGCTTTTTTCTGAGCTGGCCACAAAACTACAGTATTGCTTCAGGCCCTATTGTGCTTCCAGGGTGGCAGGCTGAGCTTTTGTTTAATTCTTCTTCCTGACGGGAAATAAGAGTGAAATGTGCTCGTCCAAATGCATAGAGATAGTCTCTCACTGGTTCCCCCTCTTCCCTTTCATCCTCTGCATTAATTACAAACTGCAAAACAGGAGGTTAAAGGCGCTGATTCTCCAAGTGGAGAGATTGATAGTAAAGAGTCTGGAATGGCAAACAGGAGCACCAGGAGAGGAAAAATTAGGAGCGTTTTAGAAACCTTTCCCAATCACACGGTGTCCCATTCTCTGGGTTTCCCATGCATGTTTTAGCTGTAGTAATATTCCCTTAAACCTTGAGAGTTGGGACCCATGGAATGGGTGGCACGCATTATTTCTTTAAAGTGTCTGCAGTTGCTCACCCAATCTCAACAATCCTTTCAGCCCCAAGTGTCAAGACATATGTGTCATCCAGCTGTCGGTGTAGATAGGGCCAATACAGGCTGCATCAGAGTCCCTGAAGGAATTGTGTAAGAATTTCGCTGTTTGTTTGTTTTGTTTTTGAAATTCATTTTTATAGTGGGGTTTAGCTGATTTTCACTGCCGTGTTTATTCCACTCCAGACACACGTGAATCCCTTATGGAGACATATAAATGCATAGGTTTTAAGATTATTATTAGTCAGATATGTTCCTCTGCGGGGAATAGGGGGTGTTGAGTCCCATTCACTGAGCAAGGAGTAGGTCTTGTCTATTACATATTTGGTTTATGGAACGGTACCTGTGATAATATCAAACTCTGGTTTTATGCATCACCTCGCCTCATCTTTCCCCTTAAGCACGCATAAGAGTGTTTTCTAAATGTGAGACTCTGTTCTGTTTCCTAATTCAGTTCATGTGTAGCCATGTTTACATTCCCTTCATAATTGAAAGGATCTTATGAAATAAGTGACTTATTTCACTTAGAATCATCGTACCTAAATCTACTCATTATGCTGCTACTGGCCTTGTGACATTGATTTCATGGCTGAGGGATATTCCATCGTATGTTCGTACCATGACTTCTTTACACATTTTTGTCTTTCCTGGGATATTTAGGTGTACCGAACTCAAGGTTCTTTGAAGCAGAGCAGCCCTAAATTTTGGGGGTGGCTCTGTCTTTTTGATTTTCAGTTTTCCCAAGGTATATGCCCATGACTGGAAGTGCCCTAGGCTCTGTAGCTCTGTTGTTTACTTTATTAGGGAACACAATGTACACTTCTGAGTGGCTGTTGGCAATATACATCCTGCCCATCAGCATAACATGGCTCCCTGTTCTCCAGGGCCTGTCCTGCCTTTCTGGTTTTTACACATTTTTCGGATGTCCCTTTTGACCAGTGGGAAGTGAGACATTTTGTAATGCGGATTTGTATTGCCCGCTTTCTTTGTTGGCCAAAAAGTGTGTATGTTTTTTTCCCTGAATATATTCAGGAAAATACACCAACGCCCTTTTTGGCCAAGTGCATCACTGTCGAAGTTATGCCGCTTTTCCTGTGCTTTAAAGGTGATTCCAACCTAACTCTTGAAATCTCTTTCCTGCAATTCTGCCTCACTTTCAATTCCACCTCGTTGCCTTCCCTCATCAAATTTTTGGACTACCGTTGTCCTTTATAACTCTGCAGGTTTCTGAATTGCTGTGCCCCTTAGCTCCACTTTTCAACTTGCATATTTTGTGAGCTGGCCTCAAAACCACAGTATTGCTTCAGGACCTATTCTTGTTCCTGGGGGGGGCAGGCTGAGCTTTTGGTTAATTCTTCTTCCTGATGGGAAATTAGAGTGACATGTGCCCATCCAAATGCCTAGAGAGAGTCTCTCATTGGTTTCCCTCTTCCCTTTCATCCTCTGCACAAATTACAAACTGTGCGAAACAGGAGGTTAAAGGCGCTGACTCTCCAAGTGGGGAGATTGATAGTAAAGTGGCTGGAATGGCAAACCAGAGCACCAGGAGAGGAAAAATTAAGAGCGTTTTAGAAACCTTTTCCGATGACACCGTGTCCCATTCTCTGGGTTTCCCATGCATGTTATAGCTGTAGTAAGGTTCCCTTAAACCTTGAGAGTTGGGACCCATGGAATGTGTGGCATGCATTATTGCTTTAAAGGGTCTGCATTTGCTCACCCAAAGTCACCAATCCTCTCAGCGTCAAGGGTCTAACCTTATGTCTCATCCAGCTGTCATTGTAGATGGGGTCAATCCAGTTTGCATCAGAGACCCTGAAGGAATTGTGTAAGAATTTTGCTGTGTTTTGTGTTTTGTTTTTGAAATTCATTTTTATAATGGTGTTGAACTCATTTTCACTGCCGTGTTTATGCCACTCTAGGCACACTTGATTCCCTTATGGAGACGTATCATTACATAGGTTTCAAGACTCTTAATAGTCAGATATTTTCCTCTGTGGGGAATAGGGGCTGTTGAGTCTCGTTCACTGAGCAAAGAGTAGGTCTTGTCTATTACATATTTGGTTTATGGAAGGGTACCTATGCTAATATCAAATTCTGGTTTTCTGCATCACCCCACCTCACGTTTCCACTGAAACAGGCATAAGAGTGTTTTCTAAATGTGAGACTCTGTTCTGTTTCCTAATTCAGTACGTGTGTAACCATGTTTACATTCCCTACATAAGTGATATCTTATGATAAGTTTCTTTTTCTGTGTGACTTATTTCACTTAGAATCATCGTACCTAAATCCACCCATTATGCTGCTACTGGCCTTATGACATTGATTTCATGGCTGAGGGATATTCCATCGTATGTAATTACCACAACTTCTTTACCCATTTTTGTCTTTCCTGGGATATTTTAGGTGTACTGAAGTCGAGGTTTTTGTAAACAGAGGAGCCTTAAATTTTGGGGTGTCTGTGTCTTTTTGATTTTTAATTTTCCCAAGGTATATGCCCATGACTGGAAGTGTCCTAGGCTCTGTAGCTCTGTTTTATAGGTGTTTTAGAAAACACCATGCACTTCGCCTGTGTGGCTGTTGGCAATTTACATCCCCCCCACCCCATCAGCATAGCAGGGATCCCTGTTTTCCAGGGTCTGTCGTGCCTTTTTGGATTTTACACATTTTTCAGATGTCCCTTTTCAACGGTGGGAAGTGAGACTTCTTTGTAGTGCAGATATCCATTGCCCGCAAGCCTGGCTGGCCAAAAAGGGCTTATGCGTTTTTTCCTGAGTATACTCAGGAAAAAACGCATATGCCCTTTTTGGCCAAGTGCATCATTGTCGAAGTTGTGCCGCGTTTCCTGTGCTTTGAATGTGATTCCAATCTACCTCTTGAAATCTGTTTCCTGCAATTCTGCCTCGCTTTCAAGTCCACCTCATTGCCTTCCCTCAACAGATTTTTGGACGATAGTTGTCCTTTATAACTCTGCAGGATTGTGAATTGCTGTGGCCCTGAGCTCCATTCTTCAACTCGCTTTTTTTGTGAGCTGGCCGGAAAGCCACAGGATTGCTTCAGGCCCTATACTGCTTCTGGGGCAGAAAGGCTGAGCTTTCGGTTAATTCTTCTTCCTGATGCGAAATAAGAGTGACATGTGCCAATCCAAATGCCTAGAGATAGTCTCTCATTGGTTCCCCCTTTTCCCTTTCATCCTCTGCAAATATTGCAAACTGTGTAAAACAGGAGGTTAAAGGTGCAGACTCTCCAAGTGGGGCATTGATAGTAAAGTGGCTGGAATGGCAAACCGGAGCACCAGGAGAGGAAAAATTAGGAGGGTTCTAGAAATCTTTCCTGAACTCACGGTGTCATATTCTCTGGGTTTCCCATGCATGTTATAGCTGTAGTAAGATTCTCTTAATCTTGGAGAGTTGGGACCCATGGAGTTGGTGGCATGCATTTATGCTTAAAAGGGTCTGCATTTGCTCACCCAATCTCACCAATCCTCTTAGCCCCATGTGTCCAGCTTTATGTCTTATCCAGCGGTCGGTGTAGATAGGGTCAATCTATGTTGCATCAGAGCCCCTGAATGGATTGTGTAAGAATTTTGCTGTTTGTGTGTTTTGTTTTTGAAATTCCTTTTTATAATATGATTTAGCTGATATTCACTGCCGTGTTTATTCCACTGCAGACACACGTGATTCCCATATGGAGACATATAAATGCATAGGTTTTAAGATTATTATTAGTCAGATATATTCCTCTGTGGTGAATAGGGGATGTTGAGTACCATTCACTGAGCAAGGAGTAGGTCTTGTCTATTACATATTTGTTTATGGAACGGTACCTGTGATAATATCAAACTCTGGTTTTATGCATCATCTCACCTCATCTTTCCCCTGAAGCACGCATAAGAGTGTTTTCTAAGTGTGAGACCCTGTTCTGCTTCCTAATTCAGTTCATGTGTAGCCATGTTTACATTCCCTTCATAATTTATATCTTATGATACGTTTCTTTTTCTGTGTGACTTATTTCACTTAGAATCATCGTACCTAAATCCACTCATTATGCTGCTACTGGCATTATGACATTGGTTTCATGGCTGAGGGATATTCCATCATACGTAAGTACCACAACTTCTTTACCCATTTTTGTCTTTCCTTGGATATTTTAGGTGTACTGAAGTCGAGGTTTTTTTGAAACAGAGCAGGCCTAAATTTTGGGGGTGGCTCTGTCTTTTTGATTTTCAGTTTTTCCAAGGTATATGCCCATGACTGGAAGTTCCCTAGCTCTGTAGCTCTGTTGTTTCCTTTTTTAGGGAACACAATACAACCTTCTGAGTGGCTGTTGGCAACTTACATCCCGCCCATCAGCATAACAAGGCTCCCTGTTCTCCAGGGCCTGTCCTGCCTTTCTGGATTTTACACATTTTTCGGATGTCCCTTTTGACCGGTGGGAAGTGAGCCTTCCTTGTAGTACGGTTTGCACTGCCCGCTTTCTTTGTTGGCCAAAAAGTGTGTATGCCTTTTTTCCTGAGTATATTCAGAAAAAAACGCATAAGCCCTTTTTGGCCAAGTGCATCATTGTCGAAGTTGTGCCGCGTTTCCTGTGCTTTGAATGTGATTCCAATCTACCTCTTGAAATCTGTTTCCTGCAATTCTGCCTCGCTTTCAAGTCCACCTCATTGCCTTCCCTCAACAGATTTTTGGACGATAGTTGATGTTTATAACTCTGCAGGTTTGTGAATTGCTGTGCCCCTGAGCTCCATTTTTCAACTCACTGTTTTGTGAGCTGGGCAGAAAACCACCGGATTGCTTCAGGCCCTAATGTACTTCCGGGTGGCAGGCTGAGCTTTTGTTTAATTCTTCTTCCTCACGGGAAATTAGAGTGACGTGTGCTCGTCCAGATGCCTAGAGATAGTCTATCATTGGTTCCCCCTCTTCCCTTAATACTCTGCACAAATTGCAAACTGTGTGACACAGGAAGTTAATGGTGCTGACTCTCCAAGTGGGGATATTGATAGTAAAGCGACTGGAATGGCAAACTGGAGCAACAGGAGAGGAAAAATTAGGAGGGTTTTAGAAACCTTTCCGATCACACACTGTCCCATTCTCTGGGTTTCCGATGCATGCTATACCTGTAGTAAGGTTCCCTTAAACCTGGAGAGTTGAGACCAATGGAATGGGTGGCATGCATTATTTCTTTAAAGGGTTTGCATTTGCTCACCTAATCTCACAAATCCTCCTAACTGCAAGTGTCCAGCCTTATGTCTCATCCAGCTGTTGGTGAACACAGGGTCAATCCAAGGTGCCTCAGAGCCCCTGAGGGAACTGTGTAAGAATTTCACTGTTTTTGTGTTTTCTTTTTCAAATTCACTTTTATAATGGGGTTTAGCAGATTTTTACTGCCGTGTTTATATGTGATCAAACTAAGGTCTTTCCATGTTGCTGTAGTGGGCATTTTTTCAGTCTTGTTTATGGTTCTGTAATGGCCCACTGGACACATGTACCACATCTTCTTTCTTCATTCATTTCTTGGTGGGCAGTGTGGTTGAGGCCATATCTGGGCGATCATATATAGCTCTGTAAGGAACGAAGGGGTGCCAGTGTGCTATATAGGGATGGAGTTCTGTGCATATACTTCCAGGCAAGATATTGTCTGATGATCGGTTAGTACTCAGTGTATATATTGCGGGAAACTGCATACTGTTTTCCATAATGGCAGGTTCTAATGTGCACTGTTACGAAAGGATTAGGGGGATTCTTATTTCTCTAATCCCACACTGGCCTGTATTGCCTGTAAACACCTTGATCTTGCTGATTCTGACTACTGTAGGGTGATAACTTGCTGTAGGTTGGATTACCCTTTCTCAAATACTCAGCTGTGTAGATCACTTCTCCTTGTATGTGAGCTATTTTATAAGAACACTGGGAATTAATGTTCCTCTCAAAATTGGCATGTAGAAAGAGGGACATGATTTGAATCCTTTTTCAGTGACCTTGCCAGGACATTTCTGGAAGGTAGGTGTCCTTCAGAGCACTACAGGATTTTTGATTTTGAAGTTCCATTAAGCACCAGTTTTGAAGTAACTGTTACAAGAAGTGGCCACAGGGCAGCAGGCGTTTTTTCAAGCAGAGGCCGGTTATACCGGAAGTCAGTCATTCGGGAAAATCGTGTCCTGGAATTGAAATTCTAGTGGAACGTGCCACAACAAATATCCAAGGTATCGTGTCACATTCCATCTTCCCACTTCTCTTCCAGCCTCTTGACAGATCCCTATGCCAGCAAAATTACTGACATGAGAGTGTTGTGGTCAGGAATAGCGGCAACTGTGAGGTAGGAAGCTGGATGTTGGAACCCCAGCATCAATAGTCCTGGATACCGAGGAGCCTTCATAGCAGAATTCCAGCCACAGGGTCCATCATTCTTTGGGTGCACTGGCCTTAACAAACTATAGCACAGCACTCCTTGACGTGGAGATAGTGGTGCCGTTCAGAGTGGACAAGGTAGTACAGGTGCAAGCTGGACCCTTTTTCAGGGAAATCCTCCCCAGCTGCCTCAGTCCCAGCACAGGGCAGCTTTGGAACCCAAGGTTTCGGAGTGGCTAGGGCTATGACCCCTGGCCAGGACACTGAAGACTTATGGAACACAGGATGTATTCCTTTTAATTAAATTGAATTTTTATCTAATACTTATCCAGGAATCCAGAAGGTGTGGAACAGTCGTATCCCCTAATTGGAATTAGAGCGGAATGTGCCATCACAAACACCCGAAGGAGTGTGTCTCAATATTTGTTCCCCCTTACACTCCAATACTCGACAGATGCCCATCCCGGCAAAAGCCCCGAGATGAGAATGTTGAGATAGGTAACTGGGACGACTCTGAGGAAGAAGGCTGGAGGTGACAACCACATCACCACAACTTCTGGACACTGGGTGCTTTCACAGCACACCTTCAGCCACGGGATCCATCATTCTTTGAGTTCATGGTGCTTGGTTACCTGTACGAGGACACTCCTAGATATGGAGATCGTGGTGCTGTCCACGGTGCACAAGGCATTACGGCTGCTTCTGTGGCCACATTGCTGGCAAATCCTCCCAAGCTGCCTCAACCCTACTCCTGTCCAACATTGGGATACAAGGCTGCTCACCCTGCAAATATGTGACTCCAGGCCAGGTCACCAAGGCCTCAGGGTAATAGGGGCACATTCTTTTATTTTAGTATCAATTGGATTTTTATTTTATAGTGCAATGTACTTAATTACTGTGTTTGGTTTTTGTAGCGCTCCAGTGGCTGGATTCCATTCTATATGTACATATATCTATTGTCATTTGAATTGTCTTTTCCCATGAAGTTTATTCCACAGTGTTTGGAACAGGTGCCTGAGTACGACACAGGTACTGGCTTGTATCGGTTTGATATACATTAGTGTGCATGTTTTAAAACCAACCTCCTAGGGCTTCCCTGGTGGCGCAGTGGTTGAGAGTCCTCCTGCTGATGCAGGGGACACGGGTTCATGTCCCGGTGTGGGACGATCCAACATGCCGCCGGTTGGCTAGGCCCGTGAGCCATGGCTGGTGAGCCTGCGTGTCCGGAGACTGTGCTCTGCAATGGGAGAGGCCACAACAGTGACAGGCCCGCGTACCGCAACAAAAAAAAAAAAAAAAGAAAAAAGAAACCGACCTCCTAGTTTATGCCTTCCCCAATCTTCTCCATGTGGTACAAATTCGTTTCTACATCTGTGACTCGGTGTGTGTTTTGTAAAGTAGAGTTTATTTGCATCAAGTCGCCCACTGATAAGCGATATCCTATGATATGTACCTTTCTCTATCTAATGTTCTATCCTGAATGTGATCCAATCAAGGTCGTTCCATGTTGTTGTAGCTGGCATTTTTTTCCATTTCTTTTCCATGGTTGTTTAGTACTCCACTGTATCAATGTACCACATCTTCTTTTTTCAATCTCTGTTGATGGGCCATCTGGTAGATGCCATATCTGGGCTACAGTACATATGTTTGCTAGGAAAATATGGGTGCTGGTGTGATTTGCCAAGATGGTGTTCTATGCATATCTGTCTAGGAGGGCCATTGTGTGATCATACAGTAGTTCTTTTTGAATATGTTAAGGGAACCTCCATAGTGTTGTCCACAATGGCATTTTCCAAAGTGCATTCCTACGAATGGTTTAGGGGCATTCTCATTTCTCCAAGCACTCTTCCACATGTATCGCCTGTAGACATTTTGACCACAGGCCTTCTGACTCTTGAGGGGTGATACCTCGCTGTAGGTTGCATTTCTCTTCCTCAAATACTTGACGATGTAGATCACTTTCCCTAGTGTGTCAGTTATTTCTTAAGATCACTGGGAATAAAAGACACCTGATAGTGTCTTTCCTGGTGGCGCCATAGTTGAGATTCCACCAGCCATTGAGGGGGACACGTGTTCGTGCCTCGGTTTGTTTGGATCCCATGTGCTGTGGAGTGGCTGAGCCCGTGAGCCATGGTCACTGTACCTGTGCATCCACAGCCCGTGCTCCTCAGCAGAAAAGGCCACAGCAGTGAGAGACACTCGTACGGCAAAAAAAAAAAAAAAAAAGAAAGAAAAGTACCTGTTCAAATTTACCTTTTGAAAGTGGGCGGTGATTTGAATCCTTTTTGAGTAACTTTCCCAGGACATTTCTGCAGGGTAGTTGTCCTTTACATCGCCACTGACTCTATGATTATGAAGTTGCACTAAGCACCGGTTTTTAAGATATTCTTACAATAAGCGGCCACAGGGCGGCAGGATATTTTATCAAGCAGAGTCCGGTGAGGCGGGAATTCAGTCTTTTGGGGGAATCTTGGGTTGGAATTAAAATTAGAGCGAAGGTACCACAACAAATACCCAAGGGATTGTGTCCCATTACATCTTCCCGCTTCCCCTCCAGCCACTCGACAGATCGCCAAACCCACATAATCGCAGAAATGACAGTATTGCCGTCGGTAACTGTGGCAACACTGCCATAGGAGGTTGGACGTGGGAACCCCGCAGAAGAGACCTGGACACTGCCTTGCTTGACAGTGTTCTTCCCGACATTGCCTCCGACATTGTTTGTGTTCTTTGGGCTTGGATAGCCATAGGAAAACATTACTGGATGTGGATATAGTGATACTCTAGAGAGTGGATGAGGCACTACATGTGCAAGTTGAACCCCGTTGTTTGGAAATTTTCCCCAGCTGCCTCAGTTCCACCACATTCCAGCTTTGGGACCCAAGCCTACCGAGGCTCCAGGGATGTGACTCTAGGCCAGTTCATCTAGACCTTCGGGAATACAGGTGGTGTTCCTTTGTTGTAAATGGAATTTTTATATTATGGTGGAACATACTTAATTTACACTGCTGTGCTGCATTGGCTGTAGAGCCACTTGAATACATTTTACTGGTATATATATCTGTGCTGTTGTCAATTCTCTTTCCACTTAGCTTACTGCAGAGTGTTGGGAACAGTTGCCTGAGTTCAACTTAAGTCGTGGCTCGTATTCTGTTTTATATGTATATTAGTGTGCATCAGTTAGTCCCAACCCTCTAGTTTAGGCCTCCACCCAAAATTCTCCCGTTTTTACCCATCCTGTGGTGTCTATGTCTGTGAGTAACTTTCTGTTTTGTAATGTATAGTTAGCTTAAATGAAGTTTTAAACCCCACCCATGAGTTATAACCTATGATATGTGTCTTCTCTGTTTAACTTACCATTTGAATGTGACAAAACCAAGGTATTTATATGTTGCTGTAGTGAGCATTTCTTCAGTTTTGTTTATGGTTATGTAATCGTCCACTGTACACATGTACCACATGTTCTTTCTTCATTCGTCTCTTGTGGGCAGTGTGGTTGTGGCCATATCTGGGTGATCATTCATAGCTCTGTAAGGTACAAAGGGGTGCCAGTGTGCTATATAGGGATGGTGTTCTGTGCATATACTTCTTTGCAAGACATTTTCTGATGATAGGTTAGTACTCGGAGTATATATTGCAGGAAACTGCATACTGTTTTCCATAATGGCAAGTTCTAATGTGCAGTACTACGAATGATTTAGGGGGATTCTCATTTCTCCAAGCCCTCTCTCGCATGTATTGCCTGAGACACCTTGACCAAGCCCATTCTGACTGCTGTGGGGTGATAACTTGCTGTAGGTTGAATTACCCTTTCTCAAATACTCAGCTGTGTAGATCACTTCTACTTGAGTGTTAGTTATTTTATAAGAACCATGGGAATTAAGTGTTACTCTCAAAATTGGCTTGTTGAAAGAGGCTCGTAATTTGAATCCTTTCTCATTAACCTACCCCAGGACATTTCTGAAAGGTACGTGTCCTTCAGAGCTCCGCCGGATTTTTGATATTGAAGTTCCAGTAAGCACCGGTTTTTAAGTGGCTGTTAAAAGAAGCGGCCACAGGGCGGCAGGGTTTTTTTCAAGCAAAGGCCGGTTATATGGGAAGGCAGTCATTTGGGAAACTCGTTTCCTGGAATTGAAATTAGAGTGGAACATGCCACAACAAATACCCAAGGTATCCTGTCACATTCCATCTTCCCACTTCTCTTCCAACCACTTGACAGAACCCTATGCCAGCAAAATCACCGAGATGAGAGTGTTGCGGTCTGGAATTCTGGTGACTCTGAGGAAGGAGGCTGGACGCTGGAACCCCAGCACCAGGAGACCTGGATACCAGGGGTGATTCACAGCGCTATTCCAGCAACAGGGTCCATCATTCTTTGGGCTCACTGGTCTTAAAAAGCTATAGCACAGCAATCCTTGACGTGGAGATAGTGGTGCTGTTCAGAGTGGACGAGGCACTACAGGTGCACCTGGACCCTTTTTCAGGGAAATCCTCCCCAGCTGCCTCAGTCCCAGCACAGGGCAGCTTTGGGACCCAAAGTTTCGGAGTGTCCAGGGCTATGACTCCTGGCCAAGACACTGAAGACTTATGGAATGCTGGATGTATTCCTTGTAATTAAATTGAAGTTTTAACTTATACTTATCCAGGAATCCAGAAGGTGTGGAACACTCGTATCCCATAAGTGAAATTAGAGTGGAATGTGCCATCACAAACACCCGAAGGAGTGTGGCTCCTTATTTTTTCCCCCTTACACTCCTAATACTCGACAGATGCCCATCCCGGCCAAAGGCCTGAGATGAGAGTGTTGAGCTGGGTAACTGAGACGACACTGAGGAAGAAGGCTGGAGGTGACAACCACATCACCACATCTGGACACAGGGTGCTTTCACAACACACTTTCAGCCACGGGATCCATCATTCTTTGAGTTCACGGTGCTTTGTTATCTAAAGGAGGACACTCCTAGATACGGAGATCGTTGTGCCATCCAAGGCACATGAGGCATTACAGCTGCTTGTGGGACCACATTGCTGGCAAATCCTCCAAAGCTGCCTCAGTCCTACCACAGTCAAGCATTGGGACCCAAGCTTGCTCACCCTGCAATGATGTGACTCCAGGCCAGGTCACCAAGCCCTGAGAGTAATAAGGGCACATTCTTTTATTTTAGTATCAGTTGAATTTTTCTTTTACAGTGTTATGTACTTAATTACTGTGTTGTGTTTTTGTAGCTCTCCAGAGGCTGTATTCCGTTCTATATGTACATATACCTATTGTCTTTTGATTTGTGTTCCCATGAAGTTTATTCCACAGTGTTGGGAACAGGTGCCTGAGTACAATGTAGGTACTGGCTTGTATCGGTATGATATACATTAGTGTGCACGTGTTAAATCCAACCTCCTAGTTTATGCCATCCCCAAGCTTCTCCATATGGTACAAATTTGTTTCTACATCTGTGATTTGGTCTGTTTTTTGTAAAGTTGAGTTTATGTGTATCAACTTTTAAAGCCCACAGATAAGTGATATCCTATGATATGTGACTTTCTCTATCTAATGTTCTATCCTGAATGTTATCCAATCAAGGTCGTTCCATGTTGCTGTAACCGGCATTTTTTTCATTTCTTTTTCATAGCTGTTTATTACTTCACTGTATCAATGTACCACATATTCTTTTTTCAATCTCAGTTGATGGGCCGTCTGGTAGGTGCCATATCTGGCTACACTACATATGTTTGCTAGGAAAATAGGGGTGTCGGTGTGTTTTGCCACGATTGTGTTCTATGCATAATTGTCTAGGAGGCCCACTGGGTGTTCATATGGTAATTCTTATTGTATATATTTTGGGAACCTCCATCCTGTTTTCCATAGTGCCAGTTTCCAATGTTCAGTCCTACGAAAGTCTTAGGGGGATTTTCAGTTTTCCAAGCCCTCCTCAGCCTGTATTGCCTGTAGACATTCTGACTCTTGTGGGGTGATACTTTGCTGTAGGTTGCATTTCTCTTCCTCAAATACATGGCGATGTAGATCACTTTTCCGAGTGTGTGAGTTATTTTTTAAGACCTCTGGGAATACAGGATACCTGATGGGAGTTTGCCTGGTCGCGCCGTGGTTTCGAATATGCCTGCCATTGTGGGAGACACGTGTTTGTGCTTCTGTCTGGGAGGATCCCATGTGCCGTGGAGCTGCTGTGCCTGTGGGCCATGGCCAATGAATCTGCACATACGGAGCCTGTCCTCCCAACAGGAGAGGCCACAGCAGTGAGAGAAACACCTACTGCAAAAAAAACCACAACAAAATATTATACCTCTTGAAATTCACCTCTTGAAATCTGGCGGTGATTTGAATCCTTTATCAGTAATTTCCCAGGTCATTTCTGCACTGTAGTTGTCCTTTACAGCGCCACTGACTGTTTGATTATGAAGTGGCACTAAGTGCCGGTTTTTAAGTTGCTGTTATAAGAAGCAGCCACAGGGCAGGAGGATGTTTTTTCAAGCAGAGTCCAGTGAGGCGGGAATCCAGTCGTTCCGGGAAAACGTGTTTGGAATTAAAATTAGAGAGAAGGCAACACAACAAATACCTAAGTGATTGTGTCCCATTACATCTTCCCTTTTCCGCTCCTGCCACTTGACAGATCGACATCCCAACAAAATCGCCGAGTCCACAGTATTGCCGTCGGTAACTGGGGCGACACATATTTAGGAAGCTGGATGTGGGAACCACAGCACCAAGAGACCTGGACACCGGCTTGCTTGACAGCGCTCTTCCCGCCACAGGCTCCGACATTGTTTGGGCTCATTGGGCTTGGCTAGCCATAGGAATACACTCCTGGATGTGGATATAGTGATGTTGTACATAGTGGATGAGGCACAACATGTGCAAGCTGAACACCTTTTTTAGGAAATTTTCCCCACCTGCCTCAGTTCCACCACATTCCATCTTTGGGACCCAAGCCTACTGAGGCGCCAGGGGTGAGATTCCAGGACAGATCATTGAGGCCTTAGGGAATACCCTTATTTTATATTGAATATTTATTTTATAGTGGAATATACTTAATTTACACTGCTGTGTTGCATTCCCTGTAGAGCCAGTTGAATCTATTATACCGCTATATATATCTATGCTGTTTTCAATTCTGTTTCCACTTAGCTTACTGCAGAGTGTTTGGAACAGTTGCCTGAGTTCAACTTAAGTCGTGCTTGTATTCTCTTTTATATGTAGAATAGTGTGCATCAGTTAATCCCAACCCCTTAGTTTAGGCCTCTCCCCAAACAACTCCCGTTGGTTCCCATCCTGTGGTGTCTACGTCTGTGACTAGCTTTCTTTATTGTAATCTATAGTTAGCTTAAATAAATTTTTAAACACCACCCATAAGTTATATCCTGTCATATGTGTCTTTCTCTAACTAACCATTTGAATGTGACCAAACCAAGGTCTTTCCATGTTGCTGTAGTGGGCATTTTTTCAGTCTTGTTTAGGGTTGTGTAATGGTCCACTGGACACATGTACCACATCTTCGTTCTTCATTCGTCTCTTGGTGGGCAGTGTGGTTGAGGCCATATCTGGGCGATCATACATAGCTCTGTAAGGAACGAAGGGTGCCAGTGTGCTATATAGGGTTGGTGTTCTGTGCATATACTTCCATGCAAGATATTGTCTGATGATTGGTTAGTACTCAGTGTATATATTGCGGGAAACTGCATACTGTTTTGCATAATGCCAGGTGCTAGTGTGCACTGCTACAAACGGTTTAGGGGGATTATCATTTCTCCAAGCCCTCTCTCGTGTGTATTGCCTGTAGACATCTTTACCTTGCTCATTTTGACTGCTGTGGGGTGATAACTTGCTGTAGTTTGGATTACCCTTTCTCAAATACTCCGCTATGTAGATCACACCTACTTTTGTGTGAGTTATTTAATAAGAACACTGGGAATTAGGTGTTCCTCTCAAAATTGGCCTGTTGAAAGAGGGCCGTGATTTGAATCCTTTTTAAGTTACCTTCCATAAGACATTTCTGTAAGGTCAGTGTCCTTCAGAGCACCGCAGGATTTTTGAGTTTGAAGTTCCACTAAGCACAGGTTTTTAAGTGGCTGTTACAAGAAGTGTCCACTGGGCGGCAGGTGTTTTTTCAAGCACAGGCTTCTTTTTTTTTTTTTTAATTTTTTATTTTTTTATTAGTTTCTGCTTTATAACAAAGTGAATCAGTCATACATATACATCTGTTCCCACATCCCTTCCCTCCTGCATCTCCCTCCCTCCCACCCTCCCCATCCCACCCCTCCAGGAGGACACAAAGCACCAAGCTCATCTCCCTGTGCTCTGCGGCTGTTTCCCACTATCTATCTACCTTACGTTTGGTAGTGTATATATGTCCATGCCTCTCTTTCGCTTTGTCACAGATTACCCTTCCCCCTCCCCATATCCTCAAGTCCATTCTCAAGTAGGTCTGTGTCTTTATTCCCGTTTTGCCCCTAGGTTCTTCATGACATTTTTTTTTTAAATTCCGTATATATGTGTTAGCATACGGTATTTGTCTTTCTCTTTCTGACTAACTTCACTCTGTATGACAGACTCTAGGTCTATCCACCTCATTACAAATAGCTCAGTTTCGTTTCTTTTTATGGATGAGTAATATTCCATTGTATATATGTGCCATATCTTCTTTATCCATTCATCCGATGATGGACACTTAGGTTGTTTCCAGCTCCGGGCTATTGTGAATAGAGCTGCAATGAACATTTTGGTACATGTCTCTTTTTGAATTATGGTTTTCTCAGGGTATATGCCTAGTAGTGGGATTGCTGGGTCATATGGTAGTTCTATTTGTAGTTTTTTAAGGAACCTCCATACTGTTCTCCATAGTGGCTGTACCAATTCACATTCCCACCAGCAGTGCAAGAGTGTTCCCTTTTCTCCACACCCTCTCCAGCATTTATTGTTTTTAGATTTCTAGATAAAACTAGAAAAGGTCACTAAAACAAGAGCTGATATTTGAAAGGCTAAAAAAAATTTTTTTGTGAAACTTCTGGCCAGGCTCACCAGGAAGAAAAGAGAGAGGACCCAAATAAAATAACAAATAAAACAACATATACCAGAGAAATATAAAAAGAAAGAAAGAAAAAGAAAGCGAGAGAGAGAAAGAAAGAAAAGAAAGAAACAAACAGACAGACAAACAAACAAAGAAAAAGAAAATACTGCAAACAATTACATGCCAAAAAATTGGACAACCTAGAAGAAATGGTCACGTTTCTAGAAACACCAAAATTGAGTCAAGTTTAAACAGATCATTTGAACAGATCAATCACTAGAAGTGAACTAGAATGTGTAAGGAAAAACTCCCTGCAAAGTCCAGCATGGAATGGCTATACTGGAGAATTCTACCAAACATACAAAGAAGTCCTAACTAACTTTCTCAGACTATTCCAAAAGACTGAAGACAAAGAAACACTCCCAAAGTCACTCTATGAAACCACCATCACGCTGATAGGAAGACCAAACAAAGATGCTGCAAAGAGAGAAAATTATAGGCCCATATCTTTGATAAACATAGATGCAAAAGCCTCAACAAAATATTAGCAAACTGAATCCAACAATACATAAAAAGGATTATGCAACATGATTAGGTTGGATTGATGCCAGGGTCACAAGGATGTCTCAACATCTGCAAATTAATCAGTGTAATACACCACCACAACAAAAGAAAAGAATAAACCACATGATCATCACAATAGATGCAGAAAAAACATTTGATAAATTTGAACATCCATTCAGGAACCATATCTCAACCCAATACAAGTCATTTATGACAAACCCAGAGCCAACATAATACTCAAGAGTGAGAAATGGACGACTGAAAGCGCGGAGCCCAGTGACGGGCGTGGGACGCTGGGGCTGCTGCTGCCGCCGCCAAGAAGCCTGTGTGCGAGCGCAGGTCACTGTCCACACCGCCCTTCCGGGAGCCTGAGCAGCCCGCCACTGCCGGGGTCCCGGGATCCAGGGGTGGCTTTCCTGGGAGAACGCACGGTGCGCCTCGGCCTGGTGCAACGTCACGCCGAATTCTGCCGCTGCAGGCTCGCCCCGCACTCCGTGCCCCTCCCTCCCGCCCGGCCTGAGTGAGCCAGAGTCCCCGAAGAGGCTGCTCCTTTAACCCTGTCCTGTCTGAGCGAAGAACAGATGCCCTCCGGCGACCTACACGCAGAGGCGGGGCCAAATCCAAAGCTGAGACCCAGGAGCTGTGAGAACAAAGAAGAGAAAGGGAAACCTCTCCCAGCAGCCTCAGAAGCAGCGGATTAAAGCTCCACAATCAACTTGATGTACCCTGCATCTGTGGAATACATGAATAGACAACAAATCATCCCAAATTGAGGAACCAGGAGTCAGTGCTGTGCCTCTGAGGTGGGAGAGCCAACTTCAGGACACTGGTCCACAAGAGACCTCCCAGCTCCACATAATATCAAATGGCGAAAATCTTCCAGAGATCTCCATCTCAACACCAGCACCCAGCTTCACTCAACGACCAGCAAGCTACAGTGCTGGACACCCTATGCCAAACAACTAGCAAGACAGGAACACAACGCCACCATTACCAGAGAGGCGGCCTAAAATCATAAAAAGTCCGCAGACACCCCAAAACACACCACGAGACGTGGACCTGCCCACCAGAAAGACAAGATCGAGCTTCATCCACCAGAACACAGGCACTAGTCCCCTCCACCAGGAAGCCTACACAACCCACTAAACCAACCTTAGCCACTGGGGACAGACACCAAACAAAACCAACGGGAACTACGAACCTGCAGCCTGCAAAAAGGAGACCCCAAACACAGTAACATAAGCAAAATGAGAAGATAGAAAAACACACAGCAGGAGAAGGAGCAAGATAAAAACCCACCAGACCTAACAAATGAAGAGGTAATAGGCAGTCTACCTGAAAAAGAATTCATAATAATGATGGTAAAGATGATCCAAGATTCTATTTCCCAGATCCAAAATCTTGGAAATAGAATAGACAAAATGCAAGAAACAGTTAACAAGGATCTAGAAGAACTAAAGATGAATCAAGCATCGATTAAAAACACAATAAATGAAATGAAAAATACTCTAGATGGGATCAATAGCAGAATAACTGAGGCAGAAGAATGGATAAGTGAGGTGGAAGATAAAATAGTGGAAATAACTGATGCAGAGCAAAATAAAGAAAAAAGAATGAAAAGAACAGAGGACAGTCTCAGAGACCTCTGGGACAACATCAAACGCACCAACATTCGAATTATAGGGGTTCCAGAAGAAGAAGAGAAAAAGAAAGGGACTGAGAAAATATTTGAAGAGATTATAGTTGAAAACTTCCCTAATATGGGAAAGGAAATAGTTAATCAAGTCCAGGAGGCACAGAGAGTCCCATACAGAATAAACCCAAGGAGAAATACGCCAAGACACATATTAATCAAACTGTCAAAAATTAAACACAAAGAAATCATATTAAAAGCAGCAAGGGAAAAACAACAAATAACACAAAAGGGAATCCCCATCAGGATAACAGCTGATCTCTCAGCAGAAACTCTACAAGCAAGAAGGGAGTGGCAGGACATAATTAAAGTGAAGAAAGAGAAAAACCTGCAACCAAGATTACTCTACCCAGCAAGGATCTCATTCAGATTTGATGGAGAAAAAAAAACCTTTACAGACAAGCAAAACCGGAGAGAGTTCAGCACCACCAAACCAGCTTTACAACAAATGCTAAAGGAACTTCTCTAGGCAAGAAACACAACGAAGGAAAAGACCTACAATAACGAACCCAAAACAATTAAGAAACTGGGAATAGGAACATACATATCGATAATTACCTTAAATGTAAATGGACTAAATGCTCCCACCAAAAGACACAGATTGGCTGAAAGGATACAAAAGCAAGACCCATATATATGCTGTCTACAAGAGACCCACTTCAGACCTAGAGACACATACAGATTGAAAGTAAGGGGATGGAAAAAGATATTCCATGCAAATGGAAACCAAAAGAAAGCTGGAGTAGCAATTCTCATATCAGACAAAATAGACTTTAAAATAGACTACTAGAAGAGACAAAGAAGGACACTACATAATGATCAAGGGATCGATCCTACAAGAAGATATAACAATTGTAAATATTTATGCACCCAACATAGGAGCACATCAATACATAAGGCAAATACTAACAGCCATAAAAGGAGAAATCGACAGTAACACAATCATAGTAGGGGACTTTAACACCCCACTTTCACCAATGGACAGATTTTCCAAAATGAAAATAAATAAGGAAAAACAAGCTTTAAATGATACATTAAACAAGATGGACTTAATTGATATTTATAGGACATTCCATCCAAAAACAACAGAATACACATTTTTCTCAAGTGCTCATGGAACATTCTCCAGGATAGATCATATCTTGGGTCACAAATCAAGCCTTGGTAAATTTAAGGAAATTGAAATTGTATCAAGTATCTTTTCTGACCACAATGCTATGAGACTAGATATCAATTACAGGAAAAGAGCTGTAAAAAATACAAACACATGGAGGCTAAACAATACACTACTTAATAACGAAGTGATAACTGAAGAAATCGAAGAGGAAATTAAAAAATACCTAGAAAAAAATGACAATGGAGACACGACGACCCAAAACCTATGGGATGCAGCAAAAGCAGTTCTAAGAGGGAAGTTTATAGCAATACAATCCCACCTTAAGAAACAGGAAACATCTCGAAAAAACAACCTAACCTTGCACCTAAAGCAATTAGAGAAAGAAGAACAAAAACATCCCAAAGTTAGCAGAAGGAAAGAAATCATGAAAATCAGATCAGAAATAAATGAAAAAGAAATGAAGGAAACGATAGCAAAGATCAATAAAACTAAAAGCTGGTCCTTTGAGAAGATAAACAAAATTGATAAACCATTAGCCAGACTCATCAAGAAAAGAAGGGAGAAGACTCAAATCAATAGACTTAGAAATGAAAAAGGAGAAGTAAGAACTGACACTGCAGAAATACAAAAGATTATGAGAGATTACTATAAGCAACTCTATGCCCATAAAATGGACAACCTGGAAGAGATGGACAAATTCTTAGAAATACACAACCTGCCAAGACTGACTCAGGAAGAAATAGAAAATATGAATAGGCCTATCACAAGCACTGAAATTGAAACTGTGATTAAAAATCTTCCATCAAACAAAAGCCCAGGACCAGGTGGCTTCACAGGCGAATTCTATCAAACATTTAGAGAAGAGCTAACACCCATCCTTCTCAAACTCTTCCAAACAATATCAGAGGAAGGAACACTCCCAAACTCATTCTACGAGGCCACCATCACCTTGATACCAAAACCAGGCAAGGATGTCACAAAGAAAGAAAACTACAGGCCAATATCACTGATGAACATAGATGCAAAAATCCTCAACAAAATACTAGCAAACAGAATCCAACAGCACATTAAAAGGATCATACACCATGATCAAGTGGGGTTTATTCCAGGAATGCAAGGATTCTTCAATATACGCAAATCAATCAATGTGATACACCATATTAACAAGTTGAAGGAGAAAAACCATATGATCATCTCAATAAATGCAGAGAAAGCTTTCGACAAAATTCAACACCCATTTATGATAAAAACCCTGCAGAAAGTAGGCATAGAGGGAACTTTCCTCAAGATAATAAAGGCCATATATGACAAACCCACAGCCAACATTGTCCTCAATGGTGAAAAACTGAAACCATTTCCACTAAGATCAGGAACAAGACAAGGCTGCCCACTCTCACCACTCTTATTCAACTTAGTTTTGGAAGTTTTAGCCACAGCAATCAGAGAAGAAAAGGAAATAAAAGGAATCCAAATTGGAAAAGAAGAAGTAAAGCTGTCACTGTTTGCAGATGACATGATACTATACATAGAGAATCCTAAAGATGCTACCAGAAAACTACTAGAGCTAATCAATGAATTTGGTAAAGTAGCAGGATACAAAATTAATGTACAGAAATCTCTGGCATTCCAGTACACTAATGATGAAAAATCTGAAAATGAAATCAAGAAAACACTCCCATTTACCATTGCAGCAAAAAGAATAAAATATCTAGGAATAAACCTACCTAAGGAGACAAAAGACCTGTATGCAGAAAATTATAAGACACTGATGAAAGAAATTAAAGATGATACAAATAGATGGAGAGATATACCATGCTCCTGGATTGGAAGAATCAATATTGTGAAAATGACTCTACTACCCAAAGCAATCTACAGATTCAATGCAATCCCTATCAAACTACCACTGGCATTTTTCACAGAACTAGAACAAAATATTTCAAAATTTGTTTGGAAAAACAAAAGACCCCGAATAGCCAAAGCAATCTTGAGAACGAAAAACGGAGCTGGAGGAATCAGGCTCCCTAATTTCACACTAAACTACAAAGCTACAGTAATCAAGACAGTGCGGTACTGGCATAAAAACAGAAAGATAGATCAGTGGATCAGGATAGAAAGCCCAGAGATAAACCCACGCACATATGGCCAACTTATCTTTGATAAAGGAGGCAGGAATGTACAGTGGAGAAAGGACAGCCTCTTCAATAAGTGGTGCTGGGAAAACTGGACACGGACATGTAAAAGTTTGAGATTAGATCATTCCCTAACACCATACACAAAAATAAGCTCAAAATGGATTAAAGACTTAAATGTTGGCCAGAAACTATCAAACTCTTAGAGGAAAACATAGGTAGAACACTCTATGACATAAATCACAGCAAGATCCTTTTGGACCCACCTCCTAGAGAAATGGAAATAAAAACAAAGATAAACAAATGGGACCTAATGAAACTTCAAAGCTTTTGCACAGCAAAGGAAACCATAAACAAGACCAAAAGACAACCCTCAGAATGGGAGGAAGTATTTGCAAATGAAGCAACTCAGAAAGGATTAATCTCCAAAATTTATAAACAGCTCATGCAGCTCAATAGCAAAAAAACAAACAACCCAATCCAAAAATGGGCAGAAGACTTAAATAGGCATTTCTCCAAAGAAGATATACAGACTGCCAACAAACACATGAAAGAATGCTCAACATCATTAATCATTAGAGAAATGAAAATCAAAACTACAATGAGATATCATCTCACACCAGTCAGAATGGCCATCATCAAGAAATCTAAAAACAATAAATGCTGGAGAGGGTGTGGAGAAAAGGGAACACTCTTGCACTGCTGGTGGGAATGTGAATTGGTACAGCCACTATGGAGAACAGTATGGAGGTTCCTTAAAAAACTACAAATAGAACTACCATATGACCCAGCAATCCCACTACTAGGCATATACCCTGAGAAAACCATAATTCAAAAAGAGACATGTACCAAAATGTTCATTGCAGCTCTATTCACAATAGCCCGGAGCTGGAAACAACCTAAGTGTCCATCATCGGATGAATGGATAAAGAAGATATGGCCCATATATACAATGGAATATTACTCAGCCATAAAAAGAAACGAAACTGAGCTATTTGTAATGAGGTGGATAGACCTAGAGTCTGTCATACAGAGTGAAGTAAGTCAGAAAGAGAAAGACAAATACCGTATGCTAACACATACATATGGAATTTAAAAAAATGTCATGAAGAACCTAGGGGTAAGACAGGAATAAAGACACAGACCTACTTGAGAATGGACTTGAGGATATGCGGAGGGGGAAGGGTAAGCTGTGACAAAGCGAAAGAGAGGCATGGACATATATACACTACCAAACGTAAGGTAAATAGATAGTGGGAAGCAGCCGCAGAGCACAGGGAGATAAGCTCTGTGCTCTGTGACCGCCTGGAGGGGTGGGATGGGGAGGGTGGGAGGGAGGGAGATGCAGGAGGGAAGGGATGTGGGAACAGATGTATATGTATGACTGATTCACTTTGTTATAAAGCAGAAACTGATAAAAAAATATAATATTCACGAAAAAAAAGAGTGAGAAATGACATCCTTCTTGCTGAATTCTGGAACAAGACCTGGATGCCCACTCTTACCACTTCTGTTCAACATAACATTGGAAGACTTAGCCACAGCAATCAGGCAAGAAAAAAAAAGTAAAGAAAAAAAGAAAGAAAAGAAATAAAATAAAAATTAATAAGTAAAATCCAGATTGGAAGGAAAGAGACAAAACTGTCATCAAATGCAGGTGGCATGATACCCTTTATAGAAAACCCTAAAAACTCACACAAAAACTAATAAAGTAATTCACCAAGGTAGCAGGATAAAAAATTAATATACAGAAATAAATTGCATTTCTTTACACTAACAATGAAATATCAGAAAGAGAAAGTAAAAAAGCAATTCCATTTCAAATTTCATAAAAAAAAATACCTAAGAATAAACGTAACCAAGGAGGTTGAAGACCTAGATACTGAGAACTGTAAAACATTAAGGGAAATTGAAGATGATTCAAAGAAATGGAATGATATCCCATGGTGTTGGATTGGAAGAACTAATATTGTTAAAATGGCCACATTACCCAAAGCAACCTACAGATTCAATGTGATCCCTATCAAATTACCCATTACTCCTTTCACAGAACTAGAACAAATAATCCTAAAAGTTACATAGAACCACAAAAGATCCAGGATTGCCAAAGCAATCCTTAGGAAAAAGAATAAAGCTAGAGGCATAACCCTCCCAGACCTCAGACAATACTACAAAGTTACATTAATCAAAACAGCATGGTATTGGCACAAAAACAAAAATATAGATCAATGGAACAGAATAGGGAGCCCACAAATAAACTCATACACCTATGGTGAACTAATCCTTGACCAAGGAGGGAATATATGCAATGGAGATAAGACAGTCTCTTCAGCAAGTGGTGTTGAAAAATCTGGACAGCCACATGTAAATCAATGAAGTTAGAACACACTGCATACAAAAATAAACTCAAAGTATTTTAAAGAACTAAATATAATACATAACACCATAAAAGTCCTAGAAGAGAACAAAGGCAAAATATTCTTGGACATAAATTGTAGCAATATTATCTGAGATCAGTTTCCCAAGGCAAAAGAAACAAATGCAAAAGCTAACAAATGGAACCTAATCAAACTTAAAAACTTGCACTGCAAAGGAAATCATCAACAAAATGAAAACCTATGGAATGGGAGAAAATATTTGCAAACAATGCAATTAACAAAGGATTAATTTCCAAAATACACAAATAGCTCATTCAACTCAGTATCAAAAAAAAAAAAAACCAACAACACAATTAAAACATGCACAGGAAACCTAAATAGACATTTCTCTGAAGAAGTCATACAGATGGCCACACAATTGTCAACAATGACAATTATTGAAGAAATCAAAACCTCAATGAGGTATCACCTTACACTGGCTAGAAGGGGTACCATGAGAAAATCTACAAGCAACAAATGCTGGAGAGGGTGTGGAGAAAAGGGAACCCTCCTACAATGTTGGTGGTAATATAAACTGGTGCAGCCACTATGGAGAACAGCATGGAGGTTACTTAAAAATACTAAAACGATAGCTACCATATAATTCAGCAATCCACTCATGGGTATATATCTGGAAAAGATAAAAACTCTAATTCAAAAAGATACATGCACCCCTATGCTCATACCAGCACTATTTACAATAGCCAAGACATGAAAACAACCCAATTGCCCATCAACAGATAATTGGCTTAAGAAGATGTGATATATAATACATAATATATATTATATATAATGAAATACTACTCAGCCACTAAAACGAATGAAATAATGTCATTTGTGGCAACATGGATGAACATAGAGATTGTCATGCTAAGTGAATTAAGTCGGACAAAGACAAATATCATATAATATCACTTATATGTGGAATCTAAAAAATAATACCAATGAATTTATTTACAAAACAGAAACAATCTCATAGACACAAAAAACAAAGTTATGGTTACCAAAGAGGAAAGGTTGGGGCGGTTGGAAGAGGAATGTATTAGGAGTATGAGATTAACAGATACCAGCACCATGTATAAAATAGATAAACAACAAAGATTTACTGTATGGCACAGGGAAATTACATTCAATACTACAGTCAAGAAGAAAGAACCCAGTTATTGATATACTAGATTTGTGTTTAACTCTTAAACAGTTCTAGTTTCCACCTTACACAGAAAAATAAGGGTGAGTGGAAAAACTCAAAAGTGAAATAAAGAATTTAATCAGTTAAAAAAAAACCTTTTTTGTAATAACCTATAATGGAAAATAATCTGATATATATATCTGAATCACTTTGCTCTACACGAGAAACTAACACTACTGTACTTCAAGTTAAAAAATATATAGAAGATGTAGTACCTCTTTTCTCTTTTCTTCTTAGTTTCGAGTATTCTCTCCATCTCTTTTTTTTTTTTGAGAGAGAGATAAAATGTAGAGAATTTTATATATATATATACATATATAATTCAATGATATATATTTATTCATTTCAAGTTAATTTTTGTGATTGTATGTCATACGTATATACAATAATATACATACAATCACAAAACTTACATACAAATACATATGACACACAATCACAAAAATTAACTTGAAATGAATTAAGCACTGAAAAATGAAACTTAAAGTAAGAATACTCTTACAAGAAAATATAGGAAAAAAGCATTAAACATTAGACTTGCTAATGACTTCTTGGATATAACACCCAAGGTACCGGCAACAAATTAAAACTAGATAAAAGACAAAACATCAAACTAAAAATGTTCTGCATAGCAAAAGACACAACAATATAAAAAGGCAACTTGACAAGTGGAGAAATATTTTCAAAACACATATCTAATAAGAGATTAATATACAAAATATGTAAGGAACTCAATAGCAAAAAACAAAAATAACCCAGATTTTAAAATGGGAAAAGCATGTGAATGGACGTTTTACCAAAGAAAACATACAAATGGTCAACGGAGACACGAAAAAGTGCTCAACATCACTAAAGAGGGAAATGCAAATTGTAACTACAATGATATATCACCTCACAGTTGTGAGACAGTTATTGTGAATAGAAGAAGAAAAACAATAGTTGGTGAGGATATAGAGAAATTGTAAGCCAGGGGCACTGTTGGTGGGAATGTAAAAAGGTGCAGCATTATGAGAAACAGTATGGGGATTCTCAAAAATGAAAAATACAACTATCATATGATCCAGCAATCCCACATCTGGATATATGTCCCAAGGAATTGAAATCAGAATCTTGAAGAGATATATGTACTCCCATGTTTATTGCAGCATTATTCACAGCAGCCAAGATATAAAAACACCTAAATGTCCATCAGTGGTTGAATGGATGTGTTACATACACAAAACTGAATATTATATTTAGCCTTCAAACAGAAGAAATTTATGTTTCATATTTATGTGAAGACATGCATTACTGTGGCTAGTGAAATAAGCCAGTCACAGGACTAATATTGCATGATTGTACTTATATGAGGTATCTATAGTCAAAGTCATAGAAACAGAGTAAAATGGTGGCTGCCTTGGACTGGAAGAATGGAAAATGCAGAGCTGCTATTCAGCTATACCAGTTGTCAGTGATGTAAGATGCACAAATTCTAGAGATCTGCTGCACAGTATTTTGTCTATAGTAACGATATGACATTGTATACTTATAATTTTGTTGGGGTTGATTTAGTTAAGTATTTTTACTGCAATAAAAAATAGAATAAGATAATATTTATGCAGAAATCCATAGGCCTTAGAATGGCTAAGATAATCTTGAAATGATTAAAAAAGTGAAAGGAACTATACTTTTGATATTAAGCCTTATGATATAATTTTATTAAAAATAGAGGATAGAGTTCCATCCATGCTGCTCCACACAGATCCAAAGAGCTTCTTTAGTCTCACCAAGTGCACGTCCTGTTGCTCCTAATTCTAAAAGTGGTTCTTGTGGTGGTTATGACCATTGTTTTATAAGGCTGAATCCCAGCCCAGGGTGCCTCAGACATGTCCAGTGTCTCCAGAAAAAATGGAAAGAGTTTGGAACATCCAGGAGGAAAAATTCCTTTATCAAACACTGACATGTATAATTCTGGAGCTGGTTTTCTGCGACAATTCAGAATTGTCTTCTCCTGCATGCAAAGGGTGCCATCATACTATTGTTGCGGCACCCTTGGACAGGCCTCTGAAATTTCTCATGTCACAGCCTCTATGCCAATAATTCGTTTCATGAACCTCCATCACTCTGCACTAATAATGTCCTTTCAAATAATAATAAATTTTAAAGAATAAATAGAAATAACTCCAAAAAATGCTTAACTGATTTTTTTTTTTTTTTTTTTTTACAGTCTTGCAAAACCACCTCCAATTGAATGGAGTTAAGTCTTCAGCAGATGGTGCTAGAGCAGTTGGGTGTCCATAGGAAAATGATTGTCCCTCCAAATCTCACATCTTACTAAAAATTAGCTCAAAATAGATCACATAATTAAATGTAAAACTATACACTTCTAGAAAATAAAATGCGAAGAAAAATCTTTGCCAAGAGGAACTATGAAAAGAATTCTTTTTTTTTTTACAACTTTATTGGGGTATAATTGCTTCACAATGGTGTGTTAGTTTCTGCTTTATAACAAAGTGAATCAGTTATACATATACATCTGTTCCCATATCCCTTCCCTCTTGCGTCTCCCTCCCTCCCACCCTCCATATCCCACCCCTCCAGGCAGTCACAAAGCACCAATCTAATCTCCCTGTGCTATTGACTTGACACTAAATGATTCATTAAGAAAAAATTGGACCTCATCCAAATGAACTTTTGCTCTGCAAAGGACTATATGAAGAGGTAAAGACAAATTACAAGCTGGGAGAAAATATTTGCAGACCACATATCTGACAAAGGACTAGTGTCTAGAAAATATAAAGAACACTTAGCACTCAATAAAAAAATCAAATTAAACAATGATTGTAATTATATTAATTATGCTTGTATGTTTTCTGTAAATTGATGCTTTATCATGCTTTAACATTTAAAGATGGCTGACCACTCTATTAGGGACATGAGATGTTCACCTGGTGCTCCCCACACTATTATTCAAATATGAGTTCACAGGAGCACTACTTTTAGAGTGCTAAATAATCCAGAGCATCTTTTCTTGCTTTGCCTCCTCTTTCCTGTGGAAATCATAGCAAAGTGCTTGCCCATAGATTTTCCCTCTCTCTCCTTCTGCGTCATGACTGACCCCGGTGTTTTCCCACATTGTTCTGCATGGTATACTGTTTTCCCCGGGGAGCTGTGTGGGAAACTTCTAAGATTTCAAGAGAACATAGATCAAATCAAGATTTCTCCATGATCTATGTTTGGGCTCCCTATACCTTAATCAAAATTAAACTATGATAAAAGCAACTGGCATAGTGAACTTGAAGGAGTGGCCCTAGACAGAGAACAGATGCCGCTACACTGCTCTTGCTTTATATGTGGGTTTGCCTGACAGCAGATGCCAGTTGCACAGGCACCACTTGTTTGCTGCCATTTTTGTGCTTTGACCACTGCTTCAGTTTGTAGTTTGTACAGCTATTGCCTCACCTTCTCACTCAAAATCGTGAAACTTATAATAAGAGTTTTCCCCAAGTGTTCCTGTGAGACAACCCATCTTGTTACTGGTAACTTTGAGATCAGGGTGGACAAAATTCTGAGACACTTCATCTTGTTACTGATACCCAAAAGGGAGTGGAGTGGTCCTTCTCTCCAAGTGTCTTATGACAGGCTTAATCAGCCAACCCACACGGCACTATCTGGACCATGCGTCACTTTACTCAGACAACCTTTGATGATTTATCTTTGTACAAGTGCTAAGACAATTTACAGACTGGTCCAGAAATGGTGGGAGAGTATCCTCTGGGTTGATTAGGACTCCCAAACAGAATTAGTATAAGGACACTCCCCTCACAAACTAGCAATGACACACCAGCAGGGACAATGGTGTCATAGCTGCCATCTGTTATGTTGTTGATCTGCCTGTTTCAATGTGCCCCATGCCCTGGTCTGTGTGACACGTGGGATTGCATCCATGGAGACTAGAGGCACAAAAACTCACGGAGAGAAAAGGAGTAGGAGGCCTTCTCCTAAAATTAGTTCCTCCAAAAGCATGTGCTCAAGTTGTAAACTCCCCGAGTGCAAAAGTTCAAGCCAATGTCTCTGGAATTTACTGCTGCTGCATATTACAGTGCCAGGGATCTTTTGCTAAAACCTAAGGGGATCAAAGACATTACCAAAACTGAGGGTATCTTGACTCTCCTGATGTTGAGCCAAATCTCTCTTAGGTTGATTGGGACAATCGAAAGAAGCGAAGCAGCCAGCTGTGAGCGGAGCCACAGAAGACTACTAGTTAATCTATTTTTCATGTGTAAAAACTGTTGAGGACAGGCCAGAGATACAGAGTTGAGGAATTTCACCCATCTTGAGACTTCATTATCTGGGATTTTGTTTAAAAAGACAATTGAAAATGAGACTGCACTCTTCTTTACCATGTAGCCTGAATCATGGCTCTCAGATCATGAAGTGAGACTAACAGCCAGCGTAAACCAAAACCATAAAGTGTCCACCTTACTAAGGGAGTCATGAAGCTTCCTCTGTCAATTCTTACACAAGACAAAAGTGTATCCTGCTCACGTGGGCTGACCCTGTAAAAGCGGAGCCAACCCCCAGGGGGAAGGTGAAATTGAGGAGACAGAGAAGAGTGTCAGAGCATTACAAGGCAGAGACTCTAACCTTCAATTATTATGCGTTCAGCTTTTATATCACGGGAGATGGTCCACCCTACTATTATTGTTATTACCACTGAAAGAGACGCTCCCTACAACACTCTCCAGGATGCCTGTGCACAGGACATCCCAAAGACTCTGAAGCTACGTCAAAGCCTAACACAGACACCTCAACACAGAGTAAGGATTGTTTCTCCAGGGTGCCCCACCTAATTACGGTGCTGTTCTACTCTCCCATATTGCGTCCTTTCACATTTTCAAGGAAGACTTGAGGTATGCCCACCATGAAGGAGATCCTGATCAGACTCTGAAGCACACACTTAGCACCTTCCCCCTCATTAATTCTTCAAAATGCCTATCTTGAGGTGGCCCAAAGAATTCTTGGCCTCTCTTCTGAGGCAATAAACCAAAGCTCATATAGTAATTGAGAGAAGCCTGACACTGCCTAACAATTTAATTTCTGGCCTGCCAGCTTCGACGGTCTAATAATTAAACAAGGTGCTATATAAATTTCATTTCCACTCAGTCCAGAGTCACAGCTCCCTTGGGCCATGGCCTCAGCCGCGACGAGGGTATGAGGTGTTCCTGCAACAGGAGAACCCCAGCCCAGTATCCCTTACCCTGACTTACTGCTAGTGACGACCTAAACGTCCCCTAGGAAAATGCTGGCTTTCCAGTGTATGTGCTACCACCTAGGGCCAATCACTCAGACACAAATTTGGTGCCTCATTGGAGCGAACGAATGATGAATATTTTATTGGTCTTTTAGACATGGGCATCCAAGTTACAGTTATTCCCACCCATTGTGCTCTCTTATAAAACATGGGGCACACACCCAATTTACTACAGGCATACTTGAATGCACCATTAAAGGAATCTAAATTAGCCCTACATTTAACCACTGGGACAATTAAACTTACTAAGTTGCTATGTGTGATGGTCCATTTCTTTCCATTTTATGCACAGAACTCTATTATCAAACAAGTTCTTCACTGGAGCAAAATAAAATCCTCAATTCTCATGGTGCGATCAAATAGGAAACTGTGTCAACACTTTGTAATCTCTTCTGAAGCAAAGTACTATGGCAATTTGGGCCCACTCTCATTAAAGAGCTGATCGCTGAGAATGTTCTAATTCCTACTACCCTCCCTTTCAGTTGCCATATTGGACCTATGCTAAAAATACATGTGAATGGCACCTTCAGTAAACCATCACAATTTACAGTGGTTCCACCAACTAAAGCACCAGAATCCAATATTATCTGAGAATACTGAAGACATCCAGAGAATTCTGCATGATTACCTTGTAGTCAGAGATCTGGTCAATATGTGTTTTCTTTTTTTTTTTTTTTTGCAGTACGCGGGCCTCTCACTGTTGTGGCCTCTCCCGTTGCAGAGCACAGGCTCCAGACGTGCAGGCTCAGCAGCCATGGCTCACAGGTCTAGCCGCTCCGCGGCACGTGGGATCTTCCTGGACCGGGGCACGAACCCGTGTCCCCTGCATCAGCAGGTGACTCTCAACCACTGCGCCACCAGAGAAGCCCTAGTCAATATGTTTTATTCAGTTCTTATCTCCAAGTCCTCATAGCCACAGTTAACCTTTACATTTGAAGGCATGCGCTCATCTACTTTACAATAAGTTATGTAACAGTCTGGTTGTGGCACATAACATCTGCCAACAGAACCCTAATTCACTGCTCCTTCACATATACACCTGTGGTACTATGCAGACAATATTCTTTTAAAGGGACTCATGGAGAAGGCAGTGGTCCAACACCTTCACTCACTTTTGCAACACCTTCAAGACAGAGGTTGGGCTGTTAGCTTCCATATATATAAATTCTTGGGCATTACGTGTCCTAAAGGTAAAAACAATTTCAAACACTAACAACTCATATTATCAAAACTCCCGCAAACACTTAAGTAGGCAAAGTCTCCTATAAATGTTTACCTTTAGGAAACAGCACATCACTAATATATCTATTATCTTCTATCCATTATATCATATCACTAAAAGCTAAATGCTTCCCACTGGGGATTCCCATAGCAGCACACCCTTGAATAAACACAAGCCACCCATCAGGATTTCTCTCTGGTCCTGCTGGAATCTGACTTCTGAATTAAGGCACTGGCCACCAACGTATACCATGGCTGTTGGAGTTTATGGACCAAGCAGATTCCTAAATGGCTGCACAACAGGCATTAGCCTAGTGACTGCTGTGTGTTTATGTGGGACTCGGTTGTAGCAGGAAAGCAAGGTAAAACTGTGTTGGGTTAGAACTCACATGGCAAATAAGAGGAGATGTGCCCAACTGACTTGCATGGCTAAACCTGGAAAAGATAAAATTGCTGGAATCAAGGAAAAACAGAAGTTTTTAGAATATTCTTTCCACTTAACTGACAACTTTAGGGTTTATTAAACCCCCAAATTTTCTTAAGTGGGAAAGTTCTTTAACACTTTTTAAAAGGAGTTTCAAATAGAGCTACCATATGATCCAGCAATCCTACTCCTGGGCATGTATCCAGAGAAAAACATGTTTCAAAAGGATACACACACCCCAATGTTCATTGCAGCACTGTTCACAATAGCTAAGGCGTGGAAACAACCTAAGTGTTTAATGACAGATGAATGGATAAAGAAGATGTGGTACATACACACAATGGAATATTACTCAGCCATAAAAAAGAATGAAATAATGCCATTTGCAGCAACTTGGGTGGACCTACAGAATATTATGCTTAGTGAAATAAGTCAAACAAAGACAATTACTATGTATTATCCCTTATATGTGAAATCTAATCTAAAAAATAAAACGAGTACATAAACTAAAACAGAAACAGACTCACAGAGTGCAAACTAATGGTTACTAGTGGGAGGAGGGGAGGGGCAAAATGGGGTATGAGGTTAGGAGACACCAACTACTGCATTTAAAATAAATCAGCAACAAGGATATATTGTACAACACAGGGAAATATAGCTATCATTTTGTAATAACTTTAAATGGAGATTAATCTATAAAAACATTGAGTCACTATGTTGAATACCTAAATCTAATATAATATTATAAATCAACTACACTTCAATAAAATGTACTCAATGGAAGCAGCTATTTTACATTTTATTTTCTAATTTCAATCAGTTTGCATTTGACTTTTGTTATATTATCCCAAATATAATATGAAAGAAAACATACTATTAAATTGGTGCTAATTACTTGTCATTAACTATAGGAAAAGGACTTAGTAAGAACTAGAGAATAACAGGCCAAGAGAATAACAGGCCAGCGCTATTACCAATAAAGCCATAAGCTATTTCTAAGCATAAAACACAGCTGTATATCCCACATAGCCATTTTATGTAACAAATTCAAGCAGCAGAGAGAACTCCATCTTCATATTCATCTTGAGTTGAACTAGATGAGATTGGTAGCAACTATTTTCAATATTGTCTTGACACAAATGTACAAATACATAGTATACTATGTACGTCAAATTGTAAGAATAAAAGATGTAAACAAAAGAATGGTCCGTGTATAATATAAAATGTGCATATATTACACAGACCAACATATCAAAATTGCAGAAATTCTAAAAGCAAATTTTAAACAACCAAAGAACAAGAAAGTTAAAAGATACTTGAAAACAATATAAAAACACAACATGCCAAAAGTTGTGACACAAAGAGACAGCAGTGAAAAGAGGGAAATATGTAAGTACAAGTGCTTACAAATTCATAAACAAGAAAGATCTCAAATCAACAACCTAAGTTCAAAACTTTAGAAACTAGAAAAAAAAAGCTAGGAAGAAACAAGAAAATAAAGATTAGAACACAGACAAAATAGAAAATAGAAAAGCAATAGAGAAAATGTGGTTTTTCCTAAAGATCAATAAAATTGAGCAAACTTTAGCTATACACACAAAAGAGAGAGAGAGAGAGAGAAAGATATGAGACTCAAATTCCTAAAATCAGAAATGAAAGTGGGAACATGATTATTAACTCCATGGGGGGGGGGGGAAGATTATGAGAGTACTATGTACAATTGTATGCCAACAAATCGGGTAACCTAGATGAAATGAACAAGTTCCTAAAAAATGAAACGTATTAAGAATAACTAACAAAAAGTAGAAAATCTGAACAGAACTTTATCTAGTAAGGTGATTGGTTCAGTAAACCAACAAACAAAAACAAACAAACTCCCAAAAAAGAAAACCTGATAACTTCACTGGCGAATTCTACCAAACATTTAAAGATTAAAAAAATCAATTCTTCTCAACACCCACCACCAAAAATGAAGTGTGGGGACTACTCCCTACCCTATTCTGTAAGACCAGCATCACCCTGATACCAAAGCCAAACAAAGACACAAGAAAACTATAGAACACTATTCCTTATGAATGTTAATGACAAAATTCTCAACAACATACTAGCAAAACAAATGCAGCAGCATTTTAAAAGGATTGTGACCCATGACCAAATGGAATTTAGACATGGAATGCAAGGATGGTTAAATATACAAAAATAAATCAACATAATACACCACAACAACAGAATAAAGGATAAAAAACACATGATCAAATTGATGCTGAAAAAGCACTGGACAAAATTCAACACTTTTTCACACAAGAAAATAGGAATAGGACACTGCCTCAATATAATAAAAGTCACAGATGTAAAACCTACAGAATACATCAATCATACTCAATGGTAAAAGACTAAAAACTTCCCTCTAAGGTCAGGAACAAGGCATGGACACCCACTTTCACCACTTTAGTTCAACCTAGTACTGGAAGTTCTAGTCAGAGAATTTACTAACAAAAAAAAATAAAAGGTATCCAAATTGGAAAGGAAGAAGTAAAACTATCTCTTTGCAGATGACACGATCTTACAGGTAGAAAAGCCTAAAGATTCCACAAACACAAACAAATGTTAGAACAAATGAATTCAGCAAGGTAGCAAGATACAAGTCAACACAGAGGTATCAGTTGCATTCCTATGCACAGTGAACAATCTGAAAAAGAAACTATAAAAACAATTCGATTTATGGTAGCATTTAAAAAAAACTCAGTAATCAAAGAAGTAAAAGACTCACACAATTAAAACTACAAAGCACTGCTGAAAGAAGTTAAGACAAAAATAAATCAAAATACACCCCATGTTCACGGATTGGAAGACATCTTTTAGATGTCAAATACTACCCAAAGTCATCTGTAGATTCACGGCAATCCCTATAAAACTCGCAATTTATCGGCAGAAACAGAAAAAAAAATCCTAAAATTCATACAGAATCTCAAAGGACCTTGAAAAGCTGAAGCCATCCTAAGAACAAGCAAACAAACAATAATAACCCCAGAACTGGAGGACTCACACTTTCTGATTTCAAAACTTACTACATAGCTACTATAATCTAAACAGTGTGGTGCTGGCATAAAGAGAGTTATATACACCAGAATAAGAGAATACAGCCCAGAAATAATCCTTTGTAAAATGGTCAAATAATTTTTGACAAGGGTATCAAGATCATTCAATGAGGAAAAGAACAGTCTTTCCAATAAACAGTGGTGAAGAACTGGATATCCACATTCCAAAGAATGAAGTTACACCCTTATCCAACACCACACACAAAAATTGAATTAAAATGGATCAAGGACTTAAATCTAAGACCTAAAACACATACAAGAAAACATGGAAGAAGTTTCACAACACTGAATTTGGAAATGATTTCTTGGGTATGACACCAATAGCACAGGTAAAGGCAAAAATAGACAAATCATGCTTCATGAATATTTTAAAATTTATGCATTAGAAAACATTATTAACAGAGTAAGAGTGTAATCCACAGAAAGGAAGAAAACATTTGGAAATCATGTATCTGATTAGAGGTTAATATCCAGAATATACAGAGAAGTCCTAAAACTTAGCAATGAAAAACAACCCAATTCAAAAACAAGCAAAGGAACTCCACAGACATTTCAAAGAAGATACACAAATCGTCAATAAGCATATGAAAAGATGCTCACCATCACTAATCATTAGGGAAATACAAATCAAAACTATGATGATACCACCTCACACATACTGGCATGACTAATGTATTTATTAAAAAAGACACACACAGGCTTCCCTGGTGGCACAGTGGTTGAGAGTCCGCCTGCCGATGCACAGGACATGGGTTTGTGCCCCGGTCTGGGAAGATCCCTCCCACATACCACGGAGCGGCTGGGCCTGTGAGCCATGGCCGCTGAGCCTGCACATCCGGAGCCTGTGCTCTGCAACGGGAGAGGCCACAACAGTGAGAGGCCTGTGTACTGGGAAAAAAAAAAAAAAGATACACACCACACGCTACTCACACCAAAAATCAGCAAGCATTGGGGAAGATGTGGAGACATTTGAAACTTTGTGCACTGTTGGTGGGAATTCAAAATGCTACAGCCCGTGTGAAAAAGAGTGGTTCCTCAAAAAAATTAAAAAACAAAATTACTGTTAAGTTCCAGCAACTCATTTTGGTTATATATCCAAAAGAACTGAAAACAGAGCTTCAAAGATACCCATTTGTATACCCATGTTAACGGCAGTATTATTCACAACAGCTAAAATGTGGACATAAGCTAGCACTCTTTGATGGATGAACGGATAAGTAAAATGTGACGTTTACATAGAATGGAATATTATAGACCCTTAAAAAGAAATTCTGACATATACTATTACATGGATTAAACTTGGTATCATTTTACCTGCATGACGCATTTGGAGTATACAGAATCCCAGATAGAACTCTAATGGTGGGTGCTAGGGGGTTGGGCTGGGAGGGAAGAATGGTATTACTGTTTGATGAGTACAGAGTTTCAGTTTTACAAGACGGAAAGTGTTAAGGGCATGGATGGTGGTGATAGCTGCTCAACAATGTGGATATATTTGATACCACTGGACTGTATATTTTTAAATGGTGATGATGGTAAAATTTTATGTGCATTTTACCACAATAATAAAAAAGGAAAAAAATTTCTTTCATTTTGTTATTTTATGTCAACCAAAACCTAATGCTGAATGTGATTAAAACCTGTATAAAATACAAATAGAAGTATCAACAATAAATGTGTTTTATTCAAAACGTGTGTTTACTCATTTGTGAATACTGACAGCATATACCTAATGAAGGAACACTTTCTCAACATAGCAAGGATTAAGTTAAACCTATCACAAGTTTTGTAAGCACGTATAATTTTAATTATGATACCAAGATATGGCAAGAAAATCAATGGTCATTCCTTAATAAAATACAAGACTGTCCACAATGCATAGTTTATAGGCTACTTAAGGCTCAAAGCAACGATAGCCAACTAATTAAATGTTGCCAGCCTTCTTACACAAAAGCTTATGCATTTATTAACCACCTTAATAACGCAACATATTTATACTGTATATACATATGTCCTATAAGGAGGATAAACAGTGCCTGAAAATGCAACCCTACCAAATTTACTATAAAAAAAGTTAATCAGTACCAAATCACTATAGTCAGCTGTTCCTTAGTATCTCCTGAAGATTCCAGGACCCCCCAGTTGTCAGAATCTAAGAACACAAAATCCCTTACATAAAGTGGCATAGAATCTCTAGATTACTTACAATACCTAATACAATGTAAATACTGTGCAGTTGTAAACAGAATAGTAATAGTGTATATACAGTTGCCATTGTGTGGCAAATTCAAGCTTTGCTTTTTGGAACTTTCTGGAATTCTTATTTTAATATTTTAGATCCACAGTTCAATTCATGGATGCAGAACCCATGAATATGGAGGACTATAAAGGTTACTTTTCTTGGCTTTCAAACATTTTGATCTCCTTTCTAGACACAGTTTATGTGATTCTATTGTGGTTATCAAAGAATGTAAAAAGTTTCTTTTTCTTCCTTTCATTCGTTATTTGAAATATTATCAAAACAACAAATCTATAAAATTTCTAATGATGTGTATCAAAATAATTCTTCCATGGGAAACGGCACATAAGCTACATCTTCGATCCAACTCAAGATGAAACACTATGCTGCAATGGTACTAAATAGCAAGAAAAAAGTATGTTACCAGTATCTTACTTCATTCAGACTGCTATAACAAAATAGTACAGATTGGGTGGCTTATAAACAACAGAAATTTCTCACAATTCTGGACATTGGAAGTCTAAGATCAGGGTGCTGGTATGGTTAGAGTTCTGGTGAAGGTTCTCCTTTGATCTGCACACTGCTGAGTTCTTGCTCTGTCTTCTCATGGCAGAAGAACCCTAGGAGGTTCCCTTCATAAGAGCAGTGACCACATTCACAAGAGTTCCTCCTTGGTGCCCGATGACCTCCTAAAGGCCCCACTTGCCAATACCATCGTCTTTAGGGGTTGGGATTTCAATATACACATTTTCAAAGGACATAGTCAGACCACAACAACTAGCAAACACAAACTGGGAGTAGAGTAAATCTTGGGACAAACCATATTTATTTGAGGGAGTCAACAGAAAAGATTTTTAAGTAGGGTCTCTACCTATGGTGAACTGTATCACATATGCAGATTCTGATATTTTTGGCCAAATGTTGAAGATACGTAAACTTAATATACCTTTATGTACAAAAGACCAGTTGACTGCCCATGAAGACAACCACTAAGTCACCTTCTCAAGCTTGTTTCTTAAGATTATTAAAAACTAGTCCTTAGTCTCAAACACATTCATCACCTAGGTAAGTGTTCAGGAACTCACAGATTAAGAACCACAAACCACATCTGTGAAACTTCTCTTCTTCTTAGATTTAATTATGTACATATTCTGGCCTCAGGTTTTGAACCTAGGGAAGTAAAATTAGAGCAAAGTGAGATGAAACCATATGAAGGTTTATCCCCCCTTAGTTACATTTATATTACTGAAACCAGGTAAAAGTGTATTCCCTGTATATTAATTTTCACTGCTGAAAAATTCTCAGACAAAATACAATGTTTCACAAATTACCTGATGAATCTTTTCTTACTAAAGTTGTATAAAATTTATGAGGCTGTTTAACTAGCCTTGCCCTTAATTTCATCTTACTATAGCTGATAACTTCCAAACAAAACGTTAAAAAAAGGTGATGATCTAAACTCCTAGTAAAATAGAAACACAAAAAAATTGGAACGCACATAAAAATACACCAGTAACACAAAGTAAGGCCGAAATATACTCAGTGCAACATCTTATTGTATTTCGTAGCTGTGGTTCCTTCCTTTCCCTTATCTCAGCTAAAGGATAGTTTAAGAAAGACTTATAGAATTTTTTATGAAATTAGATTTTTATTTATACATTGTAATTTAATTTTTCATAAAACTCAAAACTATGGGTTACAATGTATGACTTTTGACAATGAAAAACATATACAATCTACTTTGTAAGGTAAAGAATAATCTACTTATTTTACCCTTAAAAGTTGTCTTACTTGAGTAAAAACACTGTCAACAAATACATCAAAACTTTCAACGTTAAGAAAATTGAGTATTACCTAGAATAGAATTTTTTCAACTACTTATCTTACAAATTCAAAATTACTACTCAAACCTGTATTCTAAAAACTGCATTTTGGAAATGCTTTTATTATGATGGTGGCAAGATAAAATGATGAAAAGAATATACGAGTTACCAAAATTAGTATATAAAAATACAAATGGCTACATATATATGAAAATAGCCCCTTTTCTTGACTTCAAATGCAGATTTCTGCTTTCCTTAAATTTTATCAAAAATCTTAGGAGACCACCTAGGTAACTGGAACATACAGAAAGACTCTGTAAACACACTAGTTGGAACTAGGGCTTATCACAATCTATGATGATAAGGCAATTTATTCAAAACATCCATTAACTGGAAGTAAAGTAATCACAGTGGGGAAGGCATCTCTTTTCTTCTTTCTTTCTTCCCACTGTTTTAATAGCAGATATTGTGATCTTCTACCTCTAAGTTCCATCACATTAAAAGAACAAAGTGTTAACATTTTACTTAATTCAGCTTCATCAGTTTATACAAATATAATACTGTAAAACAATGAAAACAAATCAATGTGCCTTAAACTACATTCATGTAGTTTATTCATGTAGCTGAATGAAGTTTTATTCTTCTTAACAGGTGATGACCAAAATTCAAACTGTAGAACAGTCCTCAGAAACTTTGAGTTCAATTTAGATCTGTTAAGTGAAAAGAACATCAGATCAATAAAAAAATAATTCTTATAATACTGCATATAGGACCACCTTAGACTATCTGGAAAATAGTTCCTTGAACAAAAATTCTGTATACCAACCAGATTTTTTCTCAATTCCTGTCTGTTGTCAGTAAATCTCTATCAGAACATTAGATGTTATGCAGCCTATTCTTGATAAAGTTTAGCGTCTCATTCTTTCCTTTCATGCTAGTGACCAGAGACTTTTTATTTTGGAACTGGGAACAGACATGGGGAAGTATAATTCCCTTAAGAATGACAGAAGTGTGGTACTAAACCAAATTCTTCTCTGAGTCAACTTAATCATAGGAGTGAAACACGTAAATCACCTGGCAAAATGACTCTGGAAAAAGTAGGACTGAGAGGTAATAAACATAAATCTAACCAAAATACTCAAAATAACACAAATTCTTTTAATCACCATTGTCATTAGTTTCTTTCCCAACAAGGCTGCTTAGACACAGTACCAAAGAAAATGCTGGCATAGATCCAGAAAGGTGTTTTCTTTTTCTTCTGAGGGAAGACTTAATTCTGTGGCTGGGTATTCAAGCATTCATTCTGGTTATATTCCTAGCCTTCAACCCCGGCTCAGCTGTCAAAACGTTCAAGTCTCTGTTAATATACTACATAACTGTTGCATTTTACATTCTTGCCACAGAAAATAATTGTTAGTTCTACTGTCAAAGTATTAATTGAGCTACAAGAACTCTCTGGCAAAACTGAACAAAATGTTAGTTAAATAGAGAGAACAGCATTTCTAAGAAATCTGTTGTCAGCATTAAAGACCACCTATCCTACAAAGATGTCATTAAACAGAATTTGTTCAATTACTGGATTTTTTCTTCTTATATGATCAGTTTATAGAATTTCCGATTTGTAACTCTGATTCATAAAACTGGGACTTCACTTTTCGAAAACACAGCTAACTTATTTTTTTCAGCCACAATTTAGCAGACTTGAGATGCTCATTTTAGCATTTACATAATTTATAATCACAAACGTATAATAGACAATGACAAAAGCAGCATATAAATAATGCAAACTGAAATAGTTACATCAAACTTTTGGACCGTCTGATAGCAAAAGTGTAACAGAAAAAGTAAAAATATATTTTAAAACATTAGAACGATATTTTTCTAATCCTTTTTCATTTTCTATTTCTGGGTGACTGTTCACTTCAATTTAAAATTCTCTAAATTTCTCTGAGTGTCTGAAAATGCTCTTAATAAAGATGTTGGTGATTGAAAGATTGTGAATCTTTTCTTCTTGGAAAGCTTGGTTAATTGGGCTGCACAATCTTTGTCAGGAACAAATACTCTAGGTATTCTAAAATTCCACCTTCGTATCCAATAAAACACTAATTAATATTTGTGGACTTTTTATCTCTAAACTACACTGTTAATACAGAGGTCCAAAAAAAAAGTCTAATAAGCTTGACTGGAGGTAAGCTTGATGGTGGTAAGCCATACCACCATCCCAATTACTTAACATGCAATTTCAAGAAAATCAGGATGAATTTAACATAAATATAGTAAGAGGAGAACAGTTAGGCATTTAACACTCTTATTCTCACTGTTTTATTACGAAGAAAAACAACCTTTTTCCACAAACTCCAAACCAAGAGTTTGGCCAACAGTGATATATGACAAATAAAATAATGTAACCCCTAAATACACAGGCAACACACCTCCGTTTTAAGGCTTTGGAGAATATTGCAATTTCAATGCTTCAGCAAGTTGGCTTAAACATGATTTTCTTCTTTTAACAAACAAACATTTTATTTGGAAGATGGCATATTTTTTAAGCTGTCTGCTAAACTTCTTAATAGCTATCACTGTAGACATTCTTACCTAGTAAGTTATCACTATGGAGTACCCACTGTCAAAGCTAACTGATCTTTACAAAGAAAGAAGGGTTTCAAGAATTACAAGGTTTCTCAAAGTTTAAAAAGTCTGAATAGAGAGTTTCTGAATACAAATGAATATTCAAATTTATGGATAAGTCTCAAAATATATTCAATTTAAGTGTTCAACATTCTTAGATTAAAAGGAAAGGAAAGATCTGATTACCTTCATAAACAAAACTATCAGAAAGCCACAAGGTTCATCCACTACTTACATCATCAATGTCTTCATCATCATCTCCAATGTCATCAAACTGGATTTCGTCATCATCTCCAGCACCAAAGGTATCTGTTTCATTAATTTTTGCTAAAAACACAGTAACAATACACTCATATATATAAAAATCAAGATGTTACTAGGTGGATTGCCTACTAAAATAAATAATACTGAAACAATAAAGAATACTAAAACACTGAACTATACAAGAAGACTCTTGTAAGTAGTCTTCAACTCAACCATTTCATTCCAAGAAAAATCTTCCTAATCTTCCTACAAACAACTCATCACACAAAGCAAATTCACATTGAAACCTCCAGAAGTTCACAGCAAAGTCATTACAATGAAGAGTATATGCACTATAATTTTATTTTGTTCAAAAAAATAGAAGTAAGGCAGACTGGCTCTAATTACACTAAGTAGCTATTATATTTCTGAAGTTTGCTTCAAAAAGGGCCTGTACACATGTTAACAACTTACCCTTGGCACGTATAAACTTCTCCTAAGATAAGAACATCCACTTCACCAACCATTGGATCACTAACCAAATGAGTGTAACCACTGGATAGACTTACCAAATCAGTCAGAAAAACTTTCAAATCATGCTTATTCCTAAACAACAAAAGTAACAAAGTATTGATCTGATTCCCAGATATCTTAGTATTTCTTAAAAGGCCAATAATTTCATCAGAATTTTCATGCTTATTCAAAAATCTCATAATTTTATAATAAAATGCGATGGAGTGAAGTAAATCAAATCAAAAAGCTTCCAAGTTTAAAATGTGAGCTTATTATATTGTCTCTTTTATGTTATTAGAAATTTACTTTAATCTTTTCAAGTTTACTACAGTAAGAATGCAATGCTTTTGACTTTAAGAAATAAAAGGAGTATATGTTAAAAACACACACACCCCACAAAACTCTCTGGGATAGTACTATGCTAAGTTAAACTGAACATTGTTTTCTATAAAAATCAATACAAGTACCATAACTGTTGCCCTCATTTAGCTGAAGACAGATCATCTCTTAAGAACCGTTTAAAACACTGTAACTAATATATACTTTTAATAGATATTATATACAAGTCCAGAGTTTCTAAACTTTTACACTACCCACCAAAAGAACATTTATTAGGAAGAGAATTCAATTTATTACTAAGTTATTAATATTTTGAAGGATATACATACTTAAAGCTAATTTAAGCACATATGCAAAAAACATGTGACAGAATTCTGTCAAAACTGCTTAACCTAAACACTAACAAGCTAATATTACTGTAAGACAGGGAAATATAATAACTTTAGCATTAATTACCATGTTCTGGAAGCTCGCCATAAGCCTTCAGACTTCTAGCTTCATCTGCATTGTACTTTAAAATTACATCAGCTTTGTTATCCTTGGAGAATAACAAGTAACCAACAAAACCGGTTATGCCAAAATATCGTCAGTTGTCTCATAAATTACTTTCTAATTAAACACACTAAGAGAAAGCTCACTGTTCTGCTACAAATACTGTTTTTCTTCACCTTCCCTCTATCTTCTTAAAAAAAAAAACCCTCCTCAAGAAATTTGCATGCAAATAATGAATAGCCTAGAAAAATTACTTATAGAATTCACTTTAATAAAATAAAGAGAAAAAAGGGGGGCGGGGAGGAAAGAAAAAGTAGAAAAAGATGCAATGTGGTCCTTGGCCACACTATAATTCAAACTGCAAGTGGTATTATTACCCAAGAAAATTAATAAGCCTTTCTATAAACAGTGGTTCTTAGGGTAGCTTGCGTATTAGAATTGTTTGTGGAACTTTAGAAAGATAACCCTATCTCCTGAAAATTGACAGACCTGAGGTAAAGTCCAAAAATCTGTATTTACAAAGCTCTTTTGGGTGTTTCTGATGCAAATATCCCTGAGAACTACTGACCTAAAATGTTCACATTTCTCTTTAAAGAATCTGAGTCATTTACAGAAGAAAAAATGAGTTTGAATGCTGATAATTAACCTAGAAAAGACCTAAAGAAAGGCAACTGAAATCATCACAGTGATGCAACTGCAATGTAATATAAACCAACACTTCTAAAAGTGTAATGTGGGCCCCGGAGGAAGATGGCGGAAGAGTAAGACGCGGAGATCACCTTCCTCCCCACAGATACATCAGAAATTCATCTACACGTGGAACAACTCCTACAGAACACCTACTGAATGCTGACAGAAGAGCTCAGACCCCCCAAAAGGCAAGAAACTCCCCACATACCTGGGTAGGACAAAAGAAAAAAGAATAAACAGAGACAAAAGGATAGGGACGGGACCTGCACCAGTGGGAGGGAGCCGTGAAGGAGGGAAGGTTTCCACACACTACAAGCCCCTTCGCGGGCGGAGACTGCAGGTGGCGGAGGGGGAAAGCTTCGGAGTAGCGGAGGAGAGCACAGCAACAGGGGTGCGGAGGGCAAAGCGGAGAGATTCCGAAACAGAGGATCGGTGCCCTCAGGCACACACCAGCCCGAGAGGCTTGTCTGCTCGGCCGCCGGGGTGGGCGGGGCTGGGAGCTGAGGCTCGGGTATCGGGTTTCAGTCGGAGCGCAGGGAGAGGACTGGGGCTGGCGGCAGGAAGAGAGCCTGAAGGGGTTAGTGCACCACGGCTAGCCCGGAGGGAGTCCAGGGAAAGGGTCTGGAGCTGCCGAAGAGGCAAGAGACTTTTTCCCCTTTTGTTTCCTGGTGCGCGAGGAGAGGGCATTAAGAGGCCTGCTTGGGGAAGCGCCGGAGAAGGGCGCGAGCCGCGGCTAAAGGCGCGGACCCCGGAGACGGGCGTGGGACGCTGGGGCTGCTGCTGCCGCCGCCGCGGGGCCTGTGTGCGAGCGCGGGTCACTGTCCGCCCCGCCTTCCAGGGGGCCTGTGCACCCCGCCACTGCCGGGGTCCCGGGACCCGGGGACGGCTTTCCCGGGAAAGCGCACGGAGCGCCTCGGTCTGGTGCAACGTCACGCCGGCCTCTGCCGCCGCAGGCCCGCCCCACACTGCGCGCCCCTCCCTCCCCTCTGCCTGAGTGAGCCAGAGCCCCCGAATCAGCGGCTCCCTTAAACCCGTCCTGTCTGAGCGAAGAACGGACGCCCTCCGGCGACCTACGCGCAGAGGCGGGGCCAGGTCCAAGGCTGAGAACCGGGAGCTGTGAGAGCAGAGAAGAGACAGGGAAATCTCTCTGTGCAGCCTCAGAGGCAGCGGATAAAGGAGGCAGCGGATTAAAGCTCCACGGTACACTTGATGTGCCCTGCGTCTGTGGAGTGCATGAATGGACAGCGAATCATCCCAAATTGAGGAAGTGGACTTTGAGGACAAGATTTAAGACTTTCCTCCCTTTTCCTCTTTTTACAACGAATTATCCCAAATTGAGGAGGTGGACTTGGAGAGCAAGATTTTTGATTTTTCCCCCTGCTCTCTTTTTGTGAATGTGTATGTGTATGCTTCTGTGTAAGATTCTCTCTGTATAGCTTTGCTTCCACCATATGTCCCAGGGTTCTATCTGTCCGTATTTTTTTTATAATTACTTTCTAATTTTAATAACGCTACTATATTTTATACTTTATTCTATTTTACTTTACCTGCTCTTTCTTTTTCTCCTAACTTCCCTTCCTCCCTCCCTCCCTCTGCCCCTCCTTTCCTTCTTTCTCTCTTTTCCTTCCTCCCTCCCTCCCTTCTTCCTTTCACTCCTTCTTTTTCTTTCCTTCCTCCCTCCCTCCCTCTCTCCCTCCTGTCTTTCTTTCCTTCCTCCCTCGCTCCCACCCTTCTTCCTTTCACTTTCTTTTTCTTTCCTTCCTCCCTCCCTCCCTCCTTTCTTTCTTTGCTTCCTCCCTTCCTCCCTTCTTCCATTCACTCTTCCTTTTTCTTTCATTCCTCCCTCCCTCCCTCCTTTCTTCCTTCCTTTCTTTCCTTCTTCCTTTCTTTCACTCTCTCTTTCTTTCTTCTACTAATTCTTTCTTTCTACTTTTTCTCCCTTTTATTCTGAGCTGGGTAGATGAAAGGCTCTTGGTGCTGCAGCCAGGAGTCAAGGCTGTACCTCTGAAGTGGGAGAGCCAACTTCAGGACACGGGTCCACAAGAGACCTCCCAGCTCCACATAATATCAAGCAGTGAAAATCTCCCAGAGATCTCCATCTCAACACCAGCACCCAGCTTCAGTCAACGACCAGCAAACTACAGTGCTGGTCACCCTATGCAAAGCAACTAGCAAGGCAGGAACACAACCCCACCCATTAGCAGAGAGGCTGCCTAAAAGCATAATAAGGCCACAGTCACCCCAAAACACACCACCAGACGTGGACCTGTCCACCAGAAAGACAAGATCGAGCCTCAACCACCAGAACACAGGAACTAGCCCCCCCCCCCCCCACCAGAAAGCCTACACAACCTACAGAAACAACCTTAGCCACTGGGGACAGACACCAAAAACAACAGGAACTATGAATCTGCAGCCTGCAAAAAGGAGACCCCAAACACAGTAACATAAGCAAAATGAGAAGACAGAAAAACACACAGCAGGTGAAGGAGCAAGATATAAAACCCTACCAGACCTAACAAATGCAGAGGTAATTGGCAGTCTACCTGAAAAAGAATTCAGAATAATGATAGTAAAGATGATCCAAGATTCTATTTCCAAGACCCAAACTGTTGGAAATAGAATAGACAAAATGCAAGAAACAGTTAACAAGGACCTAGTAGAACTAAAGATGAATCAAGCATCGATTAAAAACACAATAATGAAATGAAAAATACTTTAGATGGGATCAATAGCAGAATAACTGAGGCAGAAGAACGGATAAGTGAGGTGGAAGATAAAATAGTGGAAATAACTGCTGCAGAGCAAAATAAAGAAAAAGGAATGAAAAGAACAGAGGACAGTCTCAGAGACCTCTGGGACAACATTAAACACACCAACATTCAAATTATAGGGGTTCCAGAAGAAGAAGAGAAAAAGAAAGGGACTGAGAAAATATTTGAAGAGATTATAGTTGAAAACTTCACTAATATGGGAAAGGAAATAGTTCATCAAGTACAGGAGGCACAGAGAGTGTCTTACAGAATAAATCCAAGGAGAAATACGCCAAGACACATATTAATCAAACTGTCAAAAATTAAACACAAAGAAATCATATTAAAAGCAGCAAGGGAAAAACAACAAATAACACACAAGGGAATCCCCATCAGGTTAAGAGCTGATCTCTCAGCAGAAACTCTACAAGCCAGAAGGGAGTGGCAGGACATAATTAAAGTGATGAAGGAGAGAAACCAAGATTACCCTACCCAGCAAGGATCTCATTCGGATTTGATGGAGAAATTAAAACCTTTACAGACAAGCAAAAGCTGAGAGTTCAGCACCACCAAACCAGCTTTACAACAAATGCTAAAGGAACTTCTCTAGGCAAGAAACACAACAGAAGGAATATACCTACAATAATGAACCCAAAGCAATTAAGGAAATGGGAATAGGAACATACATATCGATAATTACCTTAAATGTAAATAGACTAAATGCTCCCACCAAAAGACACAGATTGGCTGAATGGATACAAAAACAAGACCCATATATATGCTGTCTACAAGAGACCCACTTCAGACCCAGAGACACATACAGATTGAAAGTAAGGGGATGGAAAAAGATATTCCATGCAAATGGAAATCAAAAGAAAGCTGGGAGTAGCAATTCTTGTATCAGACAAAATAGACTTTAAAATAAAGACTATTAGAAGAGACAAAGAAGGACACTACATAATGATCAAGGGATCGATCCAAGAAGAAGATAAAACAATTGTAAATATTTATGCACCCAACATAGGAGCACCTCAATACATAAGGCAAATACTAACAGCCATAAAAGGGGAAATCGACAGTAACACACTCATAGTAGGGGACTTTAACAACCCACTTTCACCAATGGACAGATCATCCAAAATGTAAATAAATAAGGAAACACAAGCTTTAAATGACACATTAAACAAGATGGACTTAATTGATATTTATAGGACATTCCATCCAAAAACAACAGAATACACATTTTTCTCAAGTGCTCATGAAACATTCTCCAGGATAGATCACATCTTGGGTCACAAATCAAGCCTTGGTAAATTTAAGAAAATTGATATTGTATCAAGTACATTTTCCAACCACAATGCTATGAGACTAGACATCAATTACAGGAAAAGATCTGTAAAAAATACAAACACATGGAGGCTAAACAATACACTACTCAATAACGAAGTGATCAGTGAAGAAAAGAGGAAATTTAAAAATACCTAGAAACAAATGACAATGGAGACACGACGACCCAAAACCTATGGGATGCAGCAAAAGCAGTTCTAAGGGAGAAGTTTATAGCAATACAATCCCACCTTAAGAAACAGGAAACATCTCGAGCAAACAACCTGACCCTGCACCTAAAGCAATTAGAGAAAGAAGAACAAAAAACCCCCAAAGCTAGCAGAAGGAAAGAAATCATAAAGATCAGATCAGAAATAAATGAAAAAGAAATGAAGGAAACGATAGCAAAGACAATAAAACTAAAAGCTGGTTCTTTGAGAAGATAAACAAAATTGATAAACCATTAGCCAGACTCATCAAGAAAAAAAGGGAGAAGACTCAAATCATAGAATTAGAAATGAAAAAGGAGAAGTAACCACTGTCACTGCAGAAATACAAAAGATCATGAGAGATTACTACAAGCAACTCTATGCCAATAAGATGGACAACCTGGAAGAAATGGACACATTCTTAGAAATGCACAACCTGCCAAGACTGACTCAGGAAGAAATAGAAAATATGAATAGACCAATCACAAGCACTGAAATTGAAACTGTGATTAAAAATCTTCGAACAAACAAAAGCCCAGGACCAGATGGCTTCACAGGCGAATTCTGTCAAACATTTAGAGAAGAGCTAACACCTATCCTTCTCAAACTCTTCCAAAATCTAGCAGAGGGAGGAACACTCCCAAACTCATTCTACGAGGTCACCATCACCTTGATACCAAAACCAGACAAGGATGTCACAAAGGAAGAAAACTACAGGCCAATATCACTGATGAACATAGATGCAAAAATCCTCAACAAAATAATAGCAAACAGAATCCAACTGCACATTAAAAGGATCAAACACCATGATGAAGTGGAGTTTATTCCAGGAATGCAAGGATTCTTCAATATACACAAATCAATCAATGTGATACACCATATTAACAAGTTGAAGGAGAAAAACCATATGATCATCTCAATAGATGCAGAGAAAGCTTTTGACAAAATTCAACACCCATTTATGATAAAAACCCTGCAGAAAGTAGGCACAGAGGGAACTTTCCTCAACATAATAAAGGCCATATATGACAAACCCACAGCCAACATTGTCCTCAATGGTGAAAAGCTGAAACCATTTCCACTAAGATCAGGAACAAGACAAGGCTGCCCACTCTCACCACTCTTATTCAACTTAGTTTTGGAAGTTTTAGCCACAGCAATCAGAGAAGAAAAGGAAATAAAAGGAATCCAAATTGGAAAAGAAGAAGTAAAGCTGTCACTGTTTGCAGATGACATGATACTATACATAGAGAATCCTAAAGATGCTACCAGAAATCTACTAGAGCTAATCAATGAATTTGGTAAAGTAGCAGGATACAAAATTAATGCACAGAAATCTCTGACATTCCTGTACACTAATGATGAAAAATCTGAAAATGAAATCAAGAAAACACTCCCATTTACCATTGCAACAAAAAGAATAAAATATCTAGGAATAAACCTACCTAAGGAGACAAAAGACCTGTGTACAGAAAATTATAAGACACTGATGAAGAAATTAAAGATGATACAAATAGATGGAGAGCTATACCATGCTGCTGGATTGGAAGAATCAATATTGTGAAAATGACTCTACTACCCAAAGCAATCTACAGATTCAATGCAATCCCTATCAAACTACCACTGGCATTTTTCACAGAACTAGAACAAAAACTTTCACAATTTGTTTGGAAAAACAAAAGACCACGAATAGCCAAAGCAATCTTGAGAACGAAAAACGGAGCTGGAGGAATCAGGCTCCCTGACTTCAGACTATACTACAAAGCTACAGTAATCAAGACAGTGTGGTACTGGCACAAAAACAGAAAGATCAATGGAACAGGATAGAAAGCCCAGAGATAAACCCACTCACATATGGTCAACTTATCTTTGATAAAGGAGGCAGGAATGTACAGTGGAGAAAGGACAGCCTCTTCAATAAGTGGTGCTGGGAAAACTGGACAGGGACATGTAAAAGTATGAGATTAGATCATTCCCTAACACCATACACAAAAATAAGCTCACAATGGATTAAAGACCTAAATGTAAGGCCAGAAACTATCAAACTCTTAGAGGAAAACACAGGCAGAACACTCTATGACATAAATCACAGCACGATCCTTTTGGACCCACCTCCTAGAGAAATGGAAACAAAAACAAAGATAAACAAATGGGACCTAATGAAACTTCAAAGCTTTTGCACAGCAAAGGAAACCATAAAGAAGACCAAAAGACAACCCTCAGAATGGGAGAAAATATTTGCAAATGAAACAACTGACAAAGGATTAATCTCCAAAATTTATAAACAGCTCATGCATCTCAATAGCAAAAAAACAAACAACCCAATCCAAAAATGGGCAGAAGACTTAAATAGGCATTTCTCCAAAGAAGATATACAGACTGCCAACAAACACATGAAAGAATGCTCAACATCATTAATCATTAGAGAAATGAAAATCAAAACTACAATGAGATATCATCTCACACCAGTCAGAATGGCCATCATCAAGAAATCTAAAAACAATAAATGCTGGAGAGGGTGCGGAGAAAAGGGAACACTCTTGCACTGCTGGTGGGAATGTGAATTGGTACAGCCACTATGGAGAACAGTATGGAGGTTCCTTAAAAAACGAAAACTAGAACTACCATAGGACCCAGCAATCCCACTACTAGGCATATACCCTGAGAAAACCATAATTCAAAAAGAGACATGTACCAAAATGTTCATTGCAGCTCTATTCACAATAGCCCGGAGCTGGAAACAACCTAAGTGTCCATCATCGGATGAATGGATAAAGAAAATGTGGCACATATATACAATGGAATATTACTCATCCATAAAAAGAAACGAAACTGAGCTATTTGTAATGAGGTGGATAGACCTAGAGTCTGTCATACAGAGTGAAGTAAGTCAGAAAGAGAAAGACAAATACCGTATGCTAACACATACATATGGAATTTAAAAAAATGTCATGAAGAACCTAGGGGTAAGACAGGAATAAAGACACAGACCTACTTGAGAATGGACTTGAGGATATGCGGAGGGGGAAGGGTAAGCTGTGACAAAGCGAAAGAGAGGCATGGACATATATACACTACCAAACGTAAGGTAAATAGATAGTGGGAAGCAGCCGCAGAGCACAGGGAGATAAGCTCTGTGCTCTGTGACCGCCTGGAGGGGTGGGATGGGGAGGGTGGGAGGGAGGGAGATGCAGGAGGGAAGGGATGTGGGAACAGATGTATATGTATGACTGATTCACTTTGTTATAAAGCAGAAACTAATAAAAAAATAAAAGTGTAATGTGCACAGAAAACACACAGGGATTGTGTTAATATTCTGATACTGACTCAGTAGAGATGAGATTGGGCTAATAACCTGTTAACTTGCTTCCAGATGGTGGTGATGCTGCTACTATCTTTGGATTCCTTTGAGTAGCAAGGATATGTAATTATTCGCAAAAGATTAAGAATCAGAAGAGCTGTTTGTAGCTACCACATTAATGTTAGAATATTTATCCCTTAAGAATTGTGGTTTCACTGTCCACAAAACAGAGAATTAAACTGGGAATTAATAATTGTTCTCTCTGGGCTTCCCTGGTGGTGCAGTGGTTGAGAGTCTGCCTGCTAATGCAGGAGACACGGGTTCAAGCCCTGGTCTGGGAAGATCCCACATGCCGTGGAGCGACTGGGCCCATGTGCCACAACTACTTAGCTTGAGCGTCTGGAGCTTGTGCTCCGCAACGAGAGAGGCCGTGACAGTGAGAGGCCTGCGCACCGCGATGAAGAGTGGTCCCTGCTCACTGCAAGTAGAGAAAGCCCTCGCACAGAAACGAAGACCCAACACAGCCAAAAATAAATAAATGAATAAAACAAAAATTGTTCTCTCCACTTTTGGGGTTTATATAAAGTTAAACCAAGGAAATGGACATGAAAATGATACATTTTTATGGACAGATTACAAGTTTTTATGATAGAATATTAAAAAAGAAAGGACTATTAATGTATGATCCAGTTCATAAAAATAGATACAAGAAGCAAATTCAGTAAAGTTTCAGGTTATAAAGTCAACACAAAAATCAGTTATGTCTGTATAAACTAGCAATGAACTATCTAAAAAAGAAATCAAAAGAATCTCATTTACAATAGCATCGAACACAAATACTCAGAAATAAATTTAACCAAGGTCGTAAAAGATCTATACACTGACAACTATAAGATACTGATGAAAAAAACTGAAGACACAAATAAACGGAAATGTAACCCATGTTCTTGAACTGAAATAATTAATACTAGTAAAGTGTCCATATTACCCAAAGTAATTTACAGATTCAACGTAATTCCTATAAAAATTTCAGTGGCATTTTTTTTCACAGATAAAGTTATATGGAACCATAAACACTCCAAATAGCCAAAGCAGTCTTGAGAAAGTACAAAGCTGGAGGCACGGCACTTCCTGATTTCAAAATACAGTTGTCAAAACAGTAAGGTACTGGCATTAAAACAGTCCTGTTGACTAATGGAAGAGAATTGAGAACCGAGCAATAAAATTTTGCAAAAATGGTCAACTAATTCTTAACAAGGGAACCAAGACAACACAGTGTAGAAAAGACACTCTTCAATAAATAGGATTGGGAAAACTGAATACTTAAATGAAATTGGACCCCTTTCTTACACCAAAAGCTGCCTGAAATTAACCTGAAATAGATCAAAGACTTAAACACAAGACGGGAGGCCATAAAACTACTGAAAGAGAACAGAGAAAAGGTACTTGATATTTATCTTGGCAACTGTTTTTTGGATATGACACCAAAGGCATAAGCAACAAAAGCAAAAAACCAACAAGTGGAACTACATCACTCTAAAAAGCTTTTGCACAGCAGAGGAAATCATCAACGAAATTAAAAGACAACCTACTAGATACGAGAAAATATTTGCAAATGATATGACCAAAAAGGGATTAATACCCAACATATATAAATCCTGCCATTTGCAACAACATGGATGAACCTGGAGGGCAGTATGCTAAGAGAAATAAGTCAGATAGAGAAAGACAAATACTGTATGATCTTACTCATATGTGGAATCTGGGCTGTGCATAAACTCATCAAGGATCTGGAAAGGTCCTAATCTCCCAGCTCCGAGTGACCCTGAAATTCTGCACAAGCATGAAATTAAGACTAAGAGTATTACTGCCTGGCTGAGCATTATGCCACAACATGCACCGACTCCATATGCAAAAGCTGGGAGGCTTACTGGTTTTAATGAAATCTCACACATGGGCTGTTTGCTAAGATAACCAAGCATTCAGTGACCACACACAAGAAAAAGATACAGACCATACAGAATGTGTTTCAGAAAAATCCCTCAACAAACAACAGCAAGAACAAACCCTGCAAGAAGAAATCTGATTTCCAGTCTTGCCACATTATATTTGCATTTTCTAGTTTTCAACAAAAAAATTATCAGACACACAAAGAAATAGGAAAGGGTGGTCACACACAAGACGTCATTACTAACTGGTGCTGAGAAAACCCAGAAGTTTTACTTAACAAAGACTGTACATCAGTTACTATAAGTAGAGTTAAAGAACTAAAAGAAACCATGTCAAAAAAACTTTCTCAGAATATTTCACTAAATAGAGAGAATCAAGAGATACGGATTACTTAAAAAAATAAAAATTATGGCGATGAAAAGTATGTTAATTGACCTCAAAATGCCTCTTTCAATCACAAACAGAACAATCACGTAAAAAATCAACAAGGAAGAAGAAGACTGAAAGTTTACAAACCAGTTAGACCCAACAGATATCTATGAAAAACTTGACCTGATAACAGAATAGAGACAGCAATCATTTCACTCACAACGTAATTAAACACAGGTGATGGGTGCCATAGAAATCAGATGGATTTCAGACTCACAATGCATATACAGTCTAAAGGCTGACATCATAGAGGGTAACTATCATGTTCTTTTCTAAGTGTTCATCTCAAATTCATAACATACGCTTAAAAAAGTTTGTACTGTAACTACTGAGTGCATGTCTTATCTTTCTACTATACAATTGTAAAAACCCTTTTGGAGATTGGAAGGTTTGACTTATTCAGCTGCATCATCTAGAATAGTGGTTTACCAAACTTGGACTTGAGACCTTTAAACTTTAAAATAATATAATAATTGGGACCCCGACATTAAAATTATTAAATTTTTGTTTTGACGAGTAAGAACACGAATAAAAATCACCATCATATACCTCCATCATATACTACTGTTCTTATTTCACAAAAGGTAATTAAAAAATATATATTTAACAAGCAAAATGGAGGGGAGTTCCCCGGTGGTGCAGAGGTTAGTACTCAGCACTTTCACTGCAGTAGCATGGGTTCAATCCCTCGTCAGGGAATTAACAGCCTGAAAGCTGCAGCATAGCCAAGAAAAAAAAAAAGGAAAGGAAAATGGATAATTTAGCTGTGTGAAAAACACCATACAAAACGTGCACATCTTCTCATTTCACTACAGAACAGTGAAAAAATCAGCCTGCACCAATAAATATTTCACTGACTGACATTTGGGAACCATAACCCCTGAATACCTAGCACAATGCCTAGAATACAACTGAACATTAAATGAATGAGGACACGGCACTTCCCTGGTGGTGCAGTGGCTAAGATTCTGTGCTCCCAATGTAGGTGGCCGGGTTCGACCCCTGGTGAGGGCACTAGATCCCACGTGGCATAACTAAGAGTTTGCGTGCCGCAACTAAAAAAGATCCTGCATGCCACAACCGAGATCCCCCACGTGGCAACAAAGATCCCACCTGCCACAACTAAGACCCGATGCAGCCAAATAAAATATAAATAAATATTTTAAAAATAATAATAATAATAAATAATAATAATAATAATAATAATTTAAAAAATAAATGAATGAGGACAGAATGATGGTCTATGGTATTTATCCAAAATTATAAGAGAATATTTACTGCACATGATATTTAAAATAAAAACAGTACTAACCAGTCTTCCCACAAAATATATGTATCATTCATCAGTCATGGGAATTATTCCAAACAAGGTATATCCTATAGTCTTGAATACAATTGGACCTTAATAAATTTTGATGACAGAATGGTGAGAAGTCATAATTGGCTAGGACTGCTTAAATATGCTTTTATTGCATCTTCTAAATATTAACGACTTACTAAATACAACGGCACTACAAATTTAAATGTGATTGTTACCTGATAGTCTCGAAGACCAACCAATATAATGTCTGAGGTATTTATCCAAACCTATAAAGAAAATTTACTGTATATTATATTTAAAATAAAAACAAATAATAGAGTGCAATGTTAAACCATTCTTCCTACAAAAAATATGTACTATTCACCCAGTGTGGAAAATGTATTTACTAGGAAATAGGGAAAAACTATAGAATATAGTATACTGTGGGGGTGTGTGTGTACACATGCGTGTGTGAGATAGACTCTAGATATAGTTACAGTACATTAAGAAAAAGCTATAGTATACAGTTCGTGTGAAATTTTCTATTTTAGGATGTTAAAAATACATAATTATTTTATTTCAACCACCTGAGAGTTTAAAAATTACAAAAACATAATTGTCAGGTAAATGAAACTTTTAATCACTCCGGAGATATTTAATTATTTAACATATATGAAACATCAGTCACCTACACAAATACAGCCATCCAGTCACTAAGCTACATAAATACAGGACCAAATCCCACCTGGAAAAGAATGACTTAACAGACCAAATATATTTTTTAAATAAAAAAATTAGAGTTGAAGGAACTTTTAAACAATGTGATCAATAAATCCGCCTGAACTACTAAAAACTATGATCTAACATGTTCCAAATTTTCCTAATATCATGTACAGCTGTTTCCCCCAAACCAAAATCTTAACCAAGGAACACATACTATATTTAATTAGCAATTACTTTAGTCTCCTTTAATCTTTAAACAATTCTCCAGCTTTTTTTCTTTCTTTCATGGCATAACATTTTTTTAAGAGTCTACATCATCTGTTTTATAGACTGAATCTGTCTAATTGTTTCCTCAATAGTATACATTTCTGGCATAAATCCAATATAGGTGAAGCAAATAATTCCTTGTAAATATAATTCTCTATTATGAAAGTTATCACGGATCTTCTATAATTTTATGTATTTAGATTGCCATATAAATCACTATTTTTGAAGTCTTCGGGAACTCACAAAAATGAGTCGCTTGGCCCATATATTATCTAAAGCAGAGACAATTTTTTAAAAGGTAAATTTTGTATTAAAGTAAAATAAATCTCCATACCTACCTTTTTTCTCAATTTTCCTCTTATATGACATAACCTCTTCACACCATCAAAACACATTGCTTCCAATCTTCCATTTCCCAGCATTTTGATTACCTGAGCATATTCTTAGGGAGGAAAAAAAACAAAAGAAAACACTGTAAAATACTATTTAATTTTTCTTAAAATGTAACAATTGATAGTAAGTTGGTAACTTCACTTTTACTGCTAACTTTGGATCAAACCGTAATTTTTTTAAAAAGAAAGAAGGCTTGTTCAGTGAAAAATTTAAAGTATTCTACCATGTGAGAGCTGTGTGAAGGAGACATATAATAATCTTATCCAAGAAAATGAGAGCACACTTCATCTGTTGAACCATTTCTATAGCCTCTTCCAGCTATGCTTATATACTTTACCCTCTTATTTTTGGAGCAAATAAAAACCTACAGAAGTCAAGTAATTTATCCAAGATCACCATTTCCATGACAAATTATCTCTGTTATTAGGAATACTTTAATTATCTACTCATTTTGAGCAAATCAGTTCAGGCTTGGTCCTCATGACTGCATGCTCTACCTTTAGACATCAAAGTGGCTCATTCCACATTGCACACTATAATGCTGACTTATGAACCTCTCACATTTGAATAATAGCCAAATCTTGGCCCTCGTACCGCAAAAAAAAAAAAAAGAGGCCACCTGATTCTACTGCCACTTGAAAACACTGATATAAGCATTAGCCAGTATGGGGCAATCTCTTCTAGATTTAAATGACAAAAGCAGGCATGGGAGTAAGGATAAAGAAACAGGTAATTAATATAAAACCTTCACACTACTTAATTTCTTCCTAAGGGCTAACATCACAGAGACCCTAGACTATTTATAATTACACTGAGACGTAAATGAGATCTACACTGTGGGGCTGATAAGTTGAGTCCCTTTTACCACAGGCCAATGAACCTAGCTTTACTACTCAGCAGTTCTTCAACATGGGAGAAAATGAGAGAGAAAAGAATTTTAAAATTGGCCCTGAAAACAAACTTTTAATGTAAGGAGACACTATGAAGGCTAAGTAACTGATTATCTTTAGCCAGACAACATGTTTCATATAATTAATAAAGATGCTGATTTTCTAGTGGCTTTCAGTATGGCATGAATAACTACACAGTTTTTTTTATGAAGTCCTGGAAATTACTAAAACAAATGTAGAAATGTGAATGTAGATTATACACTGAGTCAGCAATATCCAGTAGAATTTTTCCATTGAGGAATAATTATCTATCTGAATTGAACAATATGTTCATTGATAGCTCAATATTTAATTTCAATTCATTTCAATAGCCACACATGGCTAGTGGCTACCATAAAAAACAGTACTTACTAAATAACAGTAAAATCTTAAGGTTAAATTTCTAGCGACCAGTCTACTGTAGTCATGCTGGAGAAAGCCCTTGTTCTTAGGAGATATATGCTAAGGTATTTAGAGCTAAAGTCTGTAACTGTATATAACTATATCTGCTTATAAGAAAGTTAAAAAAGTTAGTAAACATTTTCATGTACATATACAAAGGGAAACTAAATATACAAAGAAAACTTTTAAAACTAGCAAATTTAGGTAAAGAATAGATGGGAGTTTGGTGTACTCATATTCCAACTTTTCTTTTAAAAGGAAAAAAGTACTTTAGTCAATTTATTTTACTCATTTTTAATTTTAGTCTGCACTTACTTAAAAAGTCAGTCAACAATTATCAGTTGTTTTATTAAATTTTATGATCGTGTGCTAGTGGCACTGGAGTAGTGAGGGTCTGATCGTCTTGGGATGTATTTGTCATACTCTACTGAATAATAACATTACCCACTATTACACCAGAGTAGGAAATTTTCAGTGCTGGCAGCCAGCCTTACTCTGCTCTAAATCCTGAAATTCACTCTCACTTATATCATGCTTTTCCACATAGAACAAAGAAAACTATGTTTACAGAAATGCCACCAATTAATCCTCTATCAGAAATAGTATACAATGGGTTATTCAATAGACAAATTCTGAAGAAGTATGGGGTATTATAAATGAAGAAAAGCAACTCTTCAGGATTGTGACTAAGATCCATTTTAGGTTAAAGACTGAAATCCACATTATCAAATAAAGACATTAATAACTCCAAAATTCTTACCTTGTCCATCTTCTTTAAACACTAACTCTCTTTTTTCAGATTCATTCTCATTCTTACCCCTGCGCCTGTTTTTACCTCCTTTACCTAATTGATTTAAAAAGTGAATTAAAAATTAAGTGTAATTATTTATATATCTTACAAACTAAACTTGAAACAAGCTAAAATAAGACTTTAAACTTTATAAAAACACAGAAGTAAAAAAAATTATCATTTAAAGAGCAGTACAATATTAAGAGAACTCTAAGTAAGATTTTTAAAATTTAACCTAATTTGGTTACCCAATAGTTACAGTCCGTCAAAGGTTTTCTTTTAACTTACTGACATTTAGATTTGGATTTTTCTGATATAAAACTACTTCTTATATGGAAGTATAGAGGACAAAAATCCCATTACCAGGGATAACTATTAACATTTTATCATCCATGCTTTCAAATTAAAATTGTATTCCGTATAGTCTCTTCTAAAATTTATTTTAATCCCACTCAATAATTTGTTTTGCATGACTTTTCATGTCAATTGAACAATAGACTAAGATGAACATTTTAACAGAGTAAACTTAATTCCTTATTTTGGTTACTTCTAATGCTTTACTGTTATTTCATAAGGCTGAGTTGAGGTTATCCTAAAAACAAGCACCACAGGGTAAATGTATAGAAGTAGATTTCCAGGATAAAGGTTATTTATCCTCCTCCTTAGATTTCTGATGAAGTATATTCATTTATACTACCATCAGCAAAGAAGGACTATTATCTAGCCCTCTGCTACAACCATACCATGCTAAAGATTTAAAATCATACTTAACTGTACTTTTGAATTTTTGCTTTCACTAAAATTGAATGTGTTTGACTATAACATTAACTTTATTTCCTTGTGAAACTTTCTACTACATAATCAAGGAATTAGGCTACTTCTTCATAGCATTTTATTCCCATTCCAAAACCTAGGCAAGAGCACCCATTTCCAATAGATGGGAGAAAGGCTGTGACAGATATTAATAAGGGAACCGTGGCAAGAGTTTAAAACAAAAATCCCAAACAGAATTTAAAATGTGCATCTGGTACTGTAAAAACTTGCATCTATCTTTTTGAATGCACCCTCGACCTCCTTGGGCAGCCTCACATTGCTGTGCTATACTAAAATGTGGGTGGTCTTCACAATTCCCTGACTTATCTGGATTCACTCTCCTATACATTAAGGACACATCATTCAAAAGGGAAAAAAGTGTTTATTTCAAGATATAAAACATGCCAGAACTTCAAAATACACTGGAAGCTCCGTTAGGACAAGGGTAATACCTGCTTTGCTTACTTAGTTATATCACAGTTTGCCAGTTTTTCACATTAACCAAGAGTAGCTCCTATATTATTAAATGAGTGAAAATTTTAAAATCGTATGTCCTTAGTTTGGCATAATACTTCAATAAAATGTAGATTTCCTGGAAGTATTAAAAAATAAAAAAAAAGAGGGTCCTCCCTAGTGGTGCAGTGGTTAAGAATCCGCCTGCCAGTGCAGGGTTCATGGGTTCAATCCCTGGTCCGCGAAGATCCCAAATGCCACAGAGAAACTAAGCCTGTGCACCACAACTACTCACTCTGTGCTCTAGAGCCTGCGAGCCACAACTACTGAGCCCACACGCCACAACTACTGAAGCCCGTGGTCTCTAGGGATTGCAGGCTGCAACTACTGAGCCTGCATGCTCCAACTACCGAACCCATGTGCCTAGAGCCGATGCTCTGCAACAAGAGAAGCTACCACAGTGAGAAGACGGCGTACCACAATGAAGAGCAGCCCCCACTCACTGCAACTAGGGAGCCCGCGAGCAGCCACGAAGACCCAACACAGTCAGAAATAAAACACAACAAAATAAATTTTTTAAAAAAGAAGAAAAAAGTGAGGTCTTTATAGGGTAGGAGCATCCTACCCCAAATGTTCTTCTTACGTGGGTCAGAGGATGTGTGTGTGTGGTTTTTTTTTCTGATTTAAGAATGGATTTCTAAGATTTCTAAAGAAAACAAGCCACATGAGTAAAGCAAAAGTTATTCAACATATGGTCCAAAGTAATTGTATATCTTTACTTGGGTAACCTTCACTGACACTACATTCACAGGGCTTTTGAATTTTCAAATGAAGAAAAATATCTATATAGTTTTATTTCTACATTACTAAACTTCACCTCAAAAATTCAGGAGTCCTAACAACAGGTTTCAACTAAGTAACCTAGAAAATAACATATTGGTTTTACATACAGAGATTGAAACATCAATTTCAGGATGATTATCTCCAGAAAGAGAGGAAGAAAGGAGATTTCAGAGAGGTACACAGATGGTTTTAACTGAAGGTATGTTGTAATTCTTAAATTCAGAAGTATAATTTCCAGGAGTTTAGTCTATATTTATTAACCATACCTTAAAAACCCCTTATTTTACTATCAAGTAGTAAAATCCATTTAAAATTGGCTTTTGAAAGAATTGAGAATACAACAATATATTGTATTCAGTACAGATACTGAATATTTCAATATCAGTATTGATACTGAAAGATAGTACATCTTTCTTTCTAAAACTACGTTCAGGCAAATTTCACAGATCTCTTCCTTAAATCAGATGTTGTAAATCAACTCTACTCAAATAAAAATTTCTTTAAAAATTCAGGTGTGATTTGGAGATATTCTCTGATGTGATCCTACTTAGGCATCAGTTAGTTAAAAAGTCCTACAGTAGGAGGGAACTTATTATCTAAGTTCCTAAGGATGGAGTGAAGCATAGGAAGACAACATTAACAAAAGTTTATTGGACATACAGTAAGTGCCAAGTTGTAGTAATTCAAGATTCATAAAACAGGTATGATTCCCTTTAGAATATACAATCTAGTGAGGGAGGCTGAAACTTCGTTACTAGAAATATGGGTGGAAACAAGGTGTTTATTGAAATGTACTATTATTTGTGAGATAATCATGAATTGTATACATAAGGAAAACACTAGTATAAGCCTTATCTAATTTACTGAACATACGGTTAGAAAGTCAACCCTACTGTTTGCACTGAATAATTAGCAGGAAAACACTTGCTAGAAAAAGAATCTGTGAGCTGGTTTGTGGGCCACAGAGAGCAGTGAACTCAACAGGGCAAGCAAAGAACTGTGACCAAGTATCACAAGTCAAAGTAAGTGGTGACAGCTACAAAGAGAAAATGAAGTAGAATCCGTGGAGCAAGAGGTTAAGTAGAAAGGAGACAGCAGTAGATATGGGTGTCAAGAATGAATAATGAAGGGAGATTTCTTGTGGACTGTGAAATGTGGTGCTATGCTGCCCTCTTTGCCCTTATAGTTTCCTAGGAGGCGCTGTAGAGGGATTAAAAATGACACAACTCAGGTCTCTAAAAAGGAGGACTTCTTTAAGGAGTGACGGTCCGAGTGCTCTGCTTTACTTAGGTTAGGACTACCATTTTGGAAGTTCCAAGCAACGTTATTGTCGAATCTGATAACTCGTGAACGGTTTGCCTCAGAATAAAGAAATATTTACTACCAGTATCTATGTTACGAGAAAAGAAGGCTGAAAACTTTTGTAAATGTATAACATACCTTGTAAACAAGAATGTTCAAGTTTGTGACGGAAGGAGGAAAGTAAACAAGCAGACATGAACCTAAATACGTCACAAGCTTTCGCCTAGTGTTTACTAGCAATGTCTTCACCAACAGTCCACAAAGAGAATACGTACAAAGATTTAATGGTCGCAAAAGCAAGAATCACTGGTTAAAAACTGGTCCTGGTCAGTCCTGGGAACGGCCCAACGCCGGAGAGGCCAGGCGGCCCCGGAGAGGCTCTCCGGGTTCGTGACGCGCCGCTAGTTAGCCTGCCGTGAACCAGGAACAAACTACACTCTGCCGTCTACACGCCCTTAGAATAATGGCGTCGGTTGCACAGCAACGTGAGCCAAGTGGGAGCGAGATAGGAGTAGCTTCCCAGCTCCTGTCCGGACAACAGAGTCCCGCTCAGAGACACCAGCCAAGCACAAGAAGGAAGAACTACCACCGCCGCGAGTCACTGCCGACGACACCAAGCCGAGCAGAACCATGGTTCTCGGAACCCAAGGCGTTACCTTTATTCTTGGGCATTGTGGTAACTGCGACCTCAGCGTTTCCCACTGGGTTCCGGTGTCGGTGGCGCTGCCAGGTAATCCTCCGAGGTGCCAAAAAAAAATTAGTAGTTGCAGCGAGCTCCGCAGGCAGCCACCCTTACTGGCAAGCAAAAGGCTGCGCAGGTGGCTTCACGACTTCCCGATCCCCCAAGCTCGAACGCTCCCCCCGCCCCGCCTGCTGCGCAGGCGTAGCCCACAGCTACTGACTTCCGGCTGCTAGAGGAAGTGAGACACATTGTGGGCGGTTCCAGCAGGAGAATGTGAAACGTTCGGGCGCCAGACTCTGCGCTGACAAGAGGAAGAATCAAGTATAGAGTAGGCCCACGACATTATCCTACTTGGAAATCACCCGAGCTGTCTCCTGCTCTTGAATACACTTCTGCTACTCTGTAATAATTGCCTTTTCCAGAAAATTTCTTGACTGTTAACTTTTACGTTACCTGCCTTCCTTTTCAGAGAAACAAATTCCAGCATGATGCTGCTGTAAGAAGTGTCTGCCTAATCCATGAAAAGGGGTGGGGGAACCGGTGAGAAAAGCGTGTGTGTCTCTCAAAGCGCCCGAACAACAGGGCATAGGTTCAGAGACAGGAACCTCTTGCGGTTCGTTAGAGATCCCACTCCGAAACATTTCAGTGCTCCAAGGCAGGGGCTCTTGGTAGTAGAGGGGTAGAGAACCAAGAGTGTGGCTCCAGTGTCATCTGGGGCTGGAAGCAGGTTCATTCTGAGTGCGGAGAACTGCTTCCCCAAGCTGCTTAACAGGGAGGAGTGGGAAGAGCCCCTGTAGTTCCTCAGAGCTCCATCACTGAGAACTGGGAGGACGTGAAAGGCTGGTTACTGGGTCAAGGTGCCTGAAATGCCTAAATTTACCATCTTTTTTTCAATCTCTGCCCTTGGCAAAAATAGTAGAAACTACAGGGATTTTTTTTTTTTCATTTAGGAGACTTCATTTGCTGGAGTTGAAGATGAAGAAGGTCAGCAGTGCTGCTTTTAGGTGACTTACCTAGAAGGTGAGAGAGCTGGTTTACCAGATTAACTAAATCTGCGGGGACATAGTTTCCCATCCCATCCTGGTCCTTTTTACCACAAGGGGAAACAATCCTTGTTCAGTCCCTTAGTCAACAAGAGTTAAAAGCTACCCAGGTGGAATCAACATTTAAAGGAAGAACAAGAATTCAACAGGAATCTGAAGTCAATTGTCATAATCACGAACAGGTTCATCAGATTTTGTGTGCAAGCCTGAATTTTGTTAAAACTAACAGGCTTTGGAAAAGCCCTAGGAATTTCTCCATGAAGTTGCCTGGTGACTGCCTGAGCCTGATCATATACTAAGTTTGTGAGCTGGTCTCAGATTATAATTTTAGAGACCTTTCTGATTTTGTTCATTTAGCAGTTTTCATCCAGCGTTAGATCTGGCCTGTCCTGATAACAATACGAACAACTAATAAAAAGTTCAGTTTAACTTAATTTCCTTAAAACTGCATTGGGATACAATGGCTCAAAAATTTCCAGAACTAAAATGGAGTGCTTGTTTACATAGTGCTTGTTTTGAAGCTTCTGAACAGTATCAGCAGTCTAAAATTTTCTTTCTGCAAAACAAGATTTTTAAGATTAACTGAGGCAAGGAAATGATAAAGACAGGTAAATTGGTTTCCAAGGCCTCAGGCTCCTCTTCCTTGGCTTCTTTGTCTCAGGCTCTGCCTCCATGCCATCTTCCTCCTTGTCTTGTACCTATGCCTCCCCTATACCCTCAAATCCTCTATACTAATTCTGTTAACCAAACTTCCTTTTTCCCTGAAACTCTCCCCACCCCCTTTTCCTCTGTACCCATCGGAACTTGTCCCTTTAAAATTAAGCCTTCTAAGAATCCAGAAGCTAAACCCTTAATTTCTTATTCTCCCTGGACTAAAGCTGAATTGCAAGCCACAGTCAAAGAGTTTCCTAACATAACCAAAGACTCTCACAGATTTGTTAACGAAATTAACACATTCATTCAAACTTATCAACCTAGTTTCTCTGAATTGTATCAGCTGATCGTGTGCTGTGAAGAGCATGCCCAGCGTCAGATGAAAACCGCTAATTGGGAAAGTCCTCAAACGTCTCTAGACTTACAACTGGGAGATGAGCCCACAAACTTAGTATATGATCAGGCTCAGGCAGTCACCAGGCAACTTCATGGAGAAATTCCTAGGGCTTTTCCAAAGCCTGTTAGTTTTAACAAAATTCAGGCTTGCACACAAAATCTGATGAACCTGTTCGTGATTATGACAATTGACTTCAGATTCCTGTTGAATTCTTGTTCTTCCTTTAAATGTTGATTCCACCTGGGTAGCTTTTAACTCTTGTTGACTAAGGGACTGAACAAGGATTGTTTCCCCTTGTGGTAAAAAGGACCAGGATGGGATGGGAAACTATGTCCCCGCAGATTTAGTTAATCTGGTAAACCAGCTCTCTCACCTTCTAGGTAAGTCACCTAAAAGCAGCACTGCTGACCTTCTTCATCTTCAACTCCAGCAAATGAAGTCTCCTAAATGAAAAAAAAAAAATCCCTGTAGTTTCTACTATTTTTGCCAAGGGCAGAGATTGAAAAAAAGATGGTAAATTTAGGCATTTCAGGCACCTTGACCCAGTAACCAGCCTTTCACGTCCTCCCAGTTCTCAGTGATGGAGCTCTGAGGAACTACAGGGGCTCTTCCCACTCCTCCCTGTTAAGCAGCTTGGGGAAGCAGTTCTCCGCACTCAGAATGAACCTGCTTCCAGCCCCAGATGACACTGGAGCCACACTCTTGGTTCTCTACCCCTCTACTACCAAGAGCCCCTGCCTTGGAGCACTGAAATGTTTCGGAGTGGGATCTCTAACGAACCGCAAGAGGTTCCTGTCTCTGAACCTATGCCCTTTTGTTCGGGCGCTTTGAGAGACACACACGCTTTTCTCACCGGTTCCCCCACCCCTTTTCATGGATTAGGCAGACACTTCTTACAGGAGCATCATGCTGGAATTTCTCCTCCCCAAAACGGAAACTAATTCTAGAATTGGCAGTAGTCATCAAAGTAACCAACCAGGTGAATTAAATGATCCTTTGACATCTTTTATTTGTTCCATCTCTGTCGGTACGAGAGCACATTCTGGAAAAGCTGACCATTTGTCCCTATTGAATCAGCTACCACCTTTCCTACAGGCAAAAGTCTTCAACTGATGTTGGCACAATTTACAGCAAACTTTCCAAAAAGATTCAAATAAACCCTCAATACCTGTTCCCATAAAACGACTTAATAAAGAGGTCCTTCAAAACATAAAGTCCATTACAGAAGACTACAAGACTCAGGATGTTATTATCTCTTGTAATAGCTCCTGTAACACTCTCATATGATGAGTAAGAGAACCTAAGGGACAAGAATGGAGGATTTTTAGGACCTCGGAGCAATGAATAACATTGTTATCCCTTGACACCCTGTGGTTGATACTACGGGGCCCTGTGGGGTTCCGGGGCACAAAGGCCTTTCTGTGTTCCCCATTTCTTGATGACAGGAATTAGGCTTCTTTCAACCTCCACGATCTTTGTTGAGTTCCAAGGAGCAGTTCAAACAGTTGCTAATTAGGGGAGGGAGGGGATGCAGAGACAAAGGAGGAACAGTCAAGGAACAACAGTGCCGCCTTGGGGCAGGATCCTGGTTCCCCTCAAGGGATACACATAACAGTATCTTTGAGCTGTTTTGCAGATGCTGAAACCCCCACCAGGTGGGAGAAGTTAACTGTATGCTGCCCACAAGCACACAGACCCCAGACCCAGTTGGAACCTAAGGTTGATGGCTCTGACTGCCAGTTACCTCCCCACCAACCAATCAGAAGAATGTCCATGGGCTGATCACACCCTCTGTAAACCCTTGCTATAAAACTCCTCACTACCCCCTCCACAGTGGGACATGCAGTTTTGAGGGCATGAGCCCACTGTAGCCCCCTTTGCCTGGCAAAGCAATAAAGCTGTTCTGTTCTGCTTCACCCAAACACTGTCTCTGAGATTTACTTTGGTGTCGGGGTATAGAAGCCAGATTCGGCTTCATGGTTCCCAACCTTCTTTTTACCAACAGTAATTCTCACTGGAAGTAAGTTCTCTGGGCTTGAGCAGAGGAAAATTCAGCACAGATTTGGGTCGACAGAGTCCAAGTTGATTGAAGTCAGGTGGGTCAACAAAATTGAACTTCAGCATTCCTTAGGTTCCAGTTAGTCTGGTGATTGAGCCCTAGAGGATCCTGTAGCTCAAGAATATGCTTCAGACTAATCTTTACCTTTGAAATAGAAAGGGGAGCCTGTACAACTGATATTTTGTTTCTGGTGTGGTTAAGTTATCTCTCTGCCCTGGTAGTACCTGTCTGTTTTTACATTCTTTTGTTCCCTTAAAATCATTAACTGATGAGACCTATTCTTCTGTAAGGACAAGTACTAGGTTCAGGCTTAGATCACAAAATGACTTAGGCCTAAAATTCCTTCTCTTACATCAAGAAAGGTATGCCTGATTCTCATTGTATGGTGACACCCTAACCTATCTGCCTACCATGCCTCAGGGCTTTATTAAGAGTCCTTATTTCTCACAAATTCTGAAGGCTGATTTGGATAATATAGCCTTCCCTAGAGGCTCCCTTTTGTTGCAGTTGTGGACAAAGAATGTCACCTGACATTTCAGTAGATGAAGGATGTTTCAGCCATAAAATTATCGGCCACTGCAACCGCCCCAGTGATGCAATCTGAGGGGACTCAAGATGGAGAAAGACAGAATACTGGCCCTACATTGTTAAGGAATAAATTGAAAGGACTAATTCAGTGGAACTGAAATTTCAAAGGAATAATTTCAGTGAGCCTGAGGCAGCAGGTAGATGGGCTCCAGGCTAGGCATTTACAACCAGCTCCCTGTTTACATATCTTGGGGTGAGAAAAAGATGGGCTTCAGATGGAACACTTAAAACTAGCCTCCTGTTTGCATTTTCTGAAGAAGGATGCAGGTGGGATCTAGGCTGGATATTTACAACCAGCCTCCTGTTTGCACTGTGAGATGGAAATAACAACAGAAACAGGGTAAATAGCTGGACTTGGTTTCCTGTGGACACTTTAAGATAACAGTTGCAACAGGGACAGAGGGACTAAACCCTGTTTGAGTAATAGATCAAGAGGCCACATATTTCTCATCCTTGGGGCAAGGGAGACACTGCACATGCCCAGAAAGGCTCCTTGGAGGTGAAAAGGAGGGGCTGTATCTCTGCCTTGCTTCAGCCTTAAATAAACAAACTGCTTCTCTGTGTGTTCTCCCACTTGTTGTGCTGTGCCTCTAATAATAAAGTTTGCACGTGTTTTTAGAATTTTTCCCTTCTTATAACATTCTTGTTTTCAAGTGGTGGCAAGAGCCAGGGAAACTTTGCTTCTAGCCTATAATCCTAGGTATTCTAATGGCTACGAATCCTGGTTTTCATCAAGAATGCCCAGGTTCAATTCCTGGGCAGGGAACCAAGATCTCACTTCAAGCCACTGGTCACTGCTGCATCTCTGAGATCAAGCCCAGACATGCATTTTCCCATAGCTAGAAAGGCATGAACATTATTAAATTAAGATGTCTGTTTTTACATGTTTGACTACATGTTTTTCCGTGTTTTTCTTTTGTCTTTGTTTTTCAGCAAAAACTCCTATATATCCTGGCTCCTCACTTACTTCTTTGGATCCATACCTCAGAGCTGTCTGAGATGCTTTATCCCAGGCTATAGTCCTCACTAAGTCCACCAAATAAAACATAATTCTCAACAATTAGGTTTGCTTTTTTTTTTTTTTTTTTTTTTTTTTTTGCGGTATGTGGGCCTCTCACTGTTGTGGCCTCTCCCGTTGCGGAGCACAGGCTCCGGACGTGCAGCCTCAGCGGCCATGGCCCATGGGCCCAGCTGCTCCGCAGCATGTGGGATCCTCCCAGACCGGGGCACGAACCCACGTCCCCTGCATTGGCAGGCGGACTCTCAACCACTGCGCCACCAGGGAAGCCCTACTTTTTTCTTTTTTAACTTGACAGTTTTGGTGACCAAAAAAGGGACCCAGAGCAGACTTCTCTCCTTTATCTGAACCCTAGGAGGATCCAGAGCCTTGGTCCCAACAACAGAGTCCTCTTCTGCCCATCAGCCTCATCAGAGGGTCCAGGCAAATTTGGGTTATCCTCTATTGATCCTTGGATCTCCAGATTATTGGCTGATGATCCAGAGTTTTTCAGGTGGTGTTAAACCACTCTCTGGAGGAGTAGGTTATCCTGGAAACTTAATTTCAAGAAAAGGTACCTGGGTTATCCTCAGCTGAAAGACTGGGAAGACTTTGCTCAGCTGAAAGACACCAAGTAGAGGCTGGAGTAGGTAATAAGGTGGGAGAATGACCTGTCATTTTCCCCTCAAATTGGCTTTTTTAATAGAGTTTGTTGGAATAAAGGTGAAGATATCTCATGAAACTTTCAGCTCTGATGAAGGGACCTCTCCATCTGGCTTTTTCAGGCAACTGGGAAACTTGTGGGAGATCTGGAGACAAGACCCTATATCATGCAGCCTTCCCTATAGGGAAACCCACCCATTTTAATTAAAAACTTGCTGCACTGGGGACCCACATAAGAGCTGGCCACTCAGTGATCTGAACACCCACATAGTCTCAGGCTACTGAAGGGAAAATCTGAGATAGGTAAGAGAGCTGGAAAAACTCTGTGGTAAAGCCTAGAGGTGTCAGCTTTCACTGCAGGTCTGAAGGCTTAAAGCCTGGAGGATTTTCTTGCACAGTAGCTTACACACATGATTGGAAAATTGTTACTGTGTGTGTGTGTATGTGTGTGTGTGTGACAGGGCTTACTTTCTGCCCATGCAGATCTCTTCTCAAGTTTCTCCAGTGTCCGTATGATAAAATGGTTTTCTTCCTCCAGAGTAAGAAGTCTAAAAGACCAAGGCTGAAGTAGGATGTTTCGTACAGCCTCACCTCAGACACCACTCATAATTTCTGCTGCTTTCTATTGGTAACAGGGAAAAATTCTGCTGCAGTATAGAAAGCAACTATACAAAGCCATGAATATCAACAGGTAAGTATAACTGGCACCTTCCTTCAATACTACAAAGGACACTGAAGGAATGATTTCACTGAAGGATATGCATCTTAGTCTACTTTCTCCCCATAAAACATTTAAGTTTCAAGTCTCTTCTATTGAGAAAGGTAGGTCTTTGTTAATGCAACTATCAAAAACTTACAAGCCCTGAACTTATCCCTTATCCCTCTACCACCCAAATAGGAACTTCAACATGAGAAATACATAATAAAATAGAGAAAATATATATTTTTAACAAACTAAACAAACAGAAGCAAAAGGAAGCCGCCACAACATAACTAAAGCCATATGTGAATTCCCACAGCTTGCCTTAGAAGCATAACAAAAATGTCCTCTTTTGCCACTTCTATTCAACATAGCTCTGGAAGTCTGAGCTGCAATAATGCAATGAAACTAAACAAAAAATATCTAAATTTGATAAATAAACTGAAAATATTTCTGTTAGTAGATTACAAAATTTATTTGTAGAAAATCTAAAAATTCTGCAGAAAAACTGTTAAACCAAATAGAAAACTCAGCAAAATTGCAAATTAACATTGAAAATCAGTTGCATTTCTATACACTAAAAATAGAGAATTCTAAGAAAGATTAAGAAAATACTTCCATTTACAATAACATTAAAGGAATGTTATTCTTAGTTGTAAGTTTAGTCAAAGTGGTGAAAACATACATTTAAAACTATAGAACATTGTTAAATTAATTAAAGAAGACACAAATAAATAAAAAGAATCCTTGTTTAATGAATCGGAAGACTTACTGTAATTATGATGTCACTACTACCTGAAGCAATTGACAAATTTATGCAATCCCTCTCAAAATCCCAAAGGTTTCTTGAAAAAAAAATCCTACATTTATATAAAATGTCAAGTGACTCTCAATTGCAAAATAATCATTTAAAAAGAATAAATTTGGAAGTCTTAGATTTCCTGTTTTTAAAAATTATTATAAACTTACAGTAACCAAGACAATGTGGTACTGACATAAAGACAGACACACAGACCAAAGAAATATAATAGAGAACTCAGAAATGAATCCTCATTAATAAATCCTCATATATATGGTCAAATGACCATTCAATAGGGAAAGGACAGTGTTTGCAACAAGTGGTGTTGGGAAAACTGTATATCCACATTTGAAAGAATGAAGTTGGATGAATTAAATCAAAATGTATAAAGACCTAAACATAGTACCTAAAACTAAAACTCTCCGAGGAAAACAGTGGAAAAGCTTTTATGACACCAGCAATAATTTTTGTGCATGTGACACCAAAAGCACATGAAACAAGCATAGCATTTTATTATGACAATGTTGTTTCCTAATTTTGATAATACTTGTTGTTAGGGATTGAATGTTTGTCTGCCCTTCTCTGAGGTTTGTATGTTGAAGGCTTAACACCTTAATCCTCAGTGTGTCTGCATTTGGAAACCACAGAGGTCTGGTATGAATTTACCTTAGTGTTTTATTGTTGTTGTTCTTGTTTCTTTGTTTGTTTTTTAAGTCTTGAGAAGTAGAGTCTTCTGTATCAAAAAAAATTCAAGGACATAATTAAGGCTGAATGATGCCATAAGAATGGGGCTCTAATTTGATAGAAATATTATCCTTTACAAAAATACAGCAAGCACTCCCCGCCGTCCCTGTCTTAGTCTGACTCTCTCTCTTGATACTTTATATAAGTGAAATTTTACAGAATTTGTCGTTTTGTGACTGGGTCATTTTATTTTGCATAATATCCTCAAGACTTACACATATTGTGTCATATCTCAGGTTTTTTTAGAAGATGTTGGGGGTAGAAGTTTATTAATTTATTTATTTATGGCTGTGTTGGGTCTTCTTTTCTGTGCGAGGACTTTCTCTAGTTGCGACAAGCGGGGGCCACTCTTCATCGCGGTGCACGGGCGTCTCACTATCACAGCCTCTCTTGTTGCAGAGCACAGGCTCCAGACGCACAGGCTCAGTAGTGGTGGCTCAGGGGCCTGGTTGCTCCGCAGCATTTGGGATCCTCCGAGACCACGGCTCGAACTCGTGTCCCCTGCATTAGCAGGCAGATTCTCAACCACTGTGCCACCAGGGAAGCCCTCAGAATTTTTTTTTTCCTTTTTAAAACTGAATATTTCTTCATATGCATATAACAGATTCTGTTTATCCACCTGTTGGTGAACACTTTTTGATTGTGATAAAGCACATAATATTTATATTTTAATCATTTTTAGATGTACAGTTTGGTAGTGTTAAATATGTTTACATTATTGCAAAACAGATCTTGAGAACTTTCTTCTTGCAAAGCTGAAATCTCATGCTCATTACACAACAGCGTATTTCCCTTTTCTTCTCACCTCCGGGTAACCATTATTCTGCTACTCTGATTTTGTACATTTTACTACCGTAGCTACTTCATATAGGTGAATCATACAGTTTTGTCTTTTGTGATGTGTATTTCACTTTGCATACTGTCCACAGGGCCAATTCATGTTGTAACATTACATATGATTTCCTTCTTTTTTTGGCTGTATAATATTCCATTGTGTGTATTTACTACATATCATTCATTCATTTATCAATTGATATTTGGATTGCTCCCACCTTTTGGTTATTGTGAATAATGGTGCTGTATTTAGGGATGTACAAATATCTATTTGAGACTCTGATTTTTATTCTTTGGGTTGTGTACTTAGAGGTGGTATTGCTAGAATATATGAAATTTGTAAGTTTAATTTTAAGAACTACCATAGTGTTTTCCTTTTTGGCTATACCATTTTACATTTCCAATCAATAGTGCACAAGTGTTCCAATTTCTCCACATCATTGCCAACACTTTTATTTTCTCTTGTAATTGTTTTAAAATAATGATCTTAATGGGTATGTGGTCATTTCTCATTGTGGTTTTAAAAAATATTTATTTATTTATTTATTTGTGCCAGGTCTTAGTTGTGGCAGGCGGGTTCCTTTAGTTGCATCTTGTGGGATCCTTTGTTGAAGCATGCAAACTCTTAGTTTTGGCATGCCTGTGGGATCTCCTTGTCTGACCAGGGATCGAACCAAGGCCCCCTGCATTGGGAGCATGGAGTCTTAATCACTGCTCCACCAGGGAAGTCCCCTCATTTTTTTTGTGTGTGTTAATTTTCTTAGTAATTATTGGTGTTGAACATGTTTTCACATACATCTTCTCTGAAGAAATGCCCATTTAAATCATGTGTCCATTTTTGAATTGGGTTGCTTGTTTTTGTTGACTTAGGAGTTCTTTATATATTCCAGAAATTGAATCCTTATTAGATATATGATTGGCAAATACTTTCTTCATTTCCTTAGTCTGCCTGTTGACTATGTTCTTTGGTGCACAGAAGTTTTACAATTTGATGTAGTTATTTTTGCTTTTTTTGCATGTGCTTTTGGTGTCACACACACAAAAATTATTGCTGGTGTCATAAAAGCTTTTCCACTATGTTTTCCTCGGAGAGTTTTATAGTTTTAGGTACTATGTTTAGGTCTTTATACATTTTGATTTAATGCATCCATAATACTCCGTTGTGATATCAGAACTTATTCAAGGTTCTGCAATTGTCCCAGTGATGTCTTTTATATGAAAAAAGTGAATTTTTCTTATACAGAAAACAATCTAAAATTAAGCATAGCACTTAATTATCATAATCCTTGTCACCTTCTCTATAATTATGTATCAGTTTTTCCTTATATTTTATGATCTTTCATTTGTCAAGAGCACAGGACATTTATTTTGCAGAAAGTCCCTCATTTTAGATTTCTGGTATTTTCTCTTGATTATAATCAGGAACTCATTCTTCACAAGAATATTACAGAAGAGATGTGTCCTCAGGACAACTGAAAGCACATAATGTTAGCATCATCTTTTTGTTAACTTCAGTCCCTCAATTAAAATGGTGTCTGCTAGAATTCTCTGTGAAAATTACTGTTTTTTCTTGGTAACTAGTAATTAACTTATGGGTATTTACTCTGAAACAATATAAATGTCTTGTTTCTTATCAAACTATCACCCACAAACTACAGCTTCCTTTGGTGGATCTTTCCTGAATCAAGGGCATACGATGATTGCAAAAATGAATAGTTGCCATTCTACTGAAGGAAAGTGCTTTTTTCTTCTACATAATTAATTAATAAATTAGTATTTCTTGAACATGAGTTCATGGATTTTTTTTTGCTGAATGGATTAGAATCTATTAAAATTTATAATTATTTAATATACGAATCTCCCCGGATTTGATAAGTGGAAACTCTTACATGCTGTGGTCCATATCCTTTCAAAATGTCAGTTTCTTACTTTCTGAAAGTGTATTCTAGAATATCTGAAAATACTTCAGTTTCATTTTTTATATCCCTTGCCCTATCGTGGAATCAGTCATTTTCCCAATAAGTCCTACATTTAGTGGGGATAAAATTTGTTTAAAAGTTTACATTGCAGTGCAAAATGGCATGTATCTGTTTCCTCTTGCTTTTTGCCATTAAACATAATCATGTACCCTGAAGTTAATGCCACAGTAGATCAAAGAAGGAACATTATAGCGGCAGGGCATCTTGAATGTTTCACCTAATAGAGGAAGGCGAAACATATCCAACTTTTCCTGGCCCTATTCAACAGCAGAAGGCAAATCATTTCTTCCCTGAGTCAAATGTGAATCCCAGCACATATATGGAATCTAAAAAAATGACACTGATGAACCTAGGGGAAGGACAGGAATAAAGATGCAGATGCAGAGAATGGACTTGAGGACAGGGGGAGGGGGAAGTGTAAGTTGGGACGAAGAGAGAGACTGGCATGGACATATATACACTACCAAATGTAAAATAGATAGCTAGAGGGAAGCAGCCACATAGCACAGGGAGATCAGCTCGATGCTTTGTGATCACCTAGAGGGGTGGGATAGGGAGGGTGGGAGGAAGATGCAAGAGGGAGGGGATATGGGGATATATGTATACATATAGCTGATTCACTTTGTTATACTGCAGAAACTAACACACCATTTTAAAGCAATTATACTCCAAAAAGACACAAAATAATAATAATTTTAAAAAGACAAAGAAAGACACACATACACACACAAGAAAAGAAAATTCCATGTAAACAAAACACTGTTGTCAAGAGATATCAATTGAAAGCCATGCCACAAATAAATCAAGGGGGCATTACCTTTAAGCAGAACTGATTATCTCTGTTTCAACTATGATACGCAGCTCTGTTAAAGACACTGCATCATTCACGTAGAACCAACAGGAGCACACTTCTCTCTCATCAACACACACCTGACTACATTCTTGAGTGGAACTTCTGAGACTCAGTGGAATCTCAGCTGCATTATGTAAACAAAACAGAACAAAGAGTCTGAATATCAAATGGCAATTGAAACTGCAACTGACAAAGTAGCCCAAGCCATATGTGTTATACATAAACAGGGTCATTGCCTGCTAAAATAAAAAGATTTAAAGACCCAAAGACTCCTAACATAATTTACAAAATATCCAGAATACAATAAATATCAACTATATATCAAAAATAAGAAAATTACAACTGAAATCAGAAAAGGTAATTAAGTGATACAAGCACTGAGTTGAAATTACATGACAAGATTTTTAAAGAAACCATCATGAAAATATTTTAATAGCGATTACAAATTGAATAAAACAAGTAAAACATAGAAAAATCTTGACAAAGAAAGAGAAATTATAAAAAGAACAAGTGAAAATTATAGAACACAAAAACATCAATACAATAATGAAAATAATAAAATTTGTACAATGAACTCAATAGTAAAAGATAACAGGATAGTGTTATCAAGCTTGGGAACAAAAGAATAAAATTCAGGTAGTCTAACCAATAGAGAGAAAATATCCTGGATAAAAAATGACTGGAATCTTAGGAACATGAGAGAAATAACCCAAAAGGTCAATTTTTGTATCATTACAATCTAAAAAAGAAAGGAGAAAGAAGGAGGTAGGGAAAGATTATTGGCAGAAACCAGATCAAATATGTTCCCAAATTTGACAAGACACACAAATGTAAAGACTGAAGGAGATGAGTGAACCAGAGATAGGATAAATTCAGAGAAATCAACACCAAGACATATTGTAACTAGACTTTTGAAAGTTAAAGTTAAAAAATACATCTTGAAAGCAGCCAGAGGGAAATGATATATTATCATAAGGGAACAACTCAGCAACAGTGAATTCATAATCTGAACTAAGGGATGTAAGAAAGAAGTGGCAAAATATTTTTCATGGGTTGAAAGAAAGGAAATGGTAACAGAAGGAATTTTGCAGTATCACAAACGAAGGAGAAACAACAAACAGCGCAGCAATGTGGATACATACAATGATTTCTTCCCCATAAATTTTATGATAATATTTGATGGTTGAAACAAAACTTGTAACACTATCTGCTACTCAGAATTTTAGTATTAAACAGTAGGAAATATAAAGGATGTAAAGGAAAATTAAGCATTTCTTTTGAAGTGATAAATGTTGATACCAGTAGATTGTGATGTCATGCATGTATGATAATATCCAAACCACTATAAAAGCTATAAAGGTACACTTAAAAACACTATAAATAGGCTTGGGAGGAAGATGGCGGAAGAGTAAGACGCAGAGATCACCTTCCTCCCCACAGATACATCAGAAATTCATCTACACGTGGAACAACTCCTACAGAACACCTACTGAATGCTGATAGAAGAGCTCAGACCCCCCAAAAGGCAAGAAACTCCCCACATACCTGGGTAGGACAAAAGAAAAAAGAATAAACAGAGACAAAAGGATAGGGACGGGACCTGCACCAGTGGGAGGGAGCCGTGAAGGAGGGAAGGTTTCCACACACTACAAGCCCCTTCGCGGGCGGAGACTGCAGGTGGCGGAGGGGGAAAGCTTCGGAGTAGCGGAGGAGAGCACAGCAACAGGGGTGCGGAGGGCAAAGCGGAGAGATTCCGAAACAGAGGATCGGTGCCCTCAGGCACACACCAGCCCGAGAGGCTTGTCTGCTCGGCCGCCGGGGTGGGCGGGGCTGGGAGCTGAGGCTCGGGTATCGGGTTTCAGTCGGAGCGCAGGGAGAGGACTGGGGCTGGCGGCAGGAAGAGAGCCTGAAGGGGTTAGTGCACCACGGCTAGCCCGGAGGGAGTCCAGGGAAAGGGTCTGGAGCTGCCGAAGAGGCAAGAGACTTTTTCCCCTTTTGTTTCCTGGTGCGCGAGGAGAGGGCATTAAGAGGCCTGCTTGGGGAAGCGCCGGAGAAGGGCGCGAGCCGCGGCTAAAGGCGCGGACCCCGGAGACGGGCGTGGGACGCTGGGGCTGCTGCTGCCGCCGCCGCGGGGCCTGTGTGCGAGCGCGGGTCACTGTCCGCCCCGCCTTCCAGGGGGCCTGTGCACCCCGCCACTGCCGGGGTCCCGGGACCCGGGGACGGCTTTCCCGGGAAAGCGCACGGAGCGCCTCGGTCTGGTGCAACGTCACGCCGGCCTCTGCCGCCGCAGGCCCGCCCCACACTGCGCGCCCCTCCCTCCCCTCTGCCTGAGTGAGCCAGAGCCCCCGAATCAGCGGCTCCCTTAAACCCGTCCTGTCTGAGCGAAGAACGGACGCCCTCCGGCGACCTACGCGCAGAGGCGGGGCCAGGTCCAAGGCTGAGAACCGGGAGCTGTGAGAGCAGAGAAGAGACAGGGAAATCTCTCTGTGCAGCCTCAGAGGCAGCGGATAAAGGAGGCAGCGGATTAAAGCTCCACGGTACACTTGATGTGCCCTGCGTCTGTGGAGTGCATGAATGGACAGCGAATCATCCCAAATTGAGGAAGTGGACTTTGAGGACAAGATTTAAGACTTTCCTCCCTTTTCCTCTTTTTACAACGAATTATCCCAAATTGAGGAGGTGGACTTGGAGAGCAAGATTTTTGATTTTTCCCCCTGCTCTCTTTTTGTGAATGTGTATGTGTGTTCTTCTGTGTAAGATTCTCTCTGTATAGCTTTGCTTCCACCATATGTCCCAGGGTTCTATCTGTCCGTTTTTTTTCAATAATTACTTTTTAATTTTAATAACGCTACTATAGTTCATATTTTATTCTATTTTACTTTACCTGCTCCTTCTTTTTTTCCTACCTTCCCTTCCTCCCTCCCTCCCTCCGCCCTTCCTTTCCTTCTTTCTTTCTTTCCTTCCTCCCTCGCTCCCACCCTTCTTCCTTTCACTCTTTCTTTTTCTTTCCTCCCTCCCTCACTCCCTCCCTCCTGTCTTTCTTTCCTTCCTCCCTCGCTCCCACCCTTCTTCCTTTCACTTTCTTTTTCTTTCCTTCCTCCATCCCTCCTGTCTTTCTTTCTTTCTTTCTTTCTTTCCTCCCTCCCTCCCTTCATCTATTCACTCTTCCTTATTCTTTCATTCCTCCCTCCCTCCCTCCTTTCTTTCTTCCTTCCTTCCTTCCTTTCTTTCCTTCTTCCTTTCTTTCACTCTCTCTTTCTTTCTTCTACTAATTCATTCTTTCTACTTTTTTTCCCTTTTATTCTGAGCAGGGTAGATGAAAAGCACTTGGTTCTGCAGCCAGGAGTCAGTGCTGTGCCTCTGAAGTGGGAGAACCAACTTCAGGACACGGGTCCATAAGAGACCTCCCAGCTCCACATAATACCAAGCAGCGAAAATCTCCCAGAGATCTCCATCTCAACACCAGCACCCAGCTTCAGTCAACCACCAGCAAACTACAGTGCTGGTCACCCTATGCCAAGCAACTAGCAACGCAGGAACACAACCCCACCCATTAACAGAGAGGTTGCCTAAAAACATAATAAGGCCACAGTCACCCCAAAACACACCACCAGACGTGGACCTGTCCAACAGAAAGACAAGATCGACCCTCAACCACCAGAACACAGGCACTAGTCCCCCCCACCAGGAAGCCTACACAACCTACTGAAACAACCTTAGCCACTGGGGACAGACACCAAAAACAACGGGAACTACGAATCTGCAGCCTGCAAAAAGGAGACCCCAAACACAGGAATATAAGCAAAATGAGAAGACAGAAAAACACACAGCAGGTGAAGGAGCAAGATAAAAACCTACCAGACCTAACAAATGCAGAGGTAATTGGCAGTCTACCTGAAAAAGAATTCAGAATAATGATGGTAAAGATGATCCAAGATTCTATTACCAAGATCCAAACTCTTGGAAATAGAATAGACAAAATGCAAGAAACAGTTAACAAGGACCTAGAAGAACTAAAGATGAATCAAGCATTGATTAAAAACACAATAAATGAAAGGAAAAATACTCTAGATGGGATCAATAGCAGAATAACTGAGGCAGAAGAACGGATAAGTGAGGTGGAAGATAAAATAGTGGAAAAAACTGATGCAGAGCAGAATAAAGAAAAAAGAATGAAAATAACAGAGGACAGTCTCAGAGACCTCTGGGACAACATTAAACACACCAACATTCGAATTATAGGGGTTCCAGAAGAAGAAGAGAAAAAGAAAGGGACTGAGAAAACATTTGAAGAGGTTATAGTTGAAAACTTCCCTAATATGGGAAATGAAATAGTTCATCAAGTCCAGGAGGCACAGAGAGTCCCATATAGAATAAACCCTAGGAAAAATACGCCAAGACACATATTAATCAAACTGTCAAAAATTAAACACAAAGAAATCATATTAAAAGCAGCAAGGGAAAAACAACAAATAACACACAAGGGAATCCCCATCAGGTTAACAGCTGATCTCTCAGCAGAAACTCTACAAGCCAGAAGGGAGTGGCAGGACATAATTAAAGTGATGAAGGAGAAAAACCTGCAGCCAAGATTACTCTACCCAGCAAGGATCTCATTCAGATTTGATGGAGAAATTAAAACCTTTACAGACAAGCAAAAGCGGAGAGAGTTCAGCACCACCAAACCAGCTTTACAACAAATGCTACAGAAACTTCTCTAGGCAAGAAACACAACAGAAGGAAAATACCTACAATAACGAACCCAAAACAATTAAGGAAATGGGAATAGGAACATACGTATCAATAATTACCTTAAATGTAAATGGACTAAATGCTCCCACCAAAAGACACAGATTGGCTGAATGGATACAAAAACAAGACCCTTATATATGCTGTCTACAAGAGACCCACTTCAGACCCAGAGACACATACAGATGGAAAGTAAGGGGATGGAAAAAGATATTCCATGCAAATGGAAATCAAAAGAAATCTGAAGTAGCAATTCATTTTTTTTTTTTTTTTTTTGCGGTACGCGGGCCTCTCACTGCTGTGGCCTCTCCCGTTGCGGAGCACAGGCTACGGACGCGCAGGCTCAGCGGCCATGGCCCACGGGCCTAGCCGCTCCGCGGCATGTGGGATCCTCGCGGACCGGGGCACGAACCCGCGTCCCCTGCATCGGCAGGCGGACTCGCAACCACTGCGCCACCAGGGAAGCCCTGAAGTAGCAATTCTTATATCAGACAAAATAGACTTTAAAATAAAGACTATTAGAAGAGGCAAAGAAGGACACTACATAATGATCAAGGGATCGATCCAAGAACAAGATAAAACAATTGTAAATATTTATGCACCCAACATAGGAGCACCTCAATACAAAAGGCAAATACTAACAGCCATAAAAGTAAAAGTCGACAGTAACACAATCATAGTAGGGGACTTTAACACCCCACTTTCACCAATGGACAGATCATCCAAAATGTAAATAAATAAGGAAACACAAGCTTTAAATGATACATTAAACAAGATGGACTTAATTGATATTTATAGGACATTCCATCCAAAAACAACAGAATACACATTTTTCTCAAGTGCTCATGGAACATTCTCCAGGTTCTATCATATCTTGGGTCACAAATCAAGCCTTGGTAAATTTAAGAAAATTGATATTGTATCAAGTATCTTTTCCAACCACAATGCTATGAGACTAGACATCAATTACAGGAAAAGATCTGTAAAAAATACAAACACATGGAGGCTAAACAATACACTACTCAATAACGAAGTGATCACTGAAGAAATCAAAGAGGAAATTTAAAAATACCTAGAAACAAATGACAATGGAGACACGACGACCCAAAACCTATGGGACGCAGCAAAAGCAGTTCTAAGGGGGAAGTTTATAGCAATACAATCCCACCTTAAGAAACAGGAAACATCTCGATTAAACAACCTGACCCTGCACCTAAAGCAATTAGAGAAAGAAGAACAAAAAACCCCCAAAGCTAGCAGAAGGAAAGAAATCATAAAGATCAGATCAGAAATAAATGAAAAAGAAATGAAGGAAACGATAGCAAAGATCAATAAAACTAAAAGCTGGTTCTTTGAGAAGATAAACAAAATTGATAAACCAGTAGCCAGACTCATCAAGAAAAGAAGGGAGAAGACTCAAATCAATAGACTTAGAAATGAAAAAGCAGAAGTAACAACTGACACTGCAGAAATACAAAAGATCATGAGAGATTACTACAAGCAACTATTTGCCCATAAAATGGACAACCTGGAAGAAATGGACAAATTCTTAGAAATGCACAACCTGCCAAGACTGACTGAGGAAGAAATAGAAAATATGAATAGACCAATCACAAGCACTGAAATTGAAACTGTGATTAAAAATCTTCGAACAAACAAAAGCCCAGGACCAGATGGCTTCACTGGCGAATTCTACCCAACATTTAGAGAAGAGCTAACACCCATCCTTCTCAAACTCTTCCAAACAATTTCAGAGGAAGGAACACTCCCAAAGTCATTCTACGAGTCCACCATCACCTTGATACCAAGACCAGGCAAGGATGTCACAAAGAAAGAAAACTACAGGCCAATATCACTGATGAACATAGATGCAAGAATCCTCAACAAAATACTAGCAAACAGAATCCAACAGCACATTAAAAGGATCATACACCATGATCAAGAGGGGTTTATTCCAGGAATGCAAGGATTCTTCAATATACGCAAATCAATCAATGTGATACACCATATTAACAAGTTGAAGGAGAAAAACCATATGATCATCTCAATAGATGCAGAGAAAGCTTTCGACAAAATTCAACACTCATTTATGATAAAAACCCTGCAGAAGGTAGGCATAGACGGAACTTTCCTCAACATAATAAAGACCATATATGACAAACCCACAGCCAACATTGTCCTCAATGGTGAAAAACTGAAACCATTTCCACTATAATCAGGAACAAGACAAGGCTGCCCACTCTCACCACTCTTATTCAACTTAGTTTTGGAAGTTTCAGCCACAGCAATCTGAGAAGAAAAGGAAATAAAAGGAATCCAAATTGGAAAAGATGAAGTAAAGCTGTCACTGTTTGCAGATGACATGATACTATACATAGAGAATCCTAAAGATGCTACCAGAAAACTACTAGAGCTAATCAATGAATTTGGTAAAGTAGCAGGATACAAAATTAATGCACAGAAATATCTGGCATTTCAGTACACTAATGATGAAAAATCTGAAAATGAAATCAAGAAAACACTCCCTTTTACCATTGCAACAAAAAGAATAAAATATCTAGGAGTAAACCTACCTAAGGAGACAAAAGACCTGTATGCAGAAAATTATAAGACACTGATGAAGAAATTAAAGATGATACAAATAGATGGAGAGCTATACCATGCTGCTGGATTGGAAGAATCAATATTGTGAAAATGACTCTACTACCCAAAGCAATCTACAGATTCAATGCAATCCCTATCAAACTACCACTGGCATTTTTCACAGAACTAGAACAAAAACTTTCACAATTTGTTTGGAAAAACAAAAGACCACGAATAGCCAAAGCAATCTTGAGAACGAAAAACGGAGCTGGAGGAATCAGGCTCCCTGACTTCAGACTATACTACAAAGCTACAGTAATCAAGACAGTGTGGTACTGGCACAAAAACAGAAAGATCAATGGAACAGGATAGAAAGCCCAGAGATAAACCCACTCACATATGGTCAACTTATCTTTGATAAAGGAGGCAGGAATGTACAGTGGAGAAAGGACAGCCTCTTCAATAAGTGGTGCTGGGAAAACTGGACAGGGACATGTAAAAGTATGAGATTAGATCATTCCCTAACACCATACACAAAAATAAGCTCACAATGGATTAAAGACCTAAATGTAAGGCCAGAAACTATCAAACTCTTAGAGGAAAACATAGGCAGAACACTCTATGACATAAATCACAGCACGATCCTTTTGGACCCACCTCCTAGAGAAATGGAAACAAAAACAAAGATAAACAAATGGGACCTAATGAAACTTCAAAGCTTTTGCACAGCAAAGGAAACCATAAAGAAGACCAAAAGACAACCCTCAGAATGGGAGAAAATATTTGCAAATGAAACAACTGACAAAGGATTAATCTCCAAAATTTATAAACAGCTCATGCATCTCAATAGCAAAAAAACAAACAACCCAATCCAAAAATGGGCAGAAGACTTAAATAGGCATTTCTCCAAAGAAGATATACAGACTGCCAACAAACACATGAAAGAATGCTCAACATCATTAATCATTAGAGAAATGAAAATCAAAACTACAATGAGATATCATCTCACACCAGTCAGAATGGCCATCATCAAGAAATCTAAAAACAATAAATGCTGGAGAGGGTGCGGAGAAAAGGGAACACTCTTGCACTGCTGGTGGGAATGTGAATTGGTACAGCCACTATGGAGAACAGTATGGAGGTTCCTTAAAAAACGAAAACTAGAACTACCATAGGACCCAGCAATCCCAGTACTAGGCATATACCCTGAGAAAACCATAATTCAAAAAGAGACATGTACCAAAATGTTCATTGCAGCTCTATTCACAATAGCCCGGAGCTGGAAACAACCTAAGTGTCCATCATCGGATGAATGGATAAAGAAGATGTGGCACATATATACAATGGAATATTACTCAGCCATAAAAAGAAACGAAACTGAGCTATTTGTAATGAGGTGGATAGACCTAGAGTCTGTCATACAGAGTGAAGTAAGTCAGAAAGAGAAAGACAAATACCGTATGCTAACACATATATATGGAATTTAAAAAAAATGTCATGAAGAACCTAGGGGTTAAAGGGGAATAAAGACACAGACCTACTTGAGAATGGACTTGAGGATATGGGGAGGGGGAAGGGTAAGCTGTGACAAAGCGAAAGAGAGTCATGGACATATATACACTACCAAACGTAAGGTAGATAGATAGTGGGAAGCAGCCGCAGAGCATGGGGAGATCAGCTCGGTGCTTTGTGACCGCCTGGAGAGGTGGGATGGGGAGTGTGGGAGGGAGGGAGATGCATGAGGGAAGGGATGTGGGAACAGATGTATATGTATGACTGATTCACTTTGTTATAAAGCAGAAACTAATAAAAAATAAAAATAACCACTATAAATATATAAATATGAAAAATTTTAAATCCTAAAATAGATGGAATCCTAAAGAAATTCTTTAAAAAAAAGCACACAGGAAAACTCATTTTTTGTTAATGGTATAAAATTATCTCCCCAACCAACTGTGAACTTGGATACTACATCATGGTTTTTCATTAAGAAAATACTGTGTTCTTAATGGAATGTCAAGGGTGGATATATAATTGATCAAAATCTAAGGACAATATTAAAAATAAGAAAATTTTTCATTTGGTAAAGTTAGTCAAAAAGATGCATAATCATGTCACATTGGATGAATGTAACATGTGGAAACACTGTGTTTATATTTCCTTAAAATAACACCAAAACCTTAGGTTTTATGAAGATGTCAGACTCCCCCAAGAAATATATTCTATTTTTACATCTAAATTTACTTTGAATAACTGAAGCATAAGGCAAGGGTTATTTTTAAATACCTAGTCAAATAATAACTACATAATTTATATATTAAAATACAACTAGGAGAGTGATAATTGAAAGTCAAAAAAATATAAATAACCACTGTACAAACTGAAAATTTGTTAAGGTGAGCACTTATAAGATTGGACAGTATAAGACATGTTTTCTAGGTACAACTGAAAATAGAAATGTAAACAATATAAAAACTTTGGTTCAAGAATGTAGAATAAAGTTTAAAGTTAATGTGAAGAAGGTGCTTCCCTGGTAGCACAGTGGTTGAGAGTCAGCCTGCCAATGCAGGGGACACGGGTTCATGCCCTGGTCCAGGAAGGTCCCACATGCCACAGAGTGGCTGGGCCCGTGAACCATGGCCGCTGAGCCTGTGCGTCCAGAGCCTGTGCTCTGCAACAGGAGAGTCCACAACAGTGTGAGGTCCGTGTACACAAAAAAAAAAGAAAAAAAATTAATGTTAAGAAGTTTCTCTTCAGAAATAAATTGTTCAATATGTTTTTTCAAAGTGATGCAAGAAATTTTACCCTATTGAAGTATGAGGAAGCATTCTAGCTTACACATGATTTTGCTTGAACTTTATGCTAACTAAGACAGCCTGTCTTATAGCCTGTCAAACAAATATTGTACATCTGCTTTAACCACCAAAGAAAAGAGTCACTCATCATCGAGTTACACAAAGAGTTAAGTCAAATTCCACTGCAGTTGACCACCAACAGTGGACCCTGTGGGAACTCAAGATGGGAAAAATAAGATGAAGAATTCTGTGCTTTGGATCTACAGGCTTCTCAATAGTTAAGATGTGTATATGTATATATATATATATATATATATATATATATATATATATATATATATGTTTAAGGAAGAATTTTATTGATCCCAGATTCCAGCATCTCCCATAGATAGAAAAACACTAAAATCACTTACTTGAGGCATCTGGTTTCTCTGAACAACCGTATGTTTGACCACATGCATTTTCCAGTGAAAAAAATTTATATATGTACAATTATTATATCAGACAAAATAGACTTTAAAATAAAGACTATTACAAGGGACAAAATAAGACACTACATAATGATCAAGGGATCAATCCAAGAAGAAGATATAACAATTGTAAATATTTACGCACCCAACATAGGAAAACCTCAATACATAAGGCAAATGCTAAGAGCCATAAAAGGGGAAATCAACAGTAACACAACAAGAGTAGGGGAATTTAACACCCCACTTTCACCAAGAGACAGATCAGGCAAAATGAAAATAAATAAGGAAACACAGCTTTAAATGATACATTAAACAAGATGGACTTAATTGATATTTATAGGACATTCCATCCAAAAACAACAGAATACACTTTCTTCTCAAGTGCTCATGGACTATTCTCCAGGATGGACCATATTTGGGTCACAAATCAAGCCTTGGTAAAATTATAAAACTTGAAATCATATCAAGTATCTTTTCCGACCACAACTCTATGAGACTAGATATCAATTACAGGTAAAAAATTGTAAGAGAAAAAGTACAAATACATGGAGTCTAAACAATACACTACTAAACAACCAAGAGATCACTGATGAAATCAAAGAGGAAGTCGAAAAATACCTAGACACAAATTACAGTGAAAACATCACGACCCAAAACCTATGAGATGCAGCAAAAGCTGTTCTAACAGGGAATATTATCGCAAGTCAATCCTACCTCAAAAATAAGAAACATCTCAGATAAACAATGTAACTTTATACCTAAAGCAATTAGAGAAACAAGAACAAAAAAACGCCAAAGTTAGCAGAAGGAAAGAAATCATAATGATCAGATCAGAAATAAATGAAAGAGAAATGAAGGAAACAATAACAAAGATCATTAAAACTAAAAGCTGGTTCTTTGAAAAGATAAGAAAATTGATAAACCGTTAGCCAGACTCAACAAGAAAAAAAGGGAGAAAATTAAATGAATAGAATTAGAAATGGAAAAGGAGAAGTAACAACCGACACTGCAGAAGTACAAAGAATCATGAGAGATTATTACAAGGAACTATATGCTAATAAAATGGACAACCTAGAAGAAATGGACAAATTCTCAGAAAAGTACAACCTTCTGAGACTGAACCAGGAAGAAATAGAAAATATAAACAGACTAATCACAAGCACTGAAATTGAAACTGTGATTAAAAATCTTCCAACAAACAAAAGCCCAGGACCAGATGGCTTCACAGGCAAATTTTATCAAACATTTACCGAAGACCTAATACCTACCTTCTCAAACTCTTCCAAAATATAACAGAGGGAGGAACACACTCAAACTCATTCTACAAAGTCACCATCACCCTGATACCAAAACCAGACAAGGATGTCACAAAGAAAGAAAACTACAGGCCAATATCACTGATGAACATAGATGCAAAAATCCTCAACAAATTACTAACAAACAGAATCCAACAGCACATTAAAAGTATCATACAACATGATCAAGTGGGGTTTATTGCAGGAATGCAAGGATTCTTCAATATACCCAAATCAATCAATGTGATAAACCATATTATCAAATTGAAGGAGAAAAATCATGAGATCATCTCAATAGATGCAGAAAATGTTTTCAACAAAATTCAACACCCATTAATGATAAAAACGCTCCAGAAAGTAGGTATAGAGGGAACTTACCTCAACATAATAGAGGCCATATATGACAAACCCACAGCCAACATGCTTGTCAATGGTGAAAAACCGAAACCATTTCCTTTAAGGTCAGGAACAAGACAAGGTTGTCCACTCTCACCACTATTATTCCATAGTTTTGGAAGTTTTAGCCAGAGCCATCACAGAAGAAAAAGAAATAAAAGGAATCCAAATCAGAAAAGAAATAAAGCTGTCACAGTTTGCAGATGACATGATACTATACATAGAGAATCCTAAAGATGCTACCAGAAAACTTCTAGAACTAATCAATGAATTTGGTAAAGTAGTAGGATAAAAAATTAATGCACAGAAATCTCTTGCATTCCAATACACTAATGATGAAAAATCTGAAACAGAAATTAAGGAAACACTCTCATTTACCATTGCAACAAAAAGAATAAAATCCCTAGGAATAAATCTATCTAAGGAGACAAAAGACCTGTAGACAGAAAACTATAACACTGATTAAAGAAATTAAAGATGATACAAAGAGAGGGAGAAATATACCATGTTCTTGGATTGGAAGCATCAACATTGTGAAAATGACTCTACTACCCTAGCAATCTACAGATTCAGTGCAATTTCTAGAAAACTACCAATGGCATTTTTCACAGAACTAGAACAAAAAATTGCACAATTTGTATGGAAACACAAAAGACCCCGAATAGCCAAAGCAATCTTGAGAAAGAAAACAGAGCTGGAGGAATCAGTCTCCCAGGCTTCAGACTATACTACTGAGCAACAGTAATCAAGACAGTATGGTACTGGCACAAAAACAGGAATAAAGATCAATGGAACAGGATAGAAAGCCCAGAGATAAACCGACGCATATATGGTCACCTTATTTGTGATAAAGGAGACAAGAATATACAATGGAGAAATGACAGCCTCTTCAATAAGTGGTGCTGGGAAAACTGGACAGCTACATGTAAAAGAATGAAATTAGAACACTCCCTAACACCATACACAAAAATAACTCAAAATGGATTAAAGACCTAATTGTAAGTCCAGACACTATAAAACTCTTAGAGGAAAACATAGGCAGAACACTCTATGACATACATCACAGCAAGATCTTTTTTGACCCACCTCCTAGAGAAATGGAAATAAAACAAAATAAACAACTGGGACCTAATGAAACTTAAAAGATTTTTCACAGCAAAGGAAACCATAAACAAGACCAAAAGTCAACCCTCAGAATGGGAGAAAATATTTGCCAATGAAGCAACTGACAAAGGGTTAATCTCCAAAATATAGAGGCAGCTCATGCAGCTCAATATCAAAAGAATAAATAACCCAATCCAAAACTGGGCAGAATACCTAAATACACATTTCTCCAAAGAATTATACAGATTGCCAACAAACACATGAAAAGATGCTCAACATTACTCATCATTAGAGAAATGCAAATCAAAACTGCAATGAGCTATCCCTTCACACTAGTCAGCATGGTTATCAATAAAATATCTACGAACAATAAATGCTGGACAGGGTGTGCAGAAAAGGGAACTCTCTTGCACTGTTGGTGGGAATGTAAATTGATACAGCCACTATTGAGAACAGTATGGAGGTTCCTTAAAAAACTAAAAATAGAACTACCATATGACCCAGCAATCCCACTACTGGGTATATAGCCTGAAAAACCATAATTGAAAAAGAGTCATGTACCGCAATATTCATTGCAGCTCTATTTACAATAGCCAGGACATGGAAGTAACCTAAGTGTCCATCAACAGATGAATGGATAAAAAAGATGTGGCACATTTATACAATGGAATATTACTCGGCCATAAAAGAAATGAAATTGAGTTATTTGTAGTGAGGTGGATGGACTTACAGTCTGTCATACAGAGTGAAGTTAGTCAGAATGAGAAAAACAAATATGTATGCTAGCACATACATATGGAATCTAATGAAGAAAAACAAAGTGGTTATGAAGAACCTAGGGGCACAACAGGAATAAAGATGCAGATATAGAGAATTGACATGAGGACATGGGGAGGGGGAAGGGTGAGATTGGATGAAGTGAGAGCGTGGCATGGACTTATTATACTACCAAATGTAAAATAGATTGCTGGTGGGAAGCAGCCGCATAGCACAGGGAGATGAGCTCAGTGCTTTGTGACCACCTAGAGGGGTGGGCTAGGGAGGGTGGGAGGGCGACGCAAAACGGAGGGGATATGGGGATATATGTATATGTATAGCTGATTCACTTTGTTATAAAGCAGAAACTAATACATCATTTTGAAGCAGTTATACTCCATAAAGATGTTTTAAAAAGGTGAAGAAACATCTACTACAAGATCAATACCGAAGCAAGAACATAAATGGATTGATCAGGCAATGCATGCATCTATCCATGCATTATAAGATGTGGCCTCAGAAGAGAACTGAAAACATGTATATAGTGACTGGCTGCGTTCTCTGTCAATAGGTTATAAAAATATATAGTCAATACAGTAAAGGATTTTTCTTTTACCATAAATACTGCAGAAGTGGTCTTTTTGTTACTCATAACTTCACAAAGGCATCAACCACTTTTCATCCACTCCAGACAAACCTCATTTAAACAAAAAGTTTACTTTTTTCCAAAAGCAGTGTAGTGTCTATTTGAAAAGCAGGTCTTCTCTTTCATGTGTATAGTATTAAACTTAAGCTCTAGTCTGTCAAGTCTGGGTTTGTTTAAAATATGTGTGTAGGTACAAATATGCAGAAAAAAACTAGTGTACTTTGTTGACAGCACAAAAATATTTATTCTTCTAAACATGATAGAACTAGTATGATTAATGAAAATTTATCACAAATTAAAAAGATTCTATGTAATAATCCAACCAGGAGAAGTGGTAAGCATATTCCAACTGTGAAAATTCCAGTTTGTGTTCTGAATGTCTAAAAGCCTATGGGACACCATGTTGCTCACATAATTCTCATATGCATATAATTACTTATGTTACTAAGCTATCTCTTCTGCAGCTAGGATCACTTTCAATTTATATTTCATTCTGAAGGCATTTAGATTTTCTAAAAGAATCTTTGGCTTTGTTACATTTTTAAAACAAAATTCTGAGGAAGCTATTCATTCTGCCCACACCCGGAGGAAATTTATACTGTATAGTCCATCACTTACAGTTCATGTTCCCTCTGCCCTACCCATGCATACTGTTCACCTATGTACTGCATTTGTTTTAGCAGGCTCTACTGTTGGTCTTGAAGCTGCTTTTGCTGTTCTTTCATTTGGGTTTACATAAAGGTCTGAAATTTCACACCTGAGAACAGCCACATCAGCATTACTTATTTAATGTGCTGTTAGAGTTTGGTAATCTCTTGTGTTTAAGGGCTTTGCTTGGAGAACACTGAATTATTGTTAGGGCTGCAGGATGTTCTGAAACTGGAGGAAAAACCATGAGTATTCCAGACTAATTCAATTATAGTAATTTTTTCTGAAGAATTAAAACAAGTTTCTCATCAAAATAGTCCATTGCCATGGAGAAAGTACCCCGAACTCTTTAAGCCCTTCATGAGCTCGTTGGGAGAATCTGGTAGAACTGACATTTCTCAGCTCACCATCATTTCATCAGTAACGTTTTCCGAGATGAAGCAACAGAGATTCAAATCCACATACTTTAGGAAAGTCATGTTTAATACTGAAAATCTTGTTTCAGTAGCAGTAAAAATGTCTTCATGAGCAGGTAATTAATAGTTTATTTGTTTCTGCTTCTCTTCTTGCAAGTTGTGTTTTGTTTGTTTGTTTTTTATTTTTTGCAGTATGCGGGCCTTGCACTGTTTTGGCCTCTCCTGTTGCGGAGCACAGGCTCCGAAGTGCAGGCTCAGCGGCCATGGCTCACGGGCCCAGCCACTTCGTGGCATGTGGAATCATCCCGGACCGGGGCAGGAACCCATGTCTCCTGCACCTGCAGGCAGACTCTCAACCACTGCGCCACCAGGGAAGCCCGCAAGTTGTGTTTTAAATTGTTACTGAAATATTATACCTCTCTATTTACACAAATTCCTGATTCAACATTCTCTGGCAGACCAAGTTCATTCTTTCACAGTTGAGGTAGATCTAGCTAATTTAATGATAGGGCATAAAGCTGAGGATGTTTTTAGTGGTTATGACGGGCAACTGCCATCAATGTTTGTTTTGAGGCAGCTAGCTGGTCTAGAGTCAGTGCTGGGTTTTGACACTACTGGGATGCCTGTTGCTAAACTAGAATAGGAGGGTGAGGGCAGTTGCTGAGCAGATTGCATGGTGGAAGAGAAGCCATTGTGAATGTGACTGCCATCTGCTTCTTAAACTATCCACTGCTTTGTTTCTCTATTGTCTTCAGGAAGGCCCATTTAAAAACATGTTTATTAGTGTGTTATAACATAAAATCCACACATTATAAGAAAACAATTCTGTATTATTTAGTAATCTTACAGAGTAATGAAACTTTTACCATCTTTAAGTATTATATTTCTATCAGCACCAAAACACTCTTTGGGCCTATTTGTAGTCAGTCTTTTCTCCCACTCCAAAAAACAAAAAATATGTTTTTTGAATATTAACTTATCAGATATAGGGTTTCTAAATATTCTTCTCATTTCTTAGGTTACTTTTTTTTTTTTTTTTGCGGTATGCAGGCCTCTCACTATTGTGGCCTCTCCCATTGCAGAGCACAGGCTCTGGATGCGCAGGCTCAGCGGCCATGTCTCATGGGCCCAGCTGCTCCATGGCATGTGGGATCTTCCTGGACTGGGGCACGAACCCGTGTCCCCTGCATCTGCAGGCGGACTCTCAACCACTGCGCCACCAGGGAAGCCCTCATAGGTTACCTTTTCACTGATTGCCTGATCACAACCTTTACGTACAGAAGCTTTTTAGTTTGATACAGTCCCAGTTGGGATTTTTGTTGCCTGTGCTTTTGATAGCATATTCAAAAAGACATTGCCAAGGCCGATATCAAGGAGTTTTTACTATGTTTTCTTCTAGGAGTTTCACAGTTCGTGTCACATTTAAATCACTAATCAGTCTTGAGTTGATTTGTGTGATTTGTCTAAAAAACCAGTTTAATTCTTTTGCATGTTTAGATTTCCAGTTTTCCCAGCACCAGTTATTGAAGAGACTCTCATTGCCCCCACTGTATATTCTCAGCATCTTTGACATGTATCAGTTGACCATATATATGTGTGTATTTTCTGGGCTACCTATAATATTCCAATATGCTCCCTAAAATATTCCACTGTGCTCCCTAAAATAGTCCAAAAATATTTTTTGATTTACATTAGCTTTCAATATAGTCTGAAGTCAGGAAGAGTGATTCCCCCTCTTTGTTCCTTACTTCTTTTTTTTCCAAAAATGCTGTGGCTTTTAAATTTAATTTTATTTTTTATTCCATTGCTTTGAGCCACAACTGTTTTACTTCACTGTGGAAAAAAATGCCATTGGAATTTTGATAAAGATTGCTTTAAATCTATACATGACTTTGAGTACTATGAACGATATCACATTAATTCTTCCAAGCCAAGAATAAGGATATCTTTCCATTTATTTGTATTTATCCAATTTCTTTCATCAATGTCTTATAGTTTTCAGTTTACAGAACTTTTACCCCATTGGTTAATTTATTATTAATTATTTCATTGTTTTTGATAATATCATAAATGGGATTGTTTATTTAACTTCTATTTTGAATATTTCATCATTAACGTATAGAAATGTAACAGATTTTTGTACACTGCAACTTTACTGAATTAATTTATTAATTCTAATAGCTTTTTGGTGGAGTGTTTAAAATTTTCTATATATAAGATTTCATCATCTACAGATTAGGTTTTTAAAATTTGTTTGCCTTTTCTTTCTTCACTTTTGTTTTCTGTTTGTATTTATTTGTCTTCGTTTCTCTTTCTGTCTTTTTCCTCCTCATTCTCCTTTTTCTTTCTTCCTTTCCTTCCTTTCTTTTCCTTCTTTCCTTCCAAACTTTCCCTCTATCTTTCTTTCTCTCTTCCTTCCTTTCTCCCGTACTCACCCCTCCCTCCTCCCCTTCCTTCCTTCCTCCCTTCCTCCCTCCATTCCTTATTTCCTTCTTCCTTCCCTTTCTTCCTTCCTTCCTTTCCTTCCATTTTTTCTACATTTCTTTCTTTCTCCCTTCCTTCCTTTCTTCCTTCCCTCCTTCCTTGTTTCTCTCTCTCTCTTTCTTTCTTTCTCTCTAATCAATGGATCTACCTGGGACTTCCAATGTCATATTGAAGACAATTGGTAAGCAGGGGTACCCTTGTTTTTTGCTGACTTTAGAGAAAAACACCCCCAAAACTCTCAGCTTTTCACAATTATTATGATAGCTGTGCATTGTCATATAGGAAGTTTATTACATTGAAGTACATATCTTCTAGACCTAATTTGTTGAGTTTTTTTATTATGACAGATTATTAAAATTTGTCAAGTGCTTTTCTGAGTCTATTGAGATAATCATGTGATTTTACTCTTTTGTTAATGTGGTGTATCATGTTTATTGGTTTCCGTATGATAAACCATCCTTACATCCTATTATGTCTCACTTGATATGTTTGACCCATTTTATGTGCTGTTAAATTCCGTAACTTAATATTTTGTTGACAATATTTACATCTATGCTCATCAGAAACATTTTCTTATAATTTTCTTTTCTTATAGTGCAATATTAGACTGTGCTTTCAGGGTAATGTTAGCTCAAAAATTAGTTTGGAAGTGTTTCCTCCTCTTTAATTTTTTCAAAAAAATTGAAAAGCATTGGCAGTAATTATGCTTTCACAGTTTGGCAGAATTCATCCATGAAGCCATCTGGTCCTAGATCTTTCCTTATTGGGAAATTTTTTTTAATGATTCCATCTCCTGATTCTGTAATTTTCTGTTCAGATTTTCCATTTCATTACAATTCAGTTTTGGTTGGTTGTATGTTTCTAATTTTTTTTCTAAGTTGTTCAATTTGTTTTCATATGATAGTTTTCAGTGGTATCACTCATGATACTTTCTATTTCTCTGGTATAGTTGTAACGTTTCCTCTTTCATTTATAATTTTGTTTCCTTAAATCACTGTTAATTTTTCTTTTTGGTTAGTCTACCTAATATTTGTCACCTTTATTTATTTTCAAAGAAAAAACCACATTTTTTTGATTTTCTTTTACTGTCTTTCCAGTCTCTATATCATTTACTTCTATTCTAATCTTTATATTCTTCCTTCTGCTAATTTTGGGCAGAGCTTGTTCTTTTCTTAGTCCCTTGAGGGGGTTTAGTCTAGGACATGCTTTACTTGAGACCTTTCTTTTCTCTTAATCAAGCAACCATTTGTTGAAGAGATTATCTATTCTGAATTGGGTATTCTTGGCTCTATTGTCAAATATTAATTGATTGTGTATACTCATATTTAATACTGAGCATTTTATTCTGTTCCCTTGGTTGATATGTCTATTTTAATGGCAGTAGCATTCTGTATTTATGGCTTTGCAGTATAATTTGATATTAGAAAGGTGATACCTCTAGCTTTGTTCTTTTTCCCAGAATTACATTGGCTATTTGGGGTTACTTGTGTTGCCACACAAATTTTAGAATTGTTTCTGTTATTTCTGTGAAGAATGTTTTTGGTATTTTGATGGGATTTGAACCTGTACATGGCTTTGGGGAATATGGTCATGTTAATGATATTAATTCTTCCAATTTATAAACATAACATGTCATTATTTATTTGTGTCTTCAATTTCTTTTAGAAAAGTTTGGTAGATTTTCTTGTGCAGATATTTCAGTTCCTAAGCTTTCATAATATATTTTATGTCAAACATGCAAGATTGATAAGTAATCGGGAAAAATCTACCTTATTTAAAGCATCTACTCGAATAAACCTCATCTCCTTTATCTAGGAAAGGAAACTGTATCTCACTATTGTTGCAGAGGCATAGATTTAATTGCATCATTATTTTGAAAAACAAATATTGAAATTGAAGTGGTTTAAAACCACCAAGGAACTGACCTTTTTCTAGTTATTGTATTATTATAATTTAAATATTAAAACAAATAAGAGGTTTCTTGACAAATCAGTCTATCTCCCTGGTGTGCCATGAGAACTTCAAAACTTTGTTGTCATCATATAAATGAACTAAATCACACATTGAAAGGGAAAATGCACAATTTTATGTTAAGGTGACACCAGCAGTTCACTTCTTTTCATTAGTTGTGTGGAAGGACATTTCTCAGAGTAATTCAGTATCTTTAGCACTTGAAGCTTCTGATCTACTTGTCCTGAAGACCAGCTGCTGCTAAAGTAATGTTATCTTAAAAATGATGAAGCATTTTTGATGAAAATACCTTCATGTTAAGGGGGAAATGCTGTTAACCTACCCAAGACATGCATCTGTGATGTTGATAGCCTTGTTTTATATTTTATAGTTGTTTTAGTTTTCTAGGGATAAATGGCACAATGCATTATATACATTTATCACTGACTTACTTAATGTTAACATATAGATAAACACTAAATAAATGGTAACACTTGGAAAGAAGCACTTATAACATAAGTCTTAGCAAATAATGCTTGTAATCAACTTAACTATGTTACATATCAACAGGTAAAATGTAGAATGTTACATAGTGTAATATGATATGATGTGATTAAATTATAATTCCTGCTGTTAAAATAATTTATTCCTCAGTATTTTACTGTTTTGATGCTATTGTGAATTGGTTAGTTTATTTAATTTCTTTTTGCTATTCTTCACCATTGGTGTAAAGAAATGCAATGATTTATGTATGTTGATTTTGGATCCAGCAACTTTTGTAAAATTGTTGATTAATGTCAACAAATTTTTTACTGGGATTTTCCATACATAGGATTATGTCACCAGCAAAAACTGACAACTTTACTTCCTTTTTTCCAATTTGGATGCATTTTATTTCTTTGTTTTGCTTAAGTGCTCTAGCTAGAACCTACAATACTCTATAAAAAGGAGGGCTGAGGGACTTCCCTGGTGGCTCAGTGGTTAAGAATCCACCTGCCAATGCAGGGAACACAGGTTCAAGCCCTGGTCTGGGAAGATCCCACATTCCATTGAGCAACGAAGCCTATGCACCACACCTACTGAGCCTGTGCTTTAGAGCCTGAGAGCCACAACTACTGAAGCCTGCACGCCTGGAGCCTGTGCTATCCAGCAATGAGAAGCACACCCATGCAACAAAGAGTAGCACATGCTCGCTGCAACTAGAAAAGGCGGCCTGCAGCAACAAAGACCCAACACAGCCAAATAAATTAAATAAATAAATTTATAAATAAGTAAATAAATAAACAGGAGTGGTGAAAATGGGCAGCCTTGTCTTGTTTCTGATCTTAGAAGAAACATTTTCAGTTTTCCTCTATTTAGCATAATGCTAGATGTGCTTTCATTCTAAAAGACCTTTCTTTCTTTCTTTTTTTTTTTTTGCGGTATGCGGGCCTCTCACTGTTGTGGCCTCTCCCGTTGCGGAGCACAGGCTCCGGACGCGCAGGCTCAGCGGCCATGGCTCACGGGCCCAGCCACTCCGCAGCATGTGGGATCCTCCCGGACCAGGGCACGAACCCACGTCCCCTGCATCGGCAGGCAGACTCTCAACCACTGCGCCACCAGGGAAGCCCTAAAAGACCTTTCTTATATTGAAGTATATTTCTTCTATTCCCCATCTATCAACAGTTTTATCATGAAAGAATATTGTATTTTGTCAAACGCTTTTCTGTGTCTATTAAGACGATCATGTGACTTTTAGGTTTCATTTTATTGGTATGATGCATTACATGTATTGATTTATGTATGTTGAACCATCTTTGCATCCTAAGGATAAATCTCATGTGGTCATGGTGTAATTTTAACGTGTTCTTGAATTCAGTTTGCTTATATTTTGCTGAGAAATTTTGCATCTGTATTTATTAGGAATATTGATCTATAATTTTCTTTTTGTGGTATTCTTATCTGGTTTTTGTATGAACGTAATGCTGGCTTCGTAAAATGAATTTGGAAGTATTCCTTCCTCTTTGATGTTTTAGAAAAGTGTGAGAATTGGTGAAATTCTTCTTTAAGTGTGTGGTAGAATTCTCTAGTGAAACCATCTGTTCCTGGAGTTTTACCTGCTGGTAGGTTTTTGATTACTGACTCGAACTCTTTATTCATTACTGCTTTGTTCAGATTTTCTATTTCTTCTGGACTCAGTCTTTGTAGGTTGTGTGTTTCTAGAAATACATCTATTTCTTCTATGTTATGTAATTTATTTGCATGTAATTGTTTATAGCAGTCTTATGATTCTATGTATTTGTGTAGCATTAGTTGTGATGCCTTCTCTTTTATTTCTAATTTTATTTAATTGAATCTCTCTTTTTTCTTCTCTAATTAAAGAATTGTCCATTTTGTTTATATTTTCAAAGAAAAAGCTATTAGTTTTGTTGACCCTGTCTACTGATTTTTCTGATCTTTATTTCATTTATTTCCTTCCCTCTGCTAATTTTGGGATTAAATTGTTCTTTTTTTTCTAGTTCCCTGAGGTGTAAACTTAAATTGTTCATTTAAGATTTTAAGATCTTTCTATTTTCTTAAAATATGGTATATATTGTTGCTATAAATTTTTCTCTTAGAACTGCCTTAACTGCAACCCACACTATTTGATATGCTGTATTTGCATTTTTATTTGTCTTGAGTTACATTTTTATTCCTGTTTTGATTTCTTCTTTGCCTTATGATTTTTTAGTAATGTGGTGTTTGGTGTCCACATATTTTAAGATATTCTCACTTTCCTCTTTGTCAACTTCTAGTTTCATAACATATTGGTCAGAAAAGATAATTGTATGATTTCAATCTTATAAAGATTTCAGGTTTTTGTTGTGTGGCCTTTTATATAATCTATCCTGGAGATTGTTACATGTGTACTTGAGAAGACTGGATATTCAGCTGCTATTGTATAGATTGTTCTTAAAACGTCTATTAAGTTTGTTTGTTCTAAGTGTGGTTCAGTTCCAATGTTTTCTTATTGATTTACTGTCTGGATTGTCTATTGTTGATAGTGGTGTATTGTGTTTTCTACAAGTATTGTATTGTTGCCTATTTCTCCCTTCAGATCTATTGTTATTTGCTTAGTATATTTTAGTGCTCAGGTGCTGGGAGTGTATATCTTTACAGTTTTTATGTCTTCTTATAGTGCTAACACTTTTATTATTGTATGATAATCTTTTTTGTCTCTTGCTACCTTCAAGCCAATGATGGCTTGAAGTCTATTTTTCTGACATAAGTATGGCTACACCACCTTCTTTTGGTTTTCATTTGGTTGGAATATCATCTTCCAGATTTTCACTTTTGAGCCTCTATGTGTCTTTAGAGCTGAAATAAGTCTCCTTTAGGCAGCATATAGTTGGATCTTGTTTTTGTTGTTGTTTTTATCAATCCAGCACTCTTTTGAATGGTGAGTTCAATCTATTAACATTTAGAATAGTTATTGATACATAAATATTTACTACTCTTAAAAAGTTTTACTATTTTCAAATTCTGTCTTTTTGGTTCAGCTTGAACAACTCTTTTCAACATTTCTTGTAAGGCTGCTCTAGTGATGGTAAATTTCCTCAGCTTTTTTTTTTTTTTTTTTTTTTTTTTTTTTTTTTAGGTCTGAAGGATAACTTTGGCAAATAAAATACTCTTGACTGGCATTTTTATCTTTTAATATTTTGAATATCTCATTCCACCCTCTCCTGGCCTGTAGAGTTTCTGCTGAAAAATCTGTCTTATTTATATGATCGAATTTTGACAGTTTTTATACTATGCATCTTGGAGAACGTTTGTTTTCATAGGGATAATAATGTTTCTATTAGAATTGTGGACTTTATACCCAGTTTCTTCCCTAGGTTTGAGGAGTTCTTGGCTATTATTTCTCTAAATAAGCTCTCTCCTCCTTTTTTCCTCTCTTCTTCTTCTGGTATACCAACTAATATTATGTTGGCTCTCCTAATGGAGTCTGATAGTTCTTGAGGCTTTTTTCAATTAAAAAAAAAACTTAGTTCCCTTTCCTCTTCCACCTGAATTATTTCTATATTTATATCCTGTCTCACTTATTCTCTCTTTTCTATCTGATATGCTCTACTTCGTATGCTATATAATGCATTCTCCATCTCATTCACTGAGTTCTGCAGCTCCAGAATTTGGTCAGTCCCTTTTTACAATTTCAATGGGCTTGTTAAAGTACTCCTTCTGTTCATCATTTTTATTTCTGATACCACTGCGTTGTCTTTCTGAGTTGTGTTGTAGCTCACTGAATTTTTTTCATGACAGGTCTTTTGATTTCTTTATCAGTTAGATCACAGTATTCTGTGTCTTTGGGTTTGGTTGCTGGAAAATCATCATTTTGTGCTACAATATATTGTATTATTATTATTATTATTATTTTGCAGTACGTGGGCCTGTCACTGTTGCACCATCTCCCATTGAGGAGCACAGGTTCCGCACGCGCAGGCTCAGCAGCCATGGCTCACAGTCCTAGCCACTCCGTGGCACGTGGGATCTTCCCGGACCGGAACATGAACCCGTGTCCCCTGCATCAGCAGGCATACTCTCAACCACTGAGCCACCAGGGAAGCCCCTATTACTGTAGTTTAAAACTAAGTTTTCAAATGTGAAGATTATTTATTAGCTCTACTGAGACAGGCTGGGACCTGGGACCCTTTGCTGCAACACTTGCATCTGGACGCACCTCTCCTTTAGCAACAAAATACAAAGAAACTCTATGGGACTAAAAATAACTGCGTGAATGTGCAGTTAGGGTAAATTCTGGACCAAAGATATAGAAACCAAAAACACCTCAACTGCCACTTCTGAAGAGCCAGGAGCAAAAGCAGGGCAGTCGGGATCAAAAGCAGGGCACTGCGCATGCCCCCTGTACTCAACACCACCAAAGGGGTGGGCAGACCACCTAAGCCACACCTCCAGCCCGACCCTTGGGCACACCCCTACCCTCACCCCTTATAAGGAACCAGCTTGCCCCTCTCAGGGAGCGAGCAGGCAAGGGCACCTGTTACTTGTTCTTGCTCCCCCCTGCTGCAGAGACCCCAATAAAGCCTTGCCTGAATTTCTTGTCTGACCTCTGATCAATTTCTATTGATTAAGGAGGCAAAGGACTCTGGTCAGTAACACTATCATGACTCATTTTTCTTAATTTTGTTTCTAGGAACTTGTTCATTTCATCTAGGTTATCCAATTTGTAAACACAGAATTGATTATTGGTTATATTTTTTATCAAATCAAGGATAATTTCCAAACTTTCATTTCTGATACAGTAATTTGTGTTTTCTCTTTTTCACTAGTTAAATTAGCTAAAGCTAGTCAATTTAGTCAATCTTCTGCAAGAGCCAACTTTTGATTTTGTTAATTTTTCACGTTGATTTTCTGTTCTCTATGTCTTTTTTATCTCCATTCTATATTATGTTGAATCCTTCCTTTCATTAGCATTGGGTTCAGTTTTCTCTCTCTTTCTATTTTCTTAATGTGCAGATTGGGTAATTGATTTGAGATTCTTCTTCTTTAAAGTACGCAATTACAGCTATAATTTTGTTTTTCAATCTGCCTTTGCTATATACCATCAATTTTGTAATATTTTATTTTATTTTAAATTTTCTTAAGGTGTGTTCTAATTTCGCTTGTATATTTTAATGTGTTGTTAGAGTATATTATACAATTTCCACATATCTATAAGTTTCCAAGCTTACCTTCTATTATTGATCCCTAGTTTTAGTTCGTTGTAATCTGAGAAAACACATTTTACAATTTTTGCCTTATAAAATTTATTAATAGTTGTTTTGTGGCTTAACATGTGCTCCCTCATGGGGAATCTTACAAGTGCACTTTTTTAAATGTGTATTTTGCTTTTGTTGTAGAGACTTAATATAGATATCTATTATGTCCAATTGGTTTATACTGTTGTTCAAGCCTTATATTTCCTTCTTAATCTGTATTTGTTTGTTTCAAAGTTGTGTTTTGAAGGCTTCAACTGTTATTATAGAATTATCCATTTCTCCTTTAACTCTGTGCATACTTCTGTTCTCTATTGGTTTTTGTTCTTTGGTTACATATACATGTATATAATCTTCCTTTTTTGTTTTTCGTAATAGTTTTAGACTTAAAGTATATTTTGTCCGGTAATAATATAACCATTCCAAGTATTTGATTGCTAATTAAATGAATTTTTTTCTAACCCTTTATTTTCAACATATCTGTGTCTTTTGCTCTAGGTAAGACTCACTTTACAGGAAGCATATAGTTAGATTGTGTTCTTAAAAAATTATTCTGCCAATATGTTCCTTTGAGTATAGACTTTAATCTATTAACATTTAAAGAAATTAATGATAAGGGAGGACGTACTCCACATATTTTCTTCTTTGTTTCCTACACATGTAGTTTTTGTCCTTTATTTTCTCCATTACATTTCATTAAGTTTTGTTAAATTTCTGTAGTAGATTAACTTCTCAGTTGCTTTTGTGTACATTCTATAGAAATTGTAGTTATGATCATTATGGGGATTGCATCAAATATTCTAAAGCTATAATAATATAATTTAAATTGTTACCAATTTAACTTAAATTCTGTACTAAATCTCTATACAATGATGAAACTATTTTTACCCTCCTTTATGTTACCAATATCAAAAACTATCTTTCTACATTTTATGCCCAATGACAAAGATTTATAATTATTTATATACATTTGCCTTTTAAATCCTGTACAAAGAAAAAGTGGGGTTAGAAACCAAAATTGCAAAATACAGACTTTTATATTTGCCCACATATTTTTCTTTAACGGAGATATTTACATTCTTACATGGTTTATAATTACTGTCTAGATTTATGTTAGTTCAACCTGTAGATTTTTCCTTTAGTAATTCTTAGGACAGGTTTATTAAACAAACACTCTCAGCTTTTGTGCATCTGGGAATGTCTAAATTCTCGTTCATTTTAAAAGGGAAATTTTGGTGAATATAGAATGCTCAGTTGACAGTTTTTTTTTCTTTCTCTTTCAGCAGTTGAAATATATAATCCTAGCTCCTTCTGCTTGCCAATGTTTTACATGAGAAATACCTGTGTGATTTGCAGGGATTGTGTTCAATGCATAAACGTCCAGGAGGGCCATTGTCTGATGATTGGGTAGTTCTCGGTGTATTTATTTAGGGAACCTCCATACTGTTTTCCTTAATGCCCGTTTCCAGTGTGCAGTCCTACAAATGGCTTAGAGGGATTCTCATTTCTCCAAGCCTTCTCCCGCATGTTTTCCCTGTAGACATTTTGACCATGGCCATTCTGACTGGTCTTTTTTTAGCTGCACAGCCTCTTGATTCTGTTTTATCTCTCTCTGTCTCTCTGTCTCTGTCTCTGTCTCTGTCTCTGTCTCTCTCTCTCGCTCTCTCTCTCTCTATATATATATATATATATTCTCTTTTATATATATATATAATATATATATGTATATATTCTCTTTTCGATTGTTTCCATTTAGGTTATTCCAGAGTGTTGGGAACACTTGCCTAAGTTCAACTTAAGTCCTGTCTGATATCCTGTTTTATGTATATTAGTGTGCATATGTTAATCCCAACCTCCTAATTTATGCCTTCCCCCAACTTTCTCCATTTGGTAAAAATGCTTTCATTTCTAAATCTGTGACTTGGTCTGTGCTTTGTAAAGTACAGTTTACTTGTATCAAGATTTAAAGCCCACCGATAAGTGATATCCTATGACATGTCTTTCTCTGTCTAACTTACTATCCTGAATGTGATCCAATCCAGTTCCTTCCATGTTGCTGTAGTTGGCATTTTCCCATTCATTTTTCTGGCTGTGTAAAACTCCACTGTATCCATATACCACATCTTCTTTTTTCAATCATCTGTTGATGGGCCGTCTGGTGGGTGCCATATCTGGGCTATCATACATAGGTCTTCAAAGAATGTAGTCGTGCCAGTGTGTTTGCCAGGATGCTGTCCTATGCATATCCATCCCGGAGGGTCATTGTGTGATCATAGAGTAGTTCTGGAAGTATTTATTTAGGGAAACTCCATACTGTTTTCCATAATGCCAGTTTCCAATATGCAGTCCTACAAATGGCTTAGGGGGATTCTCATTTCTCAAAGCCCTCTGCTGCATGTATTGCCTGTAGACATTTTGACCACGGCCAGTCAGACTGGTGCGGAGTGATACCTTGCTGTAGGCTGCATTTCCCTTTCTCAAATCCTTAGCGATGTACATTATATTTCCTTGTGTGTCTGTATTTTTAAGAACACTGGGAATAAAATGTACCTCTTATAATTGGCTCATGAAAGTGGGCCCTGATTTGAATCCTTTTTCAGTGACCTTCTCCAGTACATTTCTGGAGGGTAGATGTCATTTACAGCCCATCAGGCCTTTTGATAAGGAAATGTCACTAAGCACCGTTTTTTTTTTATTTTTACAACTTTATTGGAGTATAATTGCTTTACAATGGTGTGTTAGTTTCTGCTTTATAACAAAGTGAATCAGTTATACATATACATCTGTTCCCATATGCTTTCCCTCTTGCAACTCCCTCCCTCCCACCCTCCCTATCCCACCACTCCAGGCGGTCACACAGCACCGATCTGATCTCCTTGTGCTATGCGGCTGCTTCCCACTAGCTACCTATCCTACATTTGGTACTGTATATATGTCCATGTCTCTCTCTCGCTTTGTCACAACTTATCCTTTCCCCTCTCCTTATCCTCAAGTCGATTCTCAAGTAGGTATGGGTCTTTATTCCTGTTTAACCCCTAGGTTTTTCATGACACTTTTTCCCTTAAATTCCGTATATATGTGCTAGCATATGGTATTAGTCTTTCTCTTTCTGACTTACTCACTCTGTATGACAGACTTCAGGTCTATCCACCTCATGAAAAATAGCTCAATTTCATTTATTTTTATGGCTGAGTAATATTCTATTGTAAATATGTGCCACATCTTCTTTATCCATTCATCGGATGATGGACACTTAGGTTGTTTCCATCTCTGGGCTATTGTAAATAGAACTGCAATGAACATTTTGGTACATGATTCTTTTTGAATTATGGTTTTCTCAGGGTATATGCCCAGTAGAGGGATTGCTGGGTCATATGGTAGTTTTATTTTTAGTTTTTTAAGGAACCTCCATACTGTTCTCCACAGTGGCTGTATCAGTTTACATTCCCACCAGCAGTGCAAGAGTGTTACCTTTTCTCCACACCATGAGCCATGGCCGCTGAACCAACGCATCCGGAGCCCGTGCTCCTCAGCAGGAAAGGCCACAGCAGTGAGAGACACGTGTACAGCAAAAAAAAAAAAAAAGTAGCTGTTGAAATTGACCTGTTGAATGTGGGCAGTGATTTGAATCCTTCTTCAGTATCCTTCCCAGGACATTTCTTCAGGGTAGGTGTCCTTTACAGCGCCACTGACTGTTTGATTATGAAGTTGAACTAAGCACCGGTTTTTAAGTTGCTGTTACAAGAAGCGGCCACAGGGCGACAGGATATTTTTTCAAGCACAGTCTGGTGAGGCGGGAATCCAGTCGTGCGGGGAAATTATGTGTTGGAATTCAAATTAGAGCGAAGGTACCACAACAAGTACCCAAGGGATTGTGTCCCATTACATCTTCCCGCTTCCCCTCCAGCCACTCGACAGATCGCCATCCCAGCAAAATCGCCGAGATGAGAGTATTGCGGTCAGTAACTGGGGTGACACTGATATAGGAGGCTGGACGTGGGAACCCCAGCACCAAGAGACCTGGACAACGGCTTGCTTGACAGTGCTCTTCCCTCCACAGACTCCATCATTGTTTGGGTTCATTGGGCTTGGCTAGCCGTAGGATAACATTCCTGGATGGGGATATAGTGATGCTGTACACAGTGGATGAGGCACTACATGTGCAAGCTGAACCCCGTTGTTGGGAAATTTTCCCCAGCTGCCTCAGTTCAACCATATTCCATCTTTGGGACCCAAGCCTACTGAGGCGCCAGGGATGAGACTCCAGGACAGATCATCGAGGCCTTAGGGAATACGGGATGTATTCCTTTATTTTAAGTTGAATATTGATTTTATAGTGGAACATAGTTAATTTACACTGCTGTGCTGCATTGGCTGTAGAGCCTCTTGAATCCGTTATACCGGTATATATATCTATGCTGTTTTCAATTCTCTTTCCACTTAGCTTACTGCAGAGTGTTTGGAACAGTTGCCTGAGTTCAACTTAAGTCGTGGCTCGTATTCTCTTTTATATGTATATTAGTGTGCATCAGTTAATCCCAACTCCCTAGTTTAGGCCTCCCCCCAAACTTATCCCGTTGGTACCCATCCCGTGGTGTCTACGTCTCTGACTAGCTTTCTGTTTGTAATGTATAGTTAGCTTAAATAAAGTTTTAAAACCCACCCATAAGTTATATCCTATGATATGTGTCTTTCTCTGTCTAACTTACCATCTTGAATGTAACCAAACCAAGGTCTTTCCATGTTGCTGTAGTGGGCATTTTTTCAGTCTTGTTTAAGGTTGTGTAATGGTCCACTGTACACATGTACCACACCTTCTTTCTTCATTCGTCACTTGGTGGGCAGTGTGGTTGAGGCCATATCTGGGCGATCATACATAGCTCTGTAAGGAACGAAGGGGTGTCAGTGTGCTATAAAGGGATGGTGTTCTGTGCATATACTTCCAGGCAAGATATTGTCTGATGATCAGTTAGTACTCGGTGTATATATTGCGGGAAACTGCATACTGTTTGCCATAACGGCAGGTTCTAATGTGCACTGTTATGAAATTATTAGGGGGATTCTCAATTCTCTAATCTCACTCTTGCATGTATTGCCTGTAGACACCTTGACCTTGACCATTCTGACTACTGTGGGGTGCTAACATGCTGTAGGTTGGATTACGCTTTCTCAAATACTCAGCTATGTAGATCACTTCTCCTTGTGTGTGAGTTATTTTATAAGAACACTGGGAATTAACTGTTCCTCTCAAAACTGGCGTGTTGAAAGAGGGCCGTGATTTGAATCCTTCATCAGTGACCTTCCCAGGACCTTTCTGGAAGGTAGGTGTCCTTCAGAGCTCCGCAGGATTTTTGATTTTGAAGTTCCACTAAGCACCGGTTTTTAAGTGGCTGTTACAAGAAGCGGCCACAGGGCGGCAGGCGTTTTTTCAAGCAGAGGCCGGTTATACAGGAAGGCAGTCATTCGGGAAAATCGTGTCCTGGAGTTGAAATTAGAGTGGAACGTGCCACAACAAATATCCAATGTATCGTGTCACATTCCATCTTCCCACTTCTCTTCCAGCCTCTCGACAGATCCCTATGCCAGCAAAATCACTGAGATGGGAGTGTTGCGGTCGGGAATAGCGGCGACTGTGAGGTAGGAAGCTGGACGTTGGAACCCCAGCACCAATAGTCCTGGATACCGAGGAGCCATCATAGCGCTATTCCAGCCACAGGGTCCATCATTCTTTGGGTGCACTGGCCTTAACAAGCTATAGCACAGCACTCCTTGACGTGGAGATAGTGGTGCCGTTCAGAGTGGACGAGGCACTACAGGTGCAAGCTGGACCCTTTTTCAGGGAAATCCTCCCCAGCTGCCTCAGTCCCAGCACAGGGCAGCTTTGGGACCCAAGCCTACCGAGGCTCCAGGGATGTGACTCTAGGCCAGTTCATCTAGACCTTCGGGAATACAGGTGGTGTTCCTTTGTTGTAAATGGAATTTTTATATTATGGTGGAACATACTTAATTTACACTGCTGTGCTGCATTGGCTGTAGAGCCACTTGAATACATTTTACTGGTATATATATCTGTGCTGTTGTCAATTCTCTTTCCACTTAGCTTACTGCAGAGTGTTGGGAACAGTTGCCTGAGTTCAACTTAAGTCGTGGCTCGTATTCTGTTTTATATCTAAATTATTGTGCATCAGTTAATCCCAACCCCCTAGTTTAGGCCTCCACCCAACCTTCTCCCTTTGGTACACATACTTTCGTGTCTACGTCTGTGACTAGCTTTCTGTGTTGTAAAGTATAGTTTATTTATATCAAGTTTTAAACCCTACCCATAAGTGATATCCTATGATATGTGTCTTTCTCTGTCTAACATACTATCCTGAATGTAATCAAATCCAGGTCCTTCCATGTTGCTGTAGTGGGCTTTTTTTCATACTTTTTTATGGTTGTGTAATCTTCCATTGTACGTATGTACCCCATCTTCTTTTTCATTTCTCTGTGGTTGGGCAGTGTGGTTGCTGCCGTATCTGGGTGGTCATACATAGCTCTGCAGGAATGAAAGGGAGCTTTTAATGTTCAGAATATTTCTTCCACATGATGAGTCATTTGTCCTCTACTGCTTTCAGTATTTCAATATCTTGTTTAAAAAATATTTTTTATATTGAAGTATAATTGATTTATAATGTTGTATTAGTTTCAGGTGTACAGCAAAGTGATTTGGTTATACATATACTTATATCTATTATTTTTCAGATTGTTTTCCCATGTATGTTTTTACAAGGACTGAGTAGAGTTCCCTGTGCCACACACATTAGGATCTTTTCGATTATCTATTTTATGTATAGTAGTGTGTATATGTCAGTCCCAATCTCCCAATTTATCCCTCCCCCCACAACTTTCCCCTTTGTTTTTTTCTGTTTCTCATACCTGACCATTTAATGATGTTGATCATTCAAGTTTTCTAATTCTCTTCTCTGCCTTCTCTCACCCTGTTGAACATGTATACTGTTTTTTTGTGTTTTTGTTTTGTTTTGTTTTTGTTTTTTATACTCTCATCTCAATTTTCTATTTGGTTCATATTTATCATTTCTACTTTTTTGATATTCTCATTTTTTCATATATTGTTTTCCTTATTTTCTTTAATCCTTTGCCACCTTAGCTCCTCTGTCACTTCAAAGACAGTTGTTACAAAATATTTAAGGGGATGTTTTCTGTTAATTGATTTTATTCCTTGAATGAACTGTATTTTCCTGTTGCTTTTTATGCCCTGTGTTTTTTGTTGAAAATTGGGCATTTGACTATTGTAATTTTGTAGCTTTGGATATTAACACCTAATCTTTCCTGAGGTTTCCTGTTTTGTTTTTAAATTATTGAAGGCAATAGTAAAATTTCTGAGATTTTTCAAACTACTTTTCAAAGACTGTTCTTTTAAAAATGTGATTACTAAAGTTTCTCTTATTTTGTCTCTTTACCTTTTTATTATCACTTTTGTTTTAGAATTGTCTTGTGTCTGTAGAAAAATAGAGCAGAAGGTACAGAGAGTTTTATATACCTCATGCCCCTCACAAGAATAACTTCCTCTATTATGAATATCCCATACCAGAGTGATACTTTTATTTAAATTAAGCACCTACCTTGATATATCATTATCAAAAAACAGTCCAAAGATCATATTAATGTTCACAGTTTGTGTTGTATATTTTACAGGTTTGAGCAAATGTAGAATGAATGTATCTACCATTATAAGATCAGAAAGAGGAATTTCACTGCCTAAATATCCTCTTGTTGGTTCCCTCTTTTTCCTGTACCAGATCCTGGCAGCCATTACTTTTTTGACAGTTTCCAAAGTTGTACCTTTTCCAGAATATCATAGAGTTTGAATGATACATTATGTACCTTTTTCCCCCCCATTTCACTTACTTGCATTGAAGTTTCCTCTGTCTTTTCATGCCTTGATACCTTAGTTATTTTTAGTAATAAATAATATGTCTGTATATGTATATATCACGGTATGTTTTTCCATTCATCAACTGAAGGAATTTTTGGTTGCTTCCATGTTTTTTCAATACTACATAAAGCTGCTATAAATGTTTATGTGCAGATTTTTGTGCGCCTATAAGCTTTCAAGTCCTTTAGGTAAATAACAAAGAAAATGATTCTTGTATCATAGGGTAAGAATTTGTTTAGTTTTGTAAGAAACCATCAAAGTATCATGTGAAGGGGCTGTACTATTTTTTCAACTTTTAACCGTTTGTATTAAATGATTTTTTCAAGCTCTATTGAGCTAAATTTATGTATAACATTGTGTAAATTTAAGGTGTACATGTGTTGATTGGATACACTTAGATATACATTTATAGATTTGTATTTGATTACCATCAGAGTATTAGATAACACCTACATCATGCCACATATTATTTCTTTTAAGGGATGGAAACATTTAAAATCAAGTGTCTTAGCAACTTTCAAGTATATAGTAGGAATTGTTACCTATAAGTACAGTACTGTGCAAGACATAACCATAATTTACTAATCTTCCTACTGAAAATTGTACTCTTTGACCAACTTCCCATGTCCACCAACCCCCATCCATTGGTAAACACCATTCTACTTCCCATTTCTATTAGTTTGACTTTTTTGATCCCACATATGATGTAATATTTGTATATCTCTAACTTATCTCACTAAATATAGTGTCTTCAAGCTTCATTTATATTGTTGCAAGTGGAAACATGTTATTTCTCATGGTTGAATAATATTCCATTGTACACATAAGTACCATATTTTTTATCCATTCTTTCATCGATGGCTAAAAAGATGTTTTGTACCTTGGCTATTATGAATAATGCTAAACTTGGGAGTGCAGGCATAGTTTTGATATCCTTTTTTATTTCCTTTGGATATATAGCCAGAAGTGAGACTGCTGGATCATATAATGGTTCTATTTCAATTTTTTGAGAAGACTAGTACCGTTATTCATAATGGCTAAACCAATTATAATCTTACCACCAACAATGAAGAAATGTTCCCTCTTTCCGCAGTTTTCCAACACTTTATATATGTTTATTTTTCTAAGACGTTTGAGGTCATATCTCATTGTGGTTGTCATTTGCATTTCCTTGATGCTTAATGATGTTCAGCATCTTTTCATGTACCTCTTGGACATTTGTGTATCTTCTTTGGAATAACATCTTTAGAGTGCCTCTGCCCATTTTTAGTTGGATTGCTAGTCTTTATTATTGAGTTGTATAAATTATTTACAGGTTTTGGCTCTTAACCCTTACCACGTATGTGCTTTCCAAGGTTTTATCCCATTCTATTGGTTGCCCGTTCATTTTGTTGATTGTTTCTTTTGCTGCACAGGCTTTTAATTTAATGCAACCCCACCTGTTAAATTTTGCTTTTGTTGTTTATGCTTTTGGTGTTATACCCCAAAATCCTTGCAAAAACGAATGTCAAAGAGATTTGTTTTATGTTTTCTAGCTTTACGGCTTCAAGTTCTACATTTATCTTCTATACATTTCAAGTTAGATTTTTTTTCTTTCTTTTTTTTTTAAAGAACATGTTGGGGGTAGGAATTTTTTTATTTATTTTTGGCTGTGTTGGGTCTTTGTTTCTGTGCATGGACTTTCTCTAGTTGCGGCAAGTGGGGGCCACTCTGCATCGCCGTGCATGGGCCTCTCACTATCACGGCCTTGCAGCCTCTCTCGTTGTGGAGCACAGGCTCCAGATGCGCAGGCTCAGTAATTGTGGCTCATGGGCCTAGTTGCTCCGCGGCATGTGGGATCTTCCCAGACCAGGGCTCGAACTCGTGTCCCCTGCATTGGCAAGCAGGCAGATTCTCAACCACTGTGCCACCAGAGAAGCCCCTCAAGTTAGTTTTCGTATGTAGTACAAGAGATGGATCTAATATTATTTTTAAAATTAATTTTTTATTTATTTATTTTTGTCTGCTTTGGGCCTTCATGCTGCATGTGGGCATTCTCTAGTTGTGTCAGGTGGGAGCTACTCTTCATTGCAGTACATGGGCTACTCATTGAGGTGGCTTCTCTTGTTGCAGAGCACAGGCTCTAGGCATGCGGGCTTCAGTAGTTGTGGCATGCGGGCTCAGTAGTTGTGGTGCAAGGGCTTAGTTGCTCCATGGCATGTAGGATCTTCCCGGACCAGGGCTCAAACCCATGTCCCCTGCATTGGCAGGTAGATTCTTAGCCACGGAGCAACCAGGGAAGTCCCTAATATTATTTTTGAGTATATGTTTATCCAGTTTTATCAACGACATTAGTTTGGTAAAGAAACTGTCCTTTTCCCACTAAGAATTCTTAGCTCCCTTGTCAAATATTAGTTTACTATGTGCAGTGGATTATTTCTGGGCTCTCAGTTCTGTTCCATTGGTCTATTTGTTCATTTTTAGCCCATTACCATTCTGTATTGATTACTATAGTTTTGTATTATAGACAGAAATTGGTAAGTGTTAGGCTTTATGCTTTTTACTTTTTTAGGATTGCATCACTATTAGGGATTTTTATTGTGATTTATACAAAATTTTTTATTGTTTTTTCTATTTCTGTGAAAATGTCATTGTAATATTGATAGGTTTTGCATTGAATCTATAGATTGCTTTGGATTCTATGAACATTTTAACAAAACTTATTTTCCCAATGCATAAACATGGCATTTCTTCCATTAGTTTGTATAGTCTTCCATTTCTTTTATCAGGATCTTATATGGTTCAGTGCACAGAAATTTACCTTTTTGGCTAAGTTTATTCCTAAGAATTTTATTGTTTTTGATGGCTTTGATAATGGAATTACTTTCTTTATTTCTATTTCAGCCATTTTTAGTACAGAGAATACAACTGAATTTTAAAGTTTTATGTGAAAATTATATTTCAACTTCTGTATACACGGCAACATGCTCACCATCAAAAATTTAGGTTCAGCCTATTACTATACAGTTGCTCCCTTTACACCTTTTGCTTTTCCCTCTTCTTCCCCTCTGGTAACCACTACTCTGTTCTTTGTATCTACATGTTTATTTTTGTTTGGTTTGATTTATGTTTTCATTCACTTTTATATTCCTCATATGACTGACATCATTTGGCATTTGTATTTGTCCACCTGACATTTTACTAAGCATCATACACTCAAGGTTCATCCACATTGTTATAAATAGTAAGATTTTGTATTTTTTAAATTTTGTATGTTTTTAATTTTTAAATATTTTATATTTTAAAATGTTATAGTGTTATATATATAAACCTATATAGTTATATAAAAGTATATATAAAACTATAGTTATAGTTTTTATATATAAATATATTTTTATATATTTATTATAATTTATAATACACATATAATTTAATATACTGTATAAATTATCTCCTTGTTAGTCATCAGTCTATTCTGATTTTCTATTTCTTTATTATTACTTTATGATTATAAAAATATGTTCACTTCTACATTGTCCAATTTGTTAGTGTATAGCTTTTCATAATATTTTCTTATAATATTTTGTATTTCTGTTGTTTTTTATAACTTCTCTCTTATTTCTCATTTTATTTATCAAAACCTGGTCTTTTCTTAGTAAGTATAGCTAAAGTGTTGTCAACTTTGTTTATCTTTTCAAAGAACCATCCTTTTAGTTTTATCGATTTTTTCCCACTATCTTTTATCTGTATTTTATTTATTTCTGCTCTGATGTTTATTTCAGTTCTCCTACTGACTTTAACCTTTACTTGTTTTTTTCATTTTTTGCTCTTTTAGGTGTAAAGTTATATTGCTTGTGATTTCTTACTTCTTGAGGTAGGCTTGTATTGCTATAAACTTTCTTCTTTGTACAACTTTTGCTGCATTTCATAGATTTCAGTATGTTGTATTTTTATTTTCATTTATCTTTAGGGTTTTTAATTTCTTCTTTGATTTCTTTCTTGCCCCATAGTTGACCCACTAGCACGTTATTCAGTCTTCACATATTTGTGACATTTTCCCAGCTTTGTTCTTGCAGTTGATTTGTAGTTTCATAACTTTGGGATCATAAGAGACGTTCTTATGATTTCAATTTTCTTAAATTTAATGAGACTTTCCAACATATAGTTTATACTTTAGAATGTTCCACATGTACCTGAAAAGAATGTGTATTCTGCTCCATTTCCATGGAATAATGTGTATAAATCTATTAAATTTGCATGATATAATGTTTCACTAAAGGCCACTGTCTCCTTGTTTACTTTCTGTCTGGATGATCCATCCATTGATGAAAGTGTAATGTTAAAGTCCCCTAATATTATTGTGTTGCTCTCATTTTTTTCTCTTTAGGCCTATTAGTAATTGCTTTATACATTTTCGTGCTCCTATGTTAGGTGCATGTATATTATTAACTGTAAGCTTTTCTTGATGAGTGTTCCTCTTCCTTATAATGTAATGTCTATATTTTTTGCTTACCTTTTATGGCTTGAAGTTTATTTTGTCTGATATGAGTGTGACTGTGCCTGATATGAGTAAGACTATTCACCTAATGTGCCTGTTTCATTTGTCTGCAATTTCCTTGGATTATCACCGTCCCTTCTATTCTTTCACTTTGAGACTATGTTTGTCTTTAATACTGAGAAGAGTTTTCTGGAGGCAGCAGGGTCTCGTGTTTTAATCCATCCAGCCACTCTGTGTCTTTTGAATAGTTAATGCAAGCTATTTACATTTAGAATGAATATTGATAAACGAGAACTCATGACTGCCAGTTTGTTTTTTGTTTTCTGTGGCAGTGTATCTCCATTGTTTAATTTTTCTTGTGTTTCTGTCTGCCATTTTAGTTTCATCATTCCTCTGCTCTAGATTTATATTATATGGTTACTATGAGATTTATACAAATGTCTCATAGATAAAATAGTTCTTTTTCTGAACATAGCATCTTACCATCTCTTGCCTATAACAGTTCTGACTTTTCCTCTTCCTCTTTTATGTTTTATTGTCTCAAATTATTTTTTTATGTTGTGAGTTTGTTAACACATTGAAGCAGAGTTATTTTTACTACCTTTCATCTTTTAACCTTTGTGCTATAGTTGTGTTTAACAAATAACAATATAGAATTTTAATTTCCTGACTCTATTTGTCATCTTACTGAAAGTTTTGCCTTTCATTTCAGGTAGAAGAAGTTTGTTCTGAAAACAAATTTTTTTTCTTGTTAGATGGGACTAAAGATGATACATTCCCTCAGCTTTTGTTTGTCTGAGAAAATTTATTTCTTCTTTGTGCCTGAATGATAACATTTCTAGATACAGTATTTTGTGATAATAATTTTTATCTTTCAGTATTTTGAGGTCGTATTCCATTCTATCCTGGCCTCTACAGTTTCTGCTGGGAAATCTGCTGGTTGCCTAATGGGTTTTCCTCTGTAGGTACCATTGCTTTTTTTTTCCTGGCTGCCTTTAAAATTCTTTCTTTTTCATTGACTTTTGACAGTTTTAATATAATGTGTTTTGGAAGCTGCTTTTTTTGCATTGAGGTAATTAATTAAGTGTTCTCTCAGCTTCATGTCTTGTATATCCAGTTTTTTCACCAAGTTTGAGAAGCTCTTAGTTATTATTTCTTAAATAACCTCTCTGCTCCCTCCCCCTCTTTTCCTCCTGTGTTACCCATTATCCTAATGCTGCCCTTACTAATAAGTCATATTTTTCACATAGAATATCTTTATTTAAAAAATATTTTAATTTTTCTCTTGCAGTTCTCCTGGTTTCACCTCCTCTATGTGTTCTAGTCCATTCACTTGTTGTACAGAAGTGTTGAATTCTCAGGTAAACTGGTGTGTTGGGCAGAGGTTCATTTGTTGAATTACATTTGTTTTACTTATTGTATACTGAAGGGGTGATAGAAAGGGGTATCACACTTTGCTAGGATGCTGATATCACTCTGCATCTAATTTGCGTGTGGTGATTTTATATCCTGCAACATTACTGAATTTTTAAATTAGTTCCAATTGATTTCTAATTGAGTCTTTATGATTTTCTATACATATGATTATTTTATTTGCATAACAGGACAACTTTATTTTTTCTTTTCTGACTTAGATATTTATTTATCTTGTCTTATTGCTCTAGAAAGTATTTTTAGTACTATTCTAAACAGGAGTGGCAAGAGTGGGCATACTTTGTCTTGCTCCTGATCTTAGAAGAAAAACGTTAAACCTTTTACATTTAGTATTATTTTAGTTATGGGATTGTCAGAAATAGCCTGTATTCTGTCCAGTTATGTTCTTTCATACTTACTTTGTTGAAAGTTTTTATTATGAAAAACTGTTGTAATTTTAATATGACATATTGCATTTATTAATTAGCATAAATTAAACCACTCTTGCATTTTAGAGATCAATTCCACTTCATTATGGTGTATGATACTTTTAATATAATGTTGAATTCAGTTTGCAAATATTTTGTTGATGATTTTTGTGTCTACAATTTATCAGAGATATTGGTCTGTAGTTTTCCTTTTTGTAGTTTCCTTATCTAGCTTTGGTGTCAGAATGTTACTGGCTTCATAAAATAATTTTGCAAGTGTTTCTTTCTGTTCAATATTTTTTGAGTTAAGAAGGATTGTTGTTACTCTTTCTATTAAATGTTGAAAGTGAAACCATATCATTTTCCGATTTTGTTGTTGTTGTTCATAGCTATTTGTTACAAATTCCATCACCTGAACTTGACTGCTTGTATTTTCTCTTTATTCTTTATTCAGTCTTGGTAAGTTTTTGTCTATGGAAATACATACTTTTCTTCTAAGTTATCTCATTTATTCATATATAATTTTTATTCTAGTCTCATGATTATTCATTTTGTGGTATCAGTTGTAATGTCTTCTCATTTCTGATTTTATTTACTTGAATCTTTTTTTTTCTTTGTTAGTCTAACTAAAAGTTTGGAAATTTTGTTTCTCTTTTCAAAAACCTGGCTCTTTTATTTGTTGTTGTGTATCTTTTCTATTGTTTTTCTGACCTTTATATATTTCTGCTCTACTGTTATTTTCTTCCTTCTTTTAACTGTGAGTTGTTTGTTTTCTCCATCTAATTCCTAGAGGTGTAAATTTAAGTTGTTTGTTTTAGATCCTTTCTCTTAATATACATGTTTACTACTATAAGCTTTTCTCTTAGAACTGTTTTTACAACATTCCACAGGTTTTGGCATGTGGTGTTTCCATTTTCATCTGTTTTGAAATATTTTTTTGTTTTCTTTTGATTTCTTCTTTGACTTACTGACTGTTCAAGATTGTCTTTAACTACTAATGTTTGTAGATTTTCAGTTTTTCTGGTTGACAATTTCTAGTTTTATACCACTGTGGTCAAAAAGGTGTTTGGTATAATTTTACTACTAATTTTGCTAAGAATTGTTTTGAGCCTACTACATAATCTCTTCTGGAGAAAATTCCTTTTGCACTACTGCGGTTGGATTCCATCTCTTCTACATTTTTTTTAGGTCCGTTTGGTCCATTGTATGATTCTAGACCAAGGTGTTTCTTTGTTGATTTTCTCTCTGGATGATACACCTTTTTTTAATGCAAATTTTTTTCTTTTTAAAATAATTAATTAATTAATTAATTAGGCTGCACTGGGTCTTATTTGTGGCAGACGGGTTCCTTAGTTGTGGCATGCATGTGAAATCCAGTTTCCTGACCAGGGATTGAACCCAGGCCCCTGCATTAGGAGCACAGTGTCTTAACCACTGCACCACCAGGGAAGTCCCTGGATGATATATCTTTTGATGAAAGTGGGGTATTGAAGTTTCCTGCTACTATTGTGTTGCTGTAATTTTTTCCCTTCAGATTTCTTAGTATTTGCATAGTATGTTGTTAAAAAATAAACAGAGTAAGTATGAAGAACTAAGTGGGTTTATTGAATGATTCATGAGATGGACAGCACCTCATCTGGCAAGCAGAGAAATACTCCAGGGGGAGGTAGAAAATGAAAGTCTTTTAGAAAGAAGTGTGGGACAAGAAGTCATGAGCAAAAGACAAATGAAAGTTTATTGGAGAAAAGTAAGAGTTCAAGTGGTTCAAGAGGTTTTCATTGGCTGAGCTGTGGCATATCCATTGACTGGATTTGTAGCTGGGGAGAAAAAAATAAACTTTCTTCCCCTTGCAGGAGTAGTAATGTAGTTGCACTTACTATTTGAGAGTGCAAGGTATGTCCCTTATTGGGTTCTGTAATTGACATCTACCTATTTGGTGTAATAGGCAATGAGTGGTCAGATGTGAAAAGTTCTTCCAGAAGCCTTCCCGACTCTAATTTTAGTTCAAGTTTTCTTTTATTAATTTTCACAATAGTTAGGGTCACCATGTTGGATGCATATTTATTTACAACTATTATCTTCTAATGAGTTGATCCCTTTAACATTATATAATGACCTTATACAATGTTATAATGACCTTATATAACGTTATAATGACCTATAATATTATAATGACCTGTAACATTATATATGATCTTCTTTATCTCTTGTTACCATTATTGGCTTCAAGTCCATTTTCTCTGATGGAATATACCTGCACCCACTTTTTTACACATCCACTTGCATGGAATAACTTTTTCCACTGCTTCACTTTGAGTTTACATGTGTCTTTAGAGCTAAAGTGAGAGGTATGCAGCATATAATGAGCTATGTTTTTCTATGTCTTCAACCCCTCTGTGCTTTTTGATTGGAGAATTCAAGTCATTTATATTAAAGTAGTTATTAATATATAAGGACTTCCCAAAGCTGTATAAATTGCTTTCTGGCTGTATTGTAGTTCCCTTCTTCTCTTCTTCTTCTCTTGCTGTGCTTCTCTGTGAGGTGCTGATTTTCCATAATTGTATGCTCTGATTTCCTTTTCTTGATCTTTTATGAATCTAGTATGGATTTTTGCCCACTGGTTACCACTAGTCTTGTATAACACACTGCATGTATAGTATGCTGATAACAACTTAAATTGCATAGAAAACTCTAAACTTTACTCTCTCCTTTTGTTTTTAATGTTACAATTTGCCTCCTTTTATATTATTATTAAAAATTATAGTGGCTATAGTTATATTCAATACTTTTGTCCTTTAATGATTATATTGTAGTTATGTCATTAATAATCAACCTATTACAGTATTAAAGTTTTCTGAATTTGACTATATATTTTCCTTTGCCAATGTGTTGGACAGTTTTACATGTTTTTACATTACTAGTGTCCTTCCATTTCAGCTTGAAAAACTCAAATCAACATTTCTTGTAATAAAAGTCGAAAGGTCATAAATTCCCTCAACTTTTGTTTTCTGGAAAAGTCTTTATTTGTGAAAAATAACTTTGAGTGATAATATTCTTGGTTGACAGTTTTTTTCAGTGTTTAGAGTATATTATTCCACTCTCTCCAGCTGAGAAACTTACTGATAGATGTGGATTCCTTTGTAGGTAAAAACTTCTTTTTTTTTTCCTAATTTAGGATTTTTCTTTGTCTTTGAGGTTTATGGTACAGAAGTATCTGTTTACTTCTTCAGGTTCAGAAATTTTTGCCACATTTCATCAACCACACTTTTGATTCTTCTCTATCTTCTTTTTCTTTTGGGACCCCTATAATGCAAACGTTGTAATGCTTGATACTGTATCAGAAGTACATTAAACCGTTCTCTTTTATTTAAACTTGTTTTTCTTTTTGTTGTGCTTATTGCATGATTTCCATTATTCTGTCTTCCAGATCAATTATGCATTCTTTTTTTATCACCTAATCTGTTGTTAGTTCCTTCTAGTGGCCTTTTTATTTCGGTTATTGTATTCTGCTGTTCTGACGGTTTTTTTCTTTTTGTTGTTGTTTTTAAAATCTTTTAGTTCCTTGGTAAAAGTCCCATTGTGTTCATCTATTCTTTTCCCTAATTTAGTTATCATTCTTCTTAGTAATTGTTTAAACTCTATCTGGGAAATTATTTCTGTTCCATTATTTGTTTTTTCAGTGTTTTTTTTTTTCTTGTTCTTTGATTGAAAGAAAGTCCTCTGTATTCTCATTTTGGTTAAAGTTCTCTGTCTCTCTGAAATTAGGTGAAACTGTTACCTATTGCCACCTTGCAGAGGTGTCCTTGTTTTGCAGTATCTCTATACAGTCTGTGTGTGCCCAGTGCCTTTGGTAGGAGAGCTGGATCTGACAGGAACACAAATCATGTCTTTCCCCCAGAGTGTCCTGGCAGTTTTCACCAAGGTAGGAGGTGGGGTTGGAAATGGAAAGGCTAGAGCCAGAGTCTGGTGTGAGTTGAGGCTTTTCCTCTGACAAGTGGCAATGTCACACCATTGGTGGGGGAATAAGGTCCCAAGTTTCTGGAGCAGAAGCCCTGAGGGTCAGGTTCAAGGGGTGCACCCATTCCCTCTAAGTGAGTGCTCTCTCCTCTTTCAGTACTTGCACTGTCACTTTAGAGGGGAGAATTGCTGGAGCAAGTATGGTCACTTGGCCTGGGTCTGGGTATGGACTGTTGTGGCTGTGGCCTGGGACCACTTCTAATCTTCTGACTTCACAAGTGCATATAACGTCTGCCCCTTCCACACTTACATGTTTCAGTCTGAGCCATCTTTGTCCCTCACACTGGGCACTCCACTCAGCTGCTGCAGCCCTTGACCTAGTGTAGTACTTCATCTGAAGCAAGTGGAGCCTGTGCAGGTGCTTGGCTGAGACTGGGGAATGCACCAGAGTGATTGTAGAAAACATCCAAAGTCCAGTGCAGATTCAATTTGCTTGCTCTGCCTTGTTTTGTAAGTAAGTATGTATATTCTCTTCATTAGTGGAGTCTAGGTCTCTTACAGCCCTCCTGGTAGTCCCACCAGTTTTCAAACAGCTAAGGGGACTCATCTTCCTGGTGTTGGTCTCCGGGGCAGGAGCCAACATATAACTTGGACAGCTCACTGCTCAGGGAGGGTGTCCCTCCTTTTTTGTGTCCTCTCCCAGGGGCATACGTCCCAACTCGATTGCTTCTCTTCCCTTCCTGCAACATTCTGTGTAAATCTTTCTTAGAGCCTTGGTTGTACTTATTCATGGAAGGAGGTGATTTTCATATCCTCCTACTCTACCATCTTGATTTCAATACTTCTTTTCCTTTTCTTCAATTTATACTTTTTTTTTTTTGCATGAGAGAGGTGGTATTGCTGTACATAGTATTGTTCTTGTAATTTCAATTTCAAATTCTACTGTGTTTATTGCTGTTATAAAAGAAAGTAATTGACTTTTGAATAGTAACCTTGTATCTGACAAACTTGCTATTTTTTGTCAATTGTTTTGGATCTTCTAGATATTCTTATGTCATCTGTAGAAAAAAGAGTTTTATTTTTTCCTTTCCAATCTGTATACCATTTATTTATTTATTTATTTATTTATTTATTTATTTATTTATTTACTTACTTACTTACTTACTTATTGTCATATTGCATTAACCAGACTTCAAGCATGATGTTGAAAGCAATAGAAGGTGGAAACCTCTGTGTCTTTTTCTTCATCTTTATATAAAGGCTTTGGTTTCTCATCATTAAGTATAATGATATCTGTAGAATTTTTGTAAACATTCTTTAATGAGTTAAGGAATTTCCCTTCTATTTCTAGTTCACTAAGCTTTTTTTTTTTTTACATTAAATGGGTATTAAGATTTTGTTGACACCTTTAGAAGATGGTGGAAGACTCAGACGCGGAGATCACCTTCCTCCCCACAGATACACCAGAAATTCGTCTACATGTGGAACATCTCCTACAGAACACCTACTGAACGCTGGCAGAAGACCTCAGACCTCCCAAAAGTCAAGAAACTCCCCACGTACCTGGGTAGGGCAAAACAAAAATGCATAAACAGAGACAGAAGAATACGGACGGGACCTGCACCAGTGGGAGGGAGCCGTGAAGGAGGAAAGGTTTCCACATACTAGGAAGCCCCTTCATGGGCGGAGACTGTGGCTGGTGGAGGGGGGAAGCTTCAGAGCCGTGGAGGAGAGCACAGCAACAGGGGTGCACAGGGAAAAGCGAAGAGATTCCCACACAGAGGATCGGTGCAGACCGGCACTCACCAGGCCGAGAGGATTGTCTGCTCACCCACCAGGGGATGCAAGGCTGGGAGCTGAGGATCAGGCTTTGGTCAGAGCGCAGGGAGAGGACTGGGGTTGGCGGCGTGAACACAGCATGAAGGGGTTAGTGCACCACTGCAGGCTGGGAGGGAGTCCGGGAAAAAGTCTGGAGCTGCCAAAGAGGCAAGAGACTTTTTCTTCCCTCTTTGTTTCCTGATGCGCGGGGACAGGGGATTCAGAGCGCTGCTTAAAGGAGCTCCAGAGACAGGCGCGAGCCACGGCTAAAAGCGCGGACGCCAGAGACGGGCGTGGGATGCTGGGGCTGCTGCTGCCGCCACCATGAAGCCTGTGTGCGAGCGCAGGTCACTGTCCACACCTCCCTTTCGGGGAGCCTGTGCAGCCAGCCACTGCCAGGGTCCCGGGATCCAGGGACAACTTCCCCGGGAGACAGCACGGCACGCCTCAGGCTGGTGCAACGTCACGCTGGCCTCTGCCGCCGCAGGCTTGCCCAGCATCTGTTCCCTTCCCTCCCCCCGGACTGAGTGAGCCGGAGTCTGCAAAGAAGCTGCTCCTTTAACCCCGTCCTGTCTGAGTGAAGAACAGATGCTCTCTGGAGACCTATATGCAGAGGCGGGGACAAATCCAAAGCTGAGCCCCGGGAGCTGTGTGAACAACGAAGAGAAAGGGAAACCTCTCCCAGTAGCCTCAGAAGAAGTGGATTAAAGCTCCACAATCAACTTGATATACCCTGCATCTGTGAAATACCTGAATAGACAATGAATCATCCCAAATTGAGGAGGAGGACTTTGAGCGCAATATTTATTATTTTTCCCCTTTTCCTCTTTTTGTGAGTGTGTATGCTTCTGTGTGAGATATTGTCTGTATAGCTTTGTTTTCACCATTTGTCCTAGAGTTCTACCCATCCTTTTTTTTTCTTTAAAAAACATTTTTTTCTTAATAATTATTTTTTATTTTAATTATTTTATTATTATCTAACTTTATTTTATTTTATCCTCTTTCTTTCTTTCTTTCATTTTACTTTGTCTCACTTTTATTCTGAGCCATGTGGAGGAAAAGCTCTTGGGCAGCCATGAGTCAGTGCTGTGACTCTGATGTGGGAGAGCCAATGTCAGGACACTGGTCCACAAGAGACCTTCCAGCTCCATGTAATATCAAATGGCGAAAATCTCCCAGGGATCTCCATCTCAACAGCAGCACCTAGCTTCACTCAATGACAAGCCAGCTACAGTGCTGGACACACTATGCCAAAAAACTAGCAAGACAGGAACCCAAACCCACCCATTAGCAGAGAGACTGCCTAAAATCATAAGTCCACAGACACCCCAAAACACACCACAAGATGTGGACCTGCCCACCAGAAACACAAGATCCAGCCTCATCCACCAGAACACAGGCACTACTCCCCTCCACCAGGAAGCCTACACAACCCACTAAATCAACTTTAGCCACTGGGGACAGATACGAAAAACAACAGGATCTACGAACCTGCTGCCTGCAAAAAGGAGACCCCAAACAGGGTAAGATAAGCAAAATGAGAAGACAGGAAAACAGACAGCAGATGAAGGAGCAAGATAAAAACCCACCAGACCTAACAAATGAAGAGGAAATAGGCAGTCTACCTGAAAAAAGAATTCAGAATAATGATAGTAAAGATGATCCAAAATCTTGGAAATAGAATAGACAGAATGCAAGAAGCATTTAACAAGGACCTAGAAGAACTAAAGATGAAACAAACAATGATGAAAAAACAATAAATGAAATTTAAAATACTCTAGATGGGATCAATAGCAGAATAACTGAGGCAGAAGAATGGATAAGTGACCTGGAAGATAAAGTAGTGGAAATAACTACTGCAGATCAGAAGAAAGAAAAAAGAATGAAAAGAACTGAGGACAGTCTCAGAGACCTCTGGGACAACATTAAACACACCAACATTCGAATTATAGGGGTTCCAGAAGAAGAAGAGAAAAAGAAAGAGACTGAGAAAATATTTGAAGAGATTATAGTTGAAAACTTCCCTAATATGGGAAAGGAAATAGTTAATTAAGTCCAGGAAACACAGAGAGTCCCATGCAGGATAAATACAAGGAGAAACATGCCAAGACACATATTAATTAAACAGTCAAAAATTAAATGCAAAGAAAACATATTAAAAGCAGCAAGGGAAAAGAAAAACACACAAGGGAATCCCCATAAAGTTAACAGCTGATCTTTCAGCAGAAACTCTGCAGGTCAGAAGGGACTGGCAGGACATATTTAAACTGATGAAGGAGAAAAACCTGCAACCAAGATTACTCTACCCAGCAAGGATCTCATTCAGATTTGATGGAGAAATTAAAATCTTTACAGACAAGCAAAAGCTGAGAGTTCAGCACCACCAAACTAGCTTTACAACAAATGCTAAAGGAACTTCTCTAGGCAAGAAACACAAGAGAAGGAAAAGACCTACAATAAGAATCCCAAAACAATTAAGCAAATGGGAATAGGAACATACATATCAATAATTACCTTAAATGGAAATGGATTAAATGCTCCCACCAAAAGACACAGGCTGGCTGAATGGATATGAAAACAAAACCCATATATATGCTATCTACAAGAGACTCACTTCATATCTAGAGACACATACAGACTGAAAGTAAGGCGATGGAAAAAGATATTCCATGCAAACGGAAATTAGAAGAAGCTGGAGTAGCAATTCTCATATCAGACAATATAGAATTTAAAACGTATACTATTATAAGACACAAAGAAGGACACTACATAATGATCAAGGGATCGATCCAAGAAGAAGACATGACAATTGTAAATATTTATACACCCAACATAGGAGCACCTCAATATATAAGGCAAATAGTAACAGCCATAAAAGGGGGAAATGTTAGCCTTACAAGGCTACAAAGGGATGCTCGCACATAAGAACAACCTTTAAAACCACAATAGATAAGTGTTTCTCTTAAAATCATAGATTCAGAGAAATATAAGTAAAATGAAGGAGCAGAGGAAGACTCCCAATTAGAAGACCAAGAGAATTCCCCTAAGAGCATAAACAATAAAACCAACCTCACCAGCGCACTAGACCCCAAGTTCAAAAATGAGGTAATAAAAATGCTGAAGGAATTAAGAAAATCTATCAATAGAAATGCAGATTACTATAAAAAGGAACTAGAAAGTGGAAAGAGAAGCCAATCAAAATTAGACAACTCAATTGCCAAAATGAAAACTGAGCTAAAGGCAATAAATAAATAGCGAAATAAGTAATACAGAAGAATGAATAAGTAATCTGGAATATAGAAGAAGAGAAATCACCTGATCTGAAGAGCACACAGAAAGACAAAGAGAGAGAGAGAGCACAATATATGAGACCTATGGGATAATACAAATCATGTCAATCTATGCACAGTAGGGACCCCAGAAGAAGGAAGAGAAAAAGGGATTGAAAAAGTATTTGAGGAAATTAGGGCTAAATAATGAAAGAGATATCCAGGTACAGGAAGCACAGAGGGTCCCAAACAAGATGAACACAAGGAGACCTACACCAAGACATATAATTAAAATGACATAAGTTAAAGAGAGGATTTTAAAGGCAGCAAGAGAGAAACAAAGAATTAGTCACATGGAAACCCCCATGGGCTATCAGATGATTTCTCTACAGAAACACCAGGAGGGAGTGGCAAGGTATATTCAAAGTGCTGAAAGAGAAAAACCTGCAACCTAGGATACCTACCCAGCAAGCTGATTATTTAGAATAGAAGAAGAATATAAGAACTTCACAGACAGGAAAAAACTAAAAGAATGCAGCAATACTAACCTTATCCTAAAATAAATATTGAAAGGTCTTATCTAAATAGAAAAGCAAGAATCATTTGGAAAGAGAAAATCGTGATAGGAAAAGCAACTTGAAGTATTGTACGTAGGGGACTTTATATAGATAGATAGATTTATATACTTTAGATCACTTACATAAGCCAGTACATAGACATTTTTTTAATAAAAACAATTTTTCAGGGCCAAAAAGAGAGTGAGCAGGCAGCGATCAGGTGGGTTGACAGACAACAGACAATACAATACAAAGGGAGGGAGCTAGTGAGCAGTGAGTGAGCCACTCAGGGTGGCTGCCTCTGAGATTCCTGCCTTCCCTCTGACCCCCCTCCTTGGAGACCACAGTGCCTCTGGTGTCCAGCAGAGCAGACGGGCAGACCTAACCATGGCCTAATTGCTGAAGGTGGATCAGAAAGTAAAGCTCAATGTTGATTCTTTCAGGGAGTGGATCACAAGTGAGGCAGAAAATTTGGTGGCAGTTTTTTCCCCAAAGAAACTGTTAGAACATAATAGTTTTTTTTTTTTTGAAGGAACCAAGCCTAAACACCCGTGACCTAATTCAGATCCATTCAGACATGAATCTTCCAGTCCCTGAACTCCTTCTTCTCACCAATAGCCATGATGGACTGAATAGTCCCATTTACAAAAGGTAAAGTTTGGGTGAATGTGAAGAGGTCTTCCAAGGAACCAAGGTGTTTGTGATGCCCAACAGGATGCTAAAAAATTGACCAGCAGCTGGTGGACATTATTGAATAAGTGAAGCCTGAGATTCGGGTGCTGACTGAGAAATGCAACATGGTCAAAATTTGGGTACAGCTCCCGATTCCTAAGTTAGAATATGGGAACAACTTTGCAGTGTTCATTCAGGAGGAGACAATAGCAGAACTAAAAACAGTTGAGAGTGAAGCTGTATCTTATCTGGACCATATTTCTAGACATTATATTACAAGAATCAAATTGGTTTCCAAAAGAGCTAAATATCCCCAGGTGGAGGACTATTGCCACACCATGAGAGAGATTGATGTGAAAGAATACATCTGCCTTCAGCTCATCCTATCAGAAGTAAGGAATCAATCTGTCACTCTATATGGCATGATCCTGAAAAATATTGAGAAAATCAAAAATCCCTGGAACAGAAATGCAGAGATGCTGTACTGAGGCCAAGGCCAGGGGACTCTGTGAGCCTTGCTCAAGACCGACATTGCCTTGGTTTGTTACACAACTATCATGATAGGAAAACTGGCTGGAAATAATAATCACATCTCTCTGTGTGTTTAGTTAGAGTCTAATGAATCTATCATGTGCTCTGTGATGATTTTGTCACTTTTTTCAGGCCTCAGAATCTTTTTTTTTTTTTTTTCAGTATGCGGGCTTCTCACTGTTGTGGCCTCTCCCATTGTGGAGCACAGGCTCTGGACACGCAGGCTCAGTGGCCATGGCGCACAGGCCTAGCCGCTCCACGGCATGTGGGATCTTCCCGGTCCGGGGCACGAACCTGTGTCCCCTGCATCGGCAGGCGGACTCTCAACCACTGCGCCACCAGGGAAGCCCCAGGCCTCAGAATCTTTTATGTTTCCTTCCCTAATACCCCACACTCCCCCTGCCTTAATTTCCGGAGAACTGCAAGTTTGTGTACACAGGATGTTAGCATAGGAGTACTTGTGTTTTGTCTCCCCACCTCCCTCCTGTGTCTTGGGCTTTGTGATGATTAATTGGTTACAGCGTGAGGGAACTGGAAGGAAAGTCCTAGGTGCTTTGTAGGAACTGGGGGCAGAGGACCAGCTCTCCTCTTCCTGATGGAAGGTTAGTGTCTCTTGCCACCATGGGACATTGGATCATCCCTGCCACAGTTGCCCTGGTGATGCCTCAGGGTTTCCCATATACATATGTTGCACCTTGAACCTGATCATGACAAGAAACACCTTAGACCTTCCAACAATTCCCTAGCTCAGTCAGATGTTTTTACAACTAGGATTTTCACACACACAGATGTGTGCAATATACACACACAGACATACATGCACGTACATGCTTTTGTGCTCTGTTACTTGATTCCCCTCTCTACCCACCCACAAAACCTCCCTCTCTCTCTGTCTGTCTGTCACTCTCTCTCTGTCTGTCTCTCAGACACACACACACACACACACTTCAGAAGTGATAGTTATCCTACACCTCACACACTGGGGACAATAGTATCCTGATATTGCAGGCTATTGGTGCCTGAGGTTAGTGAGTTGGAGGAGAGCTGAGAGGTGAGAAGCAGAGGGAGTGGGGAATACCCTTCCTCTGTGATTCGGGTCCTTTGGGGTGTTGTTGCAAAGGCTGCTTCTATGACTCCTTGTTGCCTCCTCCCAGGCTAAATTGGGATGTTAATGTCTGCAGCTGTGAGACCAGCTGCTGTTGCTTCTACTGGGCTTTTCCCTAATGGGGAAAAGTGTTTCTCTTATTTACAGTATGCTGCTTCCAAGGAAAGTGGTCACTTGTGTACTTGTGTATATATGTGTGTGTATGCATAAATATACATGTACACATTGTGTATATATTGAAATCTGCTGGGCAAGTAAAAACCATAGAATATTTGCCTCTTATCTCTCAAATATTCCAGAGATATCACTTGTTACAGCATTTGTGTAAACCATCATCAACCCCTACTTCTTTACTCTGCCACTACTGGAGAGTCTGGCAGTGATTGTAGTGAACCTACCAGTGACTCTCTCAGTGTCTATTTGTGACAGTTTTTCTTCCCATCTCCATCTGCATACCCACAATTATATTTCCACCTGGATGCATCATTTTTACTCCCAATATGGTGTAGAAAAGGAGTTCTGATGCTATCTTCCATGAAAAGTAAACAGTAACAAACCAATGCATTTCAGTTGGGCAGTGCCTCTTCCCACCCTCTAGACCTATTCCAACTAAAGGCTTTTCATCCTCTCAGCATGTGTTTCTCAGTGTCCTTTATTGTTTGTTGAATTATTCCACTTCCCCTCCTCCTCACCCTAATACCCTTAAATCATAAAGATTATTTTACCATGACAAGAAATTATTAAAAACATAAATACTTAGACCTCTTTTTAAGAATTTGTGAAAGCTATGAAAACTACAATGAACAGCAAAATGATAAACATGAAAATGTAGACTAGGATATCAAAACCATAAAATGTGGGGGAGGGAAGTAAAAAAAATGTAGATTTTTTTAAAAGAATGTGTCTGAGCTTATATAACTACCAGTGTAAAACAATTAGATATACTGATGGGTTCACATACTTGAAAACAAGGATAAACACAAATCAAAAACCTACAATAGATTTAGAAAAACAAACAAACAAAAAGAAGAGAACTCAAGCATAATACAAAAGAACACCATCAAACTACAAAAGGAAACACAAAAAGAATAAGAAAGGAACATAGAAGACATTTAAAATCAACTGGAAAGCAAGATTTACAATGACAGTATACACATATCTATCAATAATTACCTTGAGTGTCAATGGACTAAATGCTCAAACAAAACACTGAGAGTTGTGAATTTGATTAAAATAAATAAACAAATAAATAAATAAATAACCTACAACTACCATATGCTGCCTAAGGAGACCCATTTTAGAGTGAAGGACCCACATAGATAGAAAGTGAGGTAATGAAAGAAGATATTTCATGTAAAAAGAAGAAATTTCATGCAGACAAGAAAATGAGGGTAGTAATACTCATATCAGACAAAACAGACTTTAAAACATAGGCCATAAAAAATGATGGAGAGTAACACTATATAATGATGAAAGGATCAATACAAAAAGAGGATATATTAATATATATTAATATATATGCACCCAATACAGGAGCAAATAAGTACCTAAAACAAATACTAACAGACATAAATGGAGAAATTGCTGGTAATACAGTAAAAGTAGGAGACTTTAGCACCCCACTCACATTAATGGACAAATCATGCAGAGAGAAAATCAGTAAGGCAACAGAGACCCTAAATGACACAACAGAACATTTAACTTAATTGATATCTTCAGGACATAATATCTAAAAAATCCAGAGTATACACATTTTTCAAGTGCACATGGAACATTCCATAGGGTAGCCCATATACTAGGACCCAAATAAGCCTCAACAAATGTAAAAGAATAGCAATTATTTCAAACATCTTTTCATATCACAACAGCATTAAACTAGAAATCAACCACAGAAAGAGAAAGAAAAAGAAAAAAAAGATTACGTGGAGCCTAAACAACATGCTACCAAAAAACCAGTGGGTCAATGATGTAATCAAAGAGGAAATTTTAAAACACCTCAAGAAAAATGACAATGAAAATGAAACCCCACAAAATCTCTGGGATGCATGAGAGCCATGGCGGCTGAACCTGCGCATCCAGAGCCTGTGCTCCTCAATGGGAGGGGCTAAAACAGTGAGAGGCCCATGTACAGCAAAAAAAAAAAAAAAAAAAAAAAAATCTCTGGGATAGAGCAAAAGCGATATTAAGAGGAAAGTTTATAGTGATACAGCCCTTCCTCAAAAATCTTCAAGAAAAAAATATTGAAAACAACCACACCCACACACAAAAAAAAGAAAAGAAAATCAAAAGAGATTAAAAGGAACACACAAAACTCCAAGTCAGTAGAAGGAAGGAAATAGTAAAGATCAGACAGGACATAAATAAAATAGAGATTAAAAAATAGAAAGTATCAATAAAACTGAGAGTTGTTTTTTTGAAACAATAAACAAAATTGACAAAGCTCTGCTCAGGCTCATCAAGAAGAAAAGAGAGAGGACTCAAATAAACAAAATAAGAAATGAAAGAAGAGGAATATCTACTGACATGGCAGAAATACATAAAATCATAAGAGAATACTGTAAATAGTTATATGCCAACATTTTGGAAAACCTAGCAGAAATGCAAAAGTTTCTAGAAACAGCCCACCAAAAATGAATCAAGAAAAAGATAGATAATTTGAATAAACTGATCCCTAGAAATGAAATAGAATCTGTAATTTAAAAAACTCCCTGCAAGCAAAAGTCTAGGACTGCATGGCTTCACTGTGGAAATCTACTAAACATACAAAGAAACACATAAGAATCCTTTTCAAACTCTTCCAAGAGGCTGAAGAGGAGGGAAAACTCTCAAAGGCATTCTATGAAGCCACTATCACCCTGATACTAAATCAGACAAAGGCACTACCAAAAGAGAAAATTACAGGCTAATATCTTTGATGACAATAGATGCAAGAATCCTCAAGGAATCATTAGGAAACTCAATTAAATGACATGTTAAAAAAGGTTATAAACTATGATCAACTGGATTCAGCGCAGTGTCACAAGTGTTGTTCAACATATGCAAATCAATCAATATGTTACCCCTCATCAATAAAAGACAAAACCATGTGATCTTCTCAATAGATGCATTAAAAGCATATGATAAAATTCAAGATCCATTCATCATAAAAAAATAAAACTGTCATTAACTAGGAATAGAGGGAAGATACCACAGCCTAATAAAAGCTGTTTATGACAAACTCTCAGCCAATATAATACTCTATGGTGAAAAATTGAGTCTTCCCACTAAAATCTGGAAAAAGACAGCAATGCCCACTCTTTTGTTTTGTTTTTAAACATCTTTCTTGCAGTATAATTGCTTTACAATGGTGTGTTAGTTTCTGCTTTATACCAAAGTGAATCAGCTATACATATACATATATCCCCATATCTCTTCCCTCTTGCATCTCCCTCCCTCCCACACTCCCTACCCCACCGCTCTAGGCGGCCACAAACCATTGAGGTGATCCCCCTCTTCTATTCGGCTTCTTCCCACTAGCTATCTATTTTACATTTGGTGGTGTATATAAGTCCATGCCACTCTCTCACTTCATCCCAGTTTACCCTTCCCCCTCCCTGTGTCCTCAAGTCCATTCTCTACATCTGCTTCTTTATTCCTCTCCTGCCCCTTAGGTTCTTCAAACCATTTCTTTCTTTACCTCTCTTTTCTTTTTTTTTTTGATTCCATATATATATGTGTTAGCATATGGTATTGTTTTTCTCTTTCTGACTTACTTCACTCTGTATGAAAGACTCTAGGTCCATCCACCTCACAATAAATAATTCAATTTCATTTCTTTTTATGGCTGAGTAATATTCCATTGTATATATGTGCCACATTTTCTTTATCCATTCATCTGTCAAAGGACACTTAGGTTGTTTCCATGTCCTGGTTATTGTAAATAGAGCTTCAGTGAACATTATGGTACATGACTCTTTTTGAATTATGGTTTACTCGGGGTATATGCACAGTAGTGGGATTGCTGGGTTATATGGTAGTTCTATTTTTAGTTTTTTTAAGGAAATTCCATACTGTTCTCTATAGAGGCTGTATCAATTTACACTCCCACCAACAATGCAAGAGGGTTCCCTTTTCTCCACACCCTCTCCAGCACTAATTGTTTGTAGAATTTTTGATGATGGCCATTCTGACTGGTGTGAGGTGATACTGCATTAAGATGACCATTCTAATCACTTCTATTCAACATAATATTGGAAGTCCTAGATACAACAATCAGACAAGAAAAACAAATAAAATGTATCCAAATTGGAAGGGAAGAGGTAAAATTACCATTCCTTGCAGATGATATTATATATAGAAAACTCTGAAGACTCTACACAAAAACTGTTAGAACTGATCAACAAATTCAGCAAGGTAGCAACATAAAAGATTAAAATACAGAATTTTGTTGCATTTCTTTACACCAACAATGAAATATCAGAAAGGGAGAGTAAAAAAGAAACTTCCTTTAAAAATCCCATCAAATAGATAAATAAACACAATTCTTAGGAATAAACCTGACTAAGGACATGCAAGACTTATTGGCTGAGAAGTATAAGCTGCTGATAAAAGAAATGGAAGATGATTCAAAGAAATGAAGATATCTCATGATCTTAGACTGAAAAAAATTAATGTCATTAAAATGACCATACTACCCAAACTAATCTACAGATTTAATGTGATCCCTATCAAATTACCTATGACATTTTTCTCAGAACTGGAACAAAAAATCCTAAAATTTATATGGATACACAAAAGACCCAGAACTGCCAAAGCAATCCTGAGGAAAAAGAACAAAGCAGGAGACAGAACCCTCCCAGACTTCAGACAATAGCGCAAAGTTACAGTAATCAAACCAGCATGGTATTGGCACAGAAACAGACATATGGATCAATGGAACAGAGTAGAGAGCCCAGAAATAAAATGACAAACCCACTGTCAATTAACATTTGACAGAGGAAGCAAGCATACACAATGGTGATAAGATAGTCTCTTCAGCAAGAGGTGTTGGGAAAGCTGGACTTCCCCATGTAAATCAGTGAGGGTAGAACAAACCCTCACAGCATACACAAAAATAAACTCAAAATGGTTAAAGACTTAAATATATAAGACATGACTCAATAAAACTCCCATAAGAGAACACGGGCAAAGCATTCTCTAACATACATTTAACAATGTTTTATTAGTTAAGTCTCCCAAGGCAATAGAAATAAATCAATAAATAAACAAATGGGACCTAATCAAGCTTACAATCTTTTGCACAGCAAAGGAAACCATAAACAAATTGAAAAGACAACCTACAGACTAGGAGAAAATATTTGCAAGTGGTGCAATGGACAAGGGCTTAATTTCCCAAATATACAAAAACTCATACAACTCACAAACAACAAAACAAACAAACTAAGCAAAAAATTGGTCAGAAGACATAAATAGACATTTCTGCAGAGAAGACATACAGATGGCCAACAGGCACATGAAAATATGCTCAACATTGTTAATAATTTGAGAAATGTAAATCAGTACTACAATGAGGTATCACCCCACACTGGTCAGAATGACCATCATTAAAAATTCTACAAATAACAAATGCTGGAGAGGGTGTGGAGAAAAGGGAACCTCCCTACACTGCTGGTGGGAATGTAAATTGGTGCAGCCACTATGGAAAACAGTATGGATGTTACTTTTAAAATAAAAATAGAGGGCTTCCCTGGTGGCGCAGTGGTTGAGAGTGTGCCTGCCAATGCAGGGGACACAGGTTCGTGCCCCGGTCTGGGAGGATCCCACGTGCTGCAGAGCGGCTGGGCCCGTGAGCCATGGCTGGTTCAATCCCATATATATATATATGGACTCTCTCTCTCATTTTATATATATATATATATATATATATATATATATATATATATATATAAAATAGCCTATATATGTATATAGGGGTACACCACACAGCATGTGGGATATAGATATAGATATATTAGCAAGTAATATATATATATATATACTAGCAAACCAAATTCAACATCATATTTGAAAAGTTATACACGATGACTAAGTGGAATATATATATATATATATGTATATATATGCCATATATATATACACACACACACACACACACATATACTTCCCTGCCCAGGGATTGAACCTGTGCCCCCTGCCTTTGAACCACAGAGTCTTAACCACTGGACTGCAAGAGAAGTCCCAGTTTGCTCATATTTTGTTGAGAATTTTGGAATCTATATTCACCAGGGATATTGATTTGTAGTTTTCTCTTCTTCTAGTGTTACCATGGCAATATTGGCCATGTAAAATAAGGCTGGAACGATTCCTTCCTCTTCAGTATTTTGGAGTATGTTGAGAAGATTCAGCATTAACTTTTTGTTAAATGTTTGGTAGAATTTACCATTGAAGCCATCTGGAGCCAGGGTTTTGTTTGTTTTGGTGAGGTGAGGATTACTACCACTTCAATTTTCTTACTCACTGTTGGTTTGTTAAGATTTTATGCTCCTTCGTGGTTCATCTTGATAGGTTACATGTTTCTAGAAGTTTATTTCTGTCTCTAGGTTTTCCAATTTATTGACCTATTCACAGTAGACTGTTGTAATTTTATGTGGTTTTGTAGATCTAGTTGTAAGGTCTCCTCTTTCATTTTGATTTTATGTATTTGAGTATTCTCTGTTATGTTAGCCTACCTACAGTTTTGTCAATTTGGTTTATCTTTTCAAAAACCAGCTCCTATTTTTGTTGATTATTTTTTCTTTTTTTTGTCTCTATTTCTTTTAATTCTGCTTTGATCATTGTGATTTCCTTCCTATGCTAACTTTGGACTGCTTTTTTCCCCAGTTTTTAAATATGTTATGTTAGGTTGTTTATTTGAAATCTTTTTTTAATATATGCAAATATCGCTGTAAACTCTTAAAACTGCTTTTGAAGTGTCTCACGGGTTTGGTATACTGTATTTCCACTTTAAGTCATTCCACAGTTTTTAAAATTTCCCTTTTATTTTACCCTTGACCCATTGGTTGTTTAGTAGTGTGTTTGAAATTTCCTATTTGTAGATTTTCCAGTTTTTCTTTTGTTATTGAGTTCCAGTTTCATGTCACTGTGGTCAGGAAGACACTTGATATGATTTTATTAATTTGTTAAGACTTGTTTTGTGTCCTATCAAATGGTGTACCCAGGACAACTTCTCAAGTGCACTTGAGAATAATCTGTATTCTGCTTCTGTTAGATGAAAGGTTTTATACATGTCTGTTAGGTCAATTAGTTCTAAGATGGTTCAAGTCCAATGTTACTTTGTTGATTTTCTGCCTGAATAACAAAACCATAGTTTAAAGTGGGGTTTTGAAGTCTCTGCTATGATTGTAAATTGCATATTTTCTCTTCACATATGTTAGTATTGCTTATTTTATTCAGGTGCTCTGACGTTTGCTGCATGTATAATTATGAATGTTATGTGTCTTGATGAATTTACTTCTTTATCACTATATAATGACCTTGGTTGTCTCTTGTGACTATTTTTTTCTTGAAGTCTGTTTTGTCTGATGGAAGTATAGCTACCCTCACTTTCTTGTAGTTTCCACTTGTACAATATATTTTTCCATTGCTTCACTTTGAACCTATGTGTGATTTTTTTTAACTGAATTCAATGTCTCATAGAAAGTACATAGATGAGTCGAGTTTTTAAAATTTTTTCCATTCTCTGTGCCTCTTGGCTGGTGAATTTGAGCTGTCTCAGCTCTCTTTCGGTATGACTACTCTGTGGCTAATATTATCACTGACTGGACCTCCTGCCTGGGTGGGGCAGAAGGCTGTGTTCAACAAGTAGCAGGGCCATCAATTAAGGTCTGTGGAAGAGTGGGGTCGTCTGATCCCAATGCCTGGGAAGTTCTGCAGCCAAATTCCTAGCTTGCTAGAGTCAGCCCTCCTGGTTATGCAAGGTCAGAGGATACATACTTATCAGTTGGACAGTACTGCTAGCATGGCTCGCTGCTTAAGTGTGGCTGTAGGATGGACTCTGTGGCTACTTGGCTTCTCTACATAATCTTGCTGATTAGGGCGTGCTGGAGATATAACCCAGTAATTGGGTGGGGTTACAAAATTGATTTTCTGCTTGGGTTGAGCCATTGACTGGGCTACATGGGTAATATGGCTTATTGCCTAGGTCCAAATCAGACAGAGCTGCCAGTTGAACTCTCTGGCCATATCAGGCCATGCACTTGGCTCTGCAGATAGGCATAGTCACTGGTTGGATGGTGAGGCTGCAAGCAAGAATTCATCCTCCAATATCTGAGTGCATGTTGCTATATGCCTCATCCTTCTTCTCCATCTCTTCTGATCCCCATTGGTACATTCCCACAGATTCCTCAGTGATCCACATAGATGAGACATGAGTGGGTCTCTTGCATGTAACATGCTTTACTGAGGGAGCTGAATGACCACCTGGGGTCACTTTTCCCACTGGAAAAATTATAAGCTCCTGTTGAGGGGGTGATGCGGTCAGAATATAGCTGATATTGAGTTGTATAATTTCTTTATATAATTTGGATATTAACCCCTTATTGAATGTACAATTTGCAAATGTCATCTCCCATTCAATAGTTTTTTTTTTTTTTCTTGGTGGTTTCCTTTGCTGCACCAAAACGTTTCAGTTTTATGTAGTCCTTTTTGTTTATTTTTGCTTTTGTTGCCTTTGCTTAAGGAGACACATTAAAAAAGAATACTGCTGGGACTTCCATGGTAGTCCAATGGTTAAGAATCCACATTCCAATGCATGGGAGGCAGGTTCGAACGCTGGTCAGGGAACTAAGATTCCACATGCTGCAGGGCAACTGAGCCTGCACACTGCAACTACTGAGCCCATGCACTCTGAAGCCTGTGGGCCACAACTAGAGAGAAGCCTGCATGCCACAATTAAGATCCCAGGTGCCACAAATAAATATTTGTCACATCCAAATAAATAGATAAATAAATATTTTTAAAAAAATACTGCTAAAACCCACATAGAGGAGCATACTGCTTATGTATTCCTCTAAACATTTAAAGGTTTCATGTTTTACATTTAAGTCTGTATTCCATTTTGTGTTTATTTTTGTATATGTTGTACACTTTTATTCTTTTCAAGTAACTGTCCAGTTTCCCCAACACCATTTATTAAAGAGCCTGTCTTTTTCTCTTTGTACATTCTTGCTTTATTTGTCTTAGATTAATTGACCATATATATTGGTTTATTTTTTGTCCTGTCTGTTTTGTTCCATTAATCTATGGGTCTATTGTGTGCCAGTGCCATATTGTCTTGAGTACTATAGCTTTGTAGTGTAGTTTGAAATCAGGGGTAGTGGTACTTCCAGTTTTGTACTTCTTTCTAAAGATTGCATTGCTATCAGGGTCTTTTGTGGTTTCATACACATTTTAAGAATTTTTTTCTACTTTTATGAAAAATTCTGTTGGTAAATTGATAGAGACTGCATGGAATTTGTAGATTCCTTTGGGTAATAGGAACATTTTAACAACACTAATTTATTCAATTCACAAACACAATATATCGTTCACTTATTTATGTCCACTTCAGTTTCTTTTATCAATGTCTTATAGTTTTCATAGTAGAGGTCTTTCACCTTCTTGGTTAAATTTATATCTAGATATATTATTTTTGATGCAAGTGTAAATGGGATTATTTTGTCTTTCTGATAGATTGTTTTTGTTATAAAATACATCTGATATTAACTTTGTATTCTGCAACTTCACTGAATTCATTTAATAGTCCTGATAGCTTTGTGGTGGAGTCTACATGGTTTGCTATATATGGTATTCTGTCATCTGCAAACAATGACAGTTTTATTTCTTCCTTTTCAATTGTTATTTCTTTTCCTTCTCTGATTGTTGTGGCTAAGATTTCCAATACTAAGTTGAATAAAATTGACAAGACTGGGCAACTTTACCTGTCCTGATAAAGGACAAGAGACAATGCTTTAATCTTTTCAACAGTGAGTATGATGATAGCTGTGGGTTTGTCGTATATGGCCTTTAATATATTGAGTTTTGTTCTCTCTATGTCCACATTGTTGAGTTTTTATCCTAGATGAATAAAAACTGGGTTTTCTCAGAAGTTTTTCTACACCTATTGAAACAATCGTTTCTTTAAAAAAACTTCATTTTGTTAATGTGGTGTGTCACATGACTGACTTATGTATAGTGAACCATTCTTCACCACTGGAACCAACCCCGCTTGATAATGGTGTATGATTACTTTAATGTATTATTGCATTTGGGTTGATAATATTTTGTTAAGAATGTTTGTATCTATGTTCATCAGTGATATTGGCTTGTAATTTTCTATGTTTTTTTTTTTTTTTTTTTGCTTTTTGCTTTCAGTATAAGGGTAATGCTGACCTTTTAGAGTAAGTCTGAAAGCATTTTTTTTTCCTTCAGCATTTTGGAACAGTTTGAAAAGGATGGTTATTACGTTCTGTTTACATGTTTGGTAGAGTCAACCTGTGAAGCCATCTGGTCCTGGACTATGCTTCTTGCAAGTTTTTTTTTTTTTTTTTTTTTTTTTTTGCGTTACGTGGGCCTCTCACTGCTGCGGCCTCTCCCGTTGCGGAGCACAGGCTCCGGACACGCAGGCTCAGCGGCCATGGCCCACAGGCCCAGCCGCTCCGCGGCACGTGGGATCCTCCCGGACCGGGGCATGAACCCGCGTCCCCCGCATCGGCAGGCGGACTCCCAACCACTGCGCCACCAGGGAAGCCCTCTTGCAAGTTTTAAAATACCACTTCAACTTTATTACTAGCTATCGACCTCTTTAGATTTTCTATTTCTTTCTGACTCAACCTTGAGAGATTGTGTCTTTCTCAGAACATATCCACTTTTTTCAAGCTTGGTAATTTTATTGGTGTATAATATTTATGGCAACTTGTGATATTTTGTATTTCTTTAGTGTTGTTCATAACTTGTTCATTTCTGATTTTATTTAAGCCCCCCTCCTTTTTCTTGATGACACTGTTAAAGGTTGAACATTCGCATATATTGTTCAAAGAACAAGCTCATAATTTCATTGATTTTTCCTATCACATTTTAAATATCGGTTTTATTTATTTCCACTTTGAATTATGTTATTTCGTTTCTTAGACTGTTTGGCTTTGTTTTTCTTTTCTAGTTCCTTTAGGCATTTGGTTAGATTGTTTGAGGTTTAATTTTTTCCCTGAATATAGGTTTTATTGCTATAAACTTCCTGTTTAACACTGCTCTTGCTTCATCCTGTAGATTTGGAAAATGGTGTTTTCATTTTTATTTTTCTCAAGGTATGTTTTAATTTACAGTTTGCTGTATCTGCAGCTGCCGAAGAGGCAAGAGACTTTTTCTTCCCTTTTGTTTCCTGGCGTGTGAGGAGAGGGCAATAAGAGCGCTGCTTAAAGAAGCTCCAGAGACAGGCACGAGCCGAGGCTGAAGGCGCGGACCACAGAGACGGTCGTAGGACACTGGGGCTGCTGCTGCCACTCCCACAAGGCTTGTGTGTGACCGCAGGTCACTGTCCACCCCCACTTCCGGGGAGCCTGTGCAGCCCACCACTGCCGGGGTACCGGGACCCAGGGATGGTCTCACCGGGAAAGCGCACGGAGCGCCTCGGGCTGGTGCAATGTTACACCGGCCTCTGCCGCCACAGGCCCACCCCGCACGGCATGCCCCTCCCTCCCCTCGGCCTGAGTGAGCCAGAGCCCCCGAATCAGTGGCTCCTTTAAACCCGTCCTGTCTGAGAGAAGAACAGACGCCCTCTGGTGACTTACATGCAGAAGCGGGGCCAGGTCCAAGGCTGAGACCCGGGAGCTGTGAGAGCAGAGAAGAGACAGGGAAATCTCTTCTGTGCAGTCTCGGAGGCAGCTGATTAAAGCTCCACGGTCCGCTTGATGTGCCCTGCATCTATGGAGTTCATGAATGGACAGCAAATCATCCCAAATTGAGGAAGTGGACTTTGAGGACAAGATTTAAGATTTTTCCCCTTTTCCTCTCTTTACAACGAATTATCCCAAATTGAGGAGGTGGACTTTGAGACCAAGATTTTCAATTTTTCCCCCCTGTTCTCTTTTTGTGAAAGTGTATGTGTATGTTTCTGTGTGAGATTTTCTCTGTATAACTTTGCTTCCACCATAGGTCCCAGGGTTCTATCCATCCGTTTTTTTTTTCAATGATTACTTTTTTATTTTTCATAACACTACTATATTTTATACTTTATTCTATTTTACTTTATCGTCTCTCTTTCTGTTTTTCCTACATTCCCTTCCTCCCTCCCTCCTTCTGCCCCTTCCTTTCTTTCTTTTTCTTTCTTTCTTTCATTCATTCCTGCCTCCCTCCCTCCCTCCTATCTGTCTTTCTTTCTTTCATTCATTCCTTCCTCCCTCCCTCCCTCCCTTCATCTATTCACGCTCCCTTATCCTTTCATTCCTCCCTCCCTCGCTCCTTTCTTTCTTTCTTTCTTTCTTTCCATCCTTCCTCCCTCCCTCCCTCCTTTCTTTCTTTCTTCTTTCCTTCCTTCCTTTCCTTCTCCCTTTCTTTCACTTTCTCTTTCTTTCTTCTACTAATTCTTTCTTTCTACTTTTTCTCCCTTTTATTCTGAGCCGGGTAGATGAAAGGCACTTGGTTCTGCAGCAAGGAGTCAGTGCTGTGCTTGTGAAGTGGGAGAGCCAATTTCAGGACATGGGTCCACAAGAGACCTCCCAGCTCCACATAATACCAAGCAACGAAAATCTCCAAGAGATCTCCATCTCAACACCAGCACCCAGCTTCAGTCAACGACCAGCAAACTACAGTGCTGGTCACCCTATGCCAAGCAACTAGCAACGCAGGAACACAACCCTACCCATTAACAGAGAGGTTGCCTAAAAACATAATAAGGCCACAGGCACCCCAAAACACACCACCAGACGTGGACCTGTCCACGAGAAAGACAAGATAGAGCCTCAACCACCAGAAAACAGGCGCTAGTCCCCCCCACGAGGAAGCCTACACAACCTACTGAAACAACCTTAGCCACTGGGGACAGACACCAAAAACAACGGGAACTATGAATCTGCAGCCTGCAAAAAGGAGACCCCAAACACAGTAAAATAAGCAAAATGAGAAGACAGAAAATCACACAGCAGGTGAAGGAGCAAGATAAAAGCCTACCAGAACTAACAAATGAACAGGTAATAGGCAGTCTACCTGAAAAAGAATTCAGAATAAGGATAGTAAAGATGATCCAAGATTCTATTTCCAAGACCCAAAATTTTGGAAATGCAAGAAACAGTTAACAAGGACCTAGAAGAACTAAAGATGAATCAAGCATCGAATAAAAACACAATAAATGAAATGAAAAATACTCTAGATGGGATTAATAGCAGAATAACTGAGGCAGAAGAACGGGTAAATGAGGTGGAAGAGAAACTAGTGGAAATAACTGCTGCAGAGCAAAATAAAGAAAAAGGAATGAAAAGAACAGAGGACAGTCTCAGAGACCTCTGGGACAACATTAAACACACCAACATTCGAATTATAGGGGTTCCAGAAGAAGAAGAGAAAAAGAAAGGGACTGAGAAAATATTTGAAGAGATTATAGTTGAAAATTTCCCTAATATAGGAAAGGAAATAGTTAATCAAGTCCAGTAGGCACAGAGAGTCCCATACAGAATAAACCCAAGGAGAAATACGCCAAAACACATATTAATCAAACTGTCAAAACTTAAACACAAAGAAATCATATTAAAAGCAGCAAGGGAAAAACAACAAATAACACACAAGGGAATCCCCATCAGGTTAACAGCTGATCTCTCAGCAGAAACTCTACAAGCCAGAAGGGAGTGGCAGGACATAAATAAAGTGATGAAGGAGAAAAACCTGCAACCAAGATTACCCAGCAAGGATCTCATTCAGATTTGATGGAGAAATTAAAACCTTTACAGACAAGCAAAACCGGAGAGAGTTCAGCACCACCAAACCAGCTTTACAACAAATGCTAAAGGAACTTCTCTAGGCAAGAAACACAACAGAAGTAATATACCTACAATAACGAACCCAAAACAATTAAGGAAATGGGAATAGGAACATACATATCAATAATTACCTTAAATGTAAATGGACTAAATGCTCCCACCAAAAGACACAGATTGGCTGAATGGATACAAAAACAAGACCCATATATATGCTGTCTACAAGAGACCCACTTCAGACCCAGAGACACATACAGATTGAAAGTAAGGGGATGGAAAAAGATATTCCATGCAAATGGAAATCAAAAGAAATCTGGAGTAGCAATTCTTATATCAGACAAAATAGACTTTAAAATAAAGACTATTAGAAGAGACAAAGAAGGACACTACATAATGATCAAGGGATCGATCCAAGAAGAAGATATAACAATTGTAAATACTTATGGAACCAACATAGGAGCATCTCAATACATAAGGGAAATACTAACAGCCATAAAGGGTAAATCGACAGTAACACACTCATAGTAGGGGACTTTAACACCCCACTTTCACCAATGGACAGATCATCCAAAATGAAAATAAATAAGGAAACACAAGCTTTAAGTTATACATTAAACAAGATGGACTTAATTGATATTTATAGGACATTCCATCCAAAAACAACAGAATACACATTTTTCTCAAGTGCTCATGGAACATTCTCCAGGATAGATCATATCTTGGGTCACAAATCAAGCCTTGGTAAATTTAAGAAAATTGATATTGTATCAAGTACATTTTCCAACCACAATGCTATGAGACTAGACATCAATTACAGGAAAAGATCTGTAAAAAATACAAACACATGGAGGCTAAACAATACACTACTCAATAACGAAGTGATCACTGAAGAAATCAAAGAGGAAATTAAAAAATACCTAGAAACAAATGACAATGGAGACACGACGACCCAAAACCTATGGCACGCAGCAAAAGCAGTTCTAAGGGGGAAGTTTATAGCAATACAATCACACCTTAAGAAACAGGAAACATCTCGATTAAACAACCTGAACCTGCATCTAAAGCAATTAGAGAAAGAAGAACAAAAAACCCCAAAGTTAGCAGAGGGAAAGAAATCATAAAGATCAGATCAGAAATAAATGAAAAAGAAATGAAGGAAATGATAGCAAAGATCAATAAAACTAAAAGTTGGTTCTTTGAGAAGATAAACAAAATTGATAAACCATTAGCCAGACTCATCAAGAAAAAAAAGGAGAAGAGTCAAATCAATAGAATTAGAAATGAAAAAGGAGAAGTAACAACTGACACTGCAGAAATACAAAAGATCATGAGAGATGACTACAAGCAACTCTATGCCAATAAAATGGACAACCTGGAAGAAACGGACAAATTCTTAGAAATGCACAACCTGCCAAGACTGAATCAGGAAGAAATGGAAAATATGAATAGACCAATCACAAGCACTGAAATTGAAACTGTGATTAAAAATCTTCGAACAAACAAAAGTCCAGGACCAGATGGCTTCACGGGCGAATTCTATCAAGCATTTACAGAAGAGCTAACACCTATCCTTCTCAAACTCTTCCAAAATCTAGCAGAGGGAGGAGCACTGCCAAACTCATTCTACGAGGCCACCATCACCTTGATACCAAAACCAGACAAGGATGTCACAAAGAAAGAAAACTACAGGCCAATATCACTGATGAACATAGATGCAAAAATCCTCAACAAAATACTAGCAAACAGAATCCAACAGCACATTAAAAGGATCATACACCATGATCAAGTGGGGTTTATTCCAGGAATGCAAGGATTCTTCAATATATGCTAATCAATCAATGTGAAACACCATATTAACAAATTGAAGAAGAAAAACCACATGATCATCTCAATAGATGCAGAGAAAGCTTTCGACAAAATTCAACACCCATTTATGATAAAAACCCTGCAGAAAGTAGGCATAGAGGGAACTTTCCTCAACATAATAAAGGCCATATATGACAAACCCACAGCCAACATTGTCCTCAATGGTGAAAAACTGAAACCATTTCCACTAAGATCAGGAACAAGACAAGGCTGCCCACTCTCACCACTCTTATTCAACTTAGCTTTGGAAGTTTTAGCCACAGCAATCCGAGAAGAAAAGGAAATAAAAGGAATCCAAATCAGAAAAGAAGAAGTAAAGCTGTCACTGTTTGCAGATGACATGGTACTATACATAGAGAATCCTAAAGATGCTACCAGAAAACTACTAGAGCTAATGAATGAATTTGGTAAAGTAGCAGTATACAAAATTAATGCACAGCAATCTCTGGCATTCCTGTTCACTAATGATGAAAAATCTGAAAGTGAAATCAAGAAAACTCTCCCATTTACCATTGCAACAAAAATATCTAGGAATAAACCTACCTAAGGAGACAAAAGACCTTTATGCAGAAAATTATAAGACACTGATGAAAGAAATTAAAGATGATACAAATAGATGGAGAGATATACCGTACTCCTGGATTGGAAGAATCAATATTGTGAAAATGACTCTACTACCCAAAGCAATCTACAGATTCAATGCAATCCCTATCAAACTACCACTGGCATTTTTCACAGAACTAGAACAAAAAATTTCAAAATTTGTTTGGAAAAACAAAAGACCACAAATAGCCAAAGCAATCTTGAGAACGAAAAACGGAGCTGGAGGAATCAGGCTCCCTGACTTCAGACTATACTACAAAGCTACAGTAATCAAGACAGTTTGGTACTGGCACAAAAACAGAAAGATAGATCAATGGAACAGGATAGAAAGTCCAGAGATAAACCCACACACATATGGTCAACTTATCTTTGATAAAGGAGGCAGGAATGTACAGTGGAGGAAGGACAGCCTCTTCAATAAGTGGTGCTGGGAAAACTGGACAGGGACATGTAAAAGTATGAGATTAGATCATTCCCTAACACCATACACAAAAATAAGCTTACAATGGATTAAAGACCTAAATGTAAGGCCAGAAACTATCAAACTCTTGGAGGAAAACATAGGCAGAACACTCTATGACATTAATCACAGCAAGATCCTTTTGGACCCACCTCCTAGAGAAATGGAAATAAAAACAAAGATGAACAGATGGGACCTAATGAAACTTCAAAGCTTTTGCACAGCAAAGGAAACCATAAACAAGACCAAAAGACAACCCTCAGAATGGGAGGAAATATTTGCAAATGAAGCAACTGACAAAGGATTAATCTCCAAAATTTATAAGTAGCTCAGGCAGCTCAATTGCAAAAAAACAAACAACCTAATCAAAAATGGGCAGAAGACTTAAATAGGCATTTCTCCAAAGAAGATATACAGACTGCCAACAAACACATAAAGAATGCTCAACATCATTAATCATTAGAGAAACGCAAATCAAAACTATAATGAGATATCATCTCACACCAGTCAGAATGGCCACCATCAAGAAATCTAGAAACAATAAATGCTGGAGAGGGTGTGGAGAAAAGGGAACACTCTTGCACTGCTAGTGGGAATGCGAATTGGTACAGCCGCTATGGAGAACAGTATGGAGGTTCCTTAAAATTCTACAAATAGAACTACCATATGACCTGGCAATCCTACTACTAGGCATATACCGTGAGAAAGCCATAATTCAAAAAGAGACATGTACCAAAATGTTCTTTACAGCTCTATTCACAATAGCCCAGAGATGGAAACAACCCAAGTGTCCATCATTGGATGAATGGATAAAGAAGATGTGGCACATATATACAATGGAATATTACTCAGCCATAAAAAGAAATGAAACTGAGCTATTTGTAATGAGGTGGATAGACCTAGAGTCTGTCATATAGAGTGAAGTAAGTCAGAAAGAGAAAGACAAATACCATATGCTAACACATATATATGGAATTTAAGAAAAAAAATGTCATGAAGAACTTAGGGGTAAAACAGGAATAGAGACACAGTCCTACTGGGGTTGGGCTTGGGGATATGGGTAGTGGGGGGGCTGTGACGGGGCTGGGGAGAGGCATGGATTTGTATACACTGCCGGGCGTGGGGTGGATGGATGGTGGGGGGTGGCCGCGTGGCGCAGGGGTTCGGCTCGGTGCTTTGTGGCCGCCTGGAGGGGTAGGATGGGGAGGGTGGGAGGGAAGGAGACGCAGGAGGGCGGGGATGTGGGAACAGATGTATATGTATGACTGATTCACTTTGTTGTAAAGCAGAGACTAACAAAAACGAATAAGTAAAGAGCAAAGAAACAATGATGAACAACATAATAAATGAAATTAAATATTCTCTAGAAGGAATCAATAGAAGAATAACTGAGGCAGAAGAACGGATAAGACCTGGAAAATAAAATAGTGGAAATAATTACTGCAAAGAATAAAGAAAAAAGAATGAAAAGAATTGAGGACAGTCACAGAGACAGTTGGGACAATATTAAATGCACCAACATTTGAACTGTAGCGGTCCCAGAAGAAGAAGAGAAAAAGAAAGAGTCTGGGGCTTCCCTGGTGGTGCAGTGGTTGAGGGTCTGCCTGCCAATGCAGGGGACACGGGTTCGTGCCCCAGTCCAGGAAGATCCCACATGCCGCGGAGTGGCTGGGCCCGTGAGCCTTGACCACTGTGCCTGCACGTCTGGAGCCTGTGCTCCACAACAGGAGAGGCCACAACAGTGAGATGCCCGCGTAACGCCAAAATAATAATAATAATAATAAAAATAAATAAAAATAAAATAAAGAGTCTGTGACAATATTTGAATATATTATAGTTGAAAATTCCCATAATATTGGAAAGGAAATCATCAAAGTACAGGTAGTGCAGAGATTCCTATACAGGATAAATACAAGGAGAAACAGGCCAAGACACATATGAATCAAACTATCAAAAATTAAATACAAAGAATAAATATTAAAAGCAGCAAGGGAAAAGCAACAAATAATATGTAAAGGAATCTCCATAAAGTTAACAGTTGATTTCTCAGCTGAAACTGCAAGTCAGTAGGGTGTGGCAGGAAATATTTAAAGTGATGAAAGGGAAAAAACTACAACCAAGATTACTCTACCCAGCCAGTATTTCATTCAGATTAGATGGGTCAATTAAATCCTTTATAGACAGCAAAAGCTAAGAGAATACAGCACCACCAAACAAGCTTTATGACAAATGCTAAGGGAAGTCCTCTAGGAAGGAAGCACAAGAGAAGGAAAAGACCTAAAATAACAAATCCAAAACAATTAAGAAAAGGAAAATAGGAACATAATGATCTATAATGACCTTAAATGTAAATAGATTAAACCCTCCAACCAAAAGACACAGAGGAGCTGAATGATACAAAATCAAGACCCATAAATATGCTGTTGACAAGAGACCCACTTCAGAACAAGGACACACACAGACTGAAAGTGAAGGGATGGAAAACGATATTCCATGCAAAAGGAAATCAAAAGAAAGCTGAAGTAACAATTCCCATATCAGAAAATATAGGCTTTAAAAAATGTTACAAGAGACAAAGAAGGACACTACATATTGAAGAAGGGATCAATCCAAGAAGAAGATATAGCAATTGTAAATATTTATGCACCCAAAAAAGGAGAACTTCTATACTTAAGGCAAATGCTAACAGCCATAAAATGGGGAATGGACTCTTTCAGTAACACTGGCAAATTTTAACACACCGTTTCACCAATGGACATGTCATCCAAAATGAAAATAAATAAGGAAACAGAAGCTTTATATGATACATTAAACAAGATGGACTAAATTGATATTTACAGGACATTCCATCCAAAAACAACAGAATACAGTTTTTTCTCAAGTGCTCATGGAACATTCTCCATGATAGATCATACCTTGGGTCACAAATCAAGCCTTAGTAAATTTATGAAAATTGAAATTGTAGCAAGTATCTTTTCTGACCACAAAGCTATGAGACTAGATATAAAATAAAGGAAAAAATCTGAAAAATACAAACACATGGAGGTTAAATGACAAACTACTAACTAACAGAGATCACTTAATAAATCAAAGAGGAAATCAAAAATACCTAGAAACAAATGATAATGAAAACATGACACCTAAAACCTATGGCATGCAACAAAAGCAGTTCTAAGAGGGAAATGTATAGCATTACAGTTCCACTTCAAGAAACAAAGGGAAACTTTTCAAATAAAAAAACTTAACCTTACAACTAAAGCAATTGGAGAAAGAAGAACAGGAAAACCCCCAAAATTAGCAGAAAAAAACATAAAGATCCAATCAGAAATGAATGAAAAAGAAATGAAGTAAACGATAGCAAAAATCAATAGGACTAAAAGCTGGTTCTTTGAGATTATAAACAAAATTGATAAACCATTAGTCAGAATCATCAAGAAAAAAAGGGAGAAGACTTTAATCAATAAGCTTAGAAAAGAAAAAGGAGAAGTAACAACTGACATGGCAGAAATAAAAATGATCATGAGAAATTACTTCAAGAAAATATATGCCAAGAAATTTGACACCTTGGAAGAAATGGACAAAATCTTAGAAGAGCACAACCTTCTGAGACTGAACCAGGAAAAAATAGAAATATAAAGAGACCAATATCTGAAACTGAAACTGTAATTAAAAATCTTCTAACAAATAAAAGCCCAGGAACAGATGGCTTCACCCACAAATTCTATCAAACACTTAGAGAAGAGTTAACAGCTATCCTTCCCAAAATCTTCCAAAATATAGCAGAAGGAGGAACACTCCCAAACTGATTCTAAAGGCCACCATCACCCTGATACTCAGATCAGAAAATGACGTCACAAGAAAGGAAAATTTTAGGCTAATAACATTCATGAACTTAGATGCAAAAATCCTCAACAAAATAATAACAAACACATTCCAACAGCACATTAAAAGGATCATAAACCATGATCAAGTGGATTTTATCACAGGAATGCAAGGGTATTCAATATATGCAAATCAATCAATGTGATACACCATATTACCAAACTGAAGGATATAAACCATATGATAATCTCAATAGATGCAGAAAATCTTTCTACAAAATTCAACACCCATTTATGATAAAAACCCTGCAGACAGTAGGCATAGAGGGAACTTACCTAAACACAATAAAGGCCATATATGATGAATGCAGTGACAACATCATTTTCAAGGGTAGAAAAACTGAAACCATTTCCACTAAGATCAGGAACAAGACAAGTTTGCCCATGTTCACCACTATTATTCAACATAGTTTTGAAAGATTTAGCCACAGCAATCAGAGAAGAAAAAGAAATAAAAGGAATCCAAATTGGAAAAGAAGAAACAAAATGGTCAGTGTTTGCAGATGACATGACACTATACATAGAGAATCCTAAAGATGCTACCAGAAAACTACTAGAGCTATTCAATCAATTTGATAAACAGAATACCAACTTACTGCACAGATATCACTTGCATTCCTATACACTAATGATGAAAAATCTGAAAGAGTAATTAAGGAGACACTCCTATTTACCACTGCAACACAAGTAACAAAATACCTATGAATAAAACTATATAAGGAGTCAAAAGACTTGTATGCAGAAAACTATGAGACACTGATGAAAGATGTTAAAGATGATACAAATGGAGAGATATACCATGTTCTTGGATTGGAAGAATCTGCATGTTGAAAGTGACTATACTACCCAAAGCAATCTACAGATTCAGTGCAATCTCTATCAAATACCCAATGGCATTTTTAACAGAACTAGAACAGTAAAATTCACAATTTGTATGGAAACACAAAAGACCTGAGTAGCCAAAGCAATGTTGAGAAAGAAAAATGGATGTGGAGGAATCATGTTCCCTGATTTCAGACTATACTACAAAGATACAGTAATCAAGACAGTATGGTCCTGGAAGTAAAACAGAAATATAGATCAATGGAACAGGATAGAAAGCCCAGAGAGAAACCTACTCACATACGGTCACCTTATTTTCATAAACTAGACAAGAATATCCAGTGGAGAAAAGACAGCCTCTTCAATAGGTGGTGCTGGGGAAATCTTGACAACTACATGTAAAGGAATGAAATTAGAACACTCTTAATATCATACACTAAAATAAATTCAAAATGGATTAAAGCCTAAATATAAGGCCAGACACTAAAAATCTCTTAGAGGAAAACATAGGTAGAACACTCTATGACATAAATCTATGACATAAAGGATCAAGATCCTTTTGACCCACCTCCTAGAGAAATGGAAATAAAAACAAAAATAAACAAAAGGGACCCAATTAAACTTAAAAACGTTTGCAAAGCAAAGGAAACCATAAAGAAGATGAAAAGACAACCTTCAGAATGGGAAATAAATATTTGCAAATGAAGCAACTGACAAAGGATTAATCTCCGAAATTTAAAAGGAGCTCATGTAACTGAATATCAAAAAAACAAACAACCCAATCCAAAAATGGGCAGAAGACCTAAACAGACATTTCTCCAAAGAAGATATACAGATTGCCAACAAACACATGAAAGAATGCTCAACATCACTAATCATTAGAGAAATGCAAATCAAAACTACAATGAGGTATCATCTCACCCAGGTCAGAATGGCCATCATCAAAAAATCTACAATCAATAAATGCTGGAGAGGGTGTGGAGAAAAGGGAACCCTGTTGCACTGTTGGTAGGAATGTAAATTGATACAGCCACTATGGAGAACAATATAGAGCTTCCTTAAAAAACTAAAAATAGAACTACCACATGACCCAGCCATCCCTCTACTGGGCATACACCCTGAGAAAATCATAATTCAGAAAGAGTCATGTATCACAATGTTCACTACAGCTCTATTTAAAATAGCCAGGACATGGAAACTACCTAAGTGTCCATCAACAGATGAATGGATAAGGAAGATGTGGCACATTTATAAAATGGAATATTACTCAGCCATAAAAAGAAATGAAATTGAGTTATCTGTAGTGAGGTGGATGGACCTAGAGACTGTCATACAGAGGAAGTAAGTCAGAAAGAGGAAAACTAATATTTTATGCTAATACATATATATGGAATCTCAAAAAAACCCCAAATGGTTCAGAAGAACCTAGATGCAGCACAGGAATAGAGATACAGACATAGAGAATGGACTTGAGGACATGGAGAGAGGGAAGGGAAAGCTGGGACGAAACGACAGAGTGGCATGTAAAATCAATAGCTAGTGGGAAGCAGCCGCATAGCACAGGGAGATCAGCTTGGTGCTTTGTTTCCACCTAGAAGGGTGGGATAGGGAGGGTGGGAGGGAAATGCAAGAAGGAGGAGATATGGGGATATATTTATATGTATAGCTGATTCACTTTGTTTTACAACAGAAACTTACACACTACTGTGAAGCAATTATACTCCAATAATGATGTTAAAAAAATAAAAAATAAATAAATAAAAGATTTCAATTAAAGCCTTCAGTAATGTAACATACCAGAAATAAACTATCTGGGAAGTGAGTCTTTGTGAATACAGATTTCAATAAAGACAGTTAGAATTGATATCCTTTGAAACATCTCTTTCTCTCTGGAATTGCCCTCATTTTTACCAAATATAGTCAAATCAAGATTAATTTGCAAATTTAGTCTGATTAATTCATAAAATGTCTTCCAGGGTCAGGAAAGCCATGCCAAGGGCTTGTCACAGATTTTGCCTTACAGGTTTAGGTGAATTCCTCCCTTTTTGAGGTCTGTAAAATACCTTGAGACTCCTGCACCTGTTAGGAGGTGGCCTTCCTACGTTATCTGATTAATCTTCTGGTAACCTAAGAGATTCCAGTCTCTGGAGGGATCAGGTAGAGAGAGAAATGTTTCAATTCTGCTTACAAATGTGTAATTTACCAAATTGCTGTGAGTCATAATTAGTTTGAGAGGAAAGGTTTCTTTATATGTGGAAACCATGGGTTAAAAACTAGTAAAATTACAGACATAATCCATAAAAATTATAACCAAGTTCATCAGTTTGCTCACTTCTATATAACTAATCCTTTCTTTTAACAGTTTCCATTAGACTTTTAAAATGTCTTACCTAGTTTAGCGGTATGATTTAAAAGTTATCAGAAACCTGCACTTATCAAAAAGTCCCTTCTATGAATCTTCTTGAAGTTGAAGCAATTTTACAAAGCATCAGTTTAACAGTCTATGAATGACAAAAAGATTTAGAAAGGCAAGGTTAAAGATCTGATTACAGTGTTTTTGACAAGGAAGCTTAATTAAGTTGCTATGACATATGATGTTTTAAGATAAAATTATAGCATGATACCAGGACATATCCAAATTTCAGAGACTTTATATAATTTCTAGTATTCTATATTAATAACATTTATCCATAGTGTATTCTAAGCAGGTTTATCACATGTGTGATAATCCTCTCCATGTAATTTAAGATACCAAATAATATTAGTTAAATATTTCTCTGTGAAAAACCTCAGGGTCCCTATAAGAGCACGCCAAGGTTAGCTGGAGGTCAAAAGAACTTGAATTAAAATTTGATATTTGGGAAGTTTGTCAAAAGGTTTCAAGACACTTGCTCAAATAAGATCATAGGTCACTGTGAGATAATACTTCTTCCTTAACCAAAGTCACAAGAGGTCTCAAAAGCAGATACAAATCACTTAAAGGCACAGAATCTCACCCAACATGTTATCAAAGGCAGCATCCCAAGGACACTTTGTCCTCTTAATAGAGAGAGAAAACCAAGTCTATTCTTGCACCAGCTTGCTTTTAATGACAAAATTCACATACTTAACTAATTTCAATCTTCACCTGGCTGATTCTGACCATCCACAAACCCTCCATCACTTTCTGTATCCATATTACTGTGTCTCTTTTTTTGTTTTCCATCCAGAAACAACCAACTCTGAGACAGACTTATTTTCTTTTCCCATAATAAAATGCAATTTCATTCCTCATACCTTCTTTTCTGAAAACACACATCCTACTTTCCTACTGGAGATGGAAATGTTCCCTTTATTATATCTATTAGCTTTAATTACATGTTTAAATTAGAATCCCCAACTCTTAAAAATCCTTAATTTCTAGTGAAAACTGAGAAGTAAGCAATTATGAACTGTCTTTTACATTAACATTCTGTAGATAGGTGGACAAAAATACCAGTGATAATTTCTAAAAACATTTGCTTTCTTACAGAGCACATTCAGGGTGGCACCAAACACATACATTAATAGGCCTAAATACCTTTAGCTTCTCTGTTTAGGGATTGATGTCGCTTTGTCTTATTTTATTTGGGAATGACCTAGTTATTCAACAAACTTCCATCACTTAATTTAGCACACTTCTAAATTTCAAGTCACCAAATATCTGGAGATTAATCTTAAACAGACACTCTTGAAATATAATTTTTCTGATAAAGTTCATCCAAAAGCTCATATCTCACTTGTATTTAATTCACTTGTGAAATATTTCATCATACCAACTTATTTTTCTTGTTGACAAATTTGCAGTAGATAGAAGAAGATCTTATTTGACTTCTATGCTTAATGTTGATGACTCTACAGACATGTCTGTTATTACTTAAATTGACATAATTACTTTAATAGTAGATGTTAATTTAATACTGAATATTTCCCTGTTCACATGAGCCTGAAAATAATTCTGGCCAGTTACCTTCTGTATTTTTGAGAATTTATATAATTGCTTAATTTCCTTTAAACCAATTAAGTAGAGCTCATTGATGAGTGAATTTTGATAATAACATCCAAATGTAAGGAGAGATAGATGATAGATAGATAGATAGATAGAGATAGATTGATAGACTGATAGAGATAAGTAATGCACACAGACATATAGACATACACAATCAGAAATCTCATAGCTTCATTTTCAAAACTTAGTTTTGAATCAGATGTTACAATATAAAAATCACTGGTTTATAAATAACAGTTGGCATAAATAACATTTAAAAAGGCTCCTTTTCCCATATTTTCCTCCAGTCTCAGGAATTAGAGATGATCTAGATAAAATAACTGATCCTGAGAACGCTGGTCTCAAGGCACAGGGAAGGAAAACAAGTTTTCCTAGAAGAACGTGTTCCCTCCAGGTCAGAATTCTGAAAAGAGGTTTTATCAAGCTTGATTTTTCTAGCTGTATTTGGAAAAAGAACCAGTTTTGGAATTTTCAAGAGTTTCACCTAAAGCAATTTTCTCTGGAATCTAAAAATATTGTGACCACATTGTGTTATAATAAAATATCATTTTCTTTGTCATATGCTTATAGGTAAAATTTTTCCAGTCAGACAGAATTCTCCCAAGTGGACTCCACAATGGAACAGAACCAGAATTTCCCATTTCACAATGCAGAATGGCCAAAACACATCACAACACAGAATGCAAAGTACAAAACGCACACAGACACAGCCGTCCTAATCAGACACTCCCTTAAGTACAAGACGGCAGTCTCAGAAAACCTCCTACAGAAATACAAAACTTCAGATCTGAGTACTGACAAACAGAGCAAATGGAAATATCTCGGGTCTTCAAAGATTTCAAAGGGAGAAAAGGAGGAAGGAGAAGGGACAAAAGGGGTGGCCTTATGAATGTCTCCAGCCACTGGCAGATGCCCAAGCATTATGGGACATTTCCTTGTGCTTACAGGAGGGAGGACAGGAAGATGGCCCTACCAGAAACCAGACCAGATAATTTGAGTTCCCCGCCCAGTGGAGATGATCAGGCTCTGGCCCTCAGATAATAGAGGTTCTTCAACCAAACTCTTGCATCTAAGACCAGGACAGAAGAAAGGATGGTAAGATAGGAGGCATCAAAAGAGGAAAGGGAGAGGGAAGGGATAAGAGTTCAACAAAGTATCTTTTTCCTAAGCCAGTCAGGGCAGTCTGGCCAGTCTTCCATGTCAGGAGGAGACCAAGGATGAAAGGGTCCTGGTGCAGCCACTGGGTCTGGTCCATCAACAGGCAAGCTGGTCCCCAAGTACTCTGAGTGTTAAGGATGTCAGTCATACTGGAGAAGGGGTCCTACTGGGGTTGTCAGTTGTTGCAGAAGGGGGGTGAGGGCTGCTGGCAGGCTCTTGTCTAACACTTGGAAATGAATTTTCTGAGGAGACACCCATGTTGACAAAGGAAAAGACTTTATTGGGAAGGGGCACCTGGGTGGAGAGCAGCAAGGTAAGGGAACCCAGGAGAACTGCTTTGCCATGTGACTCAGTCTCAGGTTTTATGGTAATGGGTTAGAATCCAGGTTGTCTCTGGCCAGTCATCTTGTTTGGCCCATATTTGGTCTGACTCCTAGTGGCACATGTGTGCATCTCTCTGCCAAGATGGATTTCAGTGTGAATGGTTCTGGGAGGCAGGTAGAATATATTATGGGCTGGCATCTCCTCCCACGTTTTGGCCCCACCTGAATTCTCCCAGTTAGCTTATGACGGCAGCACCACATTCCTTATTGGGACTGCCTTTCCTGAGTCATGCAACTCTATCATTGTGCCTGGCCAAGACAGGTGGTTTCCGTCAATGATAACAATACCAAGCAGGGGAAACATTCTCCAGTGAAACAAGTCTATAACTTAGCAAAAGGGATTTAATCACCTTACATAAAGCCCATTTAAAGATAACAATTTTTATAAACTTTCATCTCAATTCTATCAATTTCTATACATTTGACTTTAGTTTCTATTAGGACCCAATCAACAAGTCTTGGTCTTAGAAGGAGTCCTAGAAGATTTCCTTACTAAGATTTCATTACTAAGTATTATCTACTTTTTACAAAAGGCTCTGGGGTCCCCAGTGAAGGTTGAGCCAAGGGACTCAGGCCATTTTGCCCATCGTTTAACTTGATTAATTGGCCTAACTCTTGCCCCAAATACTTGTTGGTCAGGTACCTCAGTGTAATTTTCTTCCAGCCTTTAACAACTTTGTTTCTCCCTTATTTTAATAACCATTTATAGACTCCTTTATCCTACTGGGGTGAGTTCCTTTAATTCTTTTTTAATATTTATTTATTTGGCTGTGTCGTATCTTAGTTGCTGCACAGGGGGTCTTCATTGCTGCGTGCGAGATCTTCGTTGCAGCATGCGGGATCCTTTTAGTTGCAGCATGCGGGACCTTTTTAGTTGCGGCAAACAGGATCTTTTAGTTGCGACATGTGAACTCTTGGTTGAAACATGTAGGATCTAGTTCCCTGACCAGGGATCGAACACAGGTCTCCTGCATTGGGAGCGCAGAGTCTTATTCACTGAACCACCAGGGAAGTCCCTGGGATGAGACCCACTATAATTTCCCTTTACTGACAAAAAAGTCTCCAGACTTTCCCTTCAGTTAGTTTTTTTTTTCTTTTTTCCTTGTTAATCAACATTATTATGAATAATTGATGTTAATTACTTTAATGTTTTTATTAGCATTTTATTAGCATAAGACCCATTGAGGGGAAGCAGAGGACAAAAATAAGGCTTCCCAAACCCTTTAATTTGCTCCACCCACCATAGGTATCAGTAAAACAGCAGTTTATAACAACAGCACTCTAAAAATATACCAACTTAGAAGCTTCTCCAATTTAAAGACTCCATCATCTGGTCATCAATGAGCTATTTCTTAATAGTGACTGAAACCAATAAACACAAGAGGCATCCCCAGAAAAGAGTGTGAAGGATGCCACCTAAAGAAGATAAGTAAACCTTATTTCCTAAAATAAGAAAATAAAAACCTTCTTCACTGTACAGGCTGATGCAACAAAGGTTAAGATAGAAAAAAAGAAAAGTCCCTGAGAGTGGGCACAGGCAGAAAAAAGACTGCTCAGAATCCCAGTCTGTTTGTCTGGCTGTCTAATATGCACCATATATGTATCTTCTGGTTGGCAGAGACCAAGCTCTAAACACACACACACACACACACACACACACACACACACACACACACACAGCCTAAGAAGATCAGGTAGATTTATATTTCATGGATATAGGGAGAGAAATACAAGTCCCCACTGAAGAGAGATTTTAAGGTTCCCCCTTGTGTTTCTTTAAGATCAGAATTCTGAAAAAATGTTTTAACAAGTTGGCTTTCTTCTACTTAACTCTGTACATAATCAAAGAGCCCCATCTTAGTCATTTTCCGGGTGAGAAATCCTTTAATTCCCAATTAAGTAATACTTACAAGTGTAAGGTTTTTACGCACATAAACCTGGTTGGGTTACTATTTGTAGAGTGGTAATTGGTCATTCCTTATTGTTGTTGTTTTGAAAATGTTGTTCCCCATTCTGAAGTTAGTTTGTTGTGATAAAATTCCTACTGAAGATTGTGTCATGGACCACTGAGCTTAACGTCTGTGAGCTTTACTTCTCTAGGTTGTAACCCAGAGTTGTTTCAGCTTCTTATACCATCTTTGTTTCTCCCTTTAGTAGCCTAAGACCCCTGTGGGTGATCAGACCATGGAGTGGCCAGTTCTAATGCATGTCCCCAGCAGAGCAAGTTTTTAATTAAAATGAGTGGGTCCCTATAGGAATGACTGCATGGTATGAGGAATTGCCTTCACCACTCAGGCAAGTTTCTCAGTTGCCTGAGAAAGCTGTTGCCATCTAGGAGAAGATATCTTCAGAACTAAAAGCTGTCATAAGATATCTTCAATTTCATTCCAACAAAGTCTATTAAACTAGCCAATTCAAGGAAAAATGACGGGCCATTCTCCAACCCGATTACCCAGTCCAACTCGTACTCAGTGTCTTTCAGCTGGGCAAAGTCTTCCCATCATTCAATTGAGAATAACCTAGGTACCTGTCCTTGAAATCCAGTTTCAAGGGTAACCAAATCATCTGGGGAGGAGTTTAACACCATCTTGTAAAACTTACGATCATCAACCAATAATAGGGAATCTGAGAAGCAGGAGAGACTCGCCTAAATTGTCTGGACTCTCTGAGGAGGCAGGTGGACCCAAGAGGCCTCAGTTGGTACCAAGGCTCCAGATCCTTGTAGGGTTCAAGTGAAGGAAAGGAGTCTGCTATGGGTCCCTTCATTGGTAGCCAAAACTGTCAACTGAAAAAATAAAAATAAAAATAACCAAATAGCTGAGAATTATGTTTTATTTGGGACTAGCTGAGGAATTAAGCCCAGGGGAACACTCCCTCCGAGCTGTCTAAGAGGCTGGCTCCCAAGGATAAGTCATCAGTATGTCCTTAACATAAAATAAAATTCTGAAGTTTTAGGTTGTGCATTTTTCTCAGTCGACATATGAGCCCTCTGAAGCCCGAAGTCACGTCCAATGGAATGAGTTCACTCAGTTATGGGCACTACTGCTTTTCCAGGCTACTGAGGTACAGGGAGAGACCATGATGATCATCAGAGTGCAATACAGCACAGAACAATGTCCCCTTAGGTTGATGCAGAGGTGTTCCAAGGTTTGAGTTGCAACCATTTGAGGCCTCCAGGATCAATATGGTAAACGATTGCCCACTGACTGTGTAGACTCCATATCAATCACAAAAACTCATCTATCCTTGCACCACCTGTAACCAGTTCAGGAATGGATAGGACTTGGGGATGATAGGACCACAAGTTGAAGACCGCACACAAGGAGCTACATTTACATGTTGTTTTTTTTTTTTCCGGTACGCGGGCCTCTCACTGTTGTGGCCTCTCCCGTTGCAGAGCACAGACTCCGGACGCTCAGGCTCAGTGGCCATGGCTTACAGGCCCAGCCACTCCGCGGCATATGGGAACTTCCCGGACCGGGGAACCCGTGTCCCCTGCATTGGCAGGCGGACTCTCAACCACTGTGCCATGAGGGAAGCCCTATAATTAAATGTGTATGTGTATAACACAATTAATGTCAGTATGCCTTTTTATGCTAGATTTTAAAAAAAATACATTTTTATTTATTTATTTGGCTTTGCCGGGTCTTAGTTGCTGCCCCGTGTGGGATCTTCACTGTGGCATGTGGGATCTAGTTCCCAGACCAGGGAAAGAACATGGGCCCCCTGCATTGGGAGTGTGGAGTCTTAACACTGGACCACAAGGCAAGTACTACATGGCATTTTGACAGGAAGTCAGTCCCTCACAGCATGAGACATTGAAGAGATAATGGTGTTGGGCACCAGAAAGAGAGGGAATTCTGAGGAGGAGGGGGAATCAGAGGGAGTTTATGTGTCTAGGTGATATCAACAACACAACAAAGAGAGTCTGAGTTAGGGAGTTCCAAGGGCAGTGATGGTTTACAACTATTTTACAGCCCCAACTCTTGACTTACATTAGCATATGGTTAGCAGATATTGCAGATTAGCTGTGCACTCTTTCACGAGGTATGCAAAGCAGAAAAAAAAGTTAACTGCTAAAAAAATATTACTATTTGGCTGTATTTAAAAAAACTGATGTGTAAAAACTTGAGTTTGGCACCAGTGAGCTTTTGAGCTAACTGTCTCACCATGTTATGAAAAAGTCAACAACATTTGGCCAATGTCATGGGGGCCATCATTAAACCAATTGTACAACAGTATATACCACCCCAATCTGAACACAGACACTCAAACAAATACTTGTACACAAATGTTTACAGCAGAAGTACTCGCAAGACAAAAGGAAGGAAGGGCCTAAATGTGAATTGACTGACAAATAGATAAGCAAAATATAGTAGATGCATACAATGGAATATTCTTCAGCCATGAAAGAAATGAAGTTTGAATACATGCTACAATATATATGAGCCTCAAAAACATTATGCTTAAGTGAAGAAAGCCAGAAAGAGAAGGACACATATTGAATGATTCTATGTGTATGAAATAGGCAGATAGGCAAATTCATAGAGACAGAAAGTAGATTAGTTATTGCCTGGACCAAGGGGAGAGGAGAGATGGACAGTGATTACTTAATGGGTACAAGGTCACTTCAAGGGGTGATGAAAATATTTGAAACTACTAGAAAGAGACAATGAAATATACACTGTAAAATGCTGTGGGGCTTCCCTGGTGGTGCAGTGGTTGAGAGTCCGCCTGCCGATGCAGGGGACACGGGTTCGTGCCCCGGTCCGGGAAGATCCCACATGCTGCGGAGCGGCTAGGCCCGTGATCCATGGCTGCTGAGCCTGCGTGTCTGGAGCCTGTGTTCCGCAACGGGAGAGGCCACAGCAGTGAGAGGCCCGCATACCGCAAAAAAAAAAAAAAAAAAAAAAAAAAATGCTGTGGATTTTTGCATGGATTTCACCTCATTAGGGCAAAAGAAAAAAAAAGGCTCAGTAGCTAGGTTAATTTCAGATGAAATAAATTCAGAAGAAAGTATTTCCAAGATAAGAGACGATTCATGGGGAAGACATAAAAGCCATCAAGGCTGATATACTTAATACTTGTGTGTCCAAATATGTAATTAAAAAATGACAGACTAAATAAGAAAAATAGATAAATGCACACAACAGGAGGTTTTAGTACTGCCAAGTGAACAAAAGATAGGTCAAATATAGGCACATCGAATGGTAAAGATAAGCAAATTCTAAGCACCATTATCCATACCTTGACAGGACTGATATTTACAAAACGCCAAATCTGAAACCAAAATATTTGCAATCATTTAAAGATTTTTAAAAAAGTTAATTTCAAAAGACTGAAATCTTAGAGTATATTTCTGACTACAGTACAATCACACTTTAAGTCAATAACAATAAAGTATTTTTGAGCAAAATATTGAAAATTAAGAACACTCTTCTGAATAATCCACAGTCCAGAGAAGAAATCAGAAGGAAAAAATGGAAAATATTGCTAACTGAATCATAATGGTAATACATATCAACATTTATGGGGTGCAGGCAAAGCAGGACCAATAAAGAAATTTGTATCTTTAAACACCTCAGAGGAAGAAAAGAGGTTTAAAACCAATGACTTCAGTTCTGTAGGGGAGGAAAAAATTTCCTTTCTTCCCTTCTAGTTTCTTTGGCTGGTCTAGTAATTAAAAGGACATAAAAGAAGTTAGCAGAGGAAAACAAATTTAATTACATATATACAGGAGCCCCATAAAAATAGACTCAAAGGCAGTCAGGCAACTGAGGCTTATGGTTGCACAACACTGTGAATGTCCTTAATGCCATCCTGAGATAAGGAAAGTTACAGGGATCTGGGCTTACAAAAGGCAATTCACAGGAAGATGAGAAGAGCCGATGTTTGTAATGAGATATTTGCGCCATCATGCAGATAAGTCTTCCAGATAAGAAAAAAAGTTGACTCTGATAGTAGCTCTCGTTCTGGGCCAGGCCTCCTATTTATTTCTGGGCCAGACCCTCTGTCTAAATTCTTTGAGGCAGTTATGGGAGACAGAAGAAGCTTTACTGGAGTCAGCTGGATCTTGATTGCATTCAGCTCAAAATAATTCACATGCCTAAGTGGTATGTTTTGGGGTAGAATATTCTGCTCTCCTTCTGCATGGAGAGTTACTCATAATCACTAGTCACTGGGGAAGCATGATGAGATGCCACTATACAGCCATTAGGATATCTATTATTTATAAAGAAAAAAATTCTAAGAAAGGAAAATAACATTTGTTGGGAAGACTGTGGAGAAATTGGAAACTTTGTGCACTGCTAGTGGGAAAGTAAAATGGTATAGCTGTTACAGAAAACAACACTGTGGTCCCACGAGAAGTTAGCCATAGAAATACCATTATAATCCAGCCATCTTACTTCTAGGTGTATCCCCAAAAGCATTAAAAGCAGAGACTCAAACAGATACTTATGTAACCATGTGCATAACAGCATGATTCACAATCGACAAAAGGTGGAAACAGCCCAAGTGTCTTTAAATGGATAAAATGGATAATTTCAAAATAAAAAAATTTGAACATAGACTATAACATGGATGAAACTTGCAAAGCTTTTGCTAAGTGAAATAAGCCAGACACAAAAAGACAAACATTATATGATTTCACATATACAAGGTGCATAGAATAGACAAAATCACCGAGACAGAAAGTACAATAGAAGTTACAGTAGGCTAACTTGGGGAGAACCTGGTGTGCTCATTTAATGAGTAAAGAGTTTCTGTTTAGGATGATGAAAAATTTTTGGAGATGGATGGTAGTGATGGTTGTAAGACATGGTGAATGTTCTTATTGTCACTGAACTGTACACTTGAAAATGGCTAACATAATACTTTTAAATATCACATGACAAACAAGAAAAGAGATAAAAAGAGGATTGAAACAGATAATTTTATTTTACATATATTTTACCACAACTAAGAAAAAAGAAGACCCCACTGAAGAGCATTCTGAGTAGACAAGAAAGTAAACATGTAAGAGTAACAGCAAAATAAATGAAAAAGGAAAGCTTCCAGAAAGTGTGAAGGGATGGAAGAAATCAGTCCTACTACTTCTCAAGCACAATCCAAAGCCTGTATAACTGAACGTTTGGTAGTTACACACGAATAGACAGAAAGAAAGTAAAATGATGTAATCACTTTTTAGTGGAACAGAATGAAAAGTGTAAAACTCCACCCAAAACATGTGCAAATTTCAAATCTCTGGGTGTAAAAATGGACATTTTAATAATAGTACTAAGATAACTCAACTGCCATTTGAAAATATAATAAGAGCACTTCACATGCATATTATACATACAAGGCCCTTAATGTTATTCATGATATAGGAAAAGGTCATGGAACCTCACTTGAAATAGGAGAACTTCAATTAAACACACACACACACACACTGAGATATGATTTCCCACTTATCCTACTGACAGAATTTCAAAAACCTGACAACATATGCATCTGGTGAGGCTGTGGGTGAGCCGGCAGTCTCAAACATTGCTGATGGAAATGCAAAGTGGTGTGGGATTTACCAGCACTTGATACAAGTACATATGCATTTACTCTTCAACTTAACAATCCTGCTTCTGGAAATTTACCCTGAAGATTCACCTCTACAACTTCCTATGGTTATTTAATACAGCATTATTTGTACAGGCCATGAAGTACATGTGGTGATAAAACAGAATGAGGAAGATGGCTCTCAACTCTCTGAATTGATTTAGAGTTATTACCAGGATACACACAGAGTGAAAAACAGTGCGAGCATATCCATACCTTTTGTGTAAGACAGAAAGGAAATAAGAAGGTATGCATGAAGTTGCTTATTTTTTCCAAAGGGCAAGCATGAATCACCAAGGAGTGCCTAATCATGGGTAAAAAATGGACTCAAATATCTCACCACAAATACTCCATTAGTTATAAAAGAAAAATACTAGCCTTAGTGAGGAACACTCAGTGGGCACCCCCTTAACCAAGTGACTGGCCAAGTGCCATGGATTGCAAAGGATACATAAACACTTTTGTAATATTTGTGTCAAGAATTCATAACTGAATCTAATCTTGAGGAAACATCACACAAACCCAAACTGGGGGGCTATCTGCTATTGGGAAGGGGAAAATTTTCCTTTCCCATACAGCAATTTGGTTCTTTTTCCTGGTTGAATAAATTAAGTGATGTAAGACAAGTTACCATTCTGACCAAAGAAAAGAGATAGGGTCCCGGGGCTGCCATGGATAGGAGGGCCATTCCCAGGATGAGGACAAGCAAAGCAGATGTTTGGTGATTAGATGTTTGCCCTTTGTAGGGGTTCAGAAGCAACCTCCCCAAGATATGCCACTTTTGCATGGGGATTGTTTTGACCTAAAGGCAATGGAGACCCTGTGGGTACAAGAAAAAATGTCCCCCTCTCAACTACCTGGGAGAATTAAAATTGGGAATTGTTCCCAGAAAGAAGTTATTATCGGAGGTAAATTTTATCTAACTGGTCCTGATACTGGAAAGCTTTATCAAAAGTCCAGGTTCTCATTCAACTCGTGGAAAAAGAATTTCGGTGAGGAACACAGAGGGAAACGCGCGCGCGCGCGCGCACACACACACACACACACACACACACACACACACACACACACTGAGGCTGAGGATCAGAGAACAGAGAAGCAGTTTATTCAGGGCAGAAACAAAAGGAAACAGAAAAGAGTGCAAGTGTCCTTAGGAGTGCGGGACACCCCGCAGCGTTTATGGATCCTCTTTTATGTTATTTTTAGCCCTTTGAATGGGTGGGGTCTTTTTGATCGGGGTGGAACATTCATTGAAGGCAGGGTTGAGGTGTGGCCTGGATTGCACCAGCTTGCATCCGTCCCCAGTTCTGCGCATTTATCTCTTCAACCCACCTGAACATACACTCTTAGAGTCGTTTTCCTTTACTGCTTGAGCACCACACATGGAAGGTCGTACAGGGTCATCAGCAGCCTGTGCGTTTTTACTGTGCATGTTCCATGGTTTCCATGGTCTGAGTTTCTTGCTCAGATCCTACAAAATTTCTGTTTTAGATGCCATGCCTCCATGCATCATGACCTCATTAAGTGCAAAGCAAGGAGGTAGCTTTGCCTTCTGCCTTAATTCCTGTACATGAGGAAGCTGTCTTTGGGCCCAGCCCTGTCTTTCCTGCCTCAGTCCCATCTGAATAGCAGTTAGAGATATTTGAATATGGATTAGACCTTAGTAGAGCAATGTTAAATTTGCTGAATTTAATTACTGAACTGTGGTCTTTTGTCTTGAAAAATGCAAACTAAAATATTGAGGGGTAAACAATCATGATGTATGCAACTTATTATGAAAAGTTTCCATGGAAAAATTTATAATATGTATACTCATGTAAAGAAAACATTAATGCAAATACATCAACATGTTTACAATTTTTGAAACAAGTTAAGGGCACATAGCTTCTTTTTTTAGTTTGAGGTAGTCTTAAAACTTTTCTGAAAGTTTGAAATTATTTCATATGGCAAAGTTTAAAAGTAATGAAATAAAATATATATTAATGATGCTAACAAGTTTATGGCAAATTATGTAAAGATGGTGTGTCTGTGTATGTATAAAAATCAAAATTGAAAAGCAGCAAATTACAGGACAGAACACACAGTAAGTAGGGTCATATATCTGTGTAATATGTTCTGTAATATGTTCATGAACACTTTTTATAATGATATCTCTAGGGAACAGTTTTTTAAAGGATTCTCGTTTTATTCTGTAACATCAAATTCACATTAAAAAAAATTTTTAAACATATATGTAATGTAATATTTGGAATGTGAAAAATGTCTTTGTGGTTCAGTGTTTTACTTAACTACAAATATAATTCTAACACTTAAACAATCCACATAAGAAAAACATTATTATCTCTCCCTGCATCAAATTACAGCTGAGAGGCAAAGTTTTTTTTTTATGAATCATTAATTATGCATTTACTACAACACTTTACATGAAAATTGGATTGACTTACTTGTAAGGCAATTTTTAATTAATACCAAAGCCTTAGATTTGAATTGTAAAAAAAAAAAAAATCCTGATTTATTAAAGAAAAAGGTGACTTAAAGAGGACAGTAAAATCTTAGTTACACTTTGGATGAAATTCTAAATGTCAGTAAGCACTATTTGCCTCATTTTCCTACAGGGGAATTGTGTTCTAACAGTTTGGTTTTGAATTTGAATTCAAATGTTCTTTTTTCTCAAGTAATTCACAATAATTTGTATATCCTACCATTCTTTTCTTTTCTTTTTTTAATAATGTCTTATTTATTTATTTATTGGCTGAGTTGGGTCTTTGTTGCTGCACATGGGCTTTCTCTAGTTGAAGCCAGTGGGGCCTACCTTTCACTGTGGTGCACGGGCTTCTCGTTGTTATGGTTTCTCTTGTTGCAGACCATGGGCTCTAGGCGTGTGGGCTGCAGCAGTTGTGGCTTGTGGGCTTCAGAGTTCAGGCTCAATAGTTGTGGTGCATGAGCTTCGTTGCTCCTCGGCAAGTGGGATCTTCTCCGATCAGGACTTAAAACCGTGTCCCCTGCATTGGCAGGTGATTTTTAACCACTGTGCCACCAGGGAAGACCTATCCTACCATTCTTAATTCACTTACCTTAGTGAATGCTTACTCAGCAAACCTCCTATATTTTCATTATTGTTTCATCCAGAGGCACACAAGTGATTAAGCTTGCAGTTACTTACTTTGAGCTTACTCTGAGAAAGGCACCGTATGCTCAGTGCAAAGGAGCGTAAACCCACTATCTCCTTGTACAATGTCACCGCCATGATAGATTGAGAAACAAACATGAGTGGGAGGTGGTCTCCAAGGTGTTTCCAACTACCCAAAGAACAGAGAGGGCACAACTAAACTTGTGTGTCAATTGCAGTTTACTGAAAGTAATTATCCACTAAAGAAATAGTCTTGGCATTGGCGAGGTGCATTTTATAAAAGCTATAACCTTAAAGTTAAATTACTTTCATGCTTGGAGACACTTTGGTGGACATAATAAAAAAAAGCTAATTGAAATATCTCTGGGGGTGGGGAGGGGGAACCTCTCTCTTTTCTCCTGAAAAATATCTGTACAGGTTCGGGGTAAAAGCAAGTGTGAAAAAAATGTCTTTGTTATTAATAAGGGCTGCCTTCTTTGACAGTCCCCCGAACATGCCTCATATTTATTGTTTGCCAAGTTAGTGTGGATGTTGAAACTAAATCCAAATAATCAAAGGATTAAGTAGATTCTAAGGTCCCTTAAATTTGAGAAAAACATTTTAAATCATATTTATGATCAGAGTTTCACATGGTCACTGCTAAGAATTAATTTAATGGTTTCTTTTTCAACATGTTGATGTGATGAAATAAAGAGATCTAAGGGGGGAAATAATTTGATTACTATCCTAGCGTTAAACAAGATTTGAAACTTTTCTGAATCTTCTTTAGAGTAGTTTCATTGTGGAGCAAGAACAAATGTATTTCTTACCATAATGAGTAAATGCTAAAAATTAATCAATTTCAAGTATTTTTTAATGTTTCTTTTTTTTTCCTTAATGAAAAGTAGCTTTTTCATATCACAACAAGGGGGAAGCAAACTTACACAGTCAAAAATTATTTTGGTTGACATTAAGAGAATTCAGGTTAGGCCCAATACCATAACATGCAACATCAACCCTAAATATTCTTATTTTTACCGTCTTTATCTCAGCAAACAAAATCCCTAAGTTTGGAAATGGGTTTAAATGTCCAGTGTTGGCTTTTGAACTGGACCTCTGTTCAACATTTCAAAACACTTAATCATACCAAATGTTAACGGCGGGGTGGGGAGAAAATTATCTTTGTCTAAAGGAAATTTCCCCTATCTCTATGACAAACAGATGGTTATAGCTTAAAGCCAGGTGTCTAGGGTACATCCAAGAGGACTTCAAGGCACTATTTTCACTGATGTCCTCATTTGAAAGGTTCATTTCCAAGAACATTAAGAGAGACTTTTCTGGATCATCATGCTGCCAAGAGACTTATTTAGCTCTTAAAAAATTTACCTACATTTCAACAGAACAGAGAAAAAAATTACAAGTTTTCTACAGGAAATACTCTAAGGAAAATGAAGAACAAAAATCCCTTGCTCCATTTGACAATAAAGGAAGAAACAATTTTATTGTCCTGTCGTCTCGCAAAAAGTTCCTGAACAAACATGAAGAATACCTTTAAATGCTACCCAACCACAGCTTAGAACTCCTCCTTTTGTTTACACATTATACTCCTGTCATTTTGTTAATCTCTCTGACTTAATCTACCTGTTTTGCGTTGTCTCAATCAAAAAAAAAAAAAAAGCAGTAGAATTTACTGATCATTTGAATCAGCATGGAGATTTTGAAGAACCACAATAAGCTTAAAACAAAACAAGACAAAAAATGAGACTGCATATAGCCTAGAAATTCCAAGGAGGAAGAACAACGAGGGAACACTTGCCCTAGCGGAAAATAAAGCATTAGGTTTATGACTAGCCCAAATATCACTACACACCCTCATTTTTTTTTTTTTTGCAATATGTGGGCCTCTCACTGTTGTGGTCTCTCCCATTGCGGAGCACAGGCTCCGGACGCGCAGGCTCAATGGCCATGGCTCACGGGCCCAGCTGCTCCGCAGCATGTGGGATCTTCCCGGACTGGGGCACGAACCCGTGTCCCCTGCATTGGCAGGCGGACTCTCAACCACTGCACCACCAGGGAAGCCCCACACCCTCAGTTTTAAGGTTAAAATTTAAGTGACCAACAATCCCAACTTTTGCCACACATTCTGATGAGCATGTATTGAAACCCCATACATTGCTGGTGGAAGTATGAAATAGTGCACACAGTCTGGAAATTCTTGGGAAGGTTCTCACAAACTTAACACTACCACTCCCCCATGACCCAGAAACTTCACTCTAAGGTGTTGGTCCAGGTAAACTGTTTACTTGGAGACCTAAACTCCACTTTTCACGGCAGGTGTATTAATAAAACCCTCAAACTGAAAACAACTCAAACTTCCATCAACAACAGTTTTCATAAACTGCTGTAGATTCACACAAACTTTAAGCTCAGTGAAATACAAATTGTGTGGTTCTGTTTATACGAAGTTCAAGCTTAGGCAAAACTAGCCTCTCATGATAGAAATTATGCCATTGATGGGGGAAACTGACTGCAAAATAACACAGGGAACCTAACTGGGTTATAACTCAGGTATAAGTGTTTCTTAAAACTCATCAACCTGGAAATTTAAGACTCTGTGCACGATAGGGCATGTAGATTATACTTGCCTTTTTTTTTTAAATGTAACCCAATATGAGACAAGATATTAATAAAATTAATTAAAACATTAGAATCCTCCTAAAAGATATCTGTACAGGTTGGGGGTATCGTAAGAGAGCCAGAAGCAGATCTATGTACACATGGAAAATGGAGGGAATGATAAAGTGACATTTTGTATCACTGGTTCAATAGTTAATGAATGAATATCTATTCAAATAAATGAGTGATAGATACTTACATGACTCTTCCACTAAAATAGTTTTCTACACAGAGTAATTATTCTCATGGTAATAATGACAGCGAGTAGCTAGTCCTTTACTAATGCCGACATCTCCTTTAAGTACCTTATATACATGTAGTAATTGAATCTAATACACTTTAGCATATGTAGTCTTCAAAGCAACCCAGTGAGGTCTGTTTTGTTGTTGTTACTATTGTCAACTTGCCATTGACACTTGACAACTACCTCTACAAGGAATAAGTCATGTGCTTCTGTAGCTGCTGATTTTCAACACCCCCTGAAAGTATTTCAGGATAGAGAGCAGAAATGAGGCACTCTGTGCTCTGGGAAAACTGGCAGAAGAAATCTTCAGATAGTTAGATATTTTCAGGAGAAGAATTTATGAGCCCAAATCGTATATCTCCTTGTATCTAGAAAAGCACTAAAATACTTCATGGTGACAACTGCTCCTTGTGACTAGCATTAACCTTCACGACACTAGCAGAAAGCTTCTGCAAAAACAAATATGTGCTCGATTGTACGTACTCCCTCTTCACCAAAATCACATATATACTGACCTTCCACCCTACTTCTTTGGAGCAGTTTCTCAGAGCTATCTGAAATGCTGTCTCCGGGGTAATAGTCCTTATTTTGTTCCAAATAAAACTTGACTCACAGCTCTCACATTGTGCATTTTTTAAAAGTTGACAGCTTTATGGCAACCATGAAGGAGGGACCCAGCGTGGACTTTTCTCCTTCACTTGAACTCTATGAGGAAATGGAAACTTGGTACCAGCAGAGGCCCCTTCTGCCCATCCGCCTCCTCAGAGAGTCCAGACAAACTTGGGTAAGTCTCTGCCTGTTCTCAGACCTCTTGTATTGGTTGACGATCCTGAGTTTTATTTGGTGGTGTATAGCAGGTATCTGTTCCCTCCCAGTTACTGGGGGTGGGGGTCCTGGTTGAAAGATATCAGGGAAACACCTACCCAGGTGAAAGACACTGGGTTGGTTGGGGGAGGGCGGAGGGGGGAGCCTGGTTGAAAGATACCAGGGGAATACCCACTAAATGGAAAGCTCTGGGTGGGGTTCAGTTGAAAGATAGTGGGAATACCCACTCAGGTGAAAGGTACTGGGGGCTGGGGCCTGGTTGAAAGATACCAGGGTTTGCTCAGCTGTAGGAGACTGAGTGGTCTTGGCTGAGTGCTTTCCCTCGATTTGACTGCCTTAATAGAACTTGTTGGCATAAAAGTGAAGATATTACATGGGAGTTTTTTGCTCTGAAGAAAAGGAACAAGATTTCTCCTGGTGGTTATGGCTTTCTCAGGCAACTGAGAAATTTATGGGAGTGGTGGAAGCAGCATCCTCATATTGCACAGTGGTCCCATAGGGAAGCCCACTCATAATTAAAACACTTGCTCATCCAGGTGTCGTGGATAAGAATTGGCCATTCAGCGATCCAAGCACCAGTGGTGACCTTAGAACACCAAAGGGAGAAACTGAGAAACCTAAGAGGGCTGAAACGACTCTAGGGTGATGCCTAGAGGAGTTTAGCTCACAAGGAACACACTGGCCCACCACACAATTTCACTAGTGTTTTTTATCCCTGACAAATTCAACTTTAAACTGGGAAATAGAGCCTCTCAAACACAGAAACAAGGGGTGACAGAAAGCCAGCCTCTGACTAGTACCTCAGCCAGGTTTATGTACATACAAAAACTCATACTTGCAAGTACCTACTTAATTGGGGAAATTATACTAAAGGAGGTATCAACCTAAAATGACAAAACTGGGGTTCTTTTGATATTCCAAAATTGACATTTTTGCACGCACAGTTAGAAATTGCTAGCCATAAGACCAAACAGACTGAATGGAATGCTTACTTTGATTGGTATCCAGAAGCTTCTAAAAGAGGAAATGATAGAGTAACTTCTTGAAACTATATCAGAACTAAAAAAGGCTACCAGCCCTCTGTCTCTGACTCAGTCTCTCCCTCTGGCCCTCCCACGGGTCCTCTTCTCTCTGAACTGCCCGTCCCAGATGCCATCTCTTTCCCTCTTCCAGCTCTTCCACCTCCTGCTGCTCCCCTCTCCCCAGCAAAGGAGGATAAAAAGTCAGAAGTGATTATAGCTCCCTTTAATGAGAAACCTATTACAGGGAGAGATGAATCATCCTCAGTGCTTATGTACACACCCTCGACCCAAACAGAGCTTAGAACCTTGCCTAAGGAATTTCCCAATCCACGTCAGGATCCATGGGGATTTGCTACGGAATTTGAATTATCCATCCAGACCTACGAGCCCGGGTTTTCAGACCTATATCTATTAATACAGCTATTAGTTCTGAAAGCAAAGAAAGGGAATGGATAGAGAAGCCAGAATGGAAATGTCCCTCAATGGATTTGGAATTACATACTCCAGAGGCTCACACTGACTACAAGGAATTAGCTCAGAAATTACTCAAAATTATCCCAGAGCTTTTTCCAAAAACCATACACTGGACAGAGATTCAACAGTGCAAGCAACGATTGGATGAATCTATTCTGGATTACTATGAATCCAGAAAGGTATGAAGGAAAAAAAAGAAAGCTTATAAGCAATGCTCTGGCTCAACACCTGAAACATTCTCTAACCACCAAAATGATACTCTATTTAACTCTGCCTTTTTAGAAGGCTTAGATGAGAATTTGGCTACTCTGGTCCGAAGACACAATCTAGGTTGGTCTGCTTTTCATACAAACGCCCTTGTTATTCTGGCTGACCAAATTTTCAAGACCATAAAAAAAAAGCAAGAAAGCAAGCAAGCAAGCAAGAAAGAAAGAAAAAAGGAAAGAAAGAAAGAAGAAAAAAGAAAGAAAAAAGAAAATGAAAAGAAAGAAAAGGGGATATCTATGAAAATATGAACCAATTGTGCCAATTAAGTGTACAATGCCAGCTGAAGGTTAACTGACCCCTGTTTAATTCCCAAGTGGTAGAGAATGGTAGCTTGAAGGAAAAAAAAAAACCCAAATCTTCAGAATTCTGATTCTGAGGGAATAAGTCCTACTAGGATAACCTGAGTTTCTCTCCCTGTGCCTTGAGACCAGAGCTCTCAGGATCACTTTTCTTATCTAGATCATCTCTAAATTCCTGAGACTGAGAAAGAAAAAAAAGAGAGAGAGGTTGTCGGGGGGGAGAAAAAAAATTCTTAAAAATTTTTAACTTATTCCAACTGTTATTTAAAACTAGTGAGTCTTATGATATCTGATTCATGACTAAGTTTAGAAAAGGAAGCTATGTGATCTCTCATTTTGCCTGTCTGCATGTTTATAAGCGCATTATCTTTGTTTTTACCTTCGGATGGTATTCTTACTGAGTCCAAGCTCGCTCTGCGCATGGCAAAACAGGCCAATAAGTTGGGAGACGAGGTGTTGAGGCAAGGAATGCAACTTTATTCGGAAAGCCAGCAGACCAAGAAGATGGCTGACTAATGTCGCTAAATAGCCATCTTATCGGATTTGGATGCCAATTTCTTTTATGGAACAGAAAGGGAGAGGAGGTGAGGAAGTAAAGCAAAAGACCATAGTCTTGCAAATATCTCCTGGAATGGCCAGCCTCCCGGAGGGGATGCGTTAATTTCTTCTTTCTTGCAGCCATCCACAGGTGGACAGGGTCTGGATGTTTCCATGAACAAAGGTACTTTAGTTTAACATTCAGGCAGAGGGGAGGGTTCCCCAAGGCAGACCATTGTGTATAGACATTATCCTTTTAGTGAACAAAAGCAATGGGAAGCAAAGGTTAAAGTAAAAGAAACACATCCAATATGGAATCAGAATTAGTTCTTCCCTGTTACAGCATTATCAAAATTTAATTTGTGAGTTCTACTTAAATGGATTAAAGGAAAGTAAACACTTATATAAATTTTCAAAAAAAAAACATAAACAGAAGTTAACTGGTCAGAATTAATTTCAGTTTCATGTGAGCTGGGAAGTAGTCTGTATTAAATTAATACCTAGTATTAATGTTTGTTTATTGATCTAATTAATACTGACACATCTTTAGAGTCATCAACATTAAGTATAATACTTTTATTGTGCCTCGGTCTAATATAAGCTAAATAAAATCTTGTTATATCTGTTACAAATTTGTCAGCAAGGAAAGTAACTTGATGTGAAGACACTTTTAAGGAAAGAAAATATAAATGAGATAATAGCTTTTAGATAAACTGTATTAAGAATAATTATGCTTTAGGAATATCTACCCAAAATAGTCTCTCCAGATTCTGGTAACTTGAAATTCTAGAGTTGTGCTAAACTAAGTTAAGTGATGGAAGCTTATTGCGTAGCTAGGTCATTCCCAAATAAAATAGGATACTGAAACATTAATTACTGAACTTTGGCTTCCTTTTGCAGAGAAACAAAAGGTATTTAGGACTATTAATGAATATGTTTGGTGCCACATTCTCTAAAGAAAGCAAATGTTTTTAGAAAATATCACTTGCATTTATGTTCACTAATCTACAGAATGCTAATGTAAAGGACAGTTCATAATTGCTTACTTCTTAGTTTTCACAAGAAATTAAGCTTTTAAGAGCTGAGGATTTTAATTTAAACATGTAATTAAAGCAAATAGAAATAATAAAAGAAACATTTCAGTCTACAGTAGGAAAGTAGGATGTGTGTTGTCAGTAAAGAAAGTATGAGGAATGGAATAGCATTTTATTAAGGGAAAAGGAAGTAGGTCTGGCTTACAGGTGGCTGTTTCTTAATGGGAAAATAAAACGATGGATACAGAAAGTGAGGAAAGTTTTGTGGAAAGTGGACTCCAAGCAAAGTATTTTGTACACGGTCAGGATTGATTAAGGTTAAAACAAATTTAATTGAGAAAATGAATTTTAAAAGCAAGTGGGAACAAAACTTGAATTTGATTTTTCTCTCTCTTAAGAGGACAAGATTTCTTAAAATGTTGAACTGCCTTTGAGAACAGATTTCAAGTTTCTTTACCTTTTAAGTGATCTGTTCTGTATTTGCCTTTGAAATATATTATTGTTACTTTTGCTAAGTGAATATTTTTTCAGACTGACCTGTGATTGTCTCTGACTGAGTGTTCTAAACCCTTTTTGATTTGGGGTTTTTCTTTTGACAAAACTTTCTAAATCAAATTCTAATGAAGTCCTTTTGACATGTAGCTAACTCTGGGGTGCTTCAAATGACCCCTGAAACATCCCAAAGAGATATTTTAAACTAATTATGTTCATTTGGTATGTTAAATTACATGGGAAGTATAGTCAAATGAGTAATAAATGTTCTTAGGTTATATTGTATGGTAAATATTACCAATATATATATTCTAGAAAGTATATGGACTTCCTAAAATTCTGATGTGTCCTGATAAAATGTTATCAGTCATAATTCTAGTTATTATCTACAAATGTTGTATGTCACAGCAGTAACCAATTTTCTATTTCATTTGCATTGCAGTCAGATTTAAACGTGCCTTCTTAAGTCTTTTGTCATTATAGACAGTTATGTTTTTATTCTGATGCTTTTGCAAAAATGTTTCCTCTTCAAGAAGCTTTATAAAAAGGACGTTTTGGATAAATACAAGTTTCTGACTTTCAGACCATAATGCTGAACTGACTAAGAAATTATAGAATCCAAATGAGAAACCTAAAGGCTTCATAAACTGTTAACAAAAAGAGTTAGTTACAGAAGACTGAGTGAACTGGTGAATACGGTTATAGTTTTTATGGTTTCTATCTGAAAAATTACTGTTTAAATCTATGTTTTCCAGGTATGAGGAAACTTTTCCCTTAAACTAATTATGACTTACAGTAATTTGGTAAATTATACCTTTGTAAGCAGAATTGAAACATTTATCTTTTTTCTCTATCTGCTCCCTCCAGAGATTGTAAACTCTGGTTCCCAGCAGCTTTATCAGATAAATTAAAAAGGCCACTCATTAACAGGTACAGAAAGCTCAAGGTATTTGTGGGACCTTAAAAAAGGAGGAATTCACCTAGACCTGTTAGACAAAATCCGTGATAAGCCCTTGGAGTGATTTTCCTAGCCCTGAGAGGTCTTTTAACAGTTCACTCTGAGACTCCATATAAAAGTTTCAGCAAAGCAAAAAGCCTATATCATCGAGTATAGTTATACAAATTATCAGTCCAAGGTTTTGAGACCAGAATTGTATTCGCAAACAAGTTAGTCTTAATTTGGTTATATTTGGTAGAAATTAGGGTAATTTCAGAAAGAAAATATGTCTCAATGTATGTTAAATCCCAGTCTTGTTAGTGGAGGTCTTTATTTACTAAGACTCACTTCCCTGGTAATTCCTTGCTGTTATGTTATACGGATGTAAAGTTTACTTGAATTATTAAAAGGACACTCTAAGCTGTTTCTGAAGCTTATCTCAGTAATCTGTCTTTAGATGAAGATCAGATGCCCCACAACCTCCAACCAGGGGATTATGCATACTGGAAAAGACATAATTTAGAGGACTATCTCCAACCTAGATGGAAGTACCCTTATCAGGTACTCTTTTCTATCTCATGCACAGGGAAACTGAAGTGAATTGACTCTTGGATTAATTTCCAATTACACAGGGCCCCTGCACCAGACTGGTCTATAGAGAGGACTGCTGACCTCAAACTCGCCTTAAAATGATGCTCAAACAGAGGAAACTACACTCACACCAGGATGAGGAGAAGATGACATCAGAGGCAGACAGCTAGCCCAAGATGCTGGACCTAACTTGTATGACCATTTATAATGTTTTCCTGATTTCTTGGACCTTTGTATGTGAATCAAATGTTTTCCTATCATGGACACGATCCTCTATGCTGGTTTTAAAAATCAATCCAATTGTTGGGTTTGTGGCCAGTTACCTGTGTCTACTACTGCTGGATTACCTTGGTGGATTTCTCCACTCCAAAGTTCTAATTAGATGGCCCTTAGGACATTTATTTTAGAAGAAAGAATGTTCAGTCCTGTTCAGGCTACTCTTGAGGTTACTAGATGGGATCCCCTCACCTAGCCAATTAATAACACCCACTCTGACCCTGGCCATCAAAAGGACTTTTCCTCTAAAGTAACTCAAGCTCAGTCAGAGCAACAGCAAAATTTCAGCCAACGAATAAAACCTGCCAAAATTATGGGATGGATTTATGTGGTTAACACCAGGCTATGGTCATTTGAGTTTTAAGCCCTCCCCCCACCCCCTTTATCTTGGGAACAATGAAATTATACTAAGGATAACCAGCCTACTAACAGTAGGAAATTGGGCTGGGAGCCTTATGGACAGTGCCAATATGTCTTTTCCCTGAAAGATAAGGTCTGGTACAGAATAGACTAAGTCAGATGACCTGAGGATATACCGGGAAGTTCTTGGCTTAATTCTCACTTATGACTTTAATAATGCTGCTAGCCATCTTATTTGTATTTTGCCTGTTTTATAAGATTGTTGTTTTTTGTGTTACCAAGTGTGTGACTGAGCCTGTGACAAAAATATGTAGTTTTATATGAGATCAATGATTGTAATACTGTGATTCTATATAGGGGAAGATACAACAAGAGGGAATTTTCCTGGAGCATAACAGACTAGTAAGACAGGTGGTCCAGAGTCCTTAGTTACTTTTTTTTTTTTTTTTTTGCTGTACGCGGGCCTCTCACCGCTGCGGCCTCCGCCGCTGCGGAGCACAGGCTCCGGACGCTCAGGCCCAGCGGCCATGGCCAACGGGCACAGCCGCTCCACGGCACTCGGGATCCTCCCGGACTGGGGCACGAACCCGCGTCCCCCGCATCGGCAGGCGGACCCTCAAACACTGCGCCACCAGGGAAGCCCCTTAGTTACTATTAAAAGACCTAGTCCAGTAATAGCACATTGCGTGGTCTATCAGCAAAATCTTTGCTAGGAATGAGGCTTCCTATCACTGTGGAACAATATGGTCATGAAATGCCTCTCAAAGCATGGCTGTATTTATGACCATGAGGGACCCCTGTCAGCTAAAAACTGGCACTTGCCATCTACCTCTACAAGGATTAAATCATGTGCTCTGCAGCTGTTGACCTTCGCCACCCCCTGAAAGGAGTTCAGGGTGGAGAGCTGAAATGAGGTCCTCTGTGCTCTGGGAAAAACAGGCAGAACTGGTCTTCAGATAGTTAGATATTTTCAGGAGATGATTTAATAAGCCCAATTCTTGTATCTCCTCGTATCTGGAAAAACACTAAAATCATTCATGGTGACAACTGTTCCTCATGACTAGAAGAAGCCTTCTGTAAAAAACAAAAACAAAAACCAATGTGCTTGATTGCATGTACTCCCCTTACCCCAAAATCACATATATACTGACCTTCCCCCCTGTCTCTTTGTAGCAGTTTCTCAGAACTATCTGAAATGCTGTCTCCCAAGCCAGAGTCCTCATTTTGCCCCCAATAAAACTTGACTCACAACTCTCATGTTCTGTACTTTTATTAAGTTGACAATATTATTGGGATTATTATTATTATTACCAGTTAGTTCGTTACTAGTGCTGACCTCCTTTCTAAGTACTTTGTTATGCTTATTCATTCAATCCTATACACTGTTAAGAAAATTGAAATGGAAATAATCTTGTTCAGGCTTTGCAGACAATACTAGGCTTCTGACCAATGTGTGATATTGCCTGGACTACATGCTTGCTCATAAGCCCCCAAAGCAAGTCTGGCAGCACTTAAGATAAAGAAAGGGAGTGTGTCTTGGAATTTCTTGAGCCCTGAGAACCTGACCAGTTCCCCAGGGTCTGGAAAATATTGTGACTCACAAGGTAAAGCAAACAGCATTCTTGAAGAGACCCAGAGCTGCATATTTGCACATAAACTGACGATATCAGTTTATAAGCCTGGTATTATAAGCGGGACTTCCCTAAACTGCACTTTGAAATCTCACCCATGGAGTGAATGCGCTGCTTGGGACCTTTCCCAGTTGGGACTCCAGATTGCTGTTTCTGGGACTTACCAGCACTGTTCGAGTCTGGATGTAGATGTCAGCCCAATTTGGTGATGTAAATGCTTTAACTTCTCTCTCTCATTTGTATTTCTTTCTTTTTTTTTGATGATTTCTTATTAAAATTGAGCTAAAACTGTTCATTTGTGTGATGACTGGTGTTTTTTGTTAACAAATCCTTTGAGGCTAAAACGAAAGTAAAACTTTTGGCGAAACACACCCTTCACATATTTACTCTTCACAGCCTCCCAGAAAGCTAGGTTATGCTGTTCTTGTTATTTTATTATTACTACTGCTAATCACTCCTTAGTAATGTCTGCTTCTGTACTTTATACACAAGTGGTTTATATACACTTACTATTTGGATCCTTATATACCTTCACATTTTTAATCTTTTCAGCATCCCAAATAAGCTTTGTTGTTTTTGTTGCATTTTTAATATTATTAATAATTATTATTACTAGGAAGTTCTTTCCTAATATCAACCACTCTTCTAAATACATTATATACACTTACTCATTGAATCTTTATATGCCTTAACATAGTTAGTCTTTGTAGTGTAGTCTGATGTCAGGGAGCCTGATTCCTCCAGTTCCATTTTTCTTTCTCAAGATTGCTTTGGGAATTTGGGGTTCTAGTGGATAAAGAAGATGTGGCCCACATATACAATGGAATATTGCTCAGCCATAAAAAGAAACAAAACTGATTTATTTGTAGTGAAGTGGATGGACATAGAAACTGTCATACAGAGTGAAGTAAGTCAGAAAGGGAAAAACAAATACCATATGCTAACACATATATATGAAATTAAAGAAGAAAGAAAAGGTTCTGATGAAACTAGGGGCTGGACAGGAATAAAGACGCAGATATAGAGAATGGACTTGAGGACACGGGAAGTGGGGAAGAGTAACCTGAGACAAAGGGAAAGGGTGGCATGGACATATATACACGACCAAATGTAAAACAGATAGGTAGTGAGAAGCAGCCGCATGGCACAGGGAGATCAGCTCGGTGCTTTGTGACCACCTAGAAGGGTGGGATAAGGAGTGTGGGAGGGAGATGCAAGAGGGAGGGGATATGGGGATATCTGTATATATATATAGCTGATTCACTTTGTTATACAGCAGACAGTAACCCACCATTGTAAAGCAATTGTACTCCAATAGAGATGTTTAAAAAATAAAAAACATAGATAGTCTTAACAGTCTTAGTCATCCTAGTGAGGTAGGGTTTTTTTTGTTATTTTATAATTATTTGTATTATTATTACTCATTTGTTCCTTACTAATGCTGACCACTGTTCTAAGTAATTTATTTACATTTACACACTGAATCCTTACGCACCTGAACTTACTTAGTCTTCATAGCATCCAAGTGAGGTAGCTTTTTCTGTTGTTATTGTTTTATTTTTATTAGTAATAATAATAACTTATTAACATATTGAGTCTTCCTAACAACCTACTGAGGTCTATGTTTTTTGCCATTGTTTTTCTTTTCTTCTTTTTTAACATCTTTGTTGGAGTATAGTTGCTTTAAAATGTTGTGTTAGTTTCTGCTGTTTAACAAAGTGAATCAGCTATATATATACATATATCCCCATATCCCCTCCATCTTGTGTCTCCCTCCCACCCTCCCTATCCCACCCCTCTAGGTGGTCACAAAGCACCGAGCTGTTCTCCCCGTGTGATGTAGCATGTCCTCAAGTCCATTATCAACATCTGTGTCTTTATTTCTGTCTTGCCCCTAGGTTCATCAGAAACTTTTCTTTTTAAGATTCCATATATACGTGTTAGCATATGGTAATTGTTTTTCTCTTTCTGACTTACCTCACTCTGTATGACAGACTATAGCTCTATCCACCTCACTACAAATAACTCAATTTCATTTCATTTTATGGCTGAGTAATATTCCATTGTATATAAGTGTATATATCCATTCCTCTGTTCATGAAAACTTAGGTTTCTTCCATGTTCTGGCTATTATAAATAGTGCTGTGATGAACATTGTGGTACATGACTCTTTTTGAATTATGGATTTCTCAGGGTATATGCCCAGTAGTGAGATTGCTGTGTCATATGTAGTTCTATATTTAGTTTTTTAAGGAACCTCCATACTGTTCTCCATAGTGGCTGTATCAATTTACATTCCCACCAACAGTGCAAGAGTGTTCCCTTTTCTCCACACCCTCTCCAGCATTTATTGTTCCTAGATTTTTTGGCCATTCTGACTGGTGTGAGGTGATACCATTGCAGTTTTGATTTGCATTTCTCTAATGATTAGTGATGTTAAACATTCATTCATGTGTTTGTTGGCAATCTGTATATCTTCTTTGGAGTAATGTCTATTTAGCTCTTCTGCCCATTTTTGGATGATTGCTTGTTTTCTGATATTGAGCTGCATGAGCTGCTTGTATATTTTGGAGATTAATCTTCTGTCAGTTGCTTCATTTGCAAATATTTTCTCCCATTCTGAAGGTTGTCTTTTTGTGTTGTTTAGGGTTTCCTTTGCTGTGCAAAAGCTTCTAAGTTTCATTAGGAGCCATTTGTTTATTTTTGTTTTTACTTCCATTTCTCAAGGAGGTGTATCAAAAAGGACCTTGCTGTGATTTATGTCAAAGGGTGTTCTTCCTATGTTTTTCGCTATGAGTTGTATAGTGTCTGACCTTACATTTAAGTCTTTGTTCCATTTTAAGTTTATTTTTCTGTATGGTGTTAGAAAGTGTTCTAATTTCATTATTTTACACACAGCTGTCCCATTTTCCCAGCACCACTTACTGAAGATGCTCTCTTTTCTCCAATGTATATTCTTGCCTCCTTTATCAAAGATAAGGTGACCATATGTGTGTGCGTTTATCTCCTGGCTTTCTATCCTGTTCCATTGATCTATATTTCTGTTTTTGTGCCAGTACCATAATGTCTGGATTACTGTAGCTTTGTAGGATTGTCTGAAATAAGGGAGCCTGATTCCTCCAGGTCTGTTTTCCTTTCTCAAGATTGCTTTGGCTATTCAAGGTCTTTTGTGTTTCCATACAAATTGTGGATTTTACTGTTATACTTCTGTGAAAAATGTCATTGGTAGTTTGAGAGGGATTTCACTGAATCTGTAGGTTGCTTTGGGAAGTATAGTCATTTTCACAATGTTGATTCTTCCAATCCAAGAACATGGTATATCTCTCCATCTGTTTGTATCATCTTTAATTTCTTTTATCAGTATCTTATAGTTTTCTGCATACAGGTCACTTTCCTCCTTAGGTAGGTTTATTCCTATGTATTTTAATCTTTTCATTGTGATGGTAAGTATGAGTGTTTCCTTAATTTCTCTTTCATATTTTTCATCATTAGTGTATAGGAATGCAAGAGATTTCTGTGCATTGATTTTGTATCCTGCTATGTTACCAAATTCATTGATTAGTTCTAGTAGTTTTCTCGTAGCATCTTTAGGATAGTCTATGAATAGTATCATGTTAACTGCAAACAGTGACAGCTTTATTCCTTCGTTTCTGATTTGGATTCCTTTTATTTCTTTTTCTCCTCTGATTGCTGTGGTTAAAACTTCCAAAACTATGTTGAATAATAGCGGTGAAATGGACAACCTTGTCTTGTTCCTGATCTTGGTGGAAAATGTTTCAGTTTTTCACCATTGAGGATGATGTTGGCTGTGGGTTTGTCATATATGGCCTTTATTATGGTGAGGTAAGTTCCTTCTATGCCTACCTTCTAGAGAGTTTTTAATCATAAATGGGTGTTTAATTTTGTTGAAATCTTTTTCTGCATCTCTGGAGATTATATTGTTTTCATCCTTCCGTTTGTTAATATGGTGTATCAAAATGATTGATTTCCATATATTGAAGAATCCTGGCATTGCTGAAATCAACCCCACTTGAACATGGTGTATGGTCCCTTTAATGTGCTATTGGAGTCTGTTTGCTAGTATTTTGTTGAGGATTTTTGCCTCTGTGTTCATCAGTGATATTGGTCTGCAGTTTTCCTTTTTTTGTGACATCTTTGTCTGGTTTTGGTATCAGAGTGATGGTGGCCTCGTAGAATTAGTTTGGGAGCATTCCTCTCTCTGCTATAGTTTGGAAGAGTTTGAGAAGGATAAGTGTTAGCTCTTCTCTGAATGTTTGATAGTTTGAGAAGGATAAGTGTTAACTCTTCTCTGAATGTTTGAGAGAATTCCCCTGTGAAACCATCTGGTCCTGAGCTTATTTTTATTTATTTACTTTTTTTTTGCAGTACGCGGACCTCTCACTCTTGTGGCCTCTCCCTTTGCGGAGCACAGGCTCCAGACATGCAGGCTCAGCAGCCATGGCTCACGGGCCTAGCCCCTCCACGTCATGTGGGATCTTCCCAGACCAGGGCACGAGCCCGTGTCCCCTGCATCATCAGGCGGACTCTCAACCACTGCGCCACCAGGGAAGCCCTGGTCCTGGGCTTTTGTTTGTTGGAAGATTTCTAATCACAGTTTCAATTTCAGTGCTTGTGATTGGTCTGTTTACATTTTATATATCTTCCTGGTTCAGTCTTGGAAGGTTGAGCTTTTCAAAGAATTTGTCCATTTCTTCCAGGTTTTCCATTTTATTGGCATATAGTTGTTTGTAGTAATCCCTCATGATTCTTCGTATTTCTGAAGTTTCACTTGTTACTTCTCCTTTTTCATTTCTAATTCTGTTGATTTGGGTCTTCTCCCCTTTTTTTTCTTGATGAGTCTGACTAGTGGTTTATCAAATTTTTTATCTTCTCGAAGAACCAGCTCTTAGTTTTATTGACTTTTGCTATTGCTTCCTTCATTTCTTTTTCATTGATTTCTGATATGAAGTTTATGATTTCTTTCCTTCTGCTAACTTCGTTTTTTTCCCCCGCCCCTTCTTTCTCTAATTGCTTTAGGTGTAAGATTAGGTTGTTTATTTGAGATGTCTCTTGTTTCTTGAGGTAGGATTGTATTGCTATACACTTCCCTCTTAGAACTGCTTTTGCTGCATCCCAGAGGTTTTGCATCATCGTGTTTTTATTGTCATTTGTTTCTAGGTATTTTTTGATTTCCTCTTTGATTTCTTCAGTGATCTCTTGCTTATTCAGTCGCACACTATTTAGCCTCCATGTGTTTGTATTTTTTACAGTTTTTGTCCTGTAATTGATATCTAGTCTCATAGTGTTGTGGTTGGAAAAAATACCTGATGCGAGTTCAATTTTCTTAAATTTACCAAGGCTTGATTTGTGACCCGGGATATAACCTCTCCTGGAGAATGTTCCATGAGCACTTGAGAAAAAAGTGTATTCTGGTGTTTGGGGATGGAATGTCCTATAAATATCTATTAAGTCTGCCTTGTTTAATGTGTCATTTCAAGCTTGTGTTTCCTTATTTATTTCCATTTTGGATGATCTGTCCATTGGTGAAGCTGGGGTTTTAAAGTACTCTACTATTATTGTTTTACTGTCTATTTTCTCTTTTATGGCTGTTAGCATTTGCCTTATGTATTGAGGTGCTCCTATGTTGGGTGAATAAATATTTACAATTGTCATATCTTCTTCTTGGTTTGATCCCTCGATCATTATGTAGTGTCCTGCTTTGTCTCTTATAATAGTCCTTATTGTAAAGCCTATTTTGTCTGGTATGAGAATTGCAACTGCAGCTTTCTTTTGATTTCCATTTGCATGGAATATCTTTTTTCATCCCTGCACTTTCAGTCTATATGTGTCCCTAGGTCTGAAGTGGGTATCTTGTAAACAGCATATATATGGGTCTTTTTTTTTTTTTTTTTTTCTTTTGTATCCCTTCAGCTAGTCTATGTCTTTTGGTTGGACCATTTAACCCATTTACCTTTAAGGTAATTATCGATATGTATGTTCTTATTACCATTTTCTTAATTGTTTTGGGGTTTCTTTTGTTGGTCTTTTCCTTCACTTGTGTTTCCTGCCTAGAGAAGTTCCTTGAGCATTTGTTGTAAAGCTGGTTTGGTGGTGCTGAATTCTCTTAAATTTTGCTTGTTGGTAAAGGTTTTAATTTCTCTGTTGAATCTGAATGATATCCTTGCTGGGTAGAGTAATCTTGGTTGCAGGTTTTTGCTTTGCATCACTTTAAATATGTCCTGCCACTCCCTTCTGGCTTGCCAAGTCTCTGCTGAAACTTTCTGATCAGCTCTTACCCTCATGGGGTTTCCCTTGTATGCTATCTCTTGCTTTTCCCTTGCTGCTTTTCCTATTTTTAGTTTGTGTTTAATTTTTGGTAGTCTGATTAATTTGTGTCTTGGCATGTTTCTCCTTGGGTTTATCCTGTAAGGGACTCTCTGCCTTTCCTGGACTTTATTGACTATTTCCTTTCCCATGTTAGGGAAGTTTTCAACTATAATCTCTTCAAATATTTTCTCAGACCCTTTATCTTTCTCTTCTTCTTCTGGGACCCTTATAATTCAAATGTTGATGCATTTAACATTGTCCCAGAGTTCTCTGAAACTGTCCTCAATTCTTTTCATTCCTTTCTCTTTATTCTGCTCTGTGGTAGTTATCTCCACTGTTTTATGTTCTGGGTCACTTAACTGTTCTTCTGCCTCAGTGATTCTGCTATTGATTCCTTCTAGAGGAGTTTAAATTTTATTTATTGTGTTGTTCATCATTATTTGTTTGCTCTTTAGATCTTTTGGCTCCTTGTTAAAAGTTTCCTGTATTTTCTCCATCTCTTTCCAAAATATTGGATCATCTTTACTATCATTACTCTGAATTCTTTTTCAGGTAGACTGCCTATTTCCTCTTCATTTGTTTGGTCTGGTGGCTTTTTACCTTGCTCCTTCATCTGCTGTGTATTTCTCTGTCGTCCCATTTTTCTTAACTTACTGAGTTTGGGGTCTCCTTTTCGCAGGCTGCAAGTTCATTGTTCCCATTGTTTCTGGTGTCTATCCCTGTGGGTAAGCTTGGTTCAGTGGCTTGTGTAGGCTTTTTGGTGGAGGGGACTGGTGCCTGTGTTCAGGTGGGTGGTGCTGGATCTTGTCTTTCTTGTGGGCAGGGCTGTATCCTGTGCTGTGTTTTAGGGTGTCTGTGAACTTAGTATGATTTTAGGCCACCTCTCTGTTAATGACTGGAGTTGTGTTCCTGTCTTGCTAGTTGTTTGTCATAGGGCATCCATCACTGGAGCTGGTTGGCCATTGGGTGGAGCTGGGTCTTAGCTTTGAGATGGAGATCTGTGGGAGAGCTCTTGCCAATTGATATTATTTAGGGCTGGGAAGTCTCTGGTGGTCCAAAGTCCTGAACTCAGCTCTCCCACCTTGGAGGCTCAGGTCTGACACCTGGCCAGAGTCCCAAGACCCTGTCAGCCACATGGCTCAGAGGAAAAGTGGGAATAAAGGAAAGAAAAAAAATGATAATAAATAAATAAATAAATAATAATTAAAATAATTAAAATATAAAATATTATTAAAATTAAAAAGTAATTAAAAGAAGAAGAAGAGAGCAACCAAACCAAAACCAAATTCACCAATGATAACAAGCACTAAAATCTATACTAAGTTAAACATAAAAATCAGAAACAAGTCAGTCGCAGACAGCAAACCCCAAGTCTACTGTTGCTCCTAAAGTCCACCGCCTCAAGTTGGGATGATTTTTTGTCTCTTCAGATATTCCACAGATGCAGGGTACCTCAAGTTGATTGTGGGGATTTAGTCCACTGTTATTGAGGCTGCCTGGAGAAATTTCCCTTTCTCTTCTTTGTTCTCACGGCTCCTGGGGTTCAGCTTTGGTTTTGGCCCCACTACTGTGTGTAGGTTGCCCTCACTCAGGCTTCTGGTCCTATCCACAAAGGATAGGGTTAAACAGTGACTGAGTAGGGGGCTCTGGCTCACTCAGGCTGGGGGAAGGGTGGGATAGAGTAGACATAATTGGAATGCGGGACGAGCCTGCGGCAGTGGAGGTTGCGGTGTCTTTGCACCAGCCTGAGGCACGCCGTGTGTCCTCCCGGGGAAGTTGCCCCTGGATCACTGGACCCTGGCAGTGGTGGGCTGCACAGGCTCCCGGGAGAGGAGGTGTGGATAGTGACCTGTACTAACACACAGGCTTCTTGGTGGCTGCAGCAGCAGCCTTAGTGTCTCATGCCCGTCTCTGGGGTCCGTGCTGATAGCCTCAGCACGCACCCATCTCTGGAGCTGGTTTAGGCAGTGCTCTACCTTCTGTGGGCAGACAGGGAAGGAATCCCCTCTCCTCGCACCCCTTGAAACAATGGTCTCTTGGCCCTTAGGGCTGGACTCTTAGTTCCAGACTTTTTCCCAGACTCCCTCATGGCTAGCTGTGATGCACTAACTCCCTTCAGGCTTTGTTCACGCAGCCAACCCCAGTCCTCTGCCTGGGATCTGACCTCCAAAGCCCGAGCCTCAGCTCCCAGCCATCATCCACCCCGGTGGGTGAGCAGACAAGACTCTCAGGCTGGTGAGTGCTGGTCGGCACCGATCCTCTGTGCCAGAATCTCTCCACTTTGCCCTCTGCAACCCTGTTGCTGTATTCTCCTCCGAGGTTCCAAAGCATCCCCCATCTCCGCCAGTGAAGGGCTTCCTAGTGTGTGCGAACTTTTCCTCCCTCACAGCTCCCTCCCCGTGGTGTAGGTCCCATCCCTATTCTTTTGTCTCTGTTTTTCCTGTTTTCTTTTGCCCTACCCAAGTACATAGGGAGTTTCTTGCCTTTTGGGAAGTCTGAGGTCTTCTGCCAGCGTTCAGTAGGTGTTCTGTAGGAGTTGTTCCCCGTGTAGATGTAGTTCTGATGTATTTGTGGGGAGGAAGGTGATCTCCACATCTCACTCCTCCACCATCTTGGAGGTCCACCTCCATGGTCTTTCTTATAAATATCAATATTAATACTTAGTTCTCGTAAATGCCGACCTTGTCCTAGGTACTTTATATAATTTACCGTTTGAACCCTTGTACACGTTAAATTATTTAGTCTTTACACTATCCCAGAGAGGTAGGTTTTTCTTTTGTTTTTGTTGTTGTCATTTTATTATAATTAATACTAGCTTGTTTTTTGGTAATGCCAACCTCCATCTAATTACTTTATATACACTTTCTCATTAAATCCTCAAATACCTTAACTTATTTAGCCTCTGGAGCATCCCAGTGATGTAGTTTTTTCTTCTTTTTGTTATTATTATTATACCATTTTCATTAAAATTATTACCAGTTAGTCCTTTAGTAAACCTGAACTCCGACTTGATATGCTATAAACATTTAATCATTGAATTTACACCTTAACTTATTTAGACTTTACAGTATCCCAGTGATGTAGGTTTTCTTTGTTTTTATTTATCACTATTATTGTTATTATTACGAGTTATTTTTAATAATGTCGAACTCTATTCTGCGTACTTTATGTAAATTTACTCATTGAATTTAGGTATTTTAATTTATTTAGTCTTCACGGCCTAGGGGTGAGGTAGTTTTCTTTTTGTTTTTTCATATTATTAATCGTAATCATTATTATCAGTTAGTTCCTTAGTAAGGTAGACCACTTCTATGTATGTTACATGCACTTACTCATTGAGCCCTTATCCACGTAAACTTTTTAATCTTCAAAGTATCCCAGTGAGGTAGGATTTGTTGTTCTTATTTTATTATTTTTACTGGGGAATTCTTTACTAATGCTGATCTCTATTCTAAGTATTTAGTATACATTTTTTCATTGACTCCTATACACTTTAAAATATTTTGTTTTCACAGATTCCAGTTAGGAAGGTTTTGCTATTGTTCTTCTTTCTTCTTATTAATAATTATAAGTATTATTACCAGTTAGTTCTTTACTGATGCCAACCTTTGTTCTAAGTACTTATATAGATGGATTCATTCAATCACTCTTATACACCTTAGCTTATTTACTCTTCACAGCATCCCACTGAAGTAGAGTTTGTTGTTTTTGTTATTTCATTATTTTTGATTTATTATTTTCACTACCAGTTGGTTTTTACTAGTGCTGACCTCTGTTGAAAGTGCTGTGCATGCATACATTTACTCATTGAGCCCTATACACCTTATTTAGTTGTCACAGATCTCATGCAGTAGGTTTTATTGTTATTGCTATTTTATTGTTATCAATAATAATTTGATATTATTCTTTATAGTTAGTTCTTTATTATTTTCATATATTTACAGTTTGAATCCTATAAACCTTAACTTATTTAGTCTTTACAGTATACCAGTGAGGTAGGTTTTGATGTTGTTATTTTATTATTATTAATATATATAAGTTAGTTCTTTATAAAATTAACATCTGTTCTGGTACATTATAAATACTTATGCATTCATTTCTATATGCATTAATTTAGTTAGTTTTTTAAAGATTAATGCTTGTCTTTACTTTGATACATTTATCAAATTCTATAATCCTTGAATTCTATAGTCTTTAATCTTTACAAAACACCATTGAGGCATGTTTTGTTGTTACAGTTATTGTTGTTGTTGTCGTTATTACCACTTTGTTCTTTACTAATGCCAGCCTCTGTTGTAAGCCCTTTGGGTACATTTACCTATTGAATCCTATACACCTTAACTAATTTAGTCTCCACAGCATCCCAGATAGGTAGGTTTTGGTTTTGGTTATATTATTATTATTGTTTACTATTACTAGTTAGTTCTTTACTAATGCTGACCTCTTTTCTAAGTAGTTTGATATATTAACTCATTCAGTGTGTTTTGTTGTTTTTGTTGTTGTTGTTTTTGAGGTATGTGGGCCTCTCACTGTTGTGGTCTCTCCCGTTGCAGAGCACAGGCTCCGGATGCACAAGCTCAGCGGCCATGGCTCACGGGCCTAGCCACTCCACGGCATGTGGGATCTTTCCGGACCGGGGCACGAACCCGTGTCCCCTGCGTCGGCAGGCAGAACCCCAACCAATGCGCCACCAGGGAAGCCCCTCATTCAGTCTTACACACTTTAACATATTCATTGAGTGAGGTAGGTATTATGTTATTTGTATTTTTATTATTAATAGTCCCTATTATTATTACTTGTTTGTCTTTTACTAATGCCATCCTCTTTTCTAAATTCTTTAGATACATTTATTCATTCAGTCCCTATATGCCTTAACTTCCTAAATCTTTCATAGTATCCCAATGATATATTTTGGTTCATTTTCATTATGTATTATTATTTTTGTTGTTGTTACTAGTTAGTGTTTTATTAATGCCAAGCTCTGTTCTAAGTACTTCAACACACTTATTCATTGACTCCTCTACACACTCACTTAGACTTCACAGCATCCATGTAGTAGGTTTTCTTTGTTTATCATCATCATGATTTCATTACTACTTAGCTTTTGCTAATCTTGACCTCTCTTCTTACTACTCTATATACATTTATGCATTGAATCCTACTCATCTTAATTTCTTTAGTGTTCACAGCATACCATTGAAGTACATTTTGTTGTTGTTGTAATCTTAGTACTATTATTATTATTACTATTGCTATTGTTATTATTGTTTAGTTCCCTACCAGTGCTGACCTCTGTTCTTAGTACATTGTTTACCTTTACTCATCGAACCCTGTACACCTGAATTTATTTAATCTTCACAGCATCCCAGTGGTGTCATTGTTTTTTAACTATTACTACTAGCTAGTTCTTTAAAAATCTGAGCCTCTAGCTTTAGTACATTATATATATTTCACCTTTGAATCATATATACTTTAATGTATTTATTTTTCCCAGCATCCCACTGAAGTAGGTTTGGTTGGGTTTTTTTGTTATTATTAAATTTTGCAAGTGTTACTAATTACTTCATTACTAATGCCATCCTCTGTTCTAAGTACTTTGTATATTTACTCCTTGAATCTTATATACCTTTACTTATTTAGTCTCATAGCATCCCAGTAAGGAGGTTTTGTTGTTGTTATCATTATTATTATCATTATCACTGTCATCGTCACCATTACTATTAATAGTACTTTAATAATGTCAACCCCTGAGTATGTTAAATATATTTACTCATTACATCTTTATGCCCCTTAGTTTCTCCAGTCTTCACAGCACCTCAGTGAAGTAGGAGTTTTTTGTTCTTTTTATTTTTGGTTATTATTTTTACTATTTAGTTCTTTGCCAATGCCGACATCTGTTCTAAGTACTTAAAATATATTTACTCCTTGAAACCTATACACCTTTAAGTAACTTAGTCCTCTCTGTATCCCACTGAGGTAGGTTGTCACTGTTGTTTTCTTATTATTACTATCATTAGTTGTTACTTTGTTACCAGTGCTGACCTCTGTTCTAAGAACTATGTGTATTGTCACTTCCAGCATACTATATACCTTCACTTATTTAGTCTTCATAGTATCTCAGTGGGTGTGTTTTGTTCTTGTTATTTTGTTATTATTATTATCATTACCAACTGGTTTTTTAATAATCTTTAGTTTTGTTTTTAATACTTTATATACTTTTACTCATTGAATCAGCATATACCTTCACTTATAGAGTCTTCCCTACAGCCCAGTGGGGTTGGCTTTGTTTTTGTTGTTGTTCTTTTATTTTTGTTTATTATTCTTATTATTCCCATTAATTTTTATTATTACTGCTATTTAAAGGTGAAGAAACTGAGGGCCAGACATGTAAAGGAAAGAGTTCAATGTCAGATCTGGTAAATGGCAAAGAAAGGAGTCAGATCCAGGTTGCATCTGGAGGCCATGCTATTACTTCATACCGTTAAATATTTTTTAAATGTTGGCATTTTAAAATATGACAAATATTCATTATAAATATAAGAATACTCGGGCTTCCCTGGTGGCGCAGTGGTTGAGAGTCCGCCTGCCGATGCAGGGGACGCAGGTTCGTGCCCCGGTCTGGGAAGATCCCACATGCCGCGGAGCGGCTGGGCCCCTGAGCCATGGCTGCTGAGCCTGCGCGTCCGGAGCCTGTGCTCTGCAACGGGAGAGGCCACAACAGTGAGAGGCCCGCGAACCGCATAAAAAAACAAAACAAAACAAAAACAACAACAACAAAAGAATACTTCTTATCAATACTTGCTAAAACAAACAAACACTTGCAAAAAATAAGCAAAAGCATCCGTATATTTCCTAGGTATATTCTCGGAAGAAATTCATGTAAATATTCTCTCATGGACATGTATACAAATGTACAAAGGATGTCACTAATTGTAATGACTAAAACCAGAAGTGTCCATTCGCATGTCCATAAAAAACAAAATAAATAAAATGAAATATACACAGTAATTTCTAAAACAAACCAACTGAATGTCACCGACACTATATTAAACAAAAGAAACTAGGCATAATATTTTATATTTTAATTTATTTGAAGTTCAAGAAAGGGAAAAAATAACCTATTTTGATGAAGGTCAGAGTGGAGGTTATTTCTGAACACGTGGAAAGAGAGGTGTTAAACCTAAAACACAAATACATATAAATGTAAAAATGTATGTAAAATATTTTAAAATGCAAGGTAGTTTAGGCAGTTGTTTGAAAGGTTATTACAACGTACAGTTCTCATTTGGGCTGCATGAATCTCCGATTAAGAAATACTGTTTCTGGAACAAATCAGTCTTTGAAGATAACTCCCCTTTTACCCTGAACTTTCTTTCAAAAACCTCACATTTCATTCTAATAAGTACTATTTTCATGTTTTGAGTTTTATTATTTGAGGTATTTTTTAAAGGTTTGGAATATATGTATTGGAAAGTTGACTTTGATATATATCATACAGTGTGATACATATTGACCATCGGCTTATTTTTATTCCAAAAAGTGATGCTTTTCTTTGCAAACTGCCAGGTTTTCTACCTTAGCCTGTATGCAAATTTTATAATGCCTTTGACTTGTATTTTCACTGACATCTCATCAGGTTCACCAGACGGGGGCTCCCTCCTCCCATCGCCCACCTCACCGCCATAATCTGAATGGTTTGATACCTCTCTCTCTCCCCCTCTTTCTCCCCCCTCTCCTTCCCTCTCTCTCTCTCCCTCCTTCCCTCGCTCTCTCTCTCTCTCTTCCTTGCAGGAACGTAATAGTTAAGCGGCAATAGAAACAAGTACCTTGCCATTGTTAAAAGAAAATTTTCGGAAAAGCGGCGAAACCGTGAGCCCCATAGGAGCTAATTACAGATTTCTTTTTACCCGATAGACTTTATAATCGGTTCAAAATAGAGGTCGAAGCGTGCAGAGTTTGTGTGGACTGAAGGAATTGAGCTGCAAATGGCAGCAAAACTGGTTTTTCCACAACGGGAAGAGGACCCAATATAAACTGTCAAAGGAGATAGAATGTACATATGTATTCACTAACTATGTGCAGTTTACGACCTGCAAAGTAGCTGAAAAGACCAAGCAACAGACCGTCTACAGGGGAGTGGTTTAGGAGTTAGGAAGATTTCCATCGAAGTGCGACATTTTTTCCCTATACCATAAATCCGTGAGTGTTTCTCGAAGCACTATAGTTTTGAGTTACAGTATTTAAAATAAAGAGTGAGAATTCTATTGTCTATGCTGACGATCACCGGACTACTAATATATACGAATACCTATCTAATGGCCAATCTCGGGAACAACTAAAATTAGATATAAAAATATTTCCACTAATAGGAAAAACAGATGGCCTTTGAACTCAAGCAGTTTCAGTGTTGTTAAGATACTTTCTTAATAGTTAGTATTCTTTCGAGCAGTCATAAACAAAGGTTCAGTCATATTGTAATGTCCTAATTCTTTATATGTTAAACATGTTTATGTGGCTTATTTTGAAATTAAGTCACAGGTGAAGTAATAGTAAAATTGAGATGAATAGGGCCTTTGATAGCGAGAGTAAGGAAATCAGCATCGAAAATAAACGTGAGAAAGTTCGGGCTCTGAACTATAGTAAAAGGGGACGTCCGCAGGTCTGCGTAGCCTGTGTTACCCTATTGTGGCGCAGGCTTGTCCAGCTGCTGCGATGCTCCTGGGGCAGGAGTGAGCTGCTTATGTTCGTGGGCTGTGAGTGGCTTAACCGGCTTTCCATTCGTGAACGTGTGGCCTTGGCACAACCGTCCTTGTATGTGAAGGGGTACAACGTCTCCTCTATGTGCATTCGGCTGCACCGTACTGAAGAGTCTGCGGGAAGCGATTTCTGTGGCCTCTTGGCCTTCCGACGAGGTCGATATTTATAGCCCGGGTATTTGTCTCGGTGCATGGCTCGTAGTCTCTGTGCCTCCTCGAAGAATGGCTGCTTTTCGGCTTCTGTAAGCATTTTCCAGTCGTATCCCAGGCGCTTACTGATCTCTGAGTTTCGCATTTGGGGATTCTCTAGAGCCACCTTTCGCCTTTGATCACGAGACCACACAATGAAGGCGTTCATGGGTCGCTTGACGCGGTCCTGGCCGCTCTCTCTACCATTTCCTCCAGTTTCGCACCGATCATTTGAGCTACCGTTGTCCGTCCACAGTAGGGAAGGGGCTTTCCCAAAGTCGCGGGTATTTCGTTGCTGTACCGCTGGGCTGTAATCCTCACCGTTCACAATTCTGAACATGGCAGAAGCGTATGATTGCACCGTTTAAAAAGGGTGAGGAAGCAAAATTCGAAGGTGTAAGCGTTACGAAAATTATCTTGCTATTCAAGGGTTATTTCTACGAGGGACTGACTGACTATAGCTTTTGCAGTGAAATATGTACTTCTCCGCCCCCAACACCTCCCCTCAATACCGCCCCCGGCCCTCAGCCAAAGCCCGCCCAACCAACCTACTTACTCTCAAGGGAAACTACTTAGTAGGATTGTAACGCTCTGCTTTCTGCTTTGTTTACATCTAATCAAAACCGCTGAAGGTGCTAACACCTGCTTTAAAATAAATACAAACTTTGTCACTATAAAGCTATTTTATTATCCCCTTAATTCAAAGGTTGAAGGTGCAACAGAGATACTAACGAATTTTTTATCGTTATGAATGTAAGTGAGTGTTATCTTAAACACAAAGCTTAAAGACAACCTGAACCTGTTAGCCATTAGAACACACAGGATACTGAATTCATGCTAATCATGATCCTTGTTTCTTCACTTCTACCTAAAGTACAATTGAAAATTCTATATCAGTATTCCAGTGGCAAGTAACTCGGAATTCTACTATCTATGCTGACGATGATCGGAATGCTAATATATACTAACAGCTATTTAATAGGCAATCTTAGAAACAATTAAATTAAATATAAAAAGTGTTCCATTGAAGAAAAACAAATGACCTTGGAACCCAAGCAGTTCCGTCGTGTTAATGTAACACTTAAAAGGGACTGGGTTTTTGTTCTGGCGGGGGGTGGGGGTGGGGGTGATTTGAGAGGGTAGGCTATACAGAAGTATACTTGTCATTCTCTACTGCACTTTTACATAACGGATGATCAAAACTAAACAAAACAAAAAATAACGATGTTTTAGAAATCTAAGTTTCTAAATTATAGCTATCAATTCGTCGTCGTCTTTTATATTCTACTTCAAACTTAGGACAAAATTAGAAGGTCATACTTTACAAAGTGAAATAAGTGAATACCTCCTCCAAATAAATACTTAAGGCACAATTGGGAGTTTTCATTAAATATGTGCATGTAATAAAATAGGAGAAATCTTCCCCGACACAAGTTTTAAAACTGTATTTGGAAAATGGGAGTAAAAATTATAGGCTGCACAGGACATAACCTATGAAAAATTAAAATTAAAAAAAATCTCACCAAGACTGCCAAAGAATGATGCCAAAATTCCTAAGAAAATAAAACTTAAATGATCCCTGCCTTACATGCAAAAAAAATCTGCATAACCAAATGTGATTTAAGCAATAAGACATCTGATACAATGAATAATAGAAACTCCAAACAGAAATTAACTTAATCAAAAGACATGTATAAATCCCATAATCTGTATCCTGTCATCAAAGTTTAGTATTCAAGATCCAAATAAAATGTAAAATATTGTTACTTGGTCCAATTTGAAACAAACATCTTACTACAGAATCAGAAGTTTAAATTGCACTCATACACAAAAGCAGATTTTGTAAAGCTGGAAATTGTTTAACATGTGAGAAAAGATTATATACCATTTCAAAATTGAAATTAAAAAGCAAAGAGAGATACATTCTGCAATGTGGAGGAACCTTGAAAACATCAAGCTTTGTGAAAAAAGGCAGTCACCAGAGGACAGATACTGGAAGTTTCCATTTATATGAAATCCCCAGAGGACACAAATGCAGAGACAGGAACCAAATTAGTGATGGTTGCCCAGGACTCAATAAGAGGGAGTGGGCATGAGGAGGAACTGTTACCAGGTACAGGGTTTCCTTCTGGAGTGATGAAATATTCTGGAACTAGATACAGGTGACAGTTGCACAGCATTATGAATGTACTTAAGTACTGAATTGTACCGTTTAAATGATTAAAATGAATGTTATGTATATTTAACCACAATGAAAAAGAAGAAAAATAGGACCTCACAGGTATGAATATAATTACATAAATGGTTGGGGAAGAGTCTTTTGGAGGAAGGGTGGCAAGAACATTTAAATTAAAAAAAAAGAGATTTCAGTGCTTTTAGACCTCCAGCTCCTAGAACAGGGCCTGGCATGTATTAGGTTCTTGAAATATTTCCTCAATGCTTCAATTAACAAAAGGAGTGAAAATAGCTCCAAGCTTGGAGAAGGAAAGAGAACTGGTAATCCACTTTAAAACAAACAAACAAACAAACAAACAAAATAGCAAGAGCCTCTAAAGTAATGATTTTTCATGCAAGAATGGAGGAAAGGAGATGGAGAGAGAGAGGCATGGCCCACCTCAGTAATATGATATCATGTTTGTTTCTTTGAGTGCATTTTTCGTGTTTCACCTCATTTTGATCTCAGAAGCAAGGCTGATACTCACTCTCTATGCCCAGGTACAATATTTAACAGTTCTTACAATATTGTGCCTTTATGCCAGAGAGTAAAAGCGTGCTTCCCTGAACTCCTGGGCAACTGGGATACCACCCCCATCCCCCATATTCATTAAAGAAAAGTTTAAGGCACTATTGTGTTAAATGACTACCACCTTTCCTATTCATTCCTGACTATGTCTCAACAGTTAACTATGATTTCCTCAATCAGACCCAGAAGCTAAGTGGTAGGAAGTGATATGGCCCTGCCAATATTAAATCCAAACAGGATTTACTAAGAACAAAGTTCACAAAACAAACAAACAAAGTCATTTTTTCTTTTGGTGGGATTACTGTTCTAGAATATAAAAATGCTCAAGAGATATTAGATTCAAGTAATTTCATATAGACTTCCTTCTCAAATTAGAATAAAAATGGATGAGAACTGAAAATGATAACTGAGATTATTCTGGTGAAATCAACTGTACTTGGGGTAGTACTGATATGCACTTTATTCTCATGAGTTTAATAGCCCCTGTGTAGCTCTCATTTTAATTTCTATGGTGAATGGAAACACAGCTCAACAGTTTTTACACAATAAAACCCACAAATTTTTACATTAGTAATTTATATATTTTCTTCCTCATCACCCCCCATCTCCTACACCACCCCCCAGCCCCCAAAATTAGAACATCTTCAAATTAAGATGTGGATACAAGGAAAATTACATGGATGTTACTCCATTTATTTCCTCTAAATGTATCAGGACCTTCCCATCAAAATATGAATATATGGAGTTAAAGGGTAACTCCCCCACAAATCTTAAACCAGTTGGAGTTTACTAATCTAAATCCACTTATGTGTGCATTTCCTTTGCAGTTTGTCTGTGAGCTTTTTTTTGTTTTGTTTTGTTTTTTAAGCCTAATGATACATAAGACACAAACAACAAAAGAAAAATACATAAAGTACACAGCAGCCAGTGTTAAAATATTTGTGCATCAAAGGACACTATGAAGTAAATGAAAAGATTAAATAGAATAATACTAAATTTATGGGTTTTAACAAATTTTATAAATAGCTAATTTCCTTTGGAACTTTAGAGTCAAATGCCTTTAAGGTCTGTTTATTTATTTGCTCCTTTTTTTGTTTTTTAAGTTTTGCTGGATTCGTAAAATAATTATGGCCTGGATTTAAAGAACTGAAATGAAATATTCTTTGAATGTGTTAGATACAAATCAATGCTCAGTTATTTCATTGTTCCAAGACTTTAAACAAGTAAACCATATAGATTCCCTTAAACATGATCGATTTTACTGCTATCTCCTTTCCAGTGGCTTCCTAATTAATCTGGGAGGGGGGGGGGAGAAAAAGAAACCACCGGAAAAAAGAAACTTACTAATACATATCCACTGTGTTTAGTTTACAATGATAAAATAATGCTGCTTGTTTTCTTCTCTAGCCTCAAACACTTTGTTTTAGTTTACCATTTTGACATTTCCAAAATATAGGAGATTGTCTAAAAAATGGCCTAACCCAAAGCATTTTCCCATATCAGTTGTAACTGATGGTATTAAAAAGACATATCTCTGCTAGCCAGGTCTAAAATATGTAAAAAGGAAACTGATTACAATGCGCTCCTCCTTTCTACCTTGAAACATACAGGTGGCCTCACTCCTTTCATTTCACTTCTGATGCACAAGCATGACCTACTCTTTTTAATTCCTCTAATCAGCTCAGATGTTGTTTGTCTTAGCTTGTGCTTTTCTATAAAAGGAAGGTCACTTTTGATCTCCCCTCTGTTTCATATCTCCCTTCTGTTTCTGTCAAGGTCAGTTATAGCTTCAGTTCTCAAGCAAACCAAGCAGCTGTTTGACCAAAAGCTACTTTAAGGAAAATGTGTTAAAGATATTCCATGGAAGTGTTCCATTGTACTTTGCACACATTATTTTTTCTCACTTTATTAAGATCAGAAACTACTTTCATTCAGCTTCTAATCTTTTGAAATAATTTATTTAGTACTCCAATAATTGGTCAAGGCTTATGAGTATTTCTCAGTTTTCTGCTGAGGATTTTTTCTTTTCATTTTGTCTAGTGCTTTATACATGAAAGATAGCATCCTTTAGCTGAAACACATTTCACAGATACTTTCCCTATTTTGGCCCTATATTTGCACTTATCCTTTTTTATCTTTTAGCCTTCAAAGTAGTACTGTAGTAATTAATAGTGGATATAATGTGAATCCTTGCTTTGGCCTTGTTTCAAAGACATTGGTTTCAGTATCTTAACAAGAAAATGTTGCTTGTTTGTGAACTAGTCTTTATGCTGCCACTGCAGCAGGTATCTGATAACAACAACAACAAAAATTTATATTATCTGGTGATTACATTGTTGACTAAAATATAACCATACGACCTAGGGAGTTCCCTGGTGATCCAGGGGTTAGGACACAGTGCTTCCACTGCCATCACCCCAGCTTCAGTCCCTAGTCAGGGAACTAAGATCTTGTAAGCCGCTCAGCCTGGCCAAAAAATAAAAATAAAAAATAAACGCACAACCTAAAAGTTGAGAGTTATATTTTATTTGGCAGACATACTAAGGACGTCAAGCCCGGGAGGCAGCATCTCAAGTAACCCTGAGAAAACTGATCTGAGGAGGCGAGGGGGGAGCCAGGATATATACGAGTTTTTCAACAAAATGCAGGTAGTAGGAACAAAAGATTACCCTTAATAGAAGAAAACTAGATATCTCAAGTTAAAGAATATAGCACTTCTCTTTGTATGAGAAGTTGCAAGACTGTGGGCTCACTGAAATCATTCATTTGATATGCACTTCAGCTATCTGGGGCCAGGATCCTGTGTTTTCCCGTCCTGAGTTTCCTCAGGGCTCCCTGTGGGGAGTGGCTGCAGTCTGATGGCTGCTATTTGGCAGGTATTCTTTGTTTCCTTCCTGAGTTCCCTCAGGGCTCACCACTCAATGTCAGAGGTGGCTGCAATCACTGAGGACTGTGGCATCCTTTGTTTACTGATATGGCAGGCAATATTTTATTTCTCAATATCTTGCTTGAAATGTGGTTAGAAATCATCTAAAACAATCATCTGAGTCTGGTGACAAGCCAAACAAGTCACACTTTGTGGCTGGATTTCTGAATAGAAAAATGGGAAATTGAATTGTCTATGAAACTTTTTGATTTGTGGGGATGTTTTCGTTTTGTTTCTTGGTTTCTATTTCAGCCAAACATGATCCCTTTTCTTTTCTTTTTTTTTTTTTTTTAAGGATAAGTGATGTATATAAACATATATACATATGTTTATATGTCTTTTAAATGTAACAGTTTAAAAGTAGGCAATTTTTTTTTTTTTTTTTTCTTTTTGCGGTATGCGGGCCTCTCACTGTCGTGGCCTCTCCCGTTGCGGAGTACAGGCTCCGGACGCGCAGGCCCAGCGGCCATGGCTCACGGGCCCAGCCGCTCCGCGGCATATGGGATCCTCCCAGACCGGGGCACGAACCCGTATCCCCTGCATCCGCAGGCGGACTCTCAACCACTGCGCCACCAGGGAGGCCCAAAAGTAGGCAATTTATGTGTTTCCACACCTGACATCTGAAGCAAACCTCATTCTCTCTACCTCTTTCACCCTCCTCTTTTCTCTCTTTTCATACTCTTGTATTGGTTCTAATTGTCAACTGAAAAAAAAAAAGTTAAACATTATGTTTTATTCAATACTGTTGAGAGGTCACTCAAGATATTGATTTTTTGAATCAGGGTCTATTGATAATCTAAAATTCTCTCGGTGGCCTTTCTTACTAGTCTGCTATGATCCAGAAAATGTTTTCATTTGTTGCTTGTTCATATACCTAGAAATGCACTATTACAGTTATTCTATGTAGAGTTACATATATGAGCCACAGCCTCAAGACCTAGCCATCATTAATTTTGTCAGAGACCTGGTTACACTTTGGGCCACATGAGACAACAGTCTTGTAAAACAGGCAGGATATAAGTAATCCGGCTAGTGACATTAATAAAGTCACAGTGAAGCAGAGAGGGGCATGAAGTATAAATAATTTAAAAACAACAAGAGGAACAAAGTAAAACAAAAACTAGCATAACTACTTGCAATCTTGTCCTAAAAAGACATCAGTTCCACAGGGGAGCCAGCTGGAGAAGCCAAATTCTGGAAGGATCCCTCAGAGAGAAAAAGATAAATGTTTCTTTTTTGTCTACAAAGGTATACTTTATCAACTTGTAGCTCCCAGCATGAGAGGAAAGGTTTTTCTGGAAACCAAAGAATTAAAAGCAAGTATATTTCAGAAGAAGTCATGAAATTATAAATCATATTTATCAGTTAATTCAGTCCGATGTAACTGATTCTGTTGATCTGGATGAAGTCCTCGCATTTTCCATTAGAGGTTTATAATTTCTTACCCGGTTAGGGGTATGATTTAAAAGTCATCAGAAATTTACATTTGTCAAAAAATACTTTTTATGACTCTTCCTGAAGATCTTTGTTTTATGAAAGCATCAGAGTAAAACAATGATTGTCTATAAACAACAAGAAAAAATGGTGGGGTTAAGGTTCAGATTACAGTGCAATTGACAAGAAACTTGGATAGTTTGGTGACATACTACCTTCCAAGATAATCACTAGAATGATGACTGATATCACTGTTCCAGGATATATAAGATTTTTAGGAAGACTGGTTCAAGATGGTGGAGTAGAAGGACATGCACTCACTCCCTCTTGCGAGAGCACTGGGATCACAACTAAGTGATGAACAATCATTGACAGGAAGACACTGGAAATCACCAAGAAAGATACTCCACATCCAAAGACAAAGGAGAAGCCACAATCAGATGGTAAGAGGGGAGCAATCACAATAAAATCAAACCCCATAACGGTTGGGTGGGTGACTCTCAAACTGGAGAACACTTACAACAAATGCTAAAGGAACTTCTCTAAGTGGGAAACACATGAGAAGAAAAGAACCTACAAAAACAAACCTATAACAATTAAGAAAATGGAAATAAGAACATACATATTGATAATTACCTCAAAAGTGAATGGATTAAATACTCCATCCAAAAGACACAGGCTCACTGAATGGATACAAAAACAAGACCCATATATATGATGTCTACAAGAGACCCACTTCAGACCTAGGGACACATACAGACTGAAAGTGAGGGGATGGAAAAAGATATTCCATACAAATGGAAATCAAAAGAAAGATGGAGTAGCAATACTCATATCAGACAAAATACACTTTAAAGAATGTTGCAAGAGACAAGGAAGGACACTACATAATGATCAAGGGATCAATCTAAGAAGAAGATATAGCAATTATAAATATATATGCACGCAACATAGGAGCACCTTAATACATAAGGCAACTGCTAACAGCTATAAAAGAGGAAATTGACAGTAACACAGTAATAGTGGGGGACTTTAACACCTCACTTACACCAATGGACACATCATCCAAACAGAAAATTAATAAGGAAACCCAAGCTTTAAATGACACAATAGACCAGATAGATTTAATAGATATTTATAGGACATTCCATCCAAAACAGCAGCTTACACTTTATTCTCAAGGACACACAGAACATTCTCCAGGATAGATCACATCTTGGGTCCCAAATCAAGCCTCAGTAAATTAAAGAATACTGAAATCATATCAAGCATGTTTTCTGACCAAAATGCTATGAGATTAGAAATCAACTCAGGGAAAGAAAAACACATTAAAAACACAAAGACATGGAAGCTAAACAATACTTTATTAAATAACCAAGGAATAAGTGAAGAAATCAAAGAGGAAATCAAAAAATACCTACAGACAAATTACAATGAAAACATGACGATCCCAAAACTATGGGATGCAGCAAAAGCAGTTCTCAGGGGGAAGTTTATAGCAATGCAAGCCTACCTCAAGAAACAAGAAACAATTCAAACAATCTAACCTTACACCTAAAGGAACTAGAGAAAGAAGAACAAACAAAACACAAAGTTAGCAGGTGGAAAGGAAACATAAAGAACAGAGCAGAAATAAATGACATAGAAACTAAGAAAACAATAGCAAAGATCGATAAAACGAAAAGTGGTTCTTTGAGAAGATAAAAAAAAATGATAACCATTAGCCAGAATCAGCACGAAAAAGAGGGAGAGGACTCAAATCCATAAAATTAGAAATGGAAAAGGAGAAGTTACAACAGACACCACAGAAATACAAAGCATCCTAAGAGACTACTACAAGTGACCCTATGCCAATACAATGGACAATCTGGAAGAAATTGACACATTCTTAGAAAGGTATAACCTTCCAAGATTGAACCAGGAACAAATAGAAAATATGAATAGGCCAATCACAAGTAAAGAAATTGAAACTGTGATTAAAAATCTTCTAGCAAACAAACCTCCAGCAGCAGATGGCTTCACAGGTGAATTCTATCAAACATTTAGAGAAGCACAAACACATATACTTCTCAAACTCTTCCAAAAAATTGCAGAGGAGGGAACACTCCCAAACTCCTTCTATGAGGCCACCATCACTCTGATTCCAAAACCAGAAAAAGATACTACAAAAAAAAAAAAGAAAGAAAATTACAGACCAATATCAGTGATGAACATAGAAGCAAAAATCCTCAGCAAAATACTAGCGAACAGAATCCAACAACACACTAAAAGGATCATATGTCATCATCCAGTCGGATATACCCCAGGGATGCAAGGATTCTTCAACATACACAAAGCAATCAATGTGACACACCATATTAACAAATTGAAGAAGAAAAACCATATGATCATCTCACTAGATGCAGAAAAAGCTTTTGACAAAATTCAACACCCATTTATGATAGAAACTGTCCAGAAAGTGGGCATAGAGGGAATCTCTATATAATAATGGCCATATACGACAAACCCACAGCAAACATCATTCTCAATGGTGAAAAACTGAAAGCCTTTCCTCTAAGGTCAGGAACAAGACAGGGATGTCCACTCTCACCACTCTTATTCCACATAGTTGTGGAAGTCCTAGCAATGACAGTCAGAGAAGAAAAAGAAATAAAAGGAATCCAAATTGGAAAAGAAGAAGTAAAACTGACAGTCTTGGCAGATGACATGATACTATACATAGAGAACCCTAAGGATGCCACCAGAAAACTACTTGAGCTAATCAGTGAATTTGGTAAAGATGCAGGATACAAAATGAATGCTCAGAAATCTCTTGCATTCCTATACACTAATGATGGAAAGGCTGAAAGAGAAAATAAGGAAACACTCTCATTTACCAATACAACAAAAAGAAAAAAAATACCTAGGAATAAACGTACCTAGGGAGACAAAACACCTGTATGCATAAAACTATAAGACACTATAAGATGAACGAAATTAAAGAAGACACATTGTAGAGATATACCATGTTCTTGGATTGGAAGAATCAATATTGTGAAAATGACTATTATACTACCCAAAGCAATCTACAGCTTCAATGCAATCTCTATCAAATTACCAATGATATTTTTTACAGAACTAGAACGAAAAATCTTAAAATTTCTGTGGAGCCACAAAAGACCCCGAATAGCCAAAGCAGGCTTGAGGGAAAGAAACGGAGCTGGAGGAATCAGGCACCCTGACTTCAGACTAAACTGCAAAGCTACAGTAATCAAGAGAGTATGGTACTGGAACAAAAAGAGAAATACACATAAATGGAGTAGGATAGAAAGCCCAGAGATAATCCCACACACCTATGGTCACCTTAGTTTTGACAAAGGAGGCAAGAATATACAATGGAGAAAAGACAGCCTCTTCAATAAGGGTGCTGGGAAAACTGGAGAGCTACATGTAAAAGAATGAAAATTAGAACACTCCCTAACACTGTACACAAAAATAAACTCCAAATGGATTAGAGACCTCAATATAAGGCCAGGCACTATAATACTCTTAGAAAAAAACATAGAAAGAACACACTTTAACATAACTCAAAGCAAGATCTTCCTTGATCCACTTCCTAGACTAATGGAAATGAAAAAAAAAGAAAGAAAGAAAGAAAGAAATGCGACCTAATGAAACTTAAAAGCTTTTGTAAAGCAAAGGAAACTACAAACAAGACAAAAACACAATGCTTAATTTCTTTCATCTAATAGTGTCTTATAGTTTTATGCATACAGGTGTTTTGTCTCCCTAGGTACGTTTATTCCTAGGTATTTTTTTTCTTTTTGTTGTATTGGTAAATGAGAGTGTTTCCTTATTTTCTCTTTCAGCCTTTCCATCATTAGTGTATAGGAATGCAAGAGATTTCTGAGCATTCATTTTGTATCCTGCATCTTTACCAAATTCACTGATTAGCTCAAGTAGTTTTCTGGTGGCATCCTTAGGGTTCTCTATGTATAGTATCATGTCATCTGCCAAGACTGTCAGTTTTACTTCTTCTTTTCCAATTTGGATTCCTTTTATTTCTTTTTCTTCTCTGACTGTCATTGCTAGGACTTCCACAACTATGTGGAATAAGAGTGGTGAGAGTGGACATCCCTGTCTTGTTCCTGACCTTAGAGGAAAGGCTTTCAGTTTTTCACCATTGAGAATGATGTTTGCTGTGGGTTTGTCGTATATGGCCATTATTATATAGAGATTCCCTCTATGCCCACTTTCTGGACAGTTTCTATCATAAATGGGTGTTGAATTTTGTCAAAAGCTTTTTCTGCATCTAGTGAGATGATCATATGGTTTTTCTTCTTCAATTTGTTAATATGGTGTGTCACATTGATTGCTTTGTGTATGTTGAAGAATCCTTGCATCCCTGGGGTATATCCGACTGGATGATGACATATGATCCTTTTAGTGTGTTGTTGGATTCTGTTCGCTAGTATTTTGCTGAGGATTTTTGCTTCTATGTTCATCACTGATATTGGTCTGTAATTTTCTTTCTTTTTTTTTTTTGTAGTATCTTTTTCTGGTTTTGGAATCAGAGTGATGGTGGCCTCATAGAAGGAGTTTGGGAGTGTTCCCTCCTCTGCAATTTTTTGGAAGAGTTTGAGAAGTATATGTGTTTGTGCTTCTCTAAATGTTTGATAGAATTCACCTGTGAAGCCATCTGCTGCTGGAGGTTTGTTTGCTAGAAGATTTTTAATCACAGTTTCAATTTCTTTACTTGTGATTGGCCTATTCATATTTTCTATTTGTTCCTGGTTCAATCTTGGAAGGTTATACCTTTCTAAGAATGTGTCAATTTCTTCCAGATTGTCCATTGTATTGGCATAGGGTCACTTGTAGTAGTCTCTTAGGATGCTTTGTATTTCTGTGGTGTCTGTTGTAACTTCTCCTTTTCCATTTCTAATTTTATGGATTTGAGTCCTCTCCCTCTTTTTCGTGCTGATTCTGGCTAATGGTTATCATTTTTTTTTATCTTCTCAAAGAACCACTTTTCGTTTTATCGATCTTTGCTATTGTTTTCTTAGTTTCTATGTCATTTATTTCTGCTCTGTTCTTTATGTTTCCTTTCCACCTGCTAACTTTGTGTTTTGTTTGTTCTTCTTTCTCTAGTTCCTTTAGGTGTAAGGTTAGATTGTTTGAATTGTTTCTTGTTTCTTGAGGTAGGCTTGCATTGCTATAAACTTCCCCCTGAGAACTGCTTTTGCTGCATCCCATAGTTTTGGGATCGTCATGTTTTCATTGTAATTTGTCTGTAGGTATTTTTTGATTTCCTCTTTGATTTCTTCACTTATTCCTTGGTTATTTAATAAAGTATTGTTTAGCTTCCATGTCTTTGTGTTTTTAATGTGTTTTTCTTTCCCTGAGTTGATTTCTAATCTCATAGCATTTTGGTCAGAAAACATGCTTGATATGATTTCAGTATTCTTTAATTTACTGAGGCTTGATTTGGGACCCAAGATGTGATCTATCCTGGAGAATGTTCTGTGTGTCCTTGAGAATAAAGTGTAAGCTGCTGTTTTGGATGGAATGTCCTATAAATATCTATTAAATCTATCTGGTCTATTGTGTCATTTAAAGCTTGGGTTTCCTTATTAATTTTCTGTTTGGATGATGTGTCCATTGGTGTAAGTGAGGTGTTAAAGTCCCCCACTATTACTGTGTTACTGTCAATTTCCTCTTTTATAGCTGTTAGCAGTTGCCTTATGTATTAAGGTGCTCCTATGTTGCGTGCATATATATTTATAATTGCTATATCTTCTTCTTAGATTGATCCCTTGATCATTATGTAGTGTCCTTCCTTGTCTCTTGCAACATTCTTTAAAGTGTATTTTGTCTGATATGAGTATTGCTACTCCATCTTTCTTTTGATTTCCATTTGTATGGAATATCTTTTTCCATCCCCTCACTTTCAGTCTGTATGTGTCCCTAGGTCTGAAGTGGGTCTCTTGTAGACATCATATATATGGGTCTTGTTTTTGTATCCATTCAGTGAGCCTGTGTCTTTTGGATGGAGTATTTAATCCATTCACTTTTGAGGTAATTATCAATATGTATGTTCTTATTTCCATTTTCTTAATTGTTATAGGTTTGTTTTTGTAGGTTCTTTTCTTCTCATGTGTTTCCCACTTAGAGAAGTTCCTTTAGCATTTGTTGTAAGTGTTCTCCAGTTTGAGAGTCACCCACCCAACCGTTATGGGGTTTGATTTTATTGTGATTGCTCCCCTCTTACCATCTGATTGTGGCTTCTCCTTTGTCTTTGGATGTGGAGTATCTTTCTTGGTGATTTCCAGTGTCTTCCTGTCAATGATTGTTCATCACTTAGTTGTGATCCCAGTGCTCTCGCAAGAGGGAGTGAGTGCATGTCCTTCTACTCCACCATCTTGAACCAGTCTTCCTAAAAATCTTATATATCCTGGAACAGTGATATCAGTCATCATTCTAGTGATTATCTTGGAAGGTAGTATGTCACCAAACTATCCAAGTTTCTTGTCAATTGCACTGTAATCTGAACCTTAACCCCACCATTTTTTCTTGTTGTTTATAGACAATCATTGTTTTACTCTGATGCTTTCATAAAACAAAGATCTTCAGGAAGAGTCATAAAAAGTATTTTTTGACAAATGTAAATTTCTGATGACTTTTAAATCATACCCCTAACCGGGTAAGAAATTATAAACCTCTAATGGAAAATGCGAGGACTTCATCCAGATCAACAGAATCAGTTACATCGGACTGAATTAACTGATAAATATGATTTATAATTTCATGACTTCTTCTGAAATATACTTGCTTTTAATTCTTTGGTTTCCAGAAAAACCTTTCCTCTCATGCTGGGAGCTACAAGTTGATAAAGTATACCTTTGTAGACAAAAAAGAAACATTTATCTTTTTCTCTCTGAGGGATCCTTCCAGAATTTGGCTTCTCCAGCTGGCTCCCCTGTGGAACTGATGTCTTTTTAGGACAAGATTGCAAGTAGTTATGCTAGTTTTTGTTTTACTTTGTTCCTCTTGTTGTTTTTAAATTATTTATACTTCATGCCCCTCTCTGCTTCACTGTGACTTTATTAATGTCACTAGCCGGATTACTTATATCCTGCCTGTTTTACAAGACTGTTGTCTCATGTGGCCCAAAGTGTAACCAGGTCTCTGACAAAATTAATGATGGCTAGGTCTTGAGGCTGTGGCTCATATATGTAACTCTACATAGAATAACTGTAATAGTGCATTTCTAGGTATATGAACAAGCAACAAATGAAAACATTTTCTGGATCATAGCAGACTAGTAAGAAAGGCCACCGAGAGAATTTTAGATTATCAATAGACCCTGATTCAAAAAATCAATATCTTGAGTGACCTCTCAACAGTATTGAATAAAACATAATGTTTAACTTTTTTTTTTTCAGTTGACAATTAGAACCAATACAAGAGTATGAAAAGAGAGAAAAGAGGAGGGTGAAAGAGGTAGAGAGAATGAGGTTTGCTTCAGATGTCAGGTGTGGAAACACATAAATTGCCTACTTTTGGGCCTCCCTGGTGGCGCAGTGGTTGAGAGTCCGCCTGCGGATGCAGGGGATACGGGTTCGTGCCCCGGTCTGGGAGGATCCCATATGCCGCGGAGCGGCTGGGCCCGTGAGCCATGGCCGCTGGGCCTGCGCGTCCGGAGCCTGTACTCCGCAACGGGAGAGGCCACGACAGTGAGAGGCCCGCATACCGCAAAAAGAAAAAAAAAAAAAAAAAATTGCCTACTTTTAAACTGTTACATTTAAAAGACATATAAACATATGTATATATGTTTATATACATCACTTATCCTTAAAAAAAAAAAAAAAAGAAAAGAAAAGGGATCATGTTTGGCTGAAATAGAAACCAAGAAACAAAACGAAAACATCCCCACAAATCAAAAAGTTTCATAGACAATTCAATTTCCCATTTTTCTATTCAGAAATCCAGCCACAAAGTGTGACTTGTTTGGCTTGTCACCAGACTCAGATGATTGTTTTAGATGATTTCTAACCACATTTCAAGCAAGATATTGAGAAATAAAATATTGCCTGCCATATCAGTAAACAAAGGATGCCACAGTCCTCAGTGATTGCAGCCACCTCTGACATTGAGTGGTGAGCCCTGAGGGAACTCAGGAAGGAAACAAAGAATACCTGCCAAATAGCAGCCATCAGACTGCAGCCACTCCCCACAGGGAGCCCTGAGGAAACTCAGGACGGGAAAACACAGGATCCTGGCCCCAGATAGCTGAAGTGCATATCAAATGAATGATTTCAGTGAGCCCACAGTCTTGCAACTTCTCATACAAAGAGAAGTGCTATATTCTTTAACTTGAGATATCTAGTTTTCTTCTATTAAGGGTAATCTTTTGTTCCTACTACCTGCATTTTGTTGAAAAACTCGTATATATCCTGGCTCCCCCCTCGCCTCCTCAGATCAGTTTTCTCAGGGTTACTTGAGATGCTGCCTCCCGGGCTTGACGTCCTTAGTATGTCTGCCAAATAAAATATAACTCTCAACTTTTAGGTTGTGCGTTTATTTTTTATTTTTATTTTTTGGCCAGGCTGAGCGGCTTACAAGATCTTAGTTCCCTGACTAGGGACTGAAGCTGGGGTGATGGCAGTGGAAGCACTGTGTCCTAACCCCTGGATCACCAGGGAACTCCCTAGGTCGTATGGTTATATTTTAGTCAACAATGTAATCACCAGATAATATAAATTTTTGTTGTTGTTGTTATCAGATACCTGCTGCAGTGGCAGCATAAAGACTAGTTCACAAACAAGCAACATTTTCTTGTTAAGATACTGAAACCAATGTCTTTGAAACAAGGCCAAAGCAAGGATTCACATTATATCCACTATTAATTACTACAGTACTACTTTGAAGGCTAAAAGATAAAAAAGGATAAGTGCAAATATAGGGCCAAAATAGGGAAAGTATCTGTGAAATGTGTTTCAGCTAAAGGATGCTATCTTTCATGTATAAAGCACTAGACAAAATGAAAAGAAAAAATCCTCAGCAGAAAACTGAGAAATACTCATAAGCCTTGACCAATTATTGGAGTACTAAATAAATTATTTCAAAAGATTAGAAGCTGAATGAAAGTAGTTTCTGATCTTAATAAAGTGAGAAAAAATAATGTGTGCAAAGTACAATGGAACACTTCCATGGAATATCTTTAACACATTTTCCTTAAAGTAGCTTTTGGTCAAACAGCTGCTTGGTTTGCTTGAGAACTGAAGCTATAACTGACCTTGACAGAAACAGAAGGGAGATATGAAACAGAGGGGAGATCAAAAGTGACCTTCCTTTTATAGAAAAGCACAAGCTAAGACAAACAACATCTGAGCTGATTAGAGGAATTAAAAAGAGTAGGTCATGCTTGTGCATCAGAAGTGAAATGAAAGGAGTGAGGCCACCTGTATGTTTCAAGGTAGAAAGGAGGAGCGCATTGTAATCAGTTTCCTTTTTACATATTTTAGACCTGGCTAGCAGAGATATGTCTTTTTAATACCATCAGTTACAACTGATATGGGAAAATGCTTTGGGTTAGGCCATTTTTTAGACAATCTCCTATATTTTGGAAATGTCAAAATGGTAAACTAAAACAAAGTGTTTGAGGCTAGAGAAGAAAACAAGCAGCATTATTTTATCATTGTAAACTAAACACAGTGGATATGTATTAGTAAGTTTCTTTTTTCCGGTGGTTTCTTTTTCTCCCCCCCCCCTCCCAGATTAATTAGGAAGCCACTGGAAAGGAGATAGCAGTAAAATCGATCATGTTTAAGGGAATCTATATGGTTTACTTGTTTAAAGTCTTGGAACAATGAAATAACTGAGCATTGATTTGTATCTAACACATTCAAAGAATATTTCATTTCAGTTCTTTAAATCCAGGCCATAATTATTTTACGAATCCAGCAAAACTTAAAAAACAAAAAAAGGAGCAAATAAATAAACAGACCTTAAAGGCATTTGACTCTAAAGTTCCAAAGGAAATTAGCTATTTATAAAATTTGTTAAAACCCATAAATTTAGTATTATTCTATTTAATCTTTTCATTTACTTCATAGTGTCCTTTGATGCACAAATATTTTAACACTGGCTGCTGTGTACTTTATGTATTTTTCTTTTGTTGTTTGTGTCTTATGTATCATTAGGCTTAAAAAACAAAACAAAACAAAAAAAAGCTCACAGACAAACTGCAAAGGAAATGCACACATAAGTGGATTTAGATTAGTAAACTCCAACTGGTTTAAGATTTGTGGGGGAGTTACCCTTTAACTCCATATATTCATATTTTGATGGGAAGGTCCTGATACATTTAGAGGAAATAAATGGAGTAACATCCATGTAATTTTCCTTGTATCCACATCTTAATTTGAAGATGTTCTAATTTTGGGGGCTGGGGGGTGGTGTAGGAGATGGGGGGTGATGAGGAAGAAAATATATAAATTACTAATGTAAAAATTTGTGGGTTTTATTGTGTAAAAACTGTTGAGCTGTGTTTCCATTCACCATAGAAATTAAAATGAGAGCTACACAGGGGCTATTAAACTCATGAGAATAAAGTGCATATCAGTACTACCCCAAGTACAGTTGATTTCACCAGAATAATCTCAGTTATCATTTTCAGTTCTCATCCATTTTTATTCTAATTTGAGAAGGAAGTCTATATGAAATTACTTGAATCTAATATCTCTTGAGCATTTTTATATTCTAGAACAGTAATCCCACCAAAAGAAAAAATGACTTTGTTTGTTTGTTTTGTGAACTTTGTTCTTAGTAAATCCTGTTTGGATTTAATATTGGCAGGGCCATATCACTTCCTACCACTTAGCTTCTGGGTCTGATTGAGGAAATCATAGTTAACTGTTGAGACATAGTCAGGAATGAATAGGAAAGGTGGTAGTCATTTAACACAATAGTGCCTTAAACTTTTCTTTAATGAATATGGGGGATGGGGGTGGTATCCCAGTTGCCCAGGAGTTCAGGGAAGCACGCTTTTACTCTCTGGCATAAAGGCACAATATTGTAAGAACTGTTAAATATTGTACCTGGGCATAGAGAGTGAGTATCAGCCTTGCTTCTGAGATCAAAATGAGGTGAAACACGAAAAATGCACTCAAAGAAACAAACATGATATCATATTACTGAGGTGGGCCATGCCTCTCTCTCTCCATCTCCTTTCCTCCATTCTTGCATGAAAAATCATTACTTTAGAGGCTCTTGCTATTTTGTTTGTTTGTTTGTTTGTTTGTTTTAAAGTGGATTACCAGTTCTCTTTCCTTCTCCAAGCTTGGAGCTATTTTCACTCCTTTTGTTAATTGAAGCATTGAGGAAATATTTCAAGAACCTAATACATGCCAGGCCCTGTTCTAGGAGCTGGAGGTCTAAAAGCACTGAAATCTCTTTTTTTTTAATTTAAATGTTCTTGCCACCCTTCCTCCAAAAGACTCTTCCCCAACCATTTATGTAATTATATTCATACCTGTGAGGTCCTATTTTTCTTCTTTTTCATTGTGGTTAAATATACATAACATTCATTTTAATCATTTAAACGGTACAATTCAGTACTTAAGTACATTCATAATGCTGTGCAACTGTCACCTGTATCTAGTTCCAGAATATTTCATCACTCCAGAAGGAAACCCTGTACCTGGTAACAGTTCCTCCTCATGCCCACTCCCTCTTATTGAGTCCTGGGCAACCATCACTAATTTGGTTCCTGTCTCTGCATTTGTGTCCTCTGGGGATTTCATATAAATGGAAACTTCCAGTATCTGTCCTCTGGTGACTGCCTTTTTTCACAAAGCTTGATGTTTTCAAGGTTCCTCCACATTGCAGAATGTATCTCTCTTTGCTTTTTAATTTCAATTTTGAAATGGTATATAATCTTTTCTCACATGTTAAACAATTTCCAGCTTTACAAAATCTGCTTTTGTGTATGAGTGCAATTTAAACTTCTGATTCTGTAGTAAGATGTTTGTTTCAAATTGGACCAAGTAACAATATTTTACATTTTATTTGGATCTTGAATACTAAACTTTGATGACAGGATACAGATTATGGGATTTATACATGTCTTTTGATTAAGTTAATTTCTGTTTGGAGTTTCTATTATTCATTGTATCAGATGTCTTATTGCTTAAATCACATTTGGTTATGCAGATTTTTTTTGCATGTAAGGCAGGGATCATTTAAGTTTTATTTTCTTAGGAATTTTGGCATCATTCTTTGGCAGTCTTGGTGAGATTTTTTTTAATTTTAATTTTTCATAGGTTATGTCCTGTGCAGCCTATAATTTTTACTCCCATTTTCCAAATACAGTTTTAAAACTTGTGTCGGGGAAGATTTCTCCTATTTTATTACATGCACATATTTAATGAAAACTCCCAATTGTGCCTTAAGTATTTATTTGGAGGAGGTATTCACTTATTTCACTTTGTAAAGTATGACCTTCTAATTTTGTCCTAAGTTTGAAGTAGAATATAAAAGACGACGACGAATTGATAGCTATAATTTAGAAACTTAGATTTCTAAAACATCGTTATTTTTTGTTTTGTTTAGTTTTGATCATCCGTTATGTAAAAGTGCAGTAGAGAATGACAAGTATACTTCTGTATAGCCTACCCTCTCAAATCACCCCCACCCCCACCCCCCGCCAGAACAAAAACCCAGTCCCTTTTAAGTGTTACATTAACACGACGGAACTGCTTGGGTTCCAAGGTCATTTGTTTTTCTTCAATGGAACACTTTTTATATTTAATTTAATTGTTTCTAAGATTGCCTATTAAATAGCTGTTAGTATATATTAGCATTCCGATCATCGTCAGCATAGATAGTAGAATTCCGAGTTACTTGCCACTGGAATACTGATATAGAATTTTCAATTGTACTTTAGGTAGAAGTGAAGAAACAAGGATCATGATTAGCATGAATTCAGTATCCTGTGTGTTCTAATGGCTAACAGGTTCAGGTTGTCTTTAAGCTTTGTGTTTAAGATAACACTCACTTACATTCATAACGATAAAAAATTCGTTAGTATCTCTGTTGCACCTTCAACCTTTGAATTAAGGGGATAATAAAATAGCTTTATAGTGACAAAGTTTGTATTTATTTTAAAGCAGGTGTTAGCACCTTCAGCGGTTTTGATTAGATGTAAACAAAGCAGAAAGCAGAGCGTTACAATCCTACTAAGTAGTTTCCCTTGAGAGTAAGTAGGTTGGTTGGGCGGGCTTTGGCTGAGGGCCGGGGGCGGTATTGAGGGGAGGTGTTGGGGGCGGAGAAGTACATATTTCACTGCAAAAGCTATAGTCAGTCAGTCCCTCGTAGAAATAACCCTTGAATAGCAAGATAATTTTCGTAACGCTTACACCTTCGAATTTTGCTTCCTCACCCTTTTTAAACGGTGCAATCATACGCTTCTGCCATGTTCAGAATTGTGAACGGTGAGGATTACAGCCCAGCGGTACAGCAACGAAATACCCGCGACTTTGGGAAAGCCCCTTCCCTACTGTGGACGGACAACGGTAGCTCAAATGATCGGTGCGAAACTGGAGGAAATGGTAGAGAGAGCGGCCAGGACCGCGTCAAGCGACCCATGAACGCCTTCATTGTGTGGTCTCGTGATCAAAGGCGAAAGGTGGCTCTAGAGAATCCCCAAATGCGAAACTCAGAGATCAGTAAGCGCCTGGGATACGACTGGAAAATGCTTACAGAAGCCGAAAAGCAGCCATTCTTCGAGGAGGCACAGAGACTACGAGCCATGCACCGAGACAAATACCCGGGCTATAAATATCGACCTCGTCGGAAGGCCAAGAGGCCACAGAAATCGCTTCCCGCAGACTCTTCAGTACGGTGCAGCCGAATGCACATAGAGGAGACGTTGTACCCCTTCACATACAAGGACGGTTGTGCCAAGGCCACACGTTCACGAATGGAAAGCCGGTTAAGCCACTCACAGCCCACGAACATAAGCAGCTCACTCCTGCCCCAGGAGCATCGCAGCAGCTGGACAAGCCTGCGCCACAATAGGGTAACACAGGCTACGCAGACCTGCGGACGTCCCCTTTTACTATAGTTCAGAGCCCGAACTTTCTCACGTTTATTTTCGATGCTGATTTCCTTACTCTCGCTATCAAAGGCCCTATTCATCTCAATTTTACTATTACTTCACCTGTGACTTAATTTCAAAATAAGCCACATAAACATGTTTAACATATAAAGAATTAGGACATTACAATATGACTGAACCTTTGTTTATGACTGCTCGAAAGAATACTAACTATTAAGAAAGTATCTTAACAACACTGAAACTGCTTGAGTTCAAAGGCCATCTGTTTTTCCTATTAGTGGAAATATTTTTATATCTAATTTTAGTTGTTCCCGAGATTGGCCATTAGATAGGTATTCGTATATATTAGTAGTCCGGTGATCGTCAGCATAGACAATAGAATTCTCACTCTTTATTTTAAATACTGTAACTCAAAACTATAGTGCTTCGAGAAACACTCACGGATTTATGGTATAGGGAAAAAATGTCGCACTTCGATGGAAATCTTCCTAACTCCTAAACCACTCCCCTGTAGACGGTCTGTTGCTTGGTCTTTTCAGCTACTTTGCAGGTCGTAAACTGCACATAGTTAGTGAATACATATGTACATTCTATCTCCTTTGACAGTTTATATTGGGTCCTCTTCCCGTTGTGGAAAAACCAGTTTTGCTGCCATTTGCAGCTCAATTCCTTCAGTCCACACAAACTCTGCACGCTTCGACCTCTATTTTGAACCGATTATAAAGTCTATCGGGTAAAAAGAAATCTGTAATTAGCTCCTATGGGGCTCACGGTTTCGCCGCTTTTCCGAAAATTTTCTTTTAACAATGGCAAGGTACTTGTTTCTATTGCCGCTTAACTATTACGTTCCTGCAAGGAAGAGAGAGAGAGAGAGCGAGGGAAGGAGGGAGAGAGAGAGAGGGAAGGAGAGGGGGGAGAAAGAGGGGGAGAGAGAGAGGTATCAAACCATTCAGATTATGGCGGTGAGGTGGGCGATGGGAGGAGGGAGCCCCCGTCTGGTGAACCTGATGAGATGTCAGTGAAAATACAAGTCAAAGGCATTATAAAATTTGCATACAGGCTAAGGTAGAAAACCTGGCAGTTTGCAAAGAAAAGCATCACTTTTTGGAATAAAAATAAGCCGATGGTCAATATGTATCACACTGTATGATATATATCAAAGTCAACTTTCCAATACATATATTCCAAACCTTTAAAAAATACCTCAAATAATAAAACTCAAAACATGAAAATAGTACTTATTAGAATGAAATGTGAGGTTTTTGAAAGAAAGTTCAGGGTAAAAGGGGAGTTATCTTCAAAGACTGATTTGTTCCAGAAACAGTATTTCTTAATCGGAGATTCATGCAGCCCAAATGAGAACTGTACGTTGTAATAACCTTTCAAACAACTGCCTAAACTACCTTGCATTTTAAAATATTTTACATACATTTTTACATTTATATGTATTTGTGTTTTAGGTTTAACACCTCTCTTTCCACGTGTTCAGAAATAACCTCCACTCTGACCTTCATCAAAATAGGTTATTTTTTCCCTTTCTTGAACTTCAAATAAATTAAAATATAAAATATTATGCCTAGTTTCTTTTGTTTAATATAGTGTCGGTGACATTCAGTTGGTTTGTTTTAGAAATTACTGTGTATATTTCATTTTATTTATTTTGTTTTTTATGGACATGCGAATGGACACTTCTGGTTTTAGTCATTACAATTAGTGACATCCTTTGTACATTTGTATACATGTCCATGAGAGAATATTTACATGAATTTCTTCCGAGAATATACCTAGGAAATATACGGATGCTTTTGCTTATTTTTTGCAAGTGTTTGTTTGTTTTAGCAAGTATTGATAAGAAGTATTCTTTTGTTGTTGTTGTTTTTGTTTTGTTTTGTTTTTTTATGCGGTTCGCGGGCCTCTCACTGTTGTGGCCTCTCCCGTTGCAGAGCACAGGCTCCGGACGCGCAGGCTCAGCAGCCATGGCTCAGGGGCCCAGCCGCTCCGCGGCATGTGGGATCTTCCCAGACCGGGGCACGAACCTGCGTCCCCTGCATCGGCAGGCGGACTCTCAACCACTGCGCCACCAGGGAAGCCCGAGTATTCTTATATTTATAATGAATATTTGTCATATTTTAAAATGCCAACATTTAAAAAATATTTAACGGTATGAAGTAATAGCATGGCCTCCAGATGCAACCTGGATCTGACTCCTTTCTTTGCCATTTACCAGATCTGACATTGAACTCTTTCCTTTACATGTCTGGCCCTCAGTTTCTTCACCTTTAAATAGCAGTAATAATAAAAATTAATGGGAATAATAAGAATAATAAACAAAAATAAAAGAACAACAACAAAAACAAAGCCAACCCCACTGGGCTGTAGGGAAGACTCTATAAGTGAAGGTATATGCTGATTCAATGAGTAAAAGTATATAAAGTATTAAAAACAAAACTAAAGATTATTAAAAAACCAGTTGGTAATGATAATAATAATAACAAAATAACAAGAACAAAACACACCCACTGAGATACTATGAAGACTAAATAAGTGAAGGTATATAGTATGCTGGAAGTGACAATACACATAGTTCTTAGAACAGAGGTCAGCACTGGTAACAAAGTAACAACTAATGATAGTAATAATAAGAAAACAACAGTGACAACCTACCTCAGTGGGATACAGAGAGGACTAAGTTACTTAAAGGTGTATAGGTTTCAAGGAGTAAATATATTTTAAGTACTTAGAACAGATGTCGGCATTGGCAAAGAACTAAATAGTAAAAATAATAACCAAAAATAAAAAGAACAAAAAACTCCTACTTCACTGAGGTGCTGTGAAGACTGGAGAAACTAAGGGGCATAAAGATGTAATGAGTAAATATATTTAACATACTCAGGGGTTGACATTATTAAAGTACTATTAATAGTAATGGTGACGATGACAGTGATAATGATAATAATAATGATAACAACAACAAAACCTCCTTACTGGGATGCTATGAGACTAAATAAGTAAAGGTATATAAGATTCAAGGAGTAAATATACAAAGTACTTAGAACAGAGGATGGCATTAGTAATGAAGTAATTAGTAACACTTGCAAAATTTAATAATAACAAAAAAACCCAACCAAACCTACTTCAGTGGGATGCTGGGAAAAATAAATACATTAAAGTATATATGATTCAAAGGTGAAATATATATAATGTACTAAAGCTAGAGGCTCAGATTTTTAAAGAACTAGCTAGTAGTAATAGTTAAAAAACAATGACACCACTGGGATGCTGTGAAGATTAAATAAATTCAGGTGTACAGGGTTCGATGAGTAAAGGTAAACAATGTACTAAGAACAGAGGTCAGCACTGGTAGGGAACTAAACAATAATAACAATAGCAATAGTAATAATAATAATAGTACTAAGATTACAACAACAACAAAATGTACTTCAATGGTATGCTGTGAACACTAAAGAAATTAAGATGAGTAGGATTCAATGCATAAATGTATATAGAGTAGTAAGAAGAGAGGTCAAGATTAGCAAAAGCTAAGTAGTAATGAAATCATGATGATGATAAACAAAGAAAACCTACTACATGGATGCTGTGAAGTCTAAGTGAGTGTGTAGAGGAGTCAATGAATAAGTGTGTTGAAGTACTTAGAACAGAGCTTGGCATTAATAAAACACTAACTAGTAACAACAACAAAAATAATAATACATAATGAAAATGAACCAAAATATATCATTGGGATACTATGAAAGATTTAGGAAGTTAAGGCATATAGGGACTGAATGAATAAATGTATCTAAAGAATTTAGAAAAGAGGATGGCATTAGTAAAAGACAAACAAGTAATAATAATAGGGACTATTAATAATAAAAATACAAATAACATAATACCTACCTCACTCAATGAATATGTTAAAGTGTGTAAGACTGAATGAGGGGCTTCCCTGGTGGCGCATTGGTTGGGGTTCTGCCTGCCGACGCAGGGGACACGGGTTCGTGCCCCGGTCCGGAAAGATCCCACATGCCGTGGAGTGGCTAGGCCCGTGAGCCATGGCCGCTGAGCTTGTGCATCCGGAGCCTGTGCTCTGCAACGGGAGAGACCACAACAGTGAGAGGCCCACATACCTCAAAAACAACAACAACAAAAACAACAAAACACACTGAATGAGTTAATATATCAAACTACTTAGAAAAGAGGTCAGCATTAGTAAAGAACTAACTAGTAATAGTAAACAATAATAATAATATAACCAAAACCAAAACCTACCTATCTGGGATGCTGTGGAGACTAAATTAGTTAAGGTGTATAGGATTCAATAGGTAAATGTACCCAAAGGGCTTACAACAGAGGCTGGCATTAGTAAAGAACAAAGTGGTAATAACGACAACAACAACAATAACTGTAACAACAAAACATGCCTCAATGGTGTTTTGTAAAGATTAAAGACTATAGAATTCAAGGATTATAGAATTTGATAAATGTATCAAAGTAAAGACAAGCATTAATCTTTAAAAAACTAACTAAATTAATGCATATAGAAATGAATGCATAAGTATTTATAATGTACCAGAACAGATGTTAATTTTATAAAGAACTAACTTATATATATTAATAATAATAAAATAACAACATCAAAACCTACCTCACTGGTATACTGTAAAGACTAAATAAGTTAAGGTTTATAGGATTCAAACTGTAAATATATGAAAATAATAAAGAACTAACTATAAAGAATAATATCAAATTATTATTGATAACAATAAAATAGCAATAACAATAAAACCTACTGCATGAGATCTGTGACAACTAAATAAGGTGTATAGGGCTCAATGAGTAAATGTATGCATGCACAGCACTTTCAACAGAGGTCAGCACTAGTAAAAACCAACTGGTAGTGAAAATAATAAATCAAAAATAATGAAATAACAAAAACAACAAACTCTACTTCAGTGGGATGCTGTGAAGAGTAAATAAGCTAAGGTGTATAAGAGTGATTGAATGAATCCATCTATATAAGTACTTAGAACAAAGGTTGGCATCAGTAAAGAACTAACTGGTAATAATACTTATAATTATTAATAAGAAGAAAGAAGAACAATAGCAAAACCTTCCTAACTGGAATCTGTGAAAACAAAATATTTTAAAGTGTATAGGAGTCAATGAAAAAATGTATACTAAATACTTAGAATAGAGATCAGCATTAGTAAAGAATTCCCCAGTAAAAATAATAAAATAAGAACAACAAATCCTACCTCACTGGGATACTTTGAAGATTAAAAAGTTTACGTGGATAAGGGCTCAATGAGTAAGTGCATGTAACATACATAGAAGTGGTCTACCTTACTAAGGAACTAACTGATAATAATGATTACGATTAATAATATGAAAAAACAAAAAGAAAACTACCTCACCCCTAGGCCGTGAAGACTAAATAAATTAAAATACCTAAATTCAATGAGTAAATTTACATAAAGTACGCAGAATAGAGTTCGACATTATTAAAAATAACTCGTAATAATAACAATAATAGTGATAAATAAAAACAAAGAAAACCTACATCACTGGGATACTGTAAAGTCTAAATAAGTTAAGGTGTAAATTCAATGATTAAATGTTTATAGCATATCAAGTCGGAGTTCAGGTTTACTAAAGGACTAACTGGTAATAATTTTAATGAAAATGGTATAATAATAATAACAAAAAGAAGAAAAAACTACATCACTGGGATGCTCCAGAGGCTAAATAAGTTAAGGTATTTGAGGATTTAATGAGAAAGTGTATATAAAGTAATTAGATGGAGGTTGGCATTACCAAAAAACAAGCTAGTATTAATTATAATAAAATGACAACAACAAAAACAAAAGAAAAACCTACCTCTCTGGGATAGTGTAAAGACTAAATAATTTAACGTGTACAAGGGTTCAAACGGTAAATTATATAAAGTACCTAGGACAAGGTCGGCATTTACGAGAACTAAGTATTAATATTGATATTTATAAGAAAGACCATGGAGGTGGACCTCCAAGATGGTGGAGGAGTGAGATGTGGAGATCACCTTCCTCCCCACAAATACATCAGAACTACATCTACACGGGGAACAACTCCTACAGAACACCTACTGAACGCTGGCAGAAGACCTCAGACTTCCCAAAAGGCAAGAAACTCCCTATGTACTTGGGTAGGGCAAAAGAAAACAGGAAAAACAGAGACAAAAGAATAGGGATGGGACCTACACCACGGGGAGGGAGCTGTGAGGGAGGAAAAGTTCGCACACACTAGGAAGCCCTTCACTGGCGGAGATGGGGGATGCTTTGGAACCTCGGAGGAGAATACAGCAACAGGGTTGCAGAGGGCAAAGTGGAGAGATTCTGGCACAGAGGATCGGTGCCGACCAGCACTCACCAGCCTGAGAGTCTTGTCTGCTCACCCACCGGGGTGGATGATGGCTGGGAGCTGAGGCTCGGGCTTTGGAGGTCAGATCCCAGGCAGAGGACTGGGGTTGGCTGCGTGAACAAAGCCTGAAGGGAGTTAGTGCATCACAGCTAGCCATGAGGGAGTCTGGGAAAAAGTCTGGAACTAAGAGTCCAGCCCTAAGGGCCAAGAGACCATTGTTTCAAGGGGTGCGAGGAGAGGGGATTCCTTCCCTGTCTGCCCACAGAAGGTAGAGCACTGCCTAAACCAGCTCCAGAGATGGGTGCGTGCTGAGGCTATCAGCACGGACCCCAGAGACGGGCATGAGACACTAAGGCTGCTGCTGCAGCCACCAAGAAGCCTGTGTGTTAGTACAGGTCACTATCCACACCTCCTCTCCCGGGAGCCTGTGCAGCCCACCACTGCCAGGGTCCAGTGATCCAGGGGCAACTTCCCCGGGAGGACACACGGCGTGCCTCAGGCTGGTGCAAAGACACCGCAACCTCCACTGCCGCAGGCTCGTCCCGCATTCCAATTATGTCTACTCTATCCCACCCTTCCCCCAGCCTGAGTGAGCCAGAGCCCCCTACTCAGTCACTGTTTAACCCTATCCTTTGTGGATAGGACCAGAAGCCTGAGTGAGGGCAACCTACACACAGTAGTGGGGCCAAAACCAAAGCTGAACCCCAGGAGCCGTGAGAACAAAGAAGAGAAAGGGAAATTTCTCCAGGCAGCCTCAATAACAGTGGACTAAATCCCCACAATCAACTTGAGGTACCCTGCATCTGTGGAATATCTGAAGAGACAAAAAATCATCCCAACTTGAGGCGGTGGACTTTAGGAGCAACAGTAGACTTGGGGTTTGCTGTCTGCGACTGACTTGTTTCTGATTTTTATGTTTAACTTAGTATAGATTTTAGTGCTTGTTATCATTGGTGAATTTGGTTTTGGTTTGGTTGCTCTCTTCTTCTTCTTTTAATTACTTTTTAATTTTAATAATATTTTATATTTTAATTATTTTAATTATTATTTATTTATTTATTTATTATCATTTTTTTTCTTTCCTTTATTCCCACTTTTCCTCTGAGCCATGTGGCTGACAGGGTCTTGGGACTCTGGCCAGGTGTCAGACCTGAGCCTCCAAGGTGGGAGAGCTGAGTTCAGGACTTTGGACCACCAGAGACTTCCCAGCCCTAAATAATATCAATTGGCAAGAGCTCTCCCACAGATCTCCATCTCAAAGCTAAGACCCAGCTCCACCCAATGGCCAACCAGCTCCAGTGATGGATGCCCTATGACAAACAACTAGCAAGACAGGAACACAACTCCAGTCATTAACAGAGAGGTGGCCTAAAATCATACTAAGTTCACAGACACCCTAAAACACAGCACAGGATACAGCCCTGCCCACAAGAAAGACAAGATCCAGCACCACCCACCTGAACACAGGCACCAGTCCCCTCCACCAAAAAGCCTACACAAGCCACTGAACCAAGCTTACCCACAGGGATAGACACCAGAAACAATGGGAACAATGAACTTGCAGCCTGCGAAAAGGAGACCCCAAACTCAGTAAGTTAAGAAAAATGGGACGACAGAGAAATACACAGCAGATGAAGGAGCAAGGTAAAAAGCCACCAGACCAAACAAATGAAGAGGAAATAGGCAGTCTACCTGAAAAAGAATTCAGAGTAATGATAGTAAAGATGATCCAATATTTTGGAAAGAGATGGAGAAAATACAGGAAACTTTTAACAAGGAGCCAAAAGATCTAAAGAGCAAACAAATAATGATGAACAACACAATAAATAAAATTTAAACTCCTCTAGAAGGAATCAATAGCAGAATCACTGAGGCAGAAGAACAGTTAAGTGACCCAGAACATAAAACAGTGGAGATAACTACCACAGAGCAGAATAAAGAGAAAGGAATGAAAAGAATTGAGGACAGTTTCAGAGAACTCTGGGACAATGTTAAATGCATCAACATTTGAATTATAAGGGTCCCAGAAGAAGAAGAGAAAGATAAAGGGTCTGAGAAAATATTTGAAGAGATTATAGTTGAAAACTTCCCTAACATGGGAAAGGAAATAGTCAATAAAGTCCAGGAAAGGCAGAGAGTCCCTTACAGGATAAACCCAAGGAGAAACATGCCAAGACACAAATTAATCAGACTACCAAAAATTAAACACAAACTAAAAATAGGAAAAGCAGCAAGGGAAAAGCAAGAGATAGCATACAAGGGAAACCCCATGAGGGTAAGAGCTGATCAGAAAGTTTCAGCAGAGACTTGGCAAGCCAGAAGGGAGTGGCAGGACATATTTAAAGTGATGCAAAGCAAAAACCTGCAACCAAGATTACTCTACCCAGCAAGGATATCATTCAGATTCAACAGAGAAATTAAAACCTTTACCAACAAGCAAAATTTAAGAGAATTCAGCACCACCAAACCAGCTTTACAACAAATGCTCAAGGAACTTCTCTAGGCAGGAAACACAAGTGAAGGAAAAGACCAACAAAAGAAACCCCAAAACAATTAAGAAAATGGTAATAAGAACATACATATCGATAATTACCTTAAAGGTAAATGGGTTAAATGGTCCAACCAAAAGACATAGACTAGCTGAAGGGATACAAAAGAAAAAAAAAAAAAAAAAAAGACCCATATATATGCTGTTTACAAGATACCCACTTCAGACCTAGGGACACATATAGACTGAAAGTGCAGGGATGAAAAAAGATATTCCATGCAAATGGAAATCAAAAGAAAGCTGCAGTTGCAATTCTCATACCAGACAAAATAGGCTTTACAATAAGGACTATTATAAGAGACAAAGCAGGACACTACATAATGATCGAGGGATCAAACCAAGAAGAAGATATGACAATTGTAAATATTTATTCACCCAACATAGGAGCACCTCAATACATAAGGCAAATGCTAACAGCCATAAAAGAGAAAATAGACAGTAAAACAATAATAGTAGAGTACTTTAAAACCCCAGCTTCACCAATGGACAGATCATCCAAAATGGAAATAAATAAGGAAACACAAGCTTGAAATGACACATTAAACAAGGCAGACTTAATAGATATTTATAGGACATTCCATCCCCAAACACCAGAATACACTTTTTTCTCAAGTGCTCATGGAACATTCTCCAGGAGAGGTTATATCCCGGGTCACAAATCAAGCCTTGGTAAATTTAAGAAAATTGAACTCGCATCAGGTATTTTTTCCAACCACAACACTATGAGACTAGATATCAATTACAGGACAAAAACTGTAAAAAATACAAACACATGGAGGCTAAATAGTGTGCGACTGAATAAGCAAGAGATCACTGAAGAAATCAAAGAGGAAATCAAAAAATACCTAGAAACAAATGACAATAAAAACACGATGATGCAAAACCTCTGGGATGCAGCAAAAGCAGTTCTAAGAGGGAAGTGTATAGCAATACAATCCTACCTCAAGAAACAAGAGACATCTCAAATAAACAACCTAATCTTACACCTAAAGCAATTAGAGAAAGAAGGGGCGGGGGAAAAAAACGAAGTTAGCAGAAGGAAAGAAATCATAAACTTCATATCAGAAATCAATGAAAAAGAAATGAAGGAAGCAATAGCAAAAGTCAATAAAACTAAGAGCTGGTTCTTCGAGAAGATAAAAAATTTGATAAACCACTAGTCAGACTCATCAAGAAAAAAAAGGGGAGAAGACCCAAATCAACAGAATTAGAAATGAAAAAGGAGAAGTAACAAGTGAAACTTCAGAAATACGAAGAATCATGAGGGATTACTACAAACAACTATATGCCAATAAAATGGAAAACCTGGAAGAAATGGACAAATTCTTTGAAAAGCTCAACCTTCCAAGACTGAACCAGGAAGATATATAAAATGTAAACAGACCAATCACAAGCACTGAAATTGAAACTGTGATTAGAAATCTTCCAACAAACAAAAGCCCAGGACCAGGGCTTCCCTGGTGGCGCAGTGGTTGAGAGTCCGCCTGATGATGCAGGGGACACGGGCTCGTGCCCTGGTCTGGGAAGATCCCACATGACGTGGAGGGGCTAGGCCCGTGAGCCATGGCTGCTGAGCCTGCATGTCTGGAGCCTGTGCTCCGCAAAGGGAGAGGCCACAAGAGTGAGAGGTCCGCGTACTGCAAAAAAAAAGTAAATAAATAAAAATAAGCTCAGGACCAGATGGTTTCACAGGGGAATTCTCTCAAACATTCAGAGAAGAGTTAACACTTATCCTTCTCAAACTATCAAACATTCAGAGAAGAGCTAACACTTATCCTTCTCAAACTCTTCCAAACTATAGCAGAGAGAGGAATGCTCCCAAACTAATTCTACGAGGCCACCATCACTCTGATACCAAAACCAGACAAAGATGTCACAAAAAAAGGAAAACTGCAGACCAATATCACTGATGAACACAGAGGCAAAAATCCTCAACAAAATACTAGCAAACAGACTCCAATAGCACATTAAAGGGACCATACACCATGTTCAAGTGGGGTTGATTTCAGCAATGCCAGGATTCTTCAATATATGGAAATCAATCATTTTGATACACCATATTAACAAACGGAAGGATGAAAACAATATAATCTCCAGAGATGCAGAAAAAGATTTCAACAAAATTAAACACCCATTTATGATTAAAAACTCTCTAGAAGGTAGGCATAGAAGGAACTTACCTCACCATAATAAAGGCCATATATGACAAACCCACAGCCAACATCATCCTCAATGGTGAAAAACTGAAACATTTTCCACCAAGATCAGGAACAAGACAAGGTTGTCCATTTCACCGCTATTATTCAACATAGTTTTGGAAGTTTTAACCACAGCAATCAGAGGAGAAAAAGAAATAAAAGGAATCCAAATCAGAAACGAAGGAATAAAGCTGTCACTGTTTGCAGTTAACATGATACTATTCATAGACTATCCTAAAGATGCTACGAGAAAACTACTAGAACTAATCAATGAATTTGGTAACATAGCAGGATACAAAATCAATGCACAGAAATCTCTTGCATTCCTATACACTAATGATGAAAAATATGAAAGAGAAATTAAGGAAACACTCATACTTACCATCACAATGAAAAGATTAAAATACATAGGAATAAACCTACCTAAGGAGGAAAGTGACCTGTATGCAGAAAACTATAAGATACTGATAAAAGAAATTAAAGATGATACAAACAGATGGAGAGATATACCATGTTCTTGGATTGGAAGAATCAACATTGTGAAAATGACTATACTTCCCAAAGCAACCTACAGATTCAGTGAAATCCCTCTCAAACTACCAATGACATTTTTCACAGAAGTATAACAGTAAAATCCACAATTTGTATGGAAACACAAAAGACCTTGAATAGCCAAAGCAATCTTGAGAAAGGAAAACAGACCTGGAGGAATCAGGCTCCCTTATTTCAGACAATCCTACAAAGCTACAGTAATCCAGACATTATGGTACTGGCACAAAAACAGAAATATAGATCAATGGAACAGGATAGAAAGCCAGGAGATAAACGCACACACATATGGTCACCTTATCTTTGATAAAGGAGGCAAGAATATACATTGGAGAAAAGAGAGCATCTTCAGTAAGTGGTGCTGGGAAAATGGGACAGCTGTGTGTAAAATAATGAAATTAGAACACTTTCTAACACCATACAGAAAAATAAACTTAAAATGGAACAAAGACTTAAATGTAAGGTCAGACACTATACAACTCATAGCGAAAAACATAGGAAGAACACCCTTTGACATAAATCACAGCAAGGTCCTTTTTGATACACCTCCTTGAGAAATGGAAGTAAAAACAAAAATAAACAAATGGCTCCTAATGAAACTTAGAAGCTTTTGCACAGCAAAGGAAACCCTAAACAACACAAAAAGACAACCTTCAGAATGGGAGAAAATATTTGCAAATGAAGCAACTGACAGAAGATTAATCTCCAAAATATACAAGCAGCTCATGCAGCTCAATATCAGAAAACAAGCAATCATCCAAAAATGGGCAGAAGAGCTAAATAGACATTACTCCAAAGAAGATATACAGATTGCCAACAAACACATGAATGAATGTTTAACATCACTAATCATTAGAGAAATGCAAATCAAAACTGCAATGGTATCACCTCACACCAGTCAGAATGGCCAAAAAATCTAGGAACAATAAATGCTGGAGAGGGTGTGGAGAAAAGGGAACACTCTTGCACTGTTGGTGGGAATGTAAATTGATACAGCCACTATGGAGAACAGTATGGAGGTTCCTTAAAAAACTAAATATAGAACTACATATGACACAGCAATCTCACTACTGGGCATATACCCTGAGAAATCCATAATTCAAAAAGAGTCATGTACCACAATGTTCATCACAGCACTATTTATAATAGCCAGAACATGGAAGAAACCTAAGTTTTCATGAACAGAGGAATGGATATATACACTTATATACAATGGAATATTACTCAGCCATAAAATGAAATGAAATTGAGTTATTTGTAGTGAGGTGGATAGAGCTATAGTCTGTCATACAGAGTGAGGTAAGTCAGAAAGAGAAAAACAATTACCATATGCTAACACGTATATATGGAATCTTAAAAAGAAAAGTTTCTGATGAACCTAGGGGCAAGACAGAAATAAAGACACAGATGTTGATAATGGACTTGAGGACATGCTACATCACACGGGGAGAACAGCTCGGTGCTTTGTGACCACCTAGAGGGGTGGGATAGGGAGGGTGGGAGGGAGACACAAGATGGAGGGGATATGGGGATATATGTATATATATAGCTGATTCACTTTGTTAAACAGCAGAAACTAACACAACATTTTAAAGCAACTATACTCCAACAAAGATGTTAAAAAAGAAGAAAAGAAAAACAATGGCAAAAAACATAGACCTCAGTAGGTTGTTAGGAAGACTCAATATGTTAATAAGTTATTATTATTACTAATAAAAATAAAACAATAACAACAGAAAAAGCTACCTCACTTGGATGCTATGAAGACTAAGTAAGTTCAGGTGCGTAAGGATTCAGTGTGTAAATGTAAATAAATTACTTAGAACAGTGGTCAGCATTAGTAAGGAACAAATGAGTAATAATAATACAAATAATTATAAAATAACAAAAAAAACCCTACCTCACTAGGATGACTAAGACTGTTAAGACTATCTATGTTTTTTATTTTTTAAACATCTCTATTGGAGTACAATTGCTTTACAATGGTGGGTTACTGTCTGCTGTATAACAAAGTGAATCAGCTATATATATATACAGATATCCCCATATCCCCTCCCTCTTGCATCTCCCTCCCACACTCCTTATCCCACCCTTCTAGGTGGTCACAAAGCACCGAGCTGATCTCCCTGTGCCATGCGGCTGCTTCTCACTACCTATCTGTTTTACATTTGGTCGTGTATATATGTCCATGCCACCCTTTCCCTTTGTCTCAGGTTACTCTTCCCCACTTCCCGTGTCCTCAAGTCCATTCTCTATATCTGCGTCTTTATTCCTGTCCAGCCCCTAGTTTCATCAGAACCTTTTCTTTCTTCTTTAATTTCATATATATGTGTTAGCATATGGTATTTGTTTTTCCCTTTCTGACTTACTTCACTCTGTATGACAGTTTCTATGTCCATCCACTTCACTACAAATAAATCAGTTTTGTTTCTTTTTATGGCTGAGCAATATTCCATTGTATATGTGGGCCACATCTTCTTTATCCACTAGAACCCCAAATTCCCAAAGCAATCTTGAGAAAGAAAAATGGAACTGGAGGAATCAGGCTCCCTGACATCAGACTACACTACAAAGACTAACTATGTTAAGGCATATAAAGATTCAATGAGTAAGTGTATATAATGTATTTAGAAGAGTGGTTGATATTAGGAAAGAACTTCCTAGTAATAATAATTATTAATAATATTAAAAATGCAACAAAAACAACAAAGCTTATTTGGGATGCTGAAAAGATTAAAAATGTGAAGGTATATAAGGATCCAAATAGTAAGTGTATATAAACCACTTGTGTATAAAGTACAGAAGCAGACATTACTAAGGAGTGATTAGCAGTAGTAATAATAAAATAACAAGAACAGCATAACCTAGCTTTCTGGGAGGCTGTGAAGAGTAAATATGTGAAGGGTGTGTTTCGCCAAAAGTTTTACTTTCGTTTTAGCCTCAAAGGATTTGTTAACAAAAAACACCAGTCATCACACAAATGAACAGTTTTAGCTCAATTTTAATAAGAAATCATCAAAAAAAAAGAAAGAAATACAAATGAGAGAGAGAAGTTAAAGCATTTACATCACCAAATTGGGCTGACATCTACATCCAGACTCGAACAGTGCTGGTAAGTCCCAGAAACAGCAATCTGGAGTCCCAACTGGGAAAGGTCCCAAGCAGCGCATTCACTCCATGGGTGAGATTTCAAAGTGCAGTTTAGGGAAGTCCCGCTTATAATACCAGGCTTATAAACTGATATCGTCAGTTTATGTGCAAATATGCAGCTCTGGGTCTCTTCAAGAATGCTGTTTGCTTTACCTTGTGAGTCACAATATTTTCCAGACCCTGGGGAACTGGTCAGGTTCTCAGGGCTCAAGAAATTCCAAGACACACTCCCTTTCTTTATCTTAAGTGCTGCCAGACTTGCTTTGGGGGCTTATGAGCAAGCATGTAGTCCAGGCAATATCACACATTGGTCAGAAGCCTAGTATTGTCTGCAAAGCCTGAACAAGATTATTTCCATTTCAATTTTCTTAACAGTGTATAGGATTGAATGAATAAGCATAACAAAGTACTTAGAAAGGAGGTCAGCACTAGTAACGAACTAACTGGTAATAATAATAATAATCCCAATAATATTGTCAACTTAATAAAAGTACAGAACATGAGAGTTGTGAGTCAAGTTTTATTGGGGGCAAAATGAGGACTCTGGCTTGGGAGACAGCATTTCAGATAGTTCTGAGAAACTGCTACAAAGAGACAGGGGGGAAGGTCAGTATATATGTGATTTTGGGGTAAGGGGAGTACATGCAATCAAGCACATTGGTTTTTGTTTTTGTTTTTTACAGAAGGCTTCTTCTAGTCATGAGGAACAGTTGTCACCATGAATGATTTTAGTGTTTTTCCAGATACGAGGAGATACAAGAATTGGGCTTATTAAATCATCTCCTGAAAATATCTAACTATCTGAAGACCAGTTCTGCCTGTTTTTCCCAGAGCACAGAGGACCTCATTTCAGCTCTCCACCCTGAACTCCTTTCAGGGGGTGGCGAAGGTCAACAGCTGCAGAGCACATGATTTAATCCTTGTAGAGGTAGATGGCAAGTGCCAGTTTTTAGCTGACAGGGGTCCCTCATGGTCATAAATACAGCCATGCTTTGAGAGGCATTTCATGACCATATTGTTCCACAGTGATAGGAAGCCTCATTCCTAGCAAAGATTTTGCTGATAGACCACGCAATGTGCTATTACTGGACTAGGTCTTTTAATAGTAACTAAGGGGCTTCCCTGGTGGCGCAGTGTTTGAGGGTCCGCCTGCCGATGCGGGGGACGCGGGTTCGTGCCCCAGTCCGGGAGGATCCCGAGTGCCGTGGAGCGGCTGTGCCCGTTGGCCATGGCCGCTGGGCCTGAGCGTCCGGAGCCTGTGCTCCGCAGCGGCGGAGGCCGCAGCGGTGAGAGGCCCGCGTACAGCAAAAAAAAAAAAAAAAAAGTAACTAAGGACTCTGGACCACCTGTCTTACTAGTCTGTTATGCTCCAGGAAAATTCCCTCTTGTTGTATCTTCCCCTATATAGAATCACAGTATTACAATCATTGATCTCATATAAAACTACATATTTTTGTCACAGGCTCAGTCACACACTTGGTAACACAAAAAACAACAATCTTATAAAACAGGCAAAATACAAATAAGATGGCTAGCAGCATTATTAAAGTCATAAGTGAGAATTAAGCCAAGAACTTCCCGGTATATCCTCAGGTCATCTGACTTAGTCTATTCTGTACCAGACCTTATCTTTCAGGGAAAAGACATATTGGCACTGTCCATAAGGCTCCCAGCCCAATTTCCTACTGTTAGTAGGCTGGTTATCCTTAGTATAATTTCATTGTTCCCAAGATAAAGGGGGTGGGGGGAGGGCTTAAAACTCAAATGACCATAGCCTGGTGTTAACCACATAAATCCATCCCATAATTTTGGCAGGTTTTATTCGTTGGCTGAAATTTTGCTGTTGCTCTGACTGAGCTTGAGTTACTTTAGAGGAAAAGTCCTTTTGATGGCCAGGGTCAGAGTGGGTGTTATTAATTGGCTAGGTGAGGGGATCCCATCTAGTAACCTCAAGAGTAGCCTGAACAGGACTGAACATTCTTTCTTCTAAAATAAATGTCCTAAGGGCCATCTAATTAGAACTTTGGAGTGGAGAAATCCACCAAGGTAATCCAGCAGTAGTAGACACAGGTAACTGGCCACAAACCCAACAATTGGATTGATTTTTAAAACCAGCATAGAGGATCGTGTCCATGATAGGAAAACATTTGATTCACATACAAAGGTCCAAGAAATCAGGAAAACATTATAAATGGTCATACAAGTTAGGTCCAGCATCTTGGGCTAGCTGTCTGCCTCTGATGTCATCTTCTCCTCATCCTGGTGTGAGTGTAGTTTCCTCTGTTTGAGCATCATTTTAAGGCGAGTTTGAGGTCAGCAGTCCTCTCTATAGACCAGTCTGGTGCAGGGGCCCTGTGTAATTGGAAATTAATCCAAGAGTCAATTCACTTCAGTTTCCCTGTGCATGAGATAGAAAAGAGTACCTGATAAGGGTACTTCCATCTAGGTTGGAGATAGTCCTCTAAATTATGTCTTTTCCAGTATGCATAATCCCCTGGTTGGAGGTTGTGGGGCATCTGATCTTCATCTAAAGACAGATTACTGAGATAAGCTTCAGAAACAGCTTAGAGTGTCCTTTTAATAATTCAAGTAAACTTTACATCCGTATAACATAACAGCAAGGAATTACCAGGGAAGTGAGTCTTAGTAAATAAAGACCTCCACTAACAAGACTGGGATTTAACATACATTGAGACATATTTTCTTTCTGAAATTACCCTAATTTCTACCAAATATAACCAAATTAAGACTAACTTGTTTGCGAATACAATTCTGGTCTCAAAACCTTGGACTGATAATTTGTATAACTATACTCGATGATATAGGCTTTTTGCTTTGCTGAAACTTTTATATGGAGTCTCAGAGTGAACTGTTAAAAGACCTCTCAGGGCTAGGAAAATCACTCCAAGGGCTTATCACGGATTTTGTCTAACAGGTCTAGGTGAATTCCTCCTTTTTTAAGGTCCCACAAATACCTTGAGCTTTCTGTACCTGTTAATGAGTGGCCTTTTTAATTTATCTGATAAAGCTGCTGGGAACCAGAGTTTACAATCTCTGGAGGGAGCAGATAGAGAAAAAAGATAAATGTTTCAATTCTGCTTACAAAGGTATAATTTACCAAATTACTGTAAGTCATAATTAGTTTAAGGGAAAAGTTTCCTCATACCTGGAAAACATAGATTTAAACAGTAATTTTTCAGATAGAAACCATAAAAACTATAACCGTATTCACCAGTTCACTCAGTCTTCTGTAACTAACTCTTTTTGTTAACAGTTTATGAAGCCTTTAGGTTTCTCATTTGGATTCTATAATTTCTTAGTCAGTTCAGCATTATGGTCTGAAAGTCAGAAACTTGTATTTATCCAAAACGTCCTTTTTATAAAGCTTCTTGAAGAGGAAACATTTTTGCAAAAGCATCAGAATAAAAACATAACTGTCTATAATGACAAAAGACTTAAGAAGGCACGTTTAAATCTGACTGCAATGCAAATGAAATAGAAAATTGGTTACTGCTGTGACATACAACATTTGTAGATAATAACTAGAATTATGACTGATAACATTTTATCAGGACACATCAGAATTTTAGGAAGTCCATATACTTTCTAGAATATATATATTGGTAATATTTACCATACAATATAACCTAAGAACATTTATTACTCATTTGACTATACTTCCCATGTAATTTAACATACCAAATGAACATAATTAGTTTAAAATATCTCTTTGGGATGTTTCAGGGGTCATTTGAAGCACCCCAGAGTTAGCTACATGTCAAAAGGACTTCATTAGAATTTGATTTAGAAAGTTTTGTCAAAAGAAAAACCCCAAATCAAAAAGGGTTTAGAACACTCAGTCAGAGACAATCACAGGTCAGTCTGAAAAAATATTCACTTAGCAAAAGTAACAATAATATATTTCAAAGGCAAATACAGAACAGATCACTTAAAAGGTAAAGAAACTTGAAATCTGTTCTCAAAGGCAGTTCAACATTTTAAGAAATCTTGTCCTCTTAAGAGAGAGAAAAATCAAATTCAAGTTTTGTTCCCACTTGCTTTTAAAATTCATTTTCTCAATTAAATTTGTTTTAACCTTAATCAATCCTGACCGTGTACAAAATACTTTGCTTGGAGTCCACTTTCCACAAAACTTTCCTCACTTTCTGTATCCATCGTTTTATTTTCCCATTAAGAAACAGCCACCTGTAAGCCAGACCTACTTCCTTTTCCCTTAATAAAATGCTATTCCATTCCTCATACTTTCTTTACTGACAACACACATCCTACTTTCCTACTGTAGACTGAAATGTTTCTTTTATTATTTCTATTTGCTTTAATTACATGTTTAAATTAAAATCCTCAGCTCTTAAAAGCTTAATTTCTTGTGAAAACTAAGAAGTAAGCAATTATGAACTGTCCTTTACATTAGCATTCTGTAGATTAGTGAACATAAATGCAAGTGATATTTTCTAAAAACATTTGCTTTCTTTAGAGAATGTGGCACCAAACATATTCATTAATAGTCCTAAATACCTTTTGTTTCTCTGCAAAAGGAAGCCAAAGTTCAGTAATTAATGTTTCAGTATCCTATTTTATTTGGGAATGACCTAGCTACGCAATAAGCTTCCATCACTTAACTTAGTTTAGCACAACTCTAGAATTTCAAGTTACCAGAATCTGGAGAGACTATTTTGGGTAGATATTCCTAAAGCATAATTATTCTTAATACAGTTTATCTAAAAGCTATTATCTCATTTATATTTTCTTTCCTTAAAAGTGTCTTCACATCAAGTTACTTTCCTTGCTGACAAATTTGTAACAGATATAACAAGATTTTATTTAGCTTATATTAGACCGAGGCACAATAAAAGTATTATACTTAATGTTGATGACTCTAAAGATGTGTCAGTATTAATTAGATCAATAAACAAACATTAATACTAGGTATTAATTTAATACAGACTACTTCCCAGCTCACATGAAACTGAAATTAATTCTGACCAGTTAACTTCTGTTTATGTTTTTTTTTTGAAAATTTATATAAGTGTTTACTTTCCTTTAATCCATTTAAGTAGAACTCACAAATTAAATTTTGATAATGCTGTAACAGGGAAGAACTAATTCTGATTCCATATTGGATGTGTTTCTTTTACTTTAACCTTTGCTTCCCATTGCTTTTGTTCACTAAAAGGATAATGTCTATACACAATGGTCTGCCTTGGGGAACCCTCCCCTCTGCCTGAATGTTAAACTAAAGTACCTTTGTTCATGGAAACATCCAGACCCTGTCCACCTGTGGATGGCTGCAAGAAAGAAGAAATTAACGCATCCCCTCCGGGAGGCTGGCCATTCCAGGAGATATTTGCAAGACTATGGTCTTTTGCTTTACTTCCTCACCTCCTCTCCCTTTCTGTTCCATAAAAGAAATTGGCATCCAAATCCGATAAGATGGCTATTTAGCGACATTAGTCAGCCATCTTCTTGGTCTGCTGGCTTTCCGAATAAAGTTGCATTCCTTGCCTCAACACCTCGTCTCCCAACTTATTGGCCTGTTTTGCCATGCGCAGAGCGAGCTTGGACTCAGTAAGAATACCATCCGAAGGTAAAAACAAAGATAATGCGCTTATAAACATGCAGACAGGCAAAATGAGAGATCACATAGCTTCCTTTTCTAAACTTAGTCATGAATCAGATATCATAAGACTCACTAGTTTTAAATAACAGTTGGAATAAGTTAAAAATTTTTAAGAATTTTTTTTCTCCCCCCCGACAACCTCTCTCTCTTTTTTTTCTTTCTCAGTCTCAGGAATTTAGAGATGATCTAGATAAGAAAAGTGATCCTGAGAGCTCTGGTCTCAAGGCACAGGGAGAGAAACTCAGGTTATCCTAGTAGGACTTATTCCCTCAGAATCAGAATTCTGAAGATTTGGGTTTTTTTTTTTCCTTCAAGCTACCATTCTCTACCACTTGGGAATTAAACAGGGGTCAGTTAACCTTCAGCTGGCATTGTACACTTAATTGGCACAATTGGTTCATATTTTCATAGATATCCCCTTTTCTTTCTTTTCATTTTCTTTTTTCTTTCTTTTTTCTTCTTTCTTTCTTTCCTTTTTTCTTTCTTTCTTGCTTGCTTGCTTGCTTTCTTGCTTTTTTTTTATGGTCTTGAAAATTTGGTCAGCCAGAATAACAAGGGCGTTTGTATGAAAAGCAGACCAACCTAGATTGTGTCTTCGGACCAGAGTAGCCAAATTCTCATCTAAGCCTTCTAAAAAGGCAGAGTTAAATAGAGTATCATTTTGGTGGTTAGAGAATGTTTCAGGTGTTGAGCCAGAGCATTGCTTATAAGCTTTCTTTTTTTTCCTTCATACCTTTCTGGATTCATAGTAATCCAGAATAGATTCATCCAATCGTTGCTTGCACTGTTGAATCTCTGTCCAGTGTATGGTTTTTGGAAAAAGCTCTGGGATAATTTTGAGTAATTTCTGAGCTAATTCCTTGTAGTCAGTGTGAGCCTCTGGAGTATGTAATTCCAAATCCATTGAGGGACATTTCCATTCTGGCTTCTCTATCCATTCCCTTTCTTTGCTTTCAGAACTAATAGCTGTATTAATAGATATAGGTCTGAAAACCCGGGCTCATAGGTCTGGATGGATAATTCAAATTCCGTAGCAAATCCCCATGGATCCTGACGTGGATTGGGAAATTCCTTAGGCAAGGTTCTAAGCTCTGTTTGGGTCGAGGGTGTGTACATAAGCACTGAGGATGATTCATCTCTCCCTGTAATAGGTTTCTCATTAAAGGGAGCTATAATCACTTCTGACTTTTTATCCTCCTTTGCTGGGGAGAGGGGAGCAGCAGGAGGTGGAAGAGCTGGAAGAGGGAAAGAGATGGCATCTGGGACGGGCAGTTCAGAGAGAAGAGGACCCGTGGGAGGGCCAGAGGGAGAGACTGAGTCAGAGACAGAGGGCTGGTAGCCTTTTTTAGTTCTGATATAGTTTCAAGAAGTTACTCTATCATTTCCTCTTTTAGAAGCTTCTGGATACCAATCAAAGTAAGCATTCCATTCAGTCTGTTTGGTCTTATGGCTAGCAATTTCTAACTGTGCGTGCAAAAATGTCAATTTTGGAATATCAAAAGAACCCCAGTTTTGTCATTTTAGGTTGATACCTCCTTTAGTATAATTTCCCCAATTAAGTAGGTACTTGCAAGTATGAGTTTTTGTATGTACATAAACCTGGCTGAGGTACTAGTCAGAGGCTGGCTTTCTGTCACCCCTTGTTTCTGTGTTTGAGAGGCTCTATTTCCCAGTTTAAAGTTGAATTTGTCAGGGATAAAAAACACTAGTGAAATTGTGTGGTGGGCCAGTGTGTTCCTTGTGAGCTAAACTCCTCTAGGCATCACCCTAGAGTCGTTTCAGCCCTCTTAGGTTTCTCAGTTTCTCCCTTTGGTGTTCTAAGGTCACCACTGGTGCTTGGATCGCTGAATGGCCAATTCTTATCCACGACACCTGGATGAGCAAGTGTTTTAATTATGAGTGGGCTTCCCTATGGGACCACTGTGCAATATGAGGATGCTGCTTCCACCACTCCCATAAATTTCTCAGTTGCCTGAGAAAGCCATAACCACCAGGAGAAATCTTGTTCCTTTTCTTCAGAGCAAAAAACTCCCATGTAATATCTTCACTTTTATGCCAACAAGTTCTATTAAGGCAGTCAAATCGAGGGAAAGCACTCAGCCAAGACCACTCAGTCTCCTACAGCTGAGCAAACCCTGGTATCTTTCAACCAGGCCCCAGCCCCCAGTACCTTTCACCTGAGTGGGTATTCCCACTATCTTTCAACTGAACCCCACCCAGAGCTTTCCATTTAGTGGGTATTCCCCTGGTATCTTTCAACCAGGCTCCCCCCTCCGCCCTCCCCCAACCAACCCAGTGTCTTTCACCTGGGTAGGTGTTTCCCTGATATCTTTCAACCAGGACCCCCACCCCCAGTAACTGGGAGGGAACAGATACCTGCTATACACCACCAAATAAAACTCAGGATCGTCAACCAATACAAGAGGTCTGAGAACAGGCAGAGACTTACCCAAGTTTGTCTGGACTCTCTGAGGAGGCGGATGGGCAGAAGGGGCCTCTGCTGGTACCAAGTTTCCATTTCCTCATAGAGTTCAAGTGAAGGAGAAAAGTCCACGCTGGGTCCCTCCTTCATGGTTGCCATAAAGCTGTCAACTTTTAAAAAATGCACAATGTGAGAGCTGTGAGTCAAGTTTTATTTGGAACAAAATAAGGACTATTACCCCGGAGACAGCATTTCAGATAGCTCTGAGAAACTGCTCCAAAGAAGTAGGGTGGAAGGTCAGTATATATGTGATTTTGGTGAAGAGGGAGTACGTACAATCGAGCACATATTTGTTTTTGCAGAAGCTTTCTGCTAGTGTCGTGAAGGTTAATGCTAGTCACAAGGAGCAGTTGTCACCATGAAGTATTTTAGTGCTTTTCTAGATACAAGGAGATATACGATTTGGGCTCATAAATTCTTCTCCTGAAAATATCTAACTATCTGAAGATTTCTTCTGCCAGTTTTCCCAGAGCACAGAGTGCCTCATTTCTGCTCTCTATCCTGAAATACTTTCAGGGGGTGTTGAAAATCAGCAGCTACAGAAGCACATGACTTATTCCTTGTAGAGGTAGTTGTCAAGTGTCAATGGCAAGTTGACAATAGTAACAACAACAAAACAGACCTCACTGGGTTGCTTTGAAGACTACATATGCTAAAGTGTATTAGATTCAATTACTACATGTATATAAGGTACTTAAAGGAGATGTCGGCATTAGTAAAGGACTAGCTACTCGCTGTCATTATTACCATGAGAATAATTACTCTGTGTAGAAAACTATTTTAGTGGAAGAGTCATGTAAGTATCTATCACTCATTTATTTGAATAGATATTCATTCATTAACTATTGAACCAGTGATACAAAATGTCACTTTATCATTCCCTCCATTTTCCATGTGTACATAGATCTGCTTCTGGCTCTCTTACGATACCCCCAACCTGTACAGATATCTTTTAGGAGGATTCTAATGTTTTAATTAATTTTATTAATATCTTGTCTCATATTGGGTTACATTTAAAAAAAAAAGGCAAGTATAATCTACATGCCCTATCGTGCACAGAGTCTTAAATTTCCAGGTTGATGAGTTTTAAGAAACACTTATACCTGAGTTATAACCCAGTTAGGTTCCCTGTGTTATTTTGCAGTCAGTTTCCCCCATCAATGGCATAATTTCTATCATGAGAGGCTAGTTTTGCCTAAGCTTGAACTTCGTATAAACAGAACCACACAATTTGTATTTCACTGAGCTTAAAGTTTGTGTGAATCTACAGCAGTTTATGAAAACTGTTGTTGATGGAAGTTTGAGTTGTTTTCAGTTTGAGGGTTTTATTAATACACCTGCCGTGAAAAGTGGAGTTTAGGTCTCCAAGTAAACAGTTTACCTGGACCAACACCTTAGAGTGAAGTTTCTGGGTCATGGGGGAGTGGTAGTGTTAAGTTTGTGAGAACCTTCCCAAGAATTTCCAGACTGTGTGCACTATTTCATACTTCCACCAGCAATGTATGGGGTTTCAATACATGCTCATCAGAATGTGTGGCAAAAGTTGGGATTGTTGGTCACTTAAATTTTAACCTTAAAACTGAGGGTGTGGGGCTTCCCTGGTGGTGCAGTGGTTGAGAGTCCGCCTGCCAATGCAGGGGACACGGGTTCGTGCCCCAGTCCGGGAAGATCCCACATGCTGCGGAGCAGCTGGGCCCGTGAGCCATGGCCATTGAGCCTGCGCGTCCGGAGCCTGTGCTCCGCAATGGGAGAGACCACAACAGTGAGAGGCCCACATATTGCAAAAAAAAAAAAAATGAGGGTGTGTAGTGATATTTGGGCTAGTCATAAACCTAATGCTTTATTTTCCGCTAGGGCAAGTGTTCCCTCGTTGTTCTTCCTCCTTGGAATTTCTAGGCTATATGCAGTCTCATTTTTTGTCTTGTTTTGTTTTAAGCTTATTGTGGTTCTTCAAAATCTCCATGCTGATTCAAATGATCAGTAAATTCTACTGCTTTTTTTTTTTTTTTGATTGAGACAACGCAAAACAGGTAGATTAAGTCAGAGAGATTAACAAAATGACAGGAGTATAATGTGTAAACAAAAGGAGGAGTTCTAAGCTGTGGTTGGGTAGCATTTAAAGGTATTCTTCATGTTTGTTCAGGAACTTTTTGCGAGACGACAGGACAATAAAATTGTTTCTTCCTTTATTGTCAAATGGAGCAAGGGATTTTTGTTCTTCATTTTCCTTAGAGTATTTCCTGTAGAAAACTTGTAATTTTTTTCTCTGTTCTGTTGAAATGTAGGTAAATTTTTTAAGAGCTAAATAAGTCTCTTGGCAGCATGATGATCCAGAAAAGTCTCTCTTAATGTTCTTGGAAATGAACCTTTCAAATGAGGACATCAGTGAAAATAGTGCCTTGAAGTCCTCTTGGATGTACCCTAGACACCTGGCTTTAAGCTATAACCATCTGTTTGTCATAGAGATAGGGGAAATTTCCTTTAGACAAAGATAATTTTCTCCCCACCCCGCCGTTAACATTTGGTATGATTAAGTGTTTTGAAATGTTGAACAGAGGTCCAGTTCAAAAGCCAACACTGGACATTTAAACCCATTTCCAAACTTAGGGATTTTGTTTGCTGAGATAAAGACGGTAAAAATAAGAATATTTAGGGTTGATGTTGCATGTTATGGTATTGGGCCTAACCTGAATTCTCTTAATGTCAACCAAAATAATTTTTGACTGTGTAAGTTTGCTTCCCCCTTGTTGTGATATGAAAAAGCTACTTTTCATTAAGGAAAAAAAAAGAAACATTAAAAAATACTTGAAATTGATTAATTTTTAGCATTTACTCATTATGGTAAGAAATACATTTGTTCTTGCTCCACAATGAAACTACTCTAAAGAAGATTCAGAAAAGTTTCAAATCTTGTTTAACGCTAGGATAGTAATCAAATTATTTCCCCCCTTAGATCTCTTTATTTCATCACATCAACATGTTGAAAAAGAAACCATTAAATTAATTCTTAGCAGTGACCATGTGAAACTCTGATCATAAATATGATTTAAAATGTTTTTCTCAAATTTAAGGGACCTTAGAATCTACTTAATCCTTTGATTATTTGGATTTAGTTTCAACATCCACACTAACTTGGCAAACAATAAATATGAGGCATGTTCGGGGGACTGTCAAAGAAGGCAGCCCTTATTAATAACAAAGACATTTTTTTCACACTTGCTTTTACCCCGAACCTGTACAGATATTTTTCAGGAGAAAAGAGAGAGGTTCCCCCTCCCCACCCCCAGAGATATTTCAATTAGCTTTTTTTTATTATGTCCACCAAAGTGTCTCCAAGCATGAAAGTAATTTAACTTTAAGGTTATAGCTTTTATAAAATGCACCTCGCCAATGCCAAGACTATTTCTTTAGTGGATAATTACTTTCAGTAAACTGCAATTGACACACAAGTTTAGTTGTGCCCTCTCTGTTCTTTGGGTAGTTGGAAACACCTTGGAGACCACCTCCCACTCATGTTTGTTTCTCAATCTATCATGGCGGTGACATTGTACAAGGAGATAGTGGGTTTACGCTCCTTTGCACTGAGCATACGGTGCCTTTCTCAGAGTAAGCTCAAAGTAAGTAACTGCAAGCTTAATCACTTGTGTGCCTCTGGATGAAACAATAATGAAAATATAGGAGGTTTGCTGAGTAAGCATTCACTAAGGTAAGTGAATTAAGAATGGTAGGATAGGTCTTCCCTGGTGGCACAGTGGTTAAAAATCACCTGCCAATGCAGGGGACACGGTTTTAAGTCCTGATCGGAGAAGATCCCACTTGCCGAGGAGCAACGAAGCTCATGCACCACAACTATTGAGCCTGAACTCTGAAGCCCACAAGCCACAACTGCTGCAGCCCACACGCCTAGAGCCCATGGTCTGCAACAAGAGAAACCATAACAACGAGAAGCCCGTGCACCACAGTGAAAGGTAGGCCCCACTGGCTTCAACTAGAGAAAGCCCATGTGCAGCAACAAAGACCCAACTCAGCCAATAAATAAATAAATAAGACATTATTAAAAAAAGAAAAGAAAAGAATGGTAGGATATACAAATTATTGTGAATTACTTGAGAAAAAAGAACATTTGAATTCAAATTCAAAACCAAACTGTTAGAACACAATTCCCCTGTAGGAAAATGAGGCAAATAGTGCTTACTGACATTTAGAATTTCATCCAAAGTGTAACTAAGATTTTACTGTCCTCTTTAAGTCACCTTTTTCTTTAATAAATCAGGATTTTTTTTTTTTTTACAATTCAAATCTAAGGCTTTGGTATTAATTAAAAATTGCCTTACAAGTAAGTCAATCCAATTTTCATGTAAAGTGTTGTAGTAAATGCATAATTAATGATTCATAAAAAAAAAACTTTGCCTCTCAGCTGTAATTTGATGCAGGGAGAGATAATAATGTTTTTCTTATGTGGATTGTTTAAGTGTTAGAATTATATTTGTAGTTAAGTAAAACACTGAACCACAAAGACATTTTTCACATTCCAAATATTACATTACATATATGTTTAAAAATTTTTTTTAATGTGAATTTGATGTTACAGAATAAAACGAGAATCCTTTAAAAAACTGTTCCCTAGAGATATCATTATAAAAAGTGTTCATGAACATATTACAGAACATATTACACAGATATATGACCCTACTTACTGTGTGTTCTGTCCTGTAATTTGCTGCTTTTCAATTTTGATTTTTATACATACACAGACACACCATCTTTACATAATTTGCCATAAACTTGTTAGCATCATTAATATATATTTTATTTCATTACTTTTAAACTTTGCCATATGAAATAATTTCAAACTTTCAGAAAAGTTTTAAGACTACCTCAAACTAAAAAAAGAAGCTATGTGCCCTTAACTTGTTTCAAAAATTGTAAACATGTTGATGTATTTGCATTAATGTTTTCTTTACATGAGTATACATATTATAAATTTTTCCATGGAAACTTTTCATAATAAGTTGCATACATCATGATTGTTTACCCCTCAATATTTTAGTTTGCATTTTTCAAGACAAAAGACCACAGTTCAGTAATTAAATTCAGCAAATTTAACATTGCTCTACTAAGGTCTAATCCATATTCAAATATCTCTAACTGCTATTCAGATGGGACTGAGGCAGGAAAGACAGGGCTGGGCCCAAAGACAGCTTCCTCATGTACAGGAATTAAGGCAGAAGGCAAAGCTACCTCCTTGCTTTGCACTTAATGAGGTCATGATGCATGGAGGCATGGCATCTAAAACAGAAATTTTGTAGGATCTGAGCAAGAAACTCAGACCATGGAAACCATGGAACATGCACAGTAAAAACGCACAGGCTGCTGATGACCCTGTACGACCTTCCATGTGTGGTGCTCAAGCAGTAAAGGAAAACGACTCTAAGAGTGTATGTTCAGGTGGGTTGAAGAGATAAATGCGCAGAACTGGGGACGGATGCAAGCTGGTGCAATCCAGGCCACACCTCAACCCTGCCTTCAATGAATGTTCCACCCCGATCAAAAAGACCCCACCCATTCAAAGGGCTAAAAATAACATAAAAGAGGATCCATAAACGCTGCGGGGTGTCCCGCACTCCTAAGGACACTTGCACTCTTTTCTGTTTCCTTTTGTTTCTGCCCTGAATAAACTGCTTCTCTGTTCTCTGATCCTCAGCCTCAGTGTGTGTGTGTGTGTGTGTGTGTGTGTGTGTGTGTGTGTGTGTGCGCGCGCGCGCGTTTCCCTCTGTGTTCCTCACCGAAATTCTTTTTCCACGAGTTGAATGAGAACCTGGACTTTTGATAAAGCTTTCCAGTATCAGGACCAGTTAGATAAAATTTACCTCCGATAATAACTTCTTTCTGGGAACAATTCCCAATTTTAATTCTCCCAGGTAGTTGAGAGGGGGACATTTTTTCTTGTACCCACAGGGTCTCCATTGCCTTTAGGTCAAAACAATCCCCATGCAAAAGTGGCATATCTTGGGGAGGTTGCTTCTGAACCCCTACAAAGGGCAAACATCTAATCACCAAACATCTGCTTTGCTTGTCCTCATCCTGGGAATGGCCCTCCTATCCATGGCAGCCCCGGGACCCTATCTCTTTTCTTTGGTCAGAATGGTAACTTGTCTTACATCACTTAATTTATTCAACCAGGAAAAAGAACCAAATTGCTGTATGGGAAAGGAAAATTTTCCCCTTCCCAATAGCAGATAGCCCCCCAGTTTGGGTTTGTGTGATGTTTCCTCAAGATTAGATTCAGTTATGAATTCTTGACACAAATATTACAAAAGTGTTTATGTATCCTTTGCAATCCATGGCACTTGGCCAGTCACTTGGTTAAGGGGGTGCCCACTGAGTGTTCCTCACTAAGGCTAGTATTTTTCTTTTATAACTAATGGAGTATTTGTGGTGAGATATTTGAGTCCATTTTTTACCCATGATTAGGCACTCCTTGGTGATTCATGCTTGCCCTTTGGAAAAAATAAGCAACTTCATGCATACCTTCTTATTTCCTTTCTGTCTTACACAAAAGGTATGGATATGCTCGCACTGTTTTTCACTCTGTGTGTATCCTGGTAATAACTCTAAATCAATTCAGAGAGTTGAGAGCCATCTTCCTCATTCTGTTTTATCACCACATGTACTTCATGGCCTGTACAAATAATGCTGTATTAAATAACCATAGGAAGTTGTAGAGGTGAATCTTCAGGGTAAATTTCCAGAAGCAGGATTGTTAAGTTGAAGAGTAAATGCATATGTACTTGTATCAAGTGCTGGTAAATCCCACACCACTTTGCATTTCCATCAGCAATGTTTGAGACTGCCGGCTCACCCACAGCCTCACCAGATGCATATGTTGTCAGGTTTTTGAAATTCTGTCAGTAGGATAAGTGGGAAATCATATCTCAGTGTGTGTGTGTGTGTGTTTAATTGAAGTTCTCCTATTTCAAGTGAGGTTCCATGACCTTTTCCTATATCATGAATAACATTAAGGGCCTTGTATGTATAATATGCATGTGAAGTGCTCTTATTATATTTTCAAATGGCAGTTGAGTTATCTTAGTACTATTATTAAAATGTCCATTTTTACACCCAGAGATTTGAAATTTGCACATGTTTTGGGTGGAGTTTTACACTTTTCATTCTGTTCCACTAAAAAGTGATTACATCATTTTACTTTCTTTCTGTCTATTCGTGTGTAACTACCAAACGTTCAGTTATACAGGCTTTGGATTGTGCTTGAGAAGTAGTAGGACTGATTTCTTCCATCCCTTCACACTTTCTGGAAGCTTTCCTTTTTCATTTATTTTGCTGTTACTCTTACATGTTTACTTTCTTGTCTACTCAGAATGCTCTTCAGTGGGGTCTTCTTTTTTCTTAGTTGTGGTAAAATATATGTAAAATAAAATTATCTGTTTCAATCCTCTTTTTATCTCTTTTCTTGTTTGTCATGTGATATTTAAAAGTATTATGTTAGCCATTTTCAAGTGTACAGTTCAGTGACAATAAGAACATTCACCATGTCTTACAACCATCACTACCATCCATCTCCAAAAATTTTTCATCATCCTAAACAGAAACTCTTTACTCATTAAATGAGCACACCAGGTTCTCCCCAAGTTAGCCTACTGTAACTTCTATTGTACTTTCTGTCTCGGTGATTTTGTCTATTCTATGCACCTTGTATATGTGAAATCATATAATGTTTGTCTTTTTGTGTCTGGCTTATTTCACTTAGCAAAAGCTTTGCAAGTTTCATCCATGTTATAGTCTATGTTCAAATTTTTTTATTTTGAAATTATCCATTTTATCCATTTAAAGACACTTGGGCTGTTTCCACCTTTTGTCGATTGTGAATCATGCTGTTATGCACATGGTTACATAAGTATCTGTTTGAGTCTCTGCTTTTAATGCTTTTGGGGATACACCTAGAAGTAAGATGGCTGGATTATAATGGTATTTCTATGGCTAACTTCTCGTGGGACCACAGTGTTGTTTTCTGTAACAGCTATACCATTTTACTTTCCCACTAGCAGTGCACAAAGTTTCCAATTTCTCCACAGTCTTCCCAACAAATGTTATTTTCCTTTCTTAGAATTTTTTTCTTTATAAATAATAGATATCCTAATGGCTGTATAGTGGCATCTCATCATGCTTCCCCAGTGACTAGTGATTATGAGTAACTCTCCATGCAGAAGGAGAGCAGAATATTCTACCCCAAAACATACCACTTAGGCATGTGAATTATTTTGAGCTGAATGCAATCAAGATCCAGCTGACTCCAGTAAAGCTTCTTCTGTCTCCCATAACTGCCTCAAAGAATTTAGACAGAGGGTCTGGCCCAGAAATAAATAGGAGGCCTGGCCCAGAACGAGAGCTACTATCAGAGTCAACTTTTTTTCTTATCTGGAAGACTTATCTGCATGATGGCGCAAATATCTCATTACAAACATCGGCTCTTCTCATCTTCCTGTGAATTGCCTTTTGTAAGCCCAGATCCCTGTAACTTTCCTTATCTCAGGATGGCATTAAGGACATTCACAGTGTTGTGCAACCATAAGCCTCAGTTGCCTGACTGCCTTTGAGTCTATTTTTATGGGGCTCCTGTATATATGTAATTAAATTTGTTTTCCTCTGCTAACTTCTTTTATGTCCTTTTAATTACTAGACCAGCCAAAGAAACTAGAAGGGAAGAAAGGAAATTTTTTCCTCCCCTACAGAACTGAAGTCATTGGTTTTAAACCTCTTTTCTTCCTCTGAGGTGTTTAAAGATACAAATTTCTTTATTGGTCCTGCTTTGCCTGCACCCCATAAATGTTGATATGTATTACCATTATGATTCAGTTAGCAATATTTTCCATTTTTTCCTTCTGATTTCTTCTCTGGACTGTGGATTATTCAGAAGAGTGTTCTTAATTTTCAATATTTTGCTCAAAAATACTTTATTGTTATTGACTTAAAGTGTGATTGTACTGTAGTCAGAAATATACTCTAAGATTTCAGTCTTTTGAAATTAACTTTTTTAAAAATCTTTAAATGATTGCAAATATTTTGGTTTCAGATTTGGCGTTTTGTAAATATCAGTCCTGTCAAGGTATGGATAATGGTGCTTAGAATTTGCTTATCTTTACCATTCGATGTGCCTATATTTGACCTATCTTTTGTTCACTTGGCAGTACTAAAACCTCCTGTTGTGTGCATTTATCTATTTTTCTTATTTAGTCTGTCATTTTTTAATTACATATTTGGACACACAAGTATTAAGTATATCAGCCTTGATGGCTTTTATGTCTTCCCCATGAATCGTCTCTTATCTTGGAAATACTTTCTTCTGAATTTATTTCATCTGAAATTAACCTAGCTACTGAGCCTTTTTTTTTCTTTTGCCCTAATGAGGTGAAATCCATGCAAAAATCCACAGCATTTTTTTTTTTTTTTTTTTTTTTTTTTGCGGTATGCGGGCCTCTCACTGCTGTGGCCTCTCCCGTTGCGGAACACAGGCTCCAGACACGCAGGCTCAGCAGCCATGGATCACGGGCCTAGCCGCTCCGCAGCATGTGGGATCTTCCCGGACCGGGGCACGAACCCGTGTCCCCTGCATCGGCAGGCGGACTCTCAACCACTGCACCACCAGGGAAGCCCCACAGCATTTTACAGTGTATATTTCATTGTCTCTTTCTAGTAGTTTCAAATATTTTCATCACCCCTTGAAGTGACCTTGTACCCATTAAGTAATCACTGTCCATCTCTCCTCTCCCCTTGGTCCAGGCAATAACTAATCTACTTTCTGTCTCTATGAATTTGCCTATCTGCCTATTTCATACACATAGAATCATTCAATATGTGTCCTTCTCTTTCTGGCTTTCTTCACTTAAGCATAATGTTTTTGAGGCTCATATATATTGTAGCATGTATTCAAACTTCATTTCTTTCATGGCTGAAGAATATTCCATTGTATGCATCTACTATATTTTGCTTATCTATTTGTCAGTCAATTCACATTTAGGCCCTTCCTTCCTTTTGTCTTGCGAGTACTTCTGCTGTAAACATTTGTGTACAAGTATTTGTTTGAGTGTCTGTGTTCAGATTGGGGTGGTATATACTGTTGTACAATTGGTTTAATGATGGCCCCCATGACATTGGCCAAATGTTGTTGACTTTTTCATAACATGGTGAGACAGTTAGCTCAAAAGCTCACTGGTGCCAAACTCAAGTTTTTACACATCAGTTTTTTTAAATACAGCCAAATAGTAATATTTTTTTAGCAGTTAACTTTTTTTTCTGCTTTGCATACCTCGTGAAAGAGTGCACAGCTAATCTGCAATATCTGCTAACCATATGCTAATGTAAGTCAAGAGTTGGGGCTGTAAAATAGTTGTAAACCATCACTGCCCTTGGAACTCCCTAACTCAGACTCTCTTTGTTGTGTTGTTGATATCACCTAGACACATAAACTCCCTCTGATTCCCCCTCCTCCTCAGAATTCCCTCTCTTTCTGGTGCCCAACACCATTATCTCTTCAATGTCTCATGCTGTGAGGGACTGACTTCCTGTCAAAATGCCATGTAGTACTTGCCTTGTGGTCCAGTGTTAAGACTCCACACTCCCAATGCAGGGGGCCCATGTTCTTTCCCTGGTCTGGGAACTAGATCCCACATGCCACAGTGAAGATCCCACACGGGGCAGCAACTAAGACCCGGCAAAGCCAAATAAATAAATAAAAATGTATTTTTTTTAAAATCTAGCATAAAAAGGCATACTGACATTAATTGTGTTATACACATACACATTTAATTATAGGGCTTCCCTCATGGCACAGTGGTTGAGAGTCCGCCTGCCAATGCAGGGGACACGGGTTCCCCGGTCCGGGAAGTTCCCATATGCCGCGGAGTGGCTGGGCCTGTAAGCCATGGCCACTGAGCCTGAGCGTCCGGAGTCTGTGCTCTGCAACGGGAGAGGCCACAACAGTGAGAGGCCCGCGTACCGGAAAAAAAAAAAACAACATGTAAATGTAGCTCCTTGTGTGCGGTCTTCAACTTGTGGTCCTATCATCCCCAAGTCCTATCCATTCCTGAACTGGTTACAGGTGGTGCAAGGATAGATGAGTTTTTGTGATTGATATGGAGTCTACACAGTCAGTGGGCAATCGTTTACCATATTGATCCTGGAGGCCTCAAATGGTTGCAACTCAAACCTTGGAACACCTCTGCATCAACCTAAGGGGACATTGTTCTGTGCTGTATTGCACTCTGATGATCATCATGGTCTCTCCCTGTACCTCAGTAGCCTGGAAAAGCAGTAGTGCCCATAACTGAGTGAACTCATTCCATTGGACGTGACTTCGGGCTTCAGAGGGCTCATATGTCGACTGAGAAAAATGCACAACCTAAAACTTCAGAATTTTATTTTATGTTAAGGACATACTGATGACTTATCCTTGGGAGCCAGCCTCTTAGACAGCTCGGAGGGAGTGTTCCCCTGGGCTTAATTCCTCAGCTAGTCCCAAATAAAACATAATTCTCAGCTATTTGGTTATTTTTATTTTTATTTTTTCAGTTGACAGTTTTGGCTACCAATGAAGGGACCCATAGCAGACTCCTTTCCTTCACTTGAACCCTACAAGGATCTGGAGCCTTGGTACCAACTGAGGCCTCTTGGGTCCACCTGCCTCCTCAGAGAGTCCAGACAATTTAGGCGAGTCTCTCCTGCTTCTCAGATTCCCTATTATTGGTTGATGATCGTAAGTTTTACAAGATGGTGTTAAACTCCTCCCCAGATGATTTGGTTACCCTTGAAACTGGATTTCAAGGACAGGTACCTAGGTTATTCTCAATTGAATGATGGGAAGACTTTGCCCAGCTGAAAGACACTGAGTACGAGTTGGACTGGGTAATCGGGTTGGAGAATGGCCCGTCATTTTTCCTTGAATTGGCTAGTTTAATAGACTTTGTTGGAATGAAATTGAAGATATCTTATGACAGCTTTTAGTTCTGAAGATATCTTCTCCTAGATGGCAACAGCTTTCTCAGGCAACTGAGAAACTTGCCTGAGTGGTGAAGGCAATTCCTCATACCATGCAGTCATTCCTATAGGGACCCACTCATTTTAATTAAAAACTTGCTCTGCTGGGGACATGCATTAGAACTGGCCACTCCATGGTCTGATCACCCACAGGGGTCTTAGGCTACTAAAGGGAGAAACAAAGATGGTATAAGAAGCTGAAACAACTCTGGGTTACAACCTAGAGAAGTAAAGCTCACAGACGTTAAGCTCAGTGGTCCATGACACAATCTTCAGTAGGAATTTTATCACAACAAACTAACTTCAGAATGGGGAACAACATTTTCAAAACAACAACAATAAGGAATGACCAATTACCACTCTACAAATAGTAACCCAACCAGGTTTATGTGCGTAAAAACCTTACACTTGTAAGTATTACTTAATTGGGAATTAAAGGATTTCTCACCCGGAAAATGACTAAGATGGGGCTCTTTGATTATGTACAGAGTTAAGTAGAAGAAAGCCAACTTGTTAAAACATTTTTTCAGAATTCTGATCTTAAAGAAACACAAGGGGGAACCTTAAAATCTCTCTTCAGTGGGGACTTGTATTTCTCTCCCTATATCCATGAAATATAAATCTACCTGATCTTCTTAGGCTGTGTGTGTGTGTGTGTGTGTGTGTGTGTGTGTGTGTGTGTGTGTGTTTAGAGCTTGGTCTCTGCCAACCAGAAGATACATATATGGTGCATATTAGACAGCCAGACAAACAGACTGGGATTCTGAGCAGTCTTTTTTCTGCCTGTGCCCACTCTCAGGGACTTTTCTTTTTTTCTATCTTAACCTTTGTTGCATCAGCCTGTACAGTGAAGAAGGTTTTTATTTTCTTATTTTAGGAAATAAGGTTTACTTATCTTCTTTAGGTGGCATCCTTCACACTCTTTTCTGGGGATGCCTCTTGTGTTTATTGGTTTCAGTCACTATTAAGAAATAGCTCATTGATGACCAGATGATGGAGTCTTTAAATTGGAGAAGCTTCTAAGTTGGTATATTTTTAGAGTGCTGTTGTTATAAACTGCTGTTTTACTGATACCTATGGTGGGTGGAGCAAATTAAAGGGTTTGGGAAGCCTTATTTTTGTCCTCTGCTTCCCCTCAATGGGTCTTATGCTAATAAAATGCTAATAAAAACATTAAAGTAATTAACATCAATTATTCATAATAATGTTGATTAACAAGGAAAAAAGAAAAAAAAAACTAACTGAAGGGAAAGTCTGGAGACTTTTTTGTCAGTAAAGGGAAATTATAGTGGGTCTCATCCCAGGGACTTCCCTGGTGGTTCAGTGAATAAGACTCTGCGCTCCCAATGCAGGAGACCTGTGTTCGATCCCTGGTCAGGGAACTAGATCCTACATGTTTCAACCAAGAGTTCACATGTCGCAACTAAAAGATCCTGTTTGCCGCAACTAAAAAGGTCCCGCATGCTGCAACTAAAAGGATCCCGCATGCTGCAACGAAGATCTCGCACGCAGCAATGAAGACCCCCTGTGCAGCAACTAAGATACGACACAGCCAAATAAATAAATATTAAAAAAGAATTAAAGGAACTCACCCCAGTAGGATAAAGGAGTCTATAAATGGTTATTAAAATAAGGGAGAAACAAAGTTGTTAAAGGCTGGAAGAAAATTACACTGAGGTACCTGACCAACAAGTATTTGGGGCAAGAGTTAGGCCAATTAATCAAGTTAAACGATGGGCAAAATGGCCTGAGTCCCTTGGCTCAACCTTCACTGGGGACCCCAGAGCCTTTTGTAAAAAGTAGATAATACTTAGTAATGAAATCTTAGTAAGGAAATCTTCTAGGACTCCTTCTAAGACCAAGACTTGTTGATTGGGTCCTAATAGAAACTAAAGTCAAATGTATAGAAATTGATAGAATTGAGATGAAAGTTTATAAAAATTGTTATCTTTAAATGGGCTTTATGTAAGGTGATTAAATCCCTTTTGCTAAGTTATAGACTTGTTTCACTGGAGAATGTTTCCCCTGCTTGGTATTGTTATCATTGACGGAAACCACCTGTCTTGGCCAGGCACAATGATAGAGTTGCATGACTCAGGAAAGGCAGTCCCAATAAGGAATGTGGTGCTGCCGTCATAAGCTAACTGGGAGAATTCAGGTGGGGCCAAAACGTGGGAGGAGATGCCAGCCCATAATATATTCTACCTGCCTCCCAGAACCATTCACACTGAAATCCATCTTGGCAGAGAGATGCACACATGTGCCACTAGGAGTCAGACCAAATATGGGCCAAACAAGATGACTGGCCAGAGACAACCTGGATTCTAACCCATTACCATAAAACCTGAGACTGAGTCACATGGCAAAGCAGTTCTCCTGGGTTCCCTTACCTTGCTGCTCTCCACCCAGGTGCCCCTTCCCAATAAAGTCTTTTCCTTTGTCAACATGGGTGTCTCCTCAGAAAATTCATTTCCAAGTGTTAGACAAGAGCCTGCCAGCAGCCCTCACCCCCCTTCTGCAACAACTGACAACCCCAGTAGGACCCCTTCTCCAGTATGACTGACATCCTTAACACTCAGAGTACTTGGGGACCAGCTTGCCTGTTGATGGACCAGACCCAGTGGCTGCACCAGGACCCTTTCATCCTTGGTCTCCTCCTGACATGGAAGACTGGCCAGACTGCCCTGACTGGCTTAGGAAAAAGATACTTTGTTGAACTCTTATCCCTTCCCTCTCCCTTTCCTCTTTTGATGCCTCCTATCTTACCATCCTTTCTTCTGTCCTGGTCTTAGATGCAAGAGTTTGGTTGAAGAACCTCTATTATCTGAGGGCCAGAGCCTGATCATCTCCACTGGGCGGGGAACTCAAATTATCTGGTCTGGTTTCTGGTAGGGCCATCTTCCTGTCCTCCCTCCTGTAAGCACAAGGAAATGTCCCATAATGCTTGGGCATCTGCCAGTGGCTGGAGACATTCATAAGGCCACCCCTTTTGTCCCTTCTCCTTCCTCCTTTTCTCCCTTTGAAATCTTTGAAGACCCGAGATATTTCCATTTGCTCTGTTTGTCAGTACTCAGATCTGAAGTTTTGTATTTCTGTAGGAGGTTTTCTGAGACTGCCGTCTTGTACTTAAGGGAGTGTCTGATTAGGACGGCTGTGTCTGTGTGCGTTTTGTACTTTGCATTCTGTGTTGTGATGTGTTTTGGCCATTCTGCATTGTGAAATGGGAAATTCTGGTTCTGTTCCATTGTGGAGTCCACTTGGGAGAATTCTGTCTGACTGGAAAAATTTTACCTATAAGCATATGACAAAGAAAATGATATTTTATTATAACACAATGTGGTCACAATATTTTTAGATTCCAGAGAAAATTGCTTTAGGTGAAACTCTTGAAAATTCCAAAACTGGTTCTTTTTCCAAATACAGCTAGAAAAATCAAGCTTGATAAAACCTCTTTTCAGAATTCTGACCTGGAGGGAACACGTTCTTCTAGGAAAACTTGTTTTCCTTCCCTGTGCCTTGAGACCAGCGTTCTCAGGATCAGTTATTTTATCTAGATCATCTCTAATTCCTGAGACTGGAGGAAAATATGGGAAAAGGAGCCTTTTTAAATGTTATTTATGCCAACTGTTATTTATAAACCAGTGATTTTTATATTGTAACATCTGATTCAAAACTAAGTTTTGAAAATGAAGCTATGAGATTTCTGATTGTGTATGTCTATATGTCTGTGTGCATTACTTATCTCTATCAGTCTATCAATCTATCTCTATCTATCTATCTATCTATCATCTATCTCTCCTTACATTTGGATGTTATTATCAAAATTCACTCATCAATGAGCTCTACTTAATTGGCTTAAAGGAAATTAAGCAATTATATAAATTCTCAAAAATACAGAAGGTAACTGGCCAGAATTATTTTCAGGCTCATGTGAACAGGGAAATATTCAGTATTAAATTAACATCTACTATTAAAGTAATTATGTCAATTTAAGTAATAACAGACATGTCTGTAGAGTCATCAACATTAAGCATAGAAGTCAAATAAGATCTTCTTCTATCTACTGCAAATTTGTCAACAAGAAAAATAAGTTGGTATGATGAAATATTTCACAAGTGAATTAAATACAAGTGAGATATGAGCTTTTGGATGAACTTTATCAGAAAAATTATATTTCAAGAGTGTCTGTTTAAGATTAATCTCCAGATATTTGGTGACTTGAAATTTAGAAGTGTGCTAAATTAAGTGATGGAAGTTTGTTGAATAACTAGGTCATTCCCAAATAAAATAAGACAAAGCGACATCAATCCCTAAACAGAGAAGCTAAAGGTATTTAGGCCTATTAATGTATGTGTTTGGTGCCACCCTGAATGTGCTCTGTAAGAAAGCAAATGTTTTTAGAAATTATCACTGGTATTTTTGTCCACCTATCTACAGAATGTTAATGTAAAAGACAGTTCATAATTGCTTACTTCTCAGTTTTCACTAGAAATTAAGGATTTTTAAGAGTTGGGGATTCTAATTTAAACATGTAATTAAAGCTAATAGATATAATAAAGGGAACATTTCCATCTCCAGTAGGAAAGTAGGATGTGTGTTTTCAGAAAAGAAGGTATGAGGAATGAAATTGCATTTTATTATGGGAAAAGAAAATAAGTCTGTCTCAGAGTTGGTTGTTTCTGGATGGAAAACAAAAAAAGAGACACAGTAATATGGATACAGAAAGTGATGGAGGGTTTGTGGATGGTCAGAATCAGCCAGGTGAAGATTGAAATTAGTTAAGTATGTGAATTTTGTCATTAAAAGCAAGCTGGTGCAAGAATAGACTTGGTTTTCTCTCTCTATTAAGAGGACAAAGTGTCCTTGGGATGCTGCCTTTGATAACATGTTGGGTGAGATTCTGTGCCTTTAAGTGATTTGTATCTGCTTTTGAGACCTCTTGTGACTTTGGTTAAGGAAGAAGTATTATCTCACAGTGACCTATGATCTTATTTGAGCAAGTGTCTTGAAACCTTTTGACAAACTTCCCAAATATCAAATTTTAATTCAAGTTCTTTTGACCTCCAGCTAACCTTGGCGTGCTCTTATAGGGACCCTGAGGTTTTTCACAGAGAAATATTTAACTAATATTATTTGGTATCTTAAATTACATGGAGAGGATTATCACACATGTGATAAACCTGCTTAGAATACACTATGGATAAATGTTATTAATATAGAATACTAGAAATTATATAAAGTCTCTGAAATTTGGATATGTCCTGGTATCATGCTATAATTTTATCTTAAAACATCATATGTCATAGCAACTTAATTAAGCTTCCTTGTCAAAAACACTGTAATCAGATCTTTAACCTTGCCTTTCTAAATCTTTTTGTCATTCATAGACTGTTAAACTGATGCTTTGTAAAATTGCTTCAACTTCAAGAAGATTCATAGAAGGGACTTTTTGATAAGTGCAGGTTTCTGATAACTTTTAAATCATACCGCTAAACTAGGTAAGACATTTTAAAAGTCTAATGGAAACTGTTAAAAGAAAGGATTAGTTATATAGAAGTGAGCAAACTGATGAACTTGGTTATAATTTTTATGGATTATGTCTGTAATTTTACTAGTTTTTAACCCATGGTTTCCACATATAAAGAAACCTTTCCTCTCAAACTAATTATGACTCACAGCAATTTGGTAAATTACACATTTGTAAGCAGAATTGAAACATTTCTCTCTCTACCTGATCCCTCCAGAGACTGGAATCTCTTAGGTTACCAGAAGATTAATCAGATAACGTAGGAAGGCCACCTCCTAACAGGTGCAGGAGTCTCAAGGTATTTTACAGACCTCAAAAAGGGAGGAATTCACCTAAACCTGTAAGGCAAAATCTGTGACAAGCCCTTGGCATGGCTTTCCTGACCCTGGAAGACATTTTATGAATTAATCAGACTAAATTTGCAAATTAATCTTGATTTGACTATATTTGGTAAAAATGAGGGCAATTCCAGAGAGAAAGAGATGTTTCAAAGGATATCAATTCTAACTGTCTTTATTGAAATCTGTATTCACAAAGACTCACTTCCCAGATAGTTTATTTCTGGTATGTTACATTACTGAAGGCTTTAATTGAAATCTTTTATTTATTTATTTTTTATTTTTTTAACATCATTATTGGAGTATAATTGCTTCACAGTAGTGTGTAAGTTTCTGTTGTAAAACAAAGTGAATCAGCTATACATATAAATATATCCCCATATCTCCTCCTTCTTGCATTTCCCTCCCACCCTCCCTATCCCACCCTTCTAGGTGGAAACAAAGCACCAAGCTGATCTCCCTGTGCTATGCGGCTGCTTCCCACTAGCTATTGATTTTACATGCCACTCTGTCGTTTCGTCCCAGCTTTCCCTTCCCTCTCTCCATGTCCTCAAGTCCATTCTCTATGTCTGTATCTCTATTCCTGTGCTGCATCTAGGTTCTTCTGAACCATTTGGGGTTTTTTTGAGATTCCATATATATGTATTAGCATAAAATATTAGTTTTCCTCTTTCTGACTTACTTCCTCTGTATGACAGTCTCTAGGTCCATCCACCTCACTACAGATAACTCAATTTCATTTCTTTTTATGGCTGAGTAATATTCCATTTTATAAATGTGCCACATCTTCCTTATCCATTCATCTGTTGATGGACACTTAGGTAGTTTCCATGTCCTGGCTATTTTAAATAGAGCTGTAGTGAACATTGTGATACATGACTCTTTCTGAATTATGATTTTCTCAGGGTGTATGCCCAGTAGAGGGATGGCTGGGTCATGTGGTAGTTCTATTTTTAGTTTTTTAAGGAAGCTCTATATTGTTCTCCATAGTGGCTGTATCAATTTACATTCCTACCAACAGTGCAACAGGGTTCCCTTTTCTCCACACCCTCTCCAGCATTTATTGATTGTAGATTTTTTGATGATGGCCATTCTGACCTGGGTGAGATGATACCTCATTGTAGTTTTGATTTGCATTTCTCTAATGATTAGTGATGTTGAGCATTCTTTCATGTGTTTGTTGGCAATCTGTATATCTTCTTTGGAGAAATGTCTGTTTAGGTCTTCTGCCCATTTTTGGATTGGGTTGTTTGTTTTTTTGATATTCAGTTACATGAGCTCCTTTTAAATTTCGGAGATTAATCCTTTGTCAGTTGCTTCATTTGCAAATATTTATTTCCCATTCTGAAGGTTGTCTTTTCATCTTCTTTATGGTTTCCTTTGCTTTGCAAACGTTTTTAAGTTTAATTGGGTCCCTTTTGTTTATTTTTGTTTTTATTTCCATTTCTCTAGGAGGTGGGTCAAAAGGATCTTGATCCTTTATGTCATAGATTTATGTCATAGAGTGTTCTACCTATGTTTTCCTCTAAGAGATTTTTAGTGTCTGGCCTTATATTTAGGCTTTAATCCATTTTGAATTTATTTTAGTGTATGATATTAAGAGTGTTCTAATTTCATTCCTTTACATGTAGTTGTCAAGATTTCCCCAGCACCACCTATTGAAGAGGCTGTCTTTTCTCCACTGGATATTCTTGTCTAGTTTATGAAAATAAGGTGACCGTATGTGAGTAGGTTTCTCTCTGGGCTTTCTATCCTGTTCCATTGATCTATATTTCTGTTTTACTTCCAGGACCATACTGTCTTGATTACTGTATCTTTGTAGTATAGTCTGAAATCAGGGAACATGATTCCTCCACATCCATTTTTCTTTCTCAACATTGCTTTGGCTACTCAGGTCTTTTGTGTTTCCATACAAATTGTGAATTTTACTGTTCTAGTTCTGTTAAAAATGCCATTGGGTATTTGATAGAGATTGCACTGAATCTGTAGATTGCTTTGGGTAGTATAGTCACTTTCAACATGCAGATTCTTCCAATCCAAGAACATGGTATATCTCTCCATTTGTATCATCTTTAACATCTTTCATCAGTGTCTCATAGTTTTCTGCATACAAGTCTTTTGACTCCTTATATAGTTTTATTCATAGGTATTTTGTTACTTGTGTTGCAGTGGTAAATAGGAGTGTCTCCTTAATTACTCTTTCAGATTTTTCATCATTAGTGTATAGGAATGCAAGTGATATCTGTGCAGTAAGTTGGTATTCTGTTTATCAAATTGATTGAATAGCTCTAGTAGTTTTCTGGTAGCATCTTTAGGATTCTCTATGTATAGTGTCATGTCATCTGCAAACACTGACCATTTTGTTTCTTCTTTTCCAATTTGGATTCCTTTTATTTCTTTTTCTTCTCTGATTGCTGTGGCTAAATCTTTCAAAACTATGTTGAATAATAGTGGTGAACATGGGCAAACTTGTCTTGTTCCTGATCTTAGTGGAAATGGTTTCAGTTTTTCTACCCTTGAAAATGATGTTGTCACTGCATTCATCATATATGGCCTTTATTGTGTTTAGGTAAGTTCCCTCTATGCCTACTGTCTGCAGGGTTTTTATCATAAATGGGTGTTGAATTTTGTAGAAAGATTTTCTGCATCTATTGAGATTATCATATGGTTTATATCCTTCAGTTTGGTAATATGGTGTATCACATTGATTGATTTGCATATATTGAATACCCTTGCATTCCTGTGATAAAATCCACTTGATCATGGTTTATGATCCTTTTAATGTGCTGTTGGAATGTGTTTGTTATTATTTTGTTGAGGATTTTTGCATCTAAGTTCATGAATGTTATTAGCCTAAAATTTTCCTTTCTTGTGACGTCATTTTCTGATCTGAGTATCAGGGTGATGGTGGCCTTTAGAATCAGTTTGGGAGTGTTCCTCCTTCTGCTATATTTTGGAAGATTTTGGGAAGGATAGCTGTTAACTCTTCTCTAAGTGTTTGATAGAATTTGTGGGTGAAGCCATCTGTTCCTGGGCTTTTATTTGTTAGAAGATTTTTAATTACAGTTTCAGTTTCAGATATTGGTCTCTTTATATTTCTATTTTTTCCTGGTTCAGTCTCAGAAGGTTGTGCTCTTCTAAGATTTTGTCCATTTCTTCCAAGGTGTCAAATTTCTTGGCATATATTTTCTTGAAGTAATTTCTCATGATCATTTTTATTTCTGCCATGTCAGTTGTTACTTCTCCTTTTTCTTTTCTAAGCTTATTGATTAAAGTCTTCTCCCTTTTTTTCTTGATGATTCTGACTAATGGTTTATCAATTTTGTTTATAATCTCAAAGAACCAGCTTTTAGTCCTATTGATTTTTGCTATCGTTTACTTCATTTCTTTTTCATTCATTTCTGATTGGATCTTTATGTTTTTTTCTGCTAATTTTGGGGGTTTTCCTGTTCTTCTTTCTCCAATTGCTTTAGTTGTAAGGTTAAGTTTTTTTATTTGAAAAGTTTCCCTTTGTTTCTTGAAGTGGAACTGTAATGCTATACATTTCCCTCTTAGAACTGCTTTTGTTGCATGCCATAGGTTTTAGGTGTCATGTTTTCATTATCATTTGTTTCTAGGTATTTTTGATTTCCTCTTTGATTTATTAAGTGATCTCTGTTAGTTAGTAGTTTGTCATTTAACCTCCATGTGTTTGTATTTTTCAGATTTTTTCCTTTATTTTATATCTAGTCTCATAGCTTTGTGGTCAGAAAAGATACTTGCTACAATTTCAATTTTCATAAATTTACTAAGGCTTGATTTGTGACCCAAGGTATGATCTATCATGGAGAATGTTCCATGAGCACTTGAGAAAAAACTGTATTCTGTTGTTTTTGGATGGAATGTCCTGTAAATATCAATTTAGTCCATCTTGTTTAATGTATCATATAAAGCTTCTGTTTCCTTATTTATTTTCATTTTGGATGACATGTCCATTGGTGAAACGGTGTGTTAAAATTTGCCAGTGTTACTGAAAGAGTCCATTCCCCATTTTATGGCTGTTAGCATTTGCCTTAAGTATAGAAGTTCTCCTTTTTTGGGTGCATAAATATTTACAATTGCTATATCTTCTTCTTGGATTGATCCCTTCTTCAATATGTAGTGTCCTTCTTTGTCTCTTGTAACATTTTTTTTTTTTTTTTTTTTTTTTTTTTTGCGGTACACGGGCCTCCCACCGTTGTGGCCTCTCCCGTTGTGGAGCACAGGCTCAGGACACACAGGCCCAGCGGCCATGGCTCACGGGCCCAGCCGCTCTGCGGCATGTGGGATCCTCCCGGACCGGGGCACGAACCCGTGTCCCCTGCATCGGCAGGTGGACTCTCAACCACTGTGCTACCAGGGAAGCCCTCTTGTAACATTTTTTAAAGCCTATATTTTCTGATATGGGAATTGTTACTTCAGCTTTCTTTTGATTTCCTTTTGCATGGAATATCGTTTTCCATCCCTTCACTTTCAGTCTGTGTGTGTCCTTGTTCTGAAGTGGGTCTCTTGTCAACAGCATATTTATGGGTCTTGATTTTGTATCATTCAGCTCCTCTGTGTCTTTTGGTTGGAGGGTTTAATCTATTTACATTTAAGGTCATTATAGATCATTATGTTCCTATTTTCCTTTTCTTAATTGTTTTGGATTTGTTATTTTAGGTCTTTTCCTTCTCTTGTGCTTCCTTCCTAGAGGACTTCCCTTAGCATTTGTCATAAAGCTTGTTTGGTGGTGCTGTATTCTCTTAGCTTTTGCTGTCTATAAAGGATTTAATTGACCCATCTAATCTGAATGAAATACTGGCTGGGTAGAGTAATCTTGGTTGTAGTTTTTTCCCTTTCATCACTTTAAATATTTCCTGCCACACCCTACTGACTTGCAGTTTCAGCTGAGAAATCAACTGTTAACTTTATGGAGATTCCTTTACATATTATTTGTTGCTTTTCCCTTGCTGCTTTTAATATTTATTCTTTGTATTTAATTTTTGATAGTTTGATTCATATGTGTCTTGGCCTGTTTCTCCTTGTATTTATCCTGTATAGGAATCTCTGCACTACCTGTACTTTGATGATTTCCTTTCCAATATTATGGGAATTTTCAACTATAATATATTCAAATATTGTCACAGACTCTTTATTTTATTTTTATTTATTTTTATTATTATTATTATTATTTTGGCGTTACGCGGGCATCTCACTGTTGTGGCCTCTCCTGTTGTGGAGCACAGGCTCCAGACGTGCAGGCACAGTGGTCAAGGCTCACGGGCCCAGCCACTCCGCGGCATGTGGGATCTTCCTGGACTGGGGCACGAACCCGTGTCCCCTGCATTGGCAGGCAGACCCTCAACCACTGCACCACCAGGGAAGCCCCAGACTCTTTCTTTTTCTCTTCTTCTTCTGGGACCGCTACAGTTCAAATGTTGGTGCATTTAATATTGTCCCAACTGTCTCTGTGACTGTCCTCAATTCTTTTCATTCTTTTTTCTTTATTCTTTGCAGTAATTATTTCCACTATTTTATTTTCCAGGTCTTATCCGTTCTTCTGCCTCAGTTATTCTTCTATTGATTCCTTCTAGAGAATATTTAATTTCATTTATTATGTTGTTCATCATTGTTTCTTTGCTCTTTACTTATTCGTTTTTGTTAGTCTCTGCTTTACAACAAAGTGAATCAGTCATACATATACATCTGTTCCCACATCCCCGCCCTCCTGCGTCTCCTTCCCTCCCACCCTCCCCATCCTACCCCTCCAGGCGGCCACAAAGCACCGAGCCGAACCCCTGCGCCACGCGGCCACCCCCCACCATCCATCCACCCCACGCCCGGCAGTGTATACAAATCCATGCCTCTCCCCAGCCCCGTCACAGCCCCCCCACTACCCATATCCCCAAGCCCAACCCCAGTAGGACTGTGTCTCTATTCCTGTTTTACCCCTAAGTTCTTCATGACATTTTTTTTCTTAAATTCCATATATATGTGTTAGCATATGGTATTTGTCTTTCTCTTTCTGACTTACTTCACTCTATATGACAGACTCTAGGTCTATCCACCTCATTACAAATAGCTCAGTTTCATTTCTTTTTATGGCTGAGTAATATTCCATTGTATATATGTGCCACATCTTCTTTATCCATTCATCCAATGATGGACACTTGGGTTGTTTCCATCTCTGGGCTATTGTGAATAGAGCTGTAAAGAACATTTTGGTACATGTCTCTTTTTGAATTATGGCTTTCTCACGGTATATGCCTAGTAGTAGGATTGCCAGGTCATATGGTAGTTCTATTTGTAGAATTTTAAGGAACCTCCATACTGTTCTCCATAGCGGCTGTACCAATTCGCATTCCCACTAGCAGTGCAAGAGTGTTCCCTTTTCTCCACACCCTCTCCAGCATTTATTGTTTCTAGATTTCTTGATGGTGGCCATTCTGACTGGTGTGAGATGATATCTCATTATAGTTTTGATTTGCGTTTCTCTAATGATTAATGATGTTGAGCATTCTTTATGTGTTTGTTGGCAGTCTGTATATCTTCTTTGGAGAAATGCCTATTTAAGTCTTCTGCCCATTTTTGATTAGGTTGTTTGTTTTTTTGCAATTGAGCTGCCTGAGCTACTTATAAATTTTGGAGATTAATCCTTTGTCAGTTGCTTCATTTGCAAATATTTCCTCCCATTCTGAGGGTTGTCTTTTGGTCTTGTTTATGGTTTCCTTTGCTGTGCAAAAGCTTTGAAGTTTCATTAGGTCCCATCTGTTCATCTTTGTTTTTATTTCCATTTCTCTAGGAGGTGGGTCCAAAAGGATCTTGCTGTGATTAATGTCATAGAGTGTTCTGCCTATGTTTTCCTCCAAGAGTTTGATAGTTTCTGGCCTTACATTTAGGTCTTTAATCCATTGTAAGCTTATTTTTGTGTATGGTGTTAGGGAATGATCTAATCTCATACTTTTACATGTCCCTGTCCAGTTTTCCCAGCACCACTTATTGAAGAGGCTGTCCTTCCTCCACTGTACATTCCTGCCTCCTTTATCAAAGATAAGTTGACCATATGTGTGTGGGTTTATCTCTGGACTTTCTATCCTGTTCCATTGATCTATCTTTCTGTTTTTGTGCCAGTACCAAACTGTCTTGATTACTGTAGCTTTGTAGTATAGTCTGAAGTCAGGGAGCCTGATTCCTCCAGCTCCGTTTTTCGTTCTCAAGATTGCTTTGGCTATTTGTGGTCTTTTGTTTTTCCAAACAAATTTTGAAATTTTTTGTTCTAGTTCTGTGAAAAATGCCAGTGGTAGTTTGATAGGGATTGCATTGAATCTGTAGATTGCTTTGGGTAGTAGAGTCATTTTCACAATATTGATTCTTCCAATCCAGGAGTACGGTATATCTCTCCATCTATTTGTATCATCTTTAATTTCTTTCATCAGTGTCTTATAATTTTCTGCATAAAGGTCTTTTGTCTCCTTAGGTAGGTTTATTCCTAGATATTTTTGTTGCAATGGTAAATGGGAGAGTTTTCTTGATTTCACTTTCAGATTTTTCATCATTAGTGAACAGGAATGCCAGAGATTGCTGTGCATTAATTTTGTATACTGCTACTTTACCAAATTCATTCATTAGCTCTAGTAGTTTTCTGGTAGCATCTTTAGGATTCTCTATGTATAGTACCATGTCATCTGCAAACAGTGACAGCTTTACTTCTTCTTTTCTGATTTGGATTCCTTTTATTTCCTTTTCTTCTCGGATTGCTGTGGCTAAAACTTCCAAAGCTAAGTTGAATAAGAGTGGTGAGAGTGGGCAGCCTTGTCTTGTTCCTGATCTTAGTGGAAATGGTTTCAGTTTTTCACCATTGAGGACAATGTTGGCTGTGGGTTTGTCATATATGGCCTTTATTATGTTGAGGAAAGTTCCCTCTATGCCTACTTTCTGCAGGGTTTTTATCATAAATGGGTGTTGAATTTTGTCGAAAGCTTTCTCTGCATCTATTGAGATGATCATGTGGTTTTTCTTCTTCAATTTGTTAATATGGTGTTTCACATTGATTGATTAGCATATATTGAAGAACCCTTGCATTCCTGGAATAAACCCCACTTGATCATGGTGTATGATCCTTTTAATGTGCTGTTGGATTCTGTTTGCTAGTATTTTGTTGAGGATTTTTGCATCTATGTTCATCAGTGATATTGGCCTGTAGTTTTCTTTCTTTGTGACATCCTTGTCTGGTTTTGGTATCAAGGTGATGGTGGCCTCGTAGAATGAGTTTGGCAGTGCTCCTCCCTCTGCTAGATTTTGGAAGAGTTTGAGAAGGATAGGTGTTAGCTCTTCTGTAAATGCTTGATAGAATTCGCCCGTGAAGCCATCTGGTCCTGGACTTTTGTTTGTTCGAAGATTTTTAATCACAGTTTCAATTTCAGTGCTTGTGATTGGTCTATTCATATTTTCCATTTCTTCCTGATTCAGTCTTGGCAGGTTGTGCATTTCTAAGCATTTGTCCGTTTCTTCCAGGTTGTCCATTTTATTGGCATAGAGTTGCTTGTAGTCATCTCTCATGATCTTTTGTATTTCTGCAGTGTCAGTTGTTACTTCTCCTTTTTCATTTCTAATTCTATTGATTTGACTCTTCTCCTTTTTTTTCTTGATGAGTCTGGCTAATGGTTTATCAATTTTGTTTATCTTCTCAAAGAACCAACTTTTAGTTTTATTGATCTTTGCTATCATTTCCTTCATTTCTTTTTCATTTATTTCTGATCTGATCTTTATGATTTCTTTCCCTCTGCTAACTTTGGGGTTTTTTGTTCTTCTTTCTCTAATTGCTTTAGATGCAGGGTCAGGTTGTTTAATCGAGATGTTTCCTGTTTCTTAAGGTGGGATTGTATTGCTATAAAATTCCCCCTTAGAACTGCTTTTGCTGCGTCTCATAGGTTTTGGGTCGTCGTGTCTCCATTGTCATTTGTTTCTAGGTATTTTTTAATTTCCTCTTTGATTTCTTCAGTGATCACTTCGTTATTGAGTAGTGTATTGTTTAGCCTCCATGTGTTTGTATTTTTTACAGATCTTTTCCTGTAATTGATGTCTAGTCTCATAGCATTGGGTCAGAAAAGATACTTGATACAATTTCAATTTTCTTAAATTTACCAAGGCTTGATTTGTGACCCAAGATATGATCTATTCTGGAGAATGTTCCATGAGCACTTGAGAAAAATGTGTATTCTGTTGTTTTTGGATGGAATGTCCTATAAATATCAACTAAGTCCATCTTGTTTAATGTATCACTTAAAGCTTGTGTTTCCTTATTTATTTTCATTTTGGATGATCTGTCCATTGGTGAAAGTGGGGTGTTAAAGTCCCCTACTATGAGTGTGTTACTGTCGATTTCCCCTTTTATGCCTGTTAGTATTTCCCTTATGTATTGAGATGCTCCTATGTTGGGTGCATAAATATTTACAATTGTTATATCTTCTTCTTGGATCGATCCCTTTATCATTATGTAGTGTCCTTCTTTGTCTCTTCTAATAGTCTTTATTTTAAAGTCCATTTTGTCTGACATAAGAATTGCTACTCCAGATTTCTTTTGATTTCCATTTGCATGGAATATCTTTTTCCATCCCCTTACTTTCAATCTGTATGTGTCTCTGGGTCTGAAGTGGGTCTCTTGTAGACAGCATATATATGGGTCTTGTTTTTGTATCCATTCAGCCAATCTGTGTCTTTTGGTGGGAGCATTTAGTCCATTTACATTATGGTAATTATTGATATGTATGTTCCTATTCCCATTTCCTTAATTGTTTTGGGTTCGTTATTGTAGGTATATTACTTCTGTTGTGTTTCTTGCCTAGAGAAGTTCCTTTAGCATTTGTTGTAAAGCTGGTTTGGTGGTGCTGAACTCTCTCCGCTTTTGCTTGTCTGTAAAGGTTTTAATTTCTCCATCAAATCTGAATGAGATCCTTGCTGCGTAATCTTGGTTGCAGGTTTTTCTCCTTCATCACTTTATTTATGTCCTGCCACTCCCTTCTGGCTTGTAGAGTTTCTGCTGAGAGATCAGCTGTTAACCTGATGGGGATTCCCTTGTGTGTTATTTGTTGTTTTTCCCTTGCTGCTTTTAATATGATTTCTTTGTGTGTAATTTTTGACAGTTTGATTAATATGTGTTTTGGCGTATTTCTCCTTGGGTTTATTCTGTATGGGACTCTCTGTGCCTACTGGATTTGATTAACTATTTCCTTTCCTATATTAGGGAAATTTTCAACTATAATCTCTTCAAATATTTTCTCAGTCCCTTTCTTTTTCTCTTCTTCTTCTGGAACCCCTATAATTCGAATGTTGGTGTGTTTAATGTTGTCCCAGAGGTCTCTGAGACTGTCCTCTGTTCTTTTCATTCCTTTTTCTTTATTTTGCTCTGCAGCAGTTATTTCCACTAGTTTCTCTTCCACCTCACTTATCCGTTCTTCTGCCTCAGTTATTCTGCTATTAATCCCATCTAGAGTATTTTTCATTTCATTTATTGTGTTTTTATTCGATGCTTGATTCATCTTTAGTTCTTCTAGGTCCTTGTTAACTGTTTCTTGCATTTCCAAGATTTTGGATCTTGGAAATAGAATCTTGGATCATCTTTACTATCCTTATTCTGAATTCTTTTTCAGGTAGACTGCCTATTACCTGTTCATTTGTTAGTTCTGGTAGGCTTTTATCTTGCTCCTTCACCTGCTGTGTGATTTTCTGTCTTCTCATTTTGCTTATTTTACTGTGTTTGGGGTCTCCTTTTTGCAGGCTGCAGATTCATAGTTCCCGTTGTTTTTGGTGTCTGTCCCCAGTGGCTAAGGTTGTTTCAGTAGGTTGTGTAGGCTTCCTCGTGGGCGGGACTAGTGCCTGTGTTCTGGTGGTTGAGGCTCTATCTTGTCTTTCTGGTGGACAGGTCCACGTCTGGTGGTGTGTTTTCGGGTGCCTGTGGCTTTATTATGTTTTTCGGCAGCCTCTCTTCTAATGGCTGAGGTTGTGTTCCTGTCTTGCTAGTTGCTTGACATAGGGTGACCTGCACTGCAGCTTGCTGGTCTTTGAGTGAAGCTGGGTGCTGCCGTTGAGATGGAGATCTCTGGGAGACCTTCGATGCTTGATATTATGTGGAGTTGGGAGGTCTCTTGTGGCCCCGTGTCCTGAAATTGGCTCTCCCTTTCAGAGGCACAACACTGTCTGCTGGCTGCAGCACCAAGAGCCTTTCATCTACCCGGCTCAGAATAAAAGGGAGAAAAAGTAGAAAGAAAGAATTAGTAGAAGAAAGAAAGAGAGAGAGAAAGAAAGGAAGGAAGGAAGAAAGAAAGAAAGAAAGAAAGGAGGGAGGGAGGGAGGAAGGTCAGAATGAAAGGAGGGTGGGAGGGAGGAAGGAAAGAAAAAGGAAGAGTGAAAGGAAGAATGGAGGGAGGGAGGGAGGAAGGAAAGAAAGAAAGAAAGGAAGACAGATAGGAGGGAGGGAGGGAGGCAGGAAGGAAAGAAAGAAAGAAAGAAAGAAAGAAAGAAAGAATGGAAGGGGCGGACGGAGTGAGGGAGGAAGGGAAGTTAGGAAAAACAGAAAGAGAGACGATAAAGTAAAATAGAATAAAGTACAAAATATAGTAGCGTTATGAAAAATAAAAAGTAATCATTGAAAAAAAAAAGGACCAATAGAACCCTGGGACCTATGGTGGAAGCAAAGCTATACAGAGAAAATCTCACACAGAAACATACACATACACTTTCACAAAAAGAGAACAGGGGGGAAAAATTGAAAATCTTGGTCTCAAAGTCCACCTCCTCAATTTGGGATAATTCGTTGTAAAAAGAGGAAAAGGGGAAAAAGTCTGTAATCTTGCTCTCAAAGTCCACCTCCTTATTTTGGTATAATTCGTTGTAAAAAGAGGAAAAGGGGAAAAATCTTAAATCTTGTCTTCAAAGTCCACTTTCTCAATTTGGGATGAATCGTTGTCCATTCATGAACTCCATAGATGCACGGCACATCAAGCAGACCGTGGAGCTTTAATCCGCGCTTCTGAGGCTGCACAGAGAGATTTCCCTGTCTCTGCTCTCACAGCTCCCGGGTCTCAGCCTTGGGCCTGGCCCCGCCTCTGCACGTAGGTCGCTGGAGGTCGTCTGTTCTTCTCTCAGACAGGACGGGTTTAAAGGAGCCGCTGATTCGGGGGCTCTGGCTCACTCAGCCCGAGGGGAGGGAGGGGCATGCAGTGCGGGGTGGGCCTGTGGCGGCAGAGGCTGTTGTGACATTGCACCAGCCCGAGGCGCTCCATGCTCTTTCCCAGGGAAGCTGTCTCTGGGTCCCGGGACCCCGGCAGTGGCGCGCTGCAGAGGCTCCCCAGAAGCGGGCGTGGACAGTGACCTGCGCTCGCACACAGGCCTTGTGGCGGTGGCAGCAGCAGCCCCAGCGTCCTACAACCATCTCCGGGGTCCGCGCCTTCAGCCGCGCCTCGCGCCTGTCTCTGGAGCTTCTTTAAGCAGCGTTCTTAATGCCTTCTCCTCGTGCACCAGGAAACAAAAGGGAAGAAAAAGTCTCTTGCCTCTTCGGCATCTCCAGACTTTTTCCCCGGACTCCCTCCGGGCTAGCCGCGGCGCACCAACCCCTTCAGGCTCTCTTCCTGCTGCCAGCCCCAGTCCTCTCCTTGCGCTCTGACCGAAACCCGATACCGGAGCCTTAGCTCCCAGCCCCGCCCGCTCCGGCGGCCGAGCAGACAAGCCTCTCGGGCTGGTGCGTGCCTGAGGGCACCGATCCTCTGTGCGGGAATCTCTCTGCCTTACCCTCCGCACCCCTGTTGCTGTGCTCTCCTCCGCTACTCCGAAGCTTTCCCCCTCTGCCACCCACAGTCTCCACCCGCGAAGGGGCTTGTAGTGTGTGGAAACCTTTCCTCCTTCACGGCTCCCTCCCACTGGTGCAGGTCCTGTCCCTATCCTTTTGTCTTTGTTTATTCTTTTTTCTTTTGTCCTACCCAGGTATGTGGGGAGTTTCTTGCCTTTTGGGGGGTCTGAGGTCTTCTGTCAGCGTTCAGTAGGTGTTCTGTAGGAGTTGCTCCACGTGTAGATGAATTTCTGATGTATCTGTGGGGAGGAAGGTGATCTCCTTGTCTTACTCTTCCGCCATCTTCCTCCGGATCTGCCCCAGGGCGCCCAGCACAGAGAGAGCCGATCCAGAAGCTCGGAGACTTTTAAGTGAATGAGGCTTAAAGCATCAGCCTACGAGGCAGGCATCTAAATTCACATCCTGGCTCCCCGGAGCCAGCAGCTGCCATCTTTGTTGTTTTTTTCCCCCAGCCAGAACCTGTTTGTTTGCTCTTTAATTCTTCTACATCCTTGATACATGTTTCCTGTATTTTCTGCATTCTATTGCGAAGATTTTTTATTATCTTTACTATCATTATTCTGAATTTTTTTCAGGTAGACTTCCTATTTCCTCTTCATTTGTTTAGTCTGGTGGGTTTTTACTTTGCTCCTTCATCTGCTGTGTATTCCTCTCTCATCATTTTGTTTAACTTGCTGTGTTTGTGGTCTCCAGTTTGTAGGCTGCAGGTTCATAGTTCCCATTGTTTTTTGTGTCTTCCCCCAGTGGCTAAGCATGGATCAGTGGGTTGTGTAGGCTTCCTGGTAGAAAGGAGTGGTGCTTGTGTTTTGGTGGATGAGGCTGGATCTTGTCTTTCTGGTGGGCAGGACTGTGTCAGTTGTGTGTATGGGGTGTCTGTAACCTTACTATGTTTTAAAGCAGTTTCTCTGTTAATAGGTGGGGTTGTGTTCCTGTCTTGCTTGTTGTTTGTCATGGGGTGTCCAGCACTGTACCTTGCTGGTGATTGAGTGAATCTGGGTCTTAACTTTCAGATGGAGATCTCTGGGAGAAATTTATCCATTTGATATTACCAGAGGCCGGAGGTCTCTTGTGGACAAATATCCTAACCTCAGCTGTCCCAACTTAGAGCCTCAGGCCCTACATCTGGCCGGAGCACCAGACTCTGTGAAACACATGGCTCAGAAGAAAAGGGAAATGAAAAAAAGGAAAGAAAGAAAAGTAAAATAAACTATTTTATTTATATAAAAATATAAATATTTTATTTATATAAATATATAAATTAAATATAAATATGATTTAATTATAAATATTTATATAAAAATTAAATGTTTTTTAAAAATATTTTTAAAAGAAAAAATAAAAAAATTATTAAAATATAAACATAAAATTGTAATTTAAAAAAAGAAAGAAAGAAAAGAAAGAAGTGAGCAACCAAACCAATAAACAAATCCACCAATGAAACAAGCACTAAAACCTATACAAAAAGAAAAAACAAGAAACAAAAATATAGACAGAAAAAAACCCAAGACAAATGGTAAAAACAAAGCTATACAGACAAAATCACAAAAAGGAGCATACACATAGACACTCACAGAAAGAGAAAAAGAAAAAAAAAATATATATATATAAAGAAAGGAAATTGTTTTAAGTTGGCAGAGTAGAAGGACGTGCACTCACTCCCTCTTGCAAGAGCACTAGAATAACAACTAACGGCTGAACAATCATCTATAGGAAGGCACTGGAACTCACCAAAGAGATACCCTGCATCCACAGAGGAAGGAGAAGTCACATGGGATGGTAGGAGGGGCACAATCACAATAAAATCAAATCCCATAACTGCTGAGTGCATGACTCACAACTCGAGGACACTTATACCATAGAAGTCCACCCACTGGAGTGAAGGTTCTAGGCTCCACATCAGGCCTCCCAACCTGGGGCTCTGGCAATGGGAGGAGGAATTCCTAGAGAATCAGATTTTGAAGTTTAGTGGGTTTTGATTCTAGAACTTTGACAGGACTGGAGGAAACAGAGACTCCAATCTTGGAGGGCACACACAAAGTAGTTTGTTCATCAGGACCCAGGGGAAGGAGAAGTGACCCCAGAGGAGATGGAAGCAGACCTACGTGCTGGTGTTGGAGGGTACCCTGCAGAGGAAGAGGGTGGATGTGGATCACAGTGGGGACAGGGATTCTGTTGGCGGAGGTTCTGGAGAATGCTCCTTGGTATGAGTCCTCCCAGAGTCCGCCATTAGCCCCAGGAAAGAGCCCAGGTAGGCTCCAGTGTTGGGTGTCTTCAGGCCAAACAATCAACAGCGAGGGAACCCAGGAGACTCATCAGCAGACAAGCAGATGAAAGTTTTACTGAGCTCTGCCTACCAGAGCAACACCCAGCTCTATTGACCACCAGTCCCTTTCATCACGAAGCTTGCACAAAGCTGTTAGATAGCCTCATCCACAAGAGGAAAGAAAACAAAAGCAAGAAGAACTACAATCCTGCAGCCTGTGGAACAAAAAATCACATTTACAGAAAGATAGACAAGATAAAAAGGCAGAAGGTTATGTACCAGATGAAGGAAAAAGATAAAACCCCAGAAAAACAACTAAATGAAGTGGAGATAGGAAAGCTCCCAGATAAAATAAATCAAAATAATGATAGTGAAGATGGTCCAGGACCTCAGAAAAAGAATGGAGGCAAAGATTGAGAAGATGTAAGAAATGTTTAACAAAGTCCTAGAGGAACTAAAGAACAACAACAAAAAAAAAAAACAGAGATGAGCAATACAATAACTTAAATGAAAAATACACCAGAAGGATTCAATAGCAGAAGAAATGAGGAAGAATAACAGATAAGTGACCTGGAAGACAGAATGATGGAATTCACTGCTGTGGATCAGAATAAAGAAAAAATAATGAAAGAAATGAAGACAGCCTAAGGACCTCTGGGATGACATTAAATGCAAAAACATTCTCAGTTTAGGGTTCTCAAAAGGAGAAGAGAGAGAGAAAGGACCCAAGAAACTATAAGAAGAGATTAGAGTCAAAAACTTCCCTAATATGGGAGAAAAATAATCACCCAAGTCCTGGAAGTTCAGAGAGTCCCATACAGGTTAAACCCAAGGAGAAACATGCCAAGACACATAGTAATCAAACTGGGAAAAATTAAAGACGAAGAAAAATTATTGAAAGCAACAAGAGAAAAACTACAAATAATCTACAAGGGAACTCCCATAAGGTTAACAGCTGATTTCTCAGGAGAAACACTAAAAGCCAGAAAGGAGTGGCAAAATATACTTAAAGTGATGAAAGGGAAGAACCCACAAACAAGATTACTCTTTCTGGCAAGGATCTCACTCAGATTTGACAGAGAAACAAAAGTTTTATAGCAAGCAAACCTAAGACTATACAGCACCACGGAACAAGGTTTACAAGAAATGCCAAAGGAACTTCTCTAGGTGGAAAACACAAGAGAAGAAAATTACCTACAAAAACAAATCCAAAACAATTAAGAAAATCCTAATAGGAATACACATATTGATAATTACCTTAAACGTGAATGGATTAAATGTTCCAAACAAAAGACACAGTCTCGCTGAATGGATACAAAAAACAAGACCCATATATATGTTCTCTACAAGAGACCCACTTCAAACCTGGGGACACATTTAGACTGAAAGTGCAGGGATGGAAAATGATATTCCATGCAAATGGAAATCAAAAGAGAGTTGGAGGAGTAGCAATACTTATATCAGATAAAATAGACTTTAAAATAAAAAATGTTACAAAATACAAGGAAGGACATTACATAATGATCAAGGGATCAATCCAAGAAGATATAACAATTATAAATATATATGCACCCAACAGAGGAGCACCTCAATACATAAGGCAACTGCTAACAGCTATAAGAGAGGAAATTGACAGTAACACAATAATAGTGGGGGACTTTAACACCTCACACCAATGGACAGGAAATCCAAAGAGAAAATTAATAAAGAAACTCAAGGTTTATATGACACAATAGACCAGATAGATTTAATTGATATTTATAGGGCATTCCATCCAAAACAGTAGATTACACTTTATTCTCAAGTGTACACAGAACATTCTCCAGGATAGATCACATCTTGGGTCACAAATCAAGCCTCAGTAAATTTAAGAAAATTGAAATCATATCAAGCATCTTTTCTGACCACAACTTTATGAGATTAGAAATCAATTCAGAGAAAAAAACATTAAAAACACAAACACATGGAGGTTAAACAATACATTATGAAATAACCAAGAGATAAGTGAAGAAATCAAAGAGGAAACCAAAAAATACCTACAGACAAATTACAATGAAAACACGATGATCCAAAACCTACAGGATGCAGCAAAAGCTGTTCTCAGGGGGAAGTTTATAGCAAGACAAACCTACCTCAAGAAATAAGAAAAATCCCAAATAATGTAAGCTTACACCTAAAGGAAATAGCAAAAGAAGAACAAAGAAAATACAATGTTAGCAGAAGGAAAGGAATCAGAGTAGATCAGAGCAGAAATAAATGAAATGGAAACAAAGAAAACAATAGCAAAGATCAATAAAACTAAAAGCTACTTCTTTGAGAAGATAAACAAAATTGATAAACTGTTAGGCAACTCAGCAAGAAAAATAGGGAGAAGACTCAAATCAATAAAATTAGAAATGAAAAAGGAGATGTTACAACACACACGACAGAAGTACAAAGCATCCTAAGAGATTACTACAAGCAACTCTATGCCAATAAAATGGACAACCTGGAAGAAATGGACACATTCTTAGAAAGGTATAACCTTCCAAGACTGAACCAGGAAGAAATAGAAAATATGAACAGACCAATCACAAGTAATGAAATTGAAACTGTGTTTAAAAATCTTCCAACAAACTTAAGTCCAGGACCATATGGCTTCACAGGGGAAATCTATCCAACATTAAGAGAAAAGCTAACACCCATCCTTCTCAACCTCTTCTAAAAAATTTCTGAGGAAGAAACGCTCCAAAACTCATTCTATGAGGCCATCATCACCCCGATTTGAAAACCCGACAAAGATAGTACAAAAAAAAAAAAAAGAATATTACAGACCAATATCAGTGATGAATATAGATGCAAAAATCCTCAACAAAATACTAGCAAACAGAATCCAACAACACACTAAAAGGATCATACACTATGATCCAGTGGGATTTATCCCAGGAATGCAAGGATTCTTCAATATAGGCAAACCAATCAATGTGATACACCATATTAACACACTGAAGAATAAAAAAACCATATGATCATCTCAATAGATGCAGAAAAAGCTTTGAGAAATTTCAACACCAATTTATGATTAAAAGCTCTCCAGAAAGTGGGAATAGAGGGAAGCTACCTCCACATAATAAAGGCCATATACAACAAATCCACAGTAAACATCATTCTTAATGGTGAAAAACTGAAAGCCTTTCCTCTAACATCAGGAACAAGACAAGGATGTCCACTCTCACCACTATTATTCGACATAGTTTTGGAAATCCTTGCCATGGCAATCAGAGAAGAAAAATAAATAAAAGGAATAGAAATTGGAAAAGAAGAATTAAAACTGTCACTGTTTGCAGATGACATGATAATATACATGCCTAAAGATGCCATCAGAAAACTACTACATCTAATCAGTGAATTAGGTGAAGATGTAGGATACAAAATTAATGCATAGAAATCTCTTGCATTCCTATACAGAAATGATGAAAAATTTGAAAGAGAAATTTAGGAAACACCTCATTTACCATTGCAACAAACTGAAAAAAATACATAGAAATAAACCTACCTAAGGAGACAAAAGACCTGTAAGCAGAAAAGTATAAGACACTGATGAAAGAAATTAAAGATGATACAAACAGATGGAAAGCTATATCATGTTCTTGGATTGGAAGAATCAATATTGTGAAAATGTCTATACTATCTAAAGCAATCTACAGATTCAATGCAATCCCTATCAAATTACCATTGGACTTTTTTACAGAACTAGAACAAAAATCTTTAAATATGAATGGAGAACAAAGGACCCAGAAGAGCCAACGCATTCTTGAGGGACAAAAAAGAGGTGGGGGAATCAGACTCCCTGAGTTCAGACTATACTGCAAAGTTACAGTAATCAAGACAATATGACACTGGCACAAAAACAGAAATATTGATCAATTGAACAGCATAGAAAACCCAGAGATAAACCCACACACCTTTGGTCAACTAATCTATGACAAAGGATACAAGGATATACAATGGGGAAAAGACAGCCTCTTGAACAAGTGGTGCTGTGAAAACTGGACAGCTACATATAAAAGAATGAAATTAGAACACTCCCTAATACCACATAGAAAATAAAACTCAAAATGTATTAGAGACGTAAACGTAAGACTCAACACTATAAAACTCTTAGAGGAAAACATAGGAAGAACACTCTTTGACATAAATCACAGCAAGATCTTTTTTGGTCCACCTCCTAGAATAAAGGGGAAAAAAGTGAACAAATGGGACCTAATGATACTTAAATCTTTTGCACAGCAAAGGAAACCATAAACAAGATGAAAAGACAACCCTCAGAATGGGAGAAAATATTTACAAATGAATCAATGGACAAAGGATTAATCTCCAAAATATATAAACAGCTCATGCATCTCAATATTAAAAAAACAAACAACCCAGTGAAAGATGGGCAGAAGACCTAAAACTTCATTTCTCCAAAGAAGACATAGAGATGACCAAGAAGCTCATGAAAAGCTGCTCAACATCACTAATTATTAGAGAAATGAAAATCAAAACCACAGTTAGGTATCACCTCACACCTGTTAGATTGGGCATCATCAGAATATCTACAAACCACAAATGCTGGAGAGGGTGTGGAGAAAAGGGACCCCTCTTTTACTGTTGGTGGGAATGTAAATTGATACAGCCACTGTGGAGCACAGTATGGAGGTTCGTTAAAAATCTAAAAATAGAATTACCATATGATCCAGCAATCCCACTACTGGGCATATACCCAGAGAAAACCATAATTCAAAAAGACACATGCACCCCAATGTTCATTGCAGCAGTATTTACAATAGCCAGGTCATGGAAGCAACCTAAATTCCCATCAACAGACAAATGGACAAAGAAGATGTGGCACATATATACAGAGGACTTTTACTCAGCCATAAAAAGGAATGAAATATGGTCATTTGTAGAGTCGTGGATGGATCTAGAGACTGTTGTACAGATTGATATAAGTCAGAAAGAGAAAAACAAATATTGTGTACTAATATATATGTGGAACCTAGAAAAATGGTAGAGATGAACCTGTTTGCAGAGCAGAAGTAGAGACACAGATGTAGAGAACAAACGTAGGGACACCAATGGGGGAAACTGACAGGGGACTGTTGGTGGTGTGATGAAATGGAGATTGGGATTGACATATATACACTAATATGTATAAAATGGATAACTAGATTCTAGGACCCGGAGGAAGATGGCGGAAGAGTAAGACGCGGAGATCACCTTCCTCCCCACAGATACATCAGAAATTCATCTACACGTGGAACAACTCCTACAGAACACCTACTGAACGCTGACAGAAGACCTCAGACCCCCCAAAAGGCAAGAAACTCCCCACATACCAGGGTAGGGCAAAAGAAAAAAAGAATAAACAGAGACAATAGGATAGGGACGGGACCAGCACCAGTGGGAGGGAGCAGTGCACCTGCACCAGTGAAGGAGGGAAGGTTTCTACACACTACAAGCCCCTTCGCGGGCGGAGACTGCAGGTGGCGGAGGGGGAAAGCTTCGGAGTAGCGGAGGAGAGCACAGCAACAGGGGTGCGGAGGGCAAAGCGGAGAGATTCTGGCACAGAGGACCGGTGCCCTCAGGCACACACCAGCCCGAGGGGCTTGTCTGCTCGGCTGCCGTGGCGGGCGGGGCTAGGAGCTGAGGCTCGGGTATCGGCTTTCAGTCAGAGCGCAGGGAGAGGACTGGGGCTGGCGGCAGGAAGAGAGCCTGAAGGGGTTAGTGCACCACGGCTAGCCCAGAGGGAGTCCAGGGAAAGGGTCTGGAGCTGCCGAAGAGGCAAGAGACTTTTTTCCCTTTTGTTTCCTGGTGCGCGAGGAGAGGGCATTAAGAGGGCTGCTTGGGGAAGCGCGGGAGACAGGCGCGAGCCCCGGGTAAGGCGCGGACCTCCGAGACGGGCGTGGGCCGCCGCCGCCGCCGCCCGCCGCCCGCCGCCGCCGCCGCCCGCCGCCGCCGCCACGGGGCCTGTGTGCGAGCACGGGTCACTGTCCGCCCAGCCTTCCGGGGGGCCTGTGCACCCCGCCACTGCCGGGGTCCCGAGACCCGGGGACGGCTTTCCCGGGAAAGCGCACAGAGCGCCACGGGCTGCTGCAACGTCACGCCGGCCTCTGCCGCCGCAGGCCCGCCCCACACTGCGCGCCCCTCCCTCCCCTCTGCCTGAGTGAGCCAGAGCCCCCGAATCAGCGGCTCCTTTAAACCCGTCCTGTCTGAGCGAAGAACGGACGCCCTCCGGCGACCTACGCGCAGAGGCGGGGCCAGGTCCAAGGCTGAGACCCAGGAGCTGTGAGAGCAGAGACAGGGAAATCTCTCTGTGCAGCCTCGGAGGCAGCGGATTAAAGCTCCACGGTCCATTTGATGCGCCCTGCGTCTGTGGAGTGCATGAATGGACAGCGAATCATCCCAAATTGAGGAAGTGGACTTTGAGGACAAGATTTAAGACTTTCCCACCTTTTCCTCTTTTTACAATGAATTATTCCAAATTAAGGAGGTGGACTTAGAGAGCAAGATTTCAGACTTCTCGCCCTTTTCCTCTTTTTACAACGAATTATCCCAAATTGAGGAGGTGGACTTGGAGAGCAAGATTTTTGATTTTTCCCCCTGCTCTCTTTTTATGAATGTGTATGTGTAATCTTCTGTGTAAGATTCTCTCTGTATAGCTTTGCTTCCACCATATGTCCCAGGGTTCTATCGGTCCGTTTTATTTTTTTCAATAATTACTTTCTAATTTTAATAACGCTACTATATTTCATACTTTATTCTATTTTACTTTACCTGCTCTTTCTTTTTTTCCTACCTTCCCTTCCTCCCTCCCTCCCTCCGCTCCTCCTTTCCTTCTTTTTCTTTCCTCCCTCCCTCCCTCCCACCCTTCTTCTTTCCACTTTCTTTTTCTTTCCTTCCTTCCTCCCTCCCTCCTGTCTTTCTTTCTTTCCTTCCTCCCTCCCTCCCTTCTTCCATTCACTCTTCCTTTTGCTTTCATTCCTCCCTCCCTCCCTCCTTTCTTTCTTCCTTCCTTCCTTCCTTTCTTCCCTTCTTCCTTTCGTTCCCTCTCTCTTTCTTTCTTCTACTAATTCTTTCTTTCTACTTTTTCTCCCTGTTATTCTGAGCTGGGTGGATGAAAGGCTCTTGGTGCTGCAGCCAGGAGCCAGTGCTGTGCCTCTGAAGTGGGAGAGCCAACTTCAGGACACGGGGCCACAAGAGACCTCCCAGCTCCACATAATATCAACCAGCGAAAATCTCCCAGAGATCTCCATCCCAACACCAGCACCCACCTTCAGTCAACGACCAGCAAGCTACAGTGCTGGTCACCCTATGCCAAGCAACTAGCAAGGCAGGAACACAACCCCACCCATTAGCAGAGAGGCTACCTAAAAACATAATAAGGCCATAGGCACCCCAAAACACACCACCAGACGTGGACCTGGCCACCAGAAAGACAAGGTAGAGCCTCAACCACCAGAACACAGGCAGTAGTCCCCCCCCACCAGGAAGCCTACACAACCTACTGAAACAACCTTAGCCACTGGGGTCAGACACCAAAAACAACGGGAACTACGAATCTGCAGCCTGCAAAAAGGAGACCCCAAACACAGTAACATAAGCAAAATGAGAAGACAGAAAAACACACAGCAGGTGAAGGAGCAAGATAAACACCTACCAGACCTAACAAATGAAGAGGTAATAGGCAGTCTACCTGAAAAAGAATTCAGAATAATGATAGTAAAGCTGATCCAAGATTCTATTTCCAAGATCCATAATCTTGGAAATAGAATAGACAAAATGCAAGAAACAGTTAACAAGGACCTAGAAGAAATAAAGATAAATCAAGTATCGATGAAAAACACAATAAATGAAATGAAAAATACTCTAGATGGGATCAATAGCAGAATAACTGAGGCAGAAGAACGGATAAGTGAGGTGGAAGATAAAATAGTGGAAATAATTGCTGCAGAGCAAAATAAAGAAAAAAGAATGAAAAGAACAGAGGACAGTCTCAGAGACCTCTGGGACAACATTAAATGCACCAACATTCGAATTATAGGGGTTCCAGAAGAAGAAGAGAAAAAGAAAGGAACTGAGAAAATATTTGAAGAGATTATAGTTGAAAACTTCCCCAATATGGGAAAGGAAATAGTTCATCAAGTCCAGGAGGCACAGAGAGTCCCATACAGAATAAATCCAAGGAGAAATACACCAAGACACATATTAATCAAACTGTCAAAAATTACACACAAAGAAATCATATTAAAAGCAGCAAGGGAAAAACAACAAATAACACACAAGGGAATCCCCATCAGGTTAACAGCTGATCTCTCAGCAGAAACTCTACAAGCCAGAAGAGAGTGGCAGGATTAATTAAAGTGATGAAGGAGAGAAACCTGCAACCAAGATTACTCTACCCAGCAAGGATCTCATTCAGATTTGATGGAGAAATTAAAACCTTTACAGACAAGCAAAAGCTGAGAGAGTTCAGCACCACCAAACCAGCTTTACAACAAATGCTAAAGGAACTTCTCTAGGCAAGAAACACAACAGAAGGAGTATACCTACAATAATGAACCCAAAGCAATTAAGGAAATGGGAATAGGAACATACATATCAATAATTACCTTAAATGTAAATGGACTAAATGCTCCCACCAAAAGACACAGATTGGCTGAATGGATACAAAAACAAGACCCATATATATGCTGTCTACAAGAGACCCACTTCAGACCCAGAGACACATACAGATTGAAAGTAAGGGGATGGAAAAAGATATTCCATGCAAATGGAAATCAAAAGAAATCTGGAGTAGCAATTCTTATGTCAGACAAAATAGACTTTAAAATAAAGACTATTAGAAGAGACAAAGAAGGACACTACATAATGATAAAGGGATCGATCCAAGAAGAAGATATAACAATTGTAAATATTTATGCACCCAACATAGGAGCATCTCAATACATAAGGCTAATACTAACAGCCATAAAAGGGGAAATCGACAGTAACACAATCATAGTAGGGGACTTTAACACCCCACTTTCACCAATAGACAGATCATCCAAAATGAAAATAAATAAGGAAACACAAGCTTTAAATGATACATTAAACAAGATGGACTTAGTTGATATTTATAGGACATTCCATCCAAAAACAACAGAATACACATTTTTCTCAAGTGCTCATGGAACATTCTCCAGAATAGATCATATCTTGGGTCACAAATCAAGCCTTGGTAAATTTAAGAAAATTGAAATTGTATCAAGTATCTTTTCTGACCACAATGCTATGAGACTAGACATCAATTACAGGAAAAGATCTGTAAAAAATACAAACACATGGAGGCTAAACAATACACTACTCAATAACGAAGTGATCACTGAAGAAATCAAAGAGGAAATTAAAAAATACCTAGAAACAAATGACAATGGAGACACGACGACCCAAAACCTATGGGACGCAGCAAAAGCAGTTCTAAGGGGGAAGTTTATAGCAATACAATTCCACCTTAAGAAACAGGAAACATCTCGATTAAACAACCTGACCCTGCACCTAAAGCAATTAGAGAAAGAAGAACAAAAAACCCCCAAAGCTAGCAGAAGGAAAGAAATCATAAAGATCAGATCAGAAATAAATGAAAAAGAAATGAAGGAAACGATAGCAAAGATCAACCAAACTAAAAGTTGGTTCTTTTAGAAGATAAACAAAATTGACAAACCATTAGCCAGACTCATCAAGAAAAGAAGGGAGAAGACTCAAATCAATAGAATTAGAAATGAAAAAGGAGAAGTAACAACTGACACTGCAGAAATACAAAAGATCATGAGAGATAACTATAAGCAACTCTATGCCAATAAAATGGACAACCTGGAAGAAGTGGACAAGTTCTTAGAAATGCACAACCTGCCAAGACTGACTCAGGAAGAAATAGAAAATATGAATAGACCAATCACAAGCACTGAAAATGAAACTGTGATTAAAAATCTTCCAACAAACCAAAGCCCAGGACCAGATGGCTTCACAGGCGAATTCTATCAAATATTTAGAGAAGACCTAACACCCATCCTTCTCAAACTCTTCCAAACAATATCAGAGGAAGGAACACTCCCAAACTCATTCTAGGAGGCCACCATCACCTTGATAACAAAACCAGGCAAGGATGTCACAAAGAAAGAAAACTACAGGCCAATGTCACTGATGAACATAGATGCAAAAATCCTCAACAAAATACTAGCAAACAGAATCCAACAGCACATTAAAAGGATCATACACCATCGTCAAGTGGGGTTTATTCCAGGAATGCAAGGATTCTTCAATATACACAAATCAATCAATGTGATACACCATATTAACAAGTTGAAGGAGAAAAACCATATGATCATCTCAATAGATGCAGAGAAAGCTTTCGACAAAATTCAACACCCATTTATGATAAAAACCCTGCAGAAAGTAGGCATAGAGGGATCTTTCCTCAACATAATAAAGGCCATATATGACAAACCCACAGCCAACATTGTCCTCAATGGTGAAAAACTGAAATCATTTCCACTAAGATCAGGAACAAGACAAGGCTGCCCACTCTCACCACTCTTATTCAACATAGTTTTGGAAGTTTTAGCCACAGCAATCAGAGAAGAAAAGGAAATAAAAGGAATCCAAATCAGAAAAGAAGAAGTAAAGCTGTCACTGTTTGCAGATGACATGATACTATACATAGAGAATCGTAAAGATGCTACCGAAAAACTACTAGAGCTAATGAATGAATTTGGTAAAGTAGCAGGATACAAAATTAATGTACAGAAATCTCTGCCATTCCTGTACACTAATGATGAAAAATCTGAAAATGAAATCAAGAAAACACTCCCATTTACCATTGCAACAAAAAGAATAAAATATCTAGGAATAAACCTACCTAAGGAGACAAAAGACCTGTATGCAGAAAATTATAAGACACTGATGAAAGAAATTAAAGATGATACAAATAGATGGAGAGATATACCATGCTCCTGATTGGAAGAATCAACATTGTGAAAATGACTCTACTACCCAAAGCAATCTACAGATTCAATGCAATCCCTATCAAACTACCACTGGCATTTTTCACAGAACTAGAACAAAAAATTTCAAAATTTGTTTGGAAAAACAAAAGACCCCGAATAGCCAAAGCAATCTTGAGAACGAAAAATGGAGCTGGAGGAATCAGGCTTCCTGACTTCAGACTATACTACAAAACTACAGTAATTAAGACAGTGTGATACTGGCATAAAAACAGAAAGATAGATCAGTGGATCAGGATAGAAAGCCCAGAGATAAACCCACGCACATATGGCCAACTTATCTTTGATAAAGGAGGCAGGAATGTACAGTGGAGAAAGGAGAGCCTCTTCAATAAGTGGTGCTGGGAAAACTGGACAGGGACATGTAAAAGTTTGAGATTAGATCATTCCCTAACACCATACACAAAAATAAGCTCACAATGGATTAAAGACCTAAATGTAAGGCCAGAAACTATCAAACTCTTAGAGGAAAACATAGGTAGAACACTCTATGACATAAATCACAGCAAGATCCTTTTGGACCCACCTCCTAGAGAAATGGAAATAAAAACAAAGATAAACAAATGGGACCTAATGAAACTTCAAAGCTTTTGCACAGCAAAGGAAACCATAAACAAGACCAAAAGACAACCCTCAGAATGGGAGAAAATACTTGCAAATGAAGCAACTGACAAAGGATTAATCTCCAAAATTTATAAACAGCTCATGCAGCTCAATAGCAAAAAAACAAACAACCCAATCCAAAAATGGTCAGAAGACTTAAATAGGCATTTCTCCAAAGAAGATATACAGACTGCCAACAAACACATGAAAGAATGCTCTACATCATTAATCATTAGAGAAATGCTAATCAAAACTACAATGAGATATCATCTCACACCAGTCAGAATGGCCATCATCAAGAAATCTAGAAACAATAAATGCTGGAGAGGGTGTGGAGAAAAGGGAACACTCTTGCACTGCTGGTGGGAATGTGAATTGGTACAGCCACTATGGAGAACAGTATGGAGGTTCCTTAAAAAACTAAAAATGGAACTACCATATGGCCCAGCAATCCCAGTACTAGGCATATACCCTGAGAATACCATAATTCAAAAAGAGACATGTACCAAAATGTTCATTGCAGCTCTATTCACAATAGCCCGGAGCTGGAAACAACCTAAGTGTCCATCATCAGATGAATGGATAAAGAAGATGTGGCACATATATACAATGGAATATTACTCAGCCATAAAAAGAAACAAAACTGAGCTATTTGTAATGAGGTGGATAGACCTAGAGTCTGTCATACAGAGTGAAGTAAGTCAGAAAGAGAAAGACAAATACCGTATGCTAACACATATATACGGAATTTAAAAAAAAATGTCATGAAGAACCTAGGGGTAAAACGGGAATAAAGACACAGACCTACTTGAGAATGGACTTGAGGATATGGGGAGGGGGAAGGGTAAGCTGTGACAAAGCGAAAGAGAGGCATGGACATATATACAGTACCAAACGTAAGGTAGATAGATAGTGGGAAGCAGCCGCAGAGCACAGGGAGATCAGCTCGGTGCTTTGTGACCGCCTGGAGGGTTGGGATGGGGAGGGTGGGAGGGAGGGAGATGCATGAGGGAAGGGATGTGGGAACAGATGTGTATGTATGACTGATTCACTTTATTATAAAGCAGAAACTAATAAAAAAAGAAAAAAATAAATAAAATAAGATGGATAACTAATAACCTGCTTTATAAAAAATAAATAAAAATTTTTAAAAAAACAAAAAGAGAGTAACACAATCAATATACAAATCTAGTAATGGTAATAAGCTCTAAATACTACACTAAGATAAACATAAAACCAGAAACAAATTAGATGCAGAAAGAAAACTCCAAGTATACAGTTGCTCCCAAAGTCCACCACCTCAATTTTGGGATGATTTGTTGTTTATTCAGGTATTCCACAAATGCAGGTACATCAAGTTTTCTCTTTTGCTTCTTTTTTTGCACAGCTTCTGGGGCTCAGCTTTGGCTTTATATTTGACACTGCCTCTGCGTGTAGGTCACCTGAGGATGTCTCTTCCCTGTCCAGAGAATATAGGGTTAAAGGAGCAGCTGATTAGGGAGCTCTGGCTCACTCAGGAGGGGGGAGGGAGAGATACTGAATGAGGGTCCAGCCTGCAGTGGCAGAAGCTGACATCATGTTGCAACAGCCTGAGGCATGTTGTGTGTTCTCCCTGGGAAGTTGTCCTTGGATCACAGGTCACTGGCAGTGGTGGGCTGCACAGGCTCCCAGGATGGCAGGTGTGGATAGTGACCTGTGCTTGCACACAGGATTCTGGCTGGCTACAGCTGTAGCCTTAGCGTTTAATGCCTGTCTCTGAGGTCCGCGCTGTTAGCTGCGGCTCACGCCCATCTCTGGAACTCATTTAGGTGGTTGTCTGAATCTCCTCTCTTCACGCACCCCAAAACAATGGTCTCTTGCCTCTTAGGCAGTTCCAGATTTTCCCCCAGACTCCCTGTCGGCTAGCTTGGGTGAACTAGCCCCCCTCAGGCCGTGTTCACACAGCCAACACCAGTCCTCTCCCTGGGATCTGACCTCCAAATCCTGAGCCTCAGCTCCCAGCCTCCAACTGCCCCTCTCCAGCAGGTGAGCAGACAAGCTTCTCAGGCTTGTGAGTGCCTGTTGGCAGTGATCTTCTGTGTGGGAATCTTTCTGCATTGCCCTTAACACCCCTGTTGCTGTGCTCTCCTCTGTGGCTCTGAAGTATCCCCCTTGTCACCCCCATCTCCTCCAGTGAAGGGGCTTCCTAGTGTGTGGAAACTTTTCCTCCTTCACAGCTCCCTCTCCCTGGTGCAGGTCCCATCCTCATTCTTATCTGTTTTTTTCTTTTTTCTTTGCCCTACCCAGGTACGTGGGTAGTTTCTTGCCTTTTGGGAAGTCTGAGTTCTGCCAGCATTCAGTAGGTCTTCTGTAGGAGTTTTCCCACATGTAAATGTATTTCTGTTGTATTTGTGGAGAGGAAGGTGATCTCCAAGTTTTACTCCTCTACCATCTTGAAGGCCCCCTCTATCTAATTGAATCTTAAGCAGGCACTCTAAGTTTGTTTGAAGCTTAACTCAGTAATCTGTCTTTGGATGAAGATCAGATGTCCCATGATCTGCAACCAGGAGTTTAACATCAGGCTATGGTCATTTACATCTAAAGGTTCCCTTATGTTGAGGACAATTAAACTATACTAAGGATAACCAGCCTAGGGACACTAAGAAATTGGGCTGGGTGCTTTATGGACAGTGTCAATATATAATATCCCTTAAACATATGGATTGGTATAGAACACACTAAGTCAGACGACCTGGGAATATACCAAGCTGCACCTAGTGTAAGTTCTTGACTTAAGTTCTTTCCTATGACTTTACTAACAGTGCTAGCTATATTATTTTTTTCTATTGTCTGTTTTATAAAACTGTTGTTGCTTTCATTTCCAAATGTGTGACTGAGCCTGTGATAAAACGATCATATATAGTTCCACATGAAATCAATGATTGTAATAGTGTAACTCTAGATATGGGAAGAAGTAACCAGAGGAAATAATTTATTGGACCATGAGAGACTATTAAGACAGGTGGTCCAGAGACTTTGGCTATTGTTGACAAGGTCTAGTCCAGTGGTAGCTCACTGAGTAGCCTATCAATGAAATCTTCACCAGACCTGGGAATGAGGATTCCTAGCACTGTAGGATGAAATGGTCATGAAATTCCTCCCAAACCATGGTCAAATTCACGACCAAGAAACCTTATGACTTCAAGCTATCCTCTTGTAACTATTCAATTTTTAGACAAATGAAATGGCTTTAGATCAGATATTAGCAGAAAGAAGGACACGAGTAGTGGCCAATAGCTCCTGTTATGTATATGTCAATACCACATTGGAAGTTAGTACCTACTTAGATAAAAGTAGACAACTGGTTACCTGGCTACAATTCTCCCCAAGGTGCAAGGTCCAGACTCGGTTTCAAGCTTATTCTCCTGAATTCCTCAGGGAATGAGATTTATTTTGTCTATTAAAATTCCAGTTGTCATTTTTCCATCTCCTTTTGTTTGTGTCTGTTACATCAAAATGTCAGACCAAAGGACTGAGATCCTAATCATACTAGACCCAAATCCAGGATGTGGACCTCAGAAATATCTCCAATTTCGTGTCTATTCCCCAAATTGAGACAGAACTATGCCCCACTTCAGCAGGAAGTAGCCAGAGTCACCTTTGTCCCCGTCCCTGAAAGGTTGGGGAGTATCAGAGAAAAGGAGAGATTGAAACCGAGGAGTACTTTGTGGGGCTCCCAGATACAAATCCCTTCTGTGTCACCTGTTTATTTTCTGTAGGATATAGGCTTCATTCAGCTTCCTTGACCTTCCCTAGTTCCAAAGGGCAGATGCAAGTAGTTGCTAATCAGGGAAGGGAGGGGATACAGAAACAGGTGAGGAGGAGTCAATAAGAGGTGGTACAGCCTTGGGGCAGGGTCCTGGTTCCTCCTTTAGAAGTGTGCATGACAATATCTTTCAGTTCTTCTGCAGAACAGGAACCCCCACCTACCTCTAGGCTGAGTACAAGATTCCTGGAGTACCACCCTGATAAGTCACCATCAACACATCAGAAGAAAATCACACACCCTGTAGCCCTCACCCCAATTTTTCCTTCCTTTTCTGAGCCCAGTACTGACAATCCTGTTAGGTCCCCTGTTTGGCCCCTGTCTGTTTCAACTGCCTACAAATTTTATCTCTGACACAGTCCAACACATTCAGTCTAAACTGTTGTTCCTACAAGGGTGGAAACTGGTTTTGGACATGGAATATCTCAATTTAGACAGGTGGAGAGAGATTTCTACTCTACTAGATAGGACAGCACACATACCCAGAAGGAAATAGGTACAGAAGGAAGAGCCCTCCACCCCACTTCCCGAGAAGTATCCTGAGTATGTAGTCTCTTGGGGGGGAGTTGTTAGGGAACTATTGACTGGAACTGCTCACCTTGGCTATGTTCAAAAATAACTGCTTGCCTGAGTTGTCTCAAAACAGGAGATCTTGATAAGGAACATGGTGCTGCCACCAGAAACTGAGAGATGCACATGCATGCAACCAGGAAAGACCCTGAGTCAGACAAAATATGGGTCAAGAAAGATGATTGGCTAGAGATAACCAGAAACTAACCCCATTACCATAAAACCTGAGACTGTGAGCCACATGACAGAGCAGTTCTCCTGGGTTCATGTACCCTGCTGCTCTCTGCCCAGGTGCCCCTTCCCAATAAAATGTTTTGCTTTATCAGAATGTGTGTCTCCTCAGACAATTCATTTCCAAATGTCACAGAAGAGCCCACTCTTGGACCCTGGAAGGTGTCCCCTTTCCTGCAACAGTATTATGAGACAAGACATTAGATCTGCCCCTCAAGAAATATTAAGTAAACATACTAAAGGAAAACAATAGTGCTATCTCAGTCCATACAATATAAAGTAAAACTGAGAGCTAATATTCAGGGGCTAGTAAAAATAATGATACGGATTTTGCTCTGGGGCTAACCTCTGCAATCAGAAAGGTGAATGCCTTATGCAAGTCTTTGAAGGTATGATAAATTGAACTTTAAAATTCTAGAGCATAAAACTCTTGAATTTCAGTATAATTGGAAATCTTATTATTGGTATAAAAACGAAAATTAAAAAATTTAGTTGGGCAAATCAATCTTGTGTTATCATTCAGGCAACAGACCAGACCTTTGGAGTATAAAGGCAATGGTCTTTGTCTTGTAAATTTTGACAAATCAGAAATGTAATACCTAAGTGACTTAAGACTGAACCAAATTAGCTCAATCAGGTAAAACCTGAAACCAAGAAAAAAAAAAGGAGGGGGCTATTTCAATTTCAAACCACAGGAAAGTGTCCCTCACTCAAAATCTAATTTAGCACCTCCTTAAATTGTTTATTAAGGACAAGCACAAATCTTAAAAGTCTTTTCCATAAGTAGTAAAACCGTGGTCATCTGAGCAAGCAAATTTTACTTATTCCAACTGTTATTTATAAACTAGTAGGTGTGTATTGTAATACCTGATTCATAAGTAGGTTATTAAAGTGAACTATGAGATCTCTGGTTTTGTCTGTTTATGTGTCTGTGTATGCAGTATACATATGAGATGTCTCTACCTCTGGAAATTATTATCAAAATTAGATTTATAAAAGAGCTCTATTTAATTGACATACATGTAAGTAGTTACAAATGAAATATTTATAAATATGAAAGAAACTGGCTAGAGCGTATTTCAGGTTCCTGTGATATAAGATATATTTAATATTAAATTAATGTCTGGAATTAAAGCTAGCCCAAGCTTGCTGGTTTAATCAATAAAGACCTGTCTTACATTTATTGTACTTTTATTGAAGGTCATTAAGTTTGTTATTTCTGTTGCAGAGTTTGTCAACAAGGAAAAAATAATACTTGATATGATTTCTGTATGTTATAAAATAAAGGTAAATAAGAAAAGAGTTTTCAGGTAAACTCTTTTAGGAATAATGTTTTGGGTATGTTCTATATAAAATAGTTTCTCCAGATTTTCGGTAACTTGAGTTTTGCCAAGTTAAGTTAAATGATGTGAAACCATTGAATATCCAGGTCATTTCAAGTAAGATAAAATACTGGAAAATTAACTGCTAAATTTGCCTACTTCTATATCCATATAAGGGGGAAACTAAAAATGTTTGGGTTTATTAGAGGCATGTCTTGTGCCATAGGAAAAGAAATACATTTCTAGAGGTTATGGAATATTCCAGTCAGGAAATGCTGGTATGACCAACAGTTTACAATTACTTGCTGCTGGTTGGTTTGCACTAGTGGTTAAAATTATAATATGTAATTAAAGCTACCAAAAATAATAAGGGAAACATTTCAGTATGCAAGGGAGGGAGTTAGGATGTGTGTTTTCAGCGAAAGAAGGTATGAGGAATGAAAATACGTTTTGTTAAGGAGAAAGAGTGATTTTTATCTTAAAGTTGGTTGTTTCTGGATGGAAAAATAAGGGACAAACTAGTATGAATACAGAAAGTCCTGGAAGGTTTGTAAAAAAGAAGCCCTGAAATTATTTTGTACATAGGCTGAGATTAGGTGAATTTTGATTAGGTAAGTAGATTTTGTCATTAAAAGTAGGATTGTCCAAGGTTCAATTTGGCTCTTCTCTATAAAGAGATTAAAATTTTTCTTAGAATGCTGATTTTGATAACAGATTGTGTGAGTTTCTTTGCCTTTAAGTGAGCTTTATATATTCTTTAAATCTGTTGTCACCATGATTAAGTGAGTAAGTGTTGTCTTACAGTGACATATGATCATATTTGACTGTTTTGAAACCTTTTTGATGTTTTGGATAAAATTCCCAAAGATCAAACTCTAACTGAAGTTCTTTTGAATTCTGCTGTGCTTCAAAGAAATCCTGAGGCATCTCAGAGAGGAATGTGAAATTACTTTATTTTTTCTGAAACATACTGGCTTTTATTCCTTTATTTTCCAGAAAAACCTTTCCTCTTGAGGCAGGAGATAGATGGGCTCCTGGCTGGACATTTACTACCAGCTTCCTGTTTACAGGCTTATTTCATATGTTAAATTACTGGAGAGGCAATGTCAAGTGATTGAAGGTAAATCTTTTTAAGTTTTATGGTATGGGTAAATGTGATTAATACAGATATTCCAAAATTTATATGGAATTCCTAAAAATTTAACATGTCCTGGTATAATATTATCAGTCATAATTCTAGCTATTATATTAATATGTTGTATGTCACTGAAATACCAGTTTCTTGTCAATTGCATTGTAATCAGATATTTAACCAAGTCATTTTAAGTCTTGTCATTTATAGACAATCATTATTTTACTTTAATGCTCTTATAAAATGAAGATCTTCAAGAAGATTCATAAAAAAATACTTTTTGATAAATGTAAGTTTCTGATAACTTTTAGGTCATGTCTCTGAACTGGGTAAGAAATTACAAAACTCTATTGGAAGACCTTAGGACTTCATCCAAATCAATAGAAATTAATTACCTGGGACAGAATGAACTGATAAATATGATTTATATATTTATAATTTTATTCTGAAATATACTGGCTTTTATTCCTTTGTTTTCAAGGAAATCCTTTCCTTTTGAGGTAGAAGATAGATGGGCTCCAGGTTGGACATCTACTACCAGCTTTCTGTTTACATTTCCTGAGGTAGGAAGCAAGTGGGCCCCAGGCTACATATTTATAAGCAGCCTCCTGACTGCACTTCGAGATCTGCACTCTGAGATAGAAATAACAATAGGAACAGGGTAAATAGCTGGACTTTGGACAACTTTAAGATAACATTTTTTTTTTTTTTTGCGGTACACAGGCCTCTCACTGTTATGGCCTCTCCCGCTGTGGAGCACAGGCTCTGGACATGCAGGCTCAGTGGCCATGGCTCACGGACCTAGCCACTCCATGGCATGTGTGATCCTTCCGGACCGGGGCACGAACCCGTGTCCCCTGCATCAGCAGGCAGACTCTCAACCACTGCGCCACCAGGGAAGCCCCAAGATAACATTTTTGACAGGAAGAGAAAGGGACTACACCCTGTTTAGAAGATCAAGAGGTCACATATTTCCTATCCTTGGGGAAAGGGAGACACTTCACATGTGCAGAAAAGTTCCTTGGGGTCAAATTGGCAGGGGACACCAGACCAGAATAAGTCAAGCCAACCCCCCACCCCAGATGCCCTTGTGCTAAAATCCATCTTGGCTGAGGTGTGTGTGTGCAAATGGGGGAGGGTCCTGAGACAAATTGTCCATGGGGTCAAAGCAAGACAATTGGCAAGAAGAAAAACAAAGACCCAGAAGATTGTCTCCTTATAAAGTATTTAAACTTCCCAAAGGCATGACTCTCTCACTGAGTTTGCCCATGTGTCTTTCTGCATGTACTCCGCTTTTCTAATAAATGCTTTGATTTCCTCTCTACCTTCAGTCTCCTTTTCAGAACTTTCTTTGCAAGGCATACAAGGGCTGGGGATTTAGACTCTAGCCACTTGCCCTTGTGGTATAGTAATTGGATTTCATGGTTTGCACCCAGGCAACCAGGGTTTGATTCCTGGCCAAGGAACTAAGGTCTCACTTCCAGCTGCTGCTCACTGCAAGTTACTGCTCACTGCTGCATACGTCAAAAATCAGAAATCACTCTGACACTAACTAAGACCTATTGCAGTTTGATAAAGTATACCCTTGTAAACAAAGAAGGAACATTTAATTGTTTTTTCCTCTACCTGATCTCTCCAGAATTTGGTTTCTTTAGCTGGTCCCCATGTGGAATTAATGGCTTTTGGGGAGCAGATTACAAGTCATTATACCTACCATTGTTTTAATTTGTTCTCTCTTGTTGTTTTCAAATTATTTATGCCTCATATCCCACTCTGCTGCACTGTGACTTCATTAACATTACTCTCTGTACTATTTATATCCTATCTGTTTTATAAGACTGTTGCCTCTTACATTGCCCAAAATGTAACGAGGTCTCTGAAAAACTTAATGATGACTAAGTCTTGAGACAGTTGATCATCCATTCCTCTATAATAGTGCAACTCTAGGTATGGGAGGAAGCAACACAGGAAAATATTTTCTGGATCATAGTAGACTAGTAAGACAGGCCACCTGAGAGAATTTTAGGTTATCAACAGTGTCTGATGCAAAACTTGACACCTTGAGGGGCCTATCAACAGAATATTTACATGATCTACGAACAAGCCTTCCTAGAAGCATGGGGCAAAAATTTGCCATGAAATGCCTCCCAGGCATTGGTTAAATTTATGACCTAGAGGAAGCTTGTGAGTAAAGAATGTTGCCCGCAATATCAGTAAATAAAGGATGTTTCAGCCATCAAACCATCAGCCACTGAAGCCATCCTGCACTGTGCACCCTGAGGGTACTCAGGATGAAGAGAAGCAGAAAATTGGCCTTAGGCCATTATCAAGGTGCACATCAAAGGAACGATTTTCAATAAGTCTAAACTCTTTCATCTTCCCATACATAGAAAATTGCTAAATTCCTTAACTTGAGATGTCTGATTTTCTTCAATTAACAGTAATCTTTTGATGTCCTTACTACCTGATTTTATTGCAAAAACTTCTGTATATCCTGGCTCCTCCCTTGCCTCTTTGGAATAGACCCTGAGAATTATCTGAGAGACTATCTCCCAGACTTAAGTCCTTAGAAACTCTGCCAAATAAAACGTAATTCTCAACTTTTAGGTCATGCTTTTTTTTTTTTTTGCCATTGGCAGATATCAATCTGCCTATCTGAGTCCCCTAGTGGTCAGGTCAGGACATTGTAAGACCTGTGCAATTGAACAGGAAATGAGGAGGAGTGAATGAACTAGCCCTGACCCTGGTCTAGAGTGGAGGAATCTCCTCATCTAATGCTGCTGATTTGGATAGCTCTGGGATGATGGGAAGTCCTTGTCCCTGGTGACAGTGACAAAGAAGGAGCTGGTAAGGCAGAGACACTGGTGCTGAGGGCTGGTCTCCTAAGCACAGCTGTGGAGGTGCCTCGAAAACAACTTCTCATCTGCTTTGGGGACCACCTCATTATTGTTCTTTCCTCCAACTCTTGGGCTGAATTGCTAAAGTGTTACTTAAAATGACTAAAGACAGTGGAGCTTTTATTCCTATGCTACCCAGAACTACAAAGGAGGTGACTATCTCATTGAATTGGTGTTCAAAACTCTCTCCAGGTTGCCATGCAGAGAGGAAGTAGGACATTAATCTCCTGGGTAAACAAGTCTAATGCCAGAACCTGCAGAAGAGGAAAAGAAAAAGACATTACAATTCTACCATGACAGTAATGAAGATAATCTACCCTCCTCTTTTCTAGTGACCATCTGAAAAGTAATAAAGGCAGAAGAAAGGAGAAAGCAAGGTCAACAAGAAGGGGCCCATTTTCATTTGAAGGAGGAGCTATGTCTTCTAACTCTCAGACACAGACTGTTCTTAAGGATGAAACATATTTAAGATAATTTATAAGTCAAAAGAGAGTAACTATGGTTCAAGTATCCAAAATGGAGCCTGGTGGACCCCATCAGCCATTTTCAAAACAGCACCTCCTACACAGCTGCTGGGTGCAACCTAGTAGTTTAAAGTCCCCCTCCCCATTCAAAATTATGTGACTACAAAGCTTCATTTTGAACCCCAGCCAATTCTTGCTTAACAAACCCCTTCATTTCCTGCCAGTTCCAATATAAATTCTTGACAAACAAAGTTACCTTGCAGTTTTTAACCTTTGTTAGTCTCCATCATTTTGTAGTCTAGCAGAACAAAATTTGAGGTCTTCTTGGATCTCTATCTCCAGGGCTGCTATCATAACAAAGCCTAAACAAAGGCTTTTTTTTTTTTTTTTTTTTTTTTTTTAGCAAGGCTCCACTCCTGGAATTCTTGGCTAACATTATTTGGTGTAGTCAATAGGATCCAGAGCAACCTTTGGTGGTTATCCAATGTTTCTTCAGATTTGGTGTAATGTACCTATGCAGACCCATTTTGTCCAGCTTGTCTCTCCAGCTGAATCAGGGCTGCTGCATGAGTACCTCCTGGATCCAAAACTCACATTTTGGTTGAGGTTAAGGTTTTGTTTGGGTGTTTCCAGATGTCGACTTTTATCTTTTCTCCATGGGGGAAGATATTCTGCTCTACCACTTGGTAGGAGATCTGTCTTTTGTTCAAGTATTTCTGTCTCTAGCACTTGTAAGGAGATTCATATTTCAGGGTTTATCCTCAGTGTCCTTTGGGATTCGTTTCTCGTTTTGTTTGGATGACCTTTGGGATTTCATTTCCAAATTTGCTCTGGTGCGTGATTACTCTTGAAACATGGGAAGTTCATTCTGTAAGGGCAAAACTGCAGGATAGCCTACTCCTAGGACTTCTGGGGAAATTCATATTTTATGAACTATGGGCCCTAGTTCTGCGAGTATCTTGCTGGAGTGAGATTTCCTGAAATGGTCTACAATTAAAATGGTCAACCAGGGACAATTTTTAAATTCCTCCATTAGTTTATGTGAACAGTTTATCTGCAAATAAATAGGATGTAAGACTAGATGGAAGCCTATTTCAATTGGTATTTCGAGGTCTTCAGATGTATACGTTATTGCCTCTTTCAGAGAAACTAACTCACAAGTATGTAAAAGGATTTCCAAACTAGAAAAATCTTCTAGCTCTCCTCTCTTCTCTCTCTCTCTGTCCCTCTCTCTCTCCCACTGCTCATTCTTTTCCTCTAAATGTTCACTGCAATGCCTTCTCCTTGCTATCCATCTTTCTTTGAAGTTCCTTTTTATAACACTGAGATTGATTCCCCACAGAAGGTAACAATGGCATCCAATGGCCTGATGAAAATGGCTATGACTGTTATGGCCATTCTGAAAAACAAACAAACAAAAACAGTTTTTCCAAGAGTTTGACCTTAAAGGATCAGAAGTCTTTCTAGGTAAAGCTTACATTTCTCTCCTTGTATCTTTGAGATGTAAATGTTCTAACTGGTCTTCTCAGGTAACTCTTTTGTAGATAGACTTCCCTAAGAAGGGAAGTTCCAATTCCCTAAGATTAAAAGAAAGAAAGAAAAAAAAAGGTCTTTTAAAACACGAATAACTAAAGGACTCTCTTACCCAACCAGCCTCCTTGGAATCAATGCTGAAAGTTCAACTTCTCCGTACACAAGTGCTGAATTGAATCTCAGAGATAGTTTTGGGTGAAGGAGAAAAGGATAGCTTTATTGTTTTGCCAGGCAAAGGGGGACACAGTCGACTCCTGCCTTGAAAAACTTCGTGTCCCATCCTGGGAGGATTTGATGAGGAGTTCAATAACAATAGTTCAAGGGTGGGGTTGCTGAGAAGATTACGGTTTGTGCAGGGTCTCAGGTGGTGGCAGGATCTCCCAGTCTTGATGAGCTTCTCTGGACTTTTTAATCTTGCCTCAGGTGGTTTCTTGGTTGCTCCTCCCTTGATTAGCAACTGTTTGAATTTGCCCTTTCGAACTCAGGGGAGGTCATGGAGGCTGGAATCTTGCCTACAATAAATGAGAGATAAAAAGTGCTTCTGTGCCCAGGAGACACACCGGGCCCTTCACTCCCCCCTTTTCTTTGATACTCCTCAATCTTGAGGAGAATAGATGTTGGGCAAGAAAGGGAATAATTGTTTTGGATAGAGATGTTAATCATAAACTTGGCAGAACAACTCAGTTCTAGGTAGACACAGGTTTTAATCCCCACTTTGGTGTTATCTCTCCCCATATCTTTCAGGAATGGGGTGTCAACTGCTCTGGCTACTTCCTGTTAAAATGGAGCATAGTCCTGCCTAAATTTGGAAGAATAGGAACTGAATTAATAATACTTGAGTCTCAAGGCCCAGATCTAAGTTTTATAGGATTAAGATCTCAATTCCTTAATAATGAGCCTGAAACCCAGTCCGGACCTGATACTTTGAAGAGATATGTTGTAGCCAGTTGCTTCTAAACCATCCTCTGAAAGGGGAATGGTTTGGAAGAGGGGAAGAGCCACCAAAGCAATCCTGAAGACCCAGTTAGAATTATCAAAATATTTAACATATGAATCCATAATTTTGTGGGGAAAGGTAAAAGGTACGAGAAAGGATAAAAGAACAGAACTCTTATTTTGCTTGTTGAACAAATACTTAATGTAAGGCCAACTGGTCCGAGGCAGGGGAACGCAATCAGATTCACAAGTTGCATCAGACCGAAACTCTCCGGACCACCCAGTTCCAGAAACTGATCTGGAGACTTTCTGGACCACGCAGTTCGAGGAACTGACCTGGGGACTTTCCACCCGGCCCAGCCTTCCCGCCTTTCGAGGGGCGGGACTAGCGGTCCCAAGACTGATGCAACCGGCACCAGATATTGCCACGATACCCGAAGAGACCACCAGATAAGGAATACCCTGCGCCCTCCCAGATTCACCACACCCCTTTCCCTTCTTCCCCTATAAAATCCTGCCCAACCCTCGCCCGGGCCCCTTTCTCTCGGACCAGTGAACCTCGCCCGGGAGCGCCCCCTAATAAAGCTCACTTGAAGCTTTCCTCTGTTTCGCGGTGCCGTTTGTTAAGATCCGACCTTACATTTGGTGCCGAAACCCGGGAGGGGTACCAAGCCTCGCGAGTTACCGCGCGGGCCGCTCCTTCCCTCCCCCAGGAGACACCCAGGGAACCTCTACTCATCCACCCGATCCGGCAGAAAACGGGGTAAGTGCCCCTCCCTTGTTCCCTCCGAACCCCAGAGTCCCTACCCACCGGACTCCCTGTCCCTAATCGCGGCCGCGTCAGGGACTCCTCCGTCCGCTCTCCGGGCCTCGGGCAACTGTGGAAACGTCCCAATTGCCTGGCCGCCCTCCGACCTGCCGTGAATTGGAGACTGAAACCAGGGACGCCTCTCTCCCTCTCCATTCACTCAGGGACAGACTGGGGGTCATGGGAACCTCACAATCGAAACCAGATTCTAAGACGCCCCTGGGGTGTCTCCTAGCCAATTTTACAGCCCTCGGTTTCTCCCAAGATCCCCGTCGCCGACGGCTTATTTTCTATTCCACTGTGGCCTGGCCACAATATCCTCTAGACAATCAATCCAAAATAGCCTCCTGAAGGGACTTTCGATTTTAACATCCTCCGTGATCTAGATAATTACTGCCGCAGGACGCGCAAATGGTCCGAGGTCCCCTGTGTTCAGGCCTTCTGGTATTTACGCTCCCGCCCTTCCCTCTGCGTCGATTGTTTCACTTCCCAGATCCTTCTTGCCAGACAGACATCTCCTACATCCAAGCCCCTAATTTCCTTTGACGATGACACCTCTCCACTAGCCGACCCACCCGAATCTCTCGCCTCTCCCCCCTCCAGAGCTCCTCTCCAGCCTCCACCCTACCCTGAAGTGGTCTCTCCTCCTCCCGAACCCGCTCCGGCCCATCCAACCGATCCCCCGCCTCCCTCAACAGTTTCTCCTCCCACGGCCCTTGCTTCGCCAATTAGTGCATATACATGCTCTCACGACTCCCAAGATCCAAATCTCCTCTGCCCTCTGAGGGAGGTAGAAGGAGCGGAAGGATTAGTTAGAGTTCATGCTCCCTCTTCCCTCCAAGTTCTCTCTCAAATAGAAAAGGGATTAGGCTCATTTTCTGCCGACCCTTCCCGCTACATCAAAGAATTTCGCTACCTCTCTCGAGCTTACGATCTAACCTGGCACGATATCTTTTTGATCCTATCTTCTACTCTGACCCCTGACGAGAGGGAAAGAATTCAAACTGCTGCCCGAAACCATGCAGATCAGGTTCACCTTACCGACAACTCCATGCCTGTCGGAGCGACTGCCGTACCTGGCACCGATCCAGGCTGGACATATCAGGATGGCCAAAATGGCCGTCGTAAACGCGACCTCATGATCCAATGCCTCCTGGCTGGCATGCAGGCTGCCGCTCATAAGGTAGTCAATTTGAAAAACTAAAAGAGATAACCCAAGAACCTAACGAAAATCCAGCTATCTTTCTCAATCGCCTTACAGAGAGGCCTTAACTCTCTACACCCGGCTGGATCCCGACACCCCGGCAGGGGCAGCGGTCCTAGCCACCCATTTTATCACCCAGTCAGCCCCGGACATCCGACAGAAATTAAAACGGGCAGAAGACGGCCCTCAAACCCCTATTCGAGATCTGGTAAAGATGGCCTTTAAAGTCTACAATGGCCGTGAGGATTTGGCAGAATCCAGCCGACAGGCTCGGATGCACCAGAAGGTGGCCCTCCAAACCCAAGCTCTTGTAGCCGCCCTAAGGCCGGCCATCTCCCATGGATCACAGCATCCACAGGGTCCGCAAAAGGCAACCCCGCCGGGGGCCTGCTTCAAATGCGGAAAAGAAGGCCACTGGGCTCGCCGATGTCCCAATCCCCGACCTGCTTCTAAGCCCTATCCCAGCTGCGGGCTAATGGGCCACTGGAAGAGTGACTGCCCTACGACTGGCCCTCCCTCAGCGTCTCCACGCGGGGGGGCGGGCCGACCCAACGGCATTACCACTCGAACTGCTGGGAGTGGCTGACGACTGACGGCCCCCATCACCCTCGCCGAGCCCAGGGTAACGCTACAGGTAGCGGGTAAGTCCATCTCATTTCTGGTGGACACGGGGGCTACCTATTCGGTCCTGCCTACTTATTCCGGGCCAGTTTCTCCTTCCCAGATCTCGGTCATGGGTATTGATGGTAAACCATCCTTCCCACTCCAGACCGGTCCACTCCCATGTCATATCGAAGGACTCCCTTTTACTCGTTCCTTCTTAGTCATACCATCCTGCCCAGTTCCCTTGCTAGGCCAAGATGTCCTTTTCCCTCCAGCTGGTTAGACTTGACCCTAAGGTCCCCTCCTCCCAACTCCTGCTTCCTCTTCTCAGCCTGTCTCTAGAACCCTCCCCCTCCTTCCCCCTCTTCCAATCACACCGAACCCAATCAATCCCCAAGTCTGGGATACTTCTAAGCCCATAATAGCAACACACCATTCCCCCGTCCTCATCCGCCTAAAGGACCCCTCCAAATTTCCATCAAGGCCCCAATTTCCCATCTCTGAGACTCACCTTAGGGGCCTACAACCTATTATCACCAGACTCCTAAACCAGGGACTCCTTATCCCCACTGACTCTCCCTGCAACACCCCCATCCTGCCTGTCCGCAAGGCCTCTGGGGATTATCACCTGGTCCAGGACCTCTGACTAATCAATGAGGCCATAATTCCTCTCCACCCAGTAGTACCAAACCCATACACCTTGCTCTCCCATATCCCCCCATCCACAACCCACTTTACGGTTCTGGATCTCAAAAATGCCTTTTTCACTATCTCCCTACATCCTGACTCCTATTTCCTCTTCGCCTTTACCTGGATGGATCCGGATACTCATACGTCCAGTCAGCTCACCTGGACAGTTCTTCCCCAGGGCTTCTGCGACAGTCCTCACCTCTTCGGTCAGGCGCTGGCACGGGACCTCACTTCCTGCTCCCTTACCCCCAGCACACTCCTTCAATATGTAGATGACATCCTCCTTTGTAGCCCATCTCTCAGCCTCTCAAGACAACACACTGCAGATCTCCTCAATTACCTTGGCTCTTGCGGTTATCGGGTCTCCCCAGCCAAGGCTCAGTTACCTGTATCTTCTGTAACCTACCTGGGGCTCCACCTTACCCCTACCACAAAAGGTCTAACAGCCGATCACACCCGGATTATCCACAAACTCCAGCCTCCGGAAACAGCGGAACAAATTCTCTCCTTTGTGGGCCTTATAGGATTTTTCCGACACTGGATCCCTAACTTTGCTCTCCTCGCTAAACCCTTATATCTAGCCACTAAAGAAACCCCTCAAGGACCCCTCACCTCTCCTTCCGCCATTCGACAGGCCTTTCTCACCCTCCGTAACGCTCTGATATCTTCTCCCCTTTCTCTGCCCAAACCAAACTGACCTTTTCACATTTTTGTGGATGAACGGGCCGGAATAGCCACTGGACTCCTTGCCCAGCCTGTAGGGCCTTCCTACCGCCCTGTGGCTTACCTCTCCAAACAGCTAGACCCAACCATTCGGGGATGGCAACCATGCCTTCGGGCCCTAGCAGCAGCAGCCGAACTGACCATACAAACATTCAAACTGACTCTGGCCCACCAACTAACCATGTTTTCCTCCCACCGGCTGGTCGACCTCCTAGGCCACAAGGCTCCCTCTCCCTCCTTGGCCTGTCCCGCATCCAGGAGTTCCACCTACAATTCCCCATATTCCTTGAATCAAAAAATCTACAGCAGCCACCCAAATCTAGCTGATATTGGGTTGCTTTGCAACTCATCCCTCACGGTAAACACATCAACTGAAGCACCACCAGGCATGTTTTTGTGGTGCACTAGTTCCCTCACAAAAGGGATCAATTCTTCCTCCCCCTTCCCATGTATCCCCGTTACTCTCGTCCCACAACTCACAAGCCGAATATATAGCCAAGCCGAATTTTCCTCGCTAATCACGCCGCCCTTTACCCGACGGAAAAGAGATATCTTTCTTCCTCTGGTCGCAGGCATCTCTCTAGCCGCTGCAGGCCTCGGGGAGAGGGAGCTCTAACACATAGTGTTTCAACATCCCGTGACTTAGAACATAAACTCCAGCTAGCCATTGAAGCCTCCGTCACCTCCATCTCCTCTCTCCAATGCCAAATCACCTCCATAGCCCGAGTCGCTTTCCAGAATCGTCGAGCCCTGGATCTTCTGATGACCGACAAAGGAGGTATCTGCCTCTTCCTACAGGAGGAATGCTGCTATTACATCAATGAAACAGGACAACAGGACAACAACATCAGTCTCGATGACAACGTAAACGCCCTCCATCGCTTCGATTGGTGGCGATCCACCCTCTATACCTGGCTAACACCAATCTTAGGCCCCTTAATTCTCATCTGTATCTTGCTCATGTTTGCCCCTTGTTTTCTTAGGTTCCTTCTCAGGCGCATGGAGGAAGTCTCTCGGGTGGCCACAAACCAAATGCTCCTCGGTCCTTACACCTTGCTTCCTACAAAACCCCCCCACTGGTCTCCCCTAAGCCTCGGACCTCTGGTCGCCCGACTCCCCTTTCGACGCCCCCATTCAGCATGAAGTAGCCAGAGATCAGAACGCCGCCCCATTACACCAAAGATGTCGGGATGTAAGGTCAACTGGCCTGAGGCAGGGGAATGCCATCAGATTTACAAGTTGCATCAGACCGAAACTCTCCGGACCACCCAGTTCCAGAAACTGATCTGGAGACTTTCCGGACCACCCAGTTCCAGGAACTGACCTGGGGACTTTCCACCCGTCCCAGCCTTCTCGCCTTTCGAGGGGCGGGACTAGCGGTCCCAAGACTGATGTAACCGGCACCAGATATTGCCACGATACCCGAGAGACCACCAAATAAGGAATACCCTGCGCCCTCCCAGATTCACCACACCCCTTTCCCTTCTTCCCTTATAAAATCCTGCCCAACCCTCGCCCGGGCCCTTTTCTCTCGGACCAGTGAACCTCGCCTGGGAGCGCCCCCTAATAAAGCTCACTTGAAGCTTTCCTCTGTTTCGCGGTGCCGTTTGTTAAGATCCGACCTTACACTTAAAGGTATCCCAAGGGGCAAGATATTCACTTCCACTTTGGGAGTCTGTTTGCTGGCTGTTGGCATGCTTGGCTGTTCAGTCTCTGCTAATCTTCTTACTCTAGTGTGATGTACCCATGGTTTTACTCCAGCCAATTTTAGAGAGGCATGAAGAGTAAGAAGAATGTCACAGGACCCCTTCCATTTCTCTTCAAACTGCTGCTCAGGTCCTTGTTCTTTCCATACTTGCAGCAGCATCTGTCTCCTACTTTGAAGGGATGCAAGGGAGCTTCCAGGTGAGGGAGAGACCTGTGGGAAATAAACTCATGCATCGCGGTTAACAGTTGACCAATCTGTTGCACATGCTGCTTAACTTTTACCTCCTGTGTAGAAATGTTTCTCTTTCTTTACTCTTTGGAGCTAAGAATGGCCCACTCCTAGGGACCACCAGTATACAGAGAAGAGCAGTCGTCAAGACTTTGTTCCATTTTAGATGAGTTTCCTGGCATAGCTTGGGGATAGTTTGCCCCAGAGTGTAATTCGTCTTCTTAGCTTTTCTGTGATGAAAGCAGATCCATTGTCATGTTGAATAATAGAGGGAAGGCTGTCTACTTAGGAGTAACGTCCTTAAGAAGGGTTTTTGCCACTCCAGATGCTTTTTCCATTATAGCTGGGAAGCCCTCTATTCAACCTCATCAAAGAGAGTGGAAGAATTTTTAAATGCTGTGGCATCCAGAGTCTGACATAGCCCAGAAAATTCAAGTTCGTAACAATACAGAAATGCAGCTGAAATCACATTCACAATGGTCACCTATTTTTACCATTGTTATGCTGTTTTGACTTTCAAATTTGTTCCCCTCCTCAGTGTCAAGTAGATGTGCAATGCATGTCTGAAAAGCCACAAAACAGGCCTCTTTTTAAAGTTAAACCATGTATAAGCCAGAGTGACTTCCTCGTACCTCAATACATGCAGATATTTTTCTTTCATTTCCCCTTTTGATTGCAAGTCTTTCAATAGAAGACATTGATGACCAAAATATCTGTCCATTGATGCTGTGGTGATTCAGCTGTTTGCTCTGAGTATAGATCATGTCTGTCACTTCTAGGTCTCCTTTATGTTTGCCTAGTTAATCCACATAGGAGGAAAACTCATCAGGTATGGTAAGCAAGCTCAGAGGTATGTTAATGAGGGAAAGCTTAATAGGCCAGACATTTGATCACTTATACCCAATTGTCACACAAGCACTGTACATGTACTTTCAGCAGTAGACCTAAAATAAACAGTGATACATCATGAGTAATTTGATAACTTCACTAGGTAAATTTTCTTTCCTCCTAAACATCAGGGCAAATATGTACTTAACACAATAACTTTCATAAATACAGACTTCAATTAACAGAACTATAACTTTATATCTGTTGAAACATAATCCTATTTTTTTCTCCTAAAATGACCCTCGTATCCATCGAACACAGCCAAATTTAAGATATTTGTTTTCAAAATGTCTGTTCCTCCGCCTGTAGAGGACCAGATAGGCTCCTCCACATTGACTCTGGTGTAATTTCTCAAAAGGATCCTCAGACTAAATTTCAAAAGGCCCTCTAGAGGCCCAGAAAGCCATGCCAAAGGTCTGCCATCAGATTTTGCCCTGGTGGATTTCTCTTTTACAGAATTCCCCCAAATATCAAGATTCCTACATATTCCAGGAGACTGTCTTTCTAATTCACATTATAAGGCTGCTCAGAACTCAAGAGTTTCCAATTTCCAGAGGGACCAGGCAGAGACAAAAGGAGAATACTTCAATTTTATCTACAGAGGTATAATTTACCCAATTGCTCCAAGTCATTAGTATCTTTAAGGGAAGGACTTCCTTCTTTCTGAAAATCCATAAATATTATTTACCAGCTCACTCAGCAACTAATCCTTTTGTTAACATATTTAACATATTATGAGGCCATCAGATTCTTCATTAAGATTTTTACTAGCTCAGAATTTATCAGAGACCTGTATTTGTCAAAAGGTCCTTTGCCTAAGTCTTCTTGAAAATGAAACACATTTGCAAAGGCATCAGAGTACAAAAATTATCTGTAAACGACAGAAAGACTTAAAAGGGCACAGTTAAACATCTGACTGCAATGTAATTGGTGAAGAAACTTGTTTACAATAACTGGAATTATGTTTACTTTAACTTATTACCTTTAACTGAACATACCAAATAATTGTAGTTAAATATTTCTCTCTGAGGTGCCTCAGGGGCTCTCTGAATCATCTCAAAGTTAGCTGGAGATCAAAGGAACTTTTAGAAAGAGCTAAACAATACTCATTCATTTAACCAAAGTAAAGAGATTTCAACAGCAAATACAGATCACTTAAAGGCAAAGGAACTCACAAGCTGTTATGAAAAGCAGTATTCCAAGAAGAAAATTTTGAAGGGAGAAACTAAATCCGGTCTTGCCCTGGCTCACTCACAGCAAAATCCATTTACCAAACTAGATTTAATCTAATCTTAGAAAATCCTGATCATGCACATACCTAAAAACTTGTGCTTTTTTACAGAGAATATCTCAGGGTGGCATCAAATACATTTAGTATCCTAAATACCTTTAGTCTTCCTGCAAAGGCAAATCAGTTTTCAGTAATTAATGTTTCAGTATCTTATTTTATTTGGAAATGTCCTACCTATTCAATAAACTTCACTTATTTAATGTAACTCAAATTTTTAAGTTACCAAGTAGCTGAAGAGATTATTCTTAAGCAGACTTTCCTAAAACAATTATTGCTAAGAGTTTACCCAAAAGATTTTGCCTCATTTGCATTACCTAACAATGATGACCCTAAAGACTCTATATTAATCAAACAAACAAGCTTAAGCCACTTTCAATAGCAGACATCAATTCAGTACTGAATATTTCAGAGATCATGTGGTCCTAAAGTTTATCTTGGCCAATTTTCTAGATTTAAATTTAAATTTAAATTTCATTTCTAAGCACTTACTTTAAAGTCAGTTAAATAGAGCTCATTTACAAGTTAACTTTTACCTAAAGATAGACCACAGATCTCACAGTTTTTCTGAGTGAGTTTAAAAAATATTTCTTTCCCCATCTTTTTCTTTAGTCTCAGGAACTAGAGATGGTCTGGATAAGATAAATGTTCTGGAGGACCCAGGCATAGGAGAGAGAAATAACAATTCCATTTTATGGGGACATAGGTGAAAATACACCAGTTTTGTAAAAGTAACCTGGGTGGGGGACCCAGTTACAAGACAGAACAGAGCTCTGGTCACCCATAACAAAGCTCGTGCAGAAGGGAAAACCAGAATTCGGCCACAGGCAAAGCCGGATGCAATAGGGAAGTGTACACTGGTGTTGTCACACAAGAGCCCTTTTATTCACCAAAGATGTCTCAACCAGTCAATGCAAATACTGAAACATATACATACCAACAACAAACATGGTCCCACAAACAAAAGGTAAGACAAGGTGTAGCCCAAGGATTCCATTTCCACTCCCAGACAGAGGACTCAAAGTGGCTCACAAGGAGAAGGTAGAATTTTCCCACCTTATGCAAGCTAGAGTGGTTCACCCCAAAACAATATACAAAACCCCCCACAAATGACAGATAAGCTACGGCCACACAGACAGAAAATCACAGGAGGTATATTTTTAAAATTCCATTTTCACTCCCAGACAAAGGCTTCCAATAGATCGTCTCAGTTCTTGAAAGAGAACAAATCCAGAGTTGATTCTCAGAGAGCCCAGAGTGGCTAACCCAGATGGAGAAGAGATAATTCACAGCCTTTTTATTCCTGAGAAAATACAACTCTAGCTGGAGAATAGATAGTAATTTAGGCTACCATTTGAAGACCACCTTTCCTCATTGTCAAGAATGTGCATTGGCCAAACAAGTTTATAATAAGGTCTCACTCCTTTGTTCTTTGTCATACATTTATAGTTGTAGGTTGACCAGTCTGCCTTAATTATCCCCGGGGGCAGGGGACTATCAGATGGAATTAAAGTAGCACTTCCTATAGTCAATCAAAAAATATTCACGCACGGACTGGAAACAGAACCAAACCTGCACCAGAAGACACAAGCTCTATGCCAGGCAAAGACAGACCCCACAAAGCTCAAAATGACTGCTTCCATGTCCCACTTAGCCCGTGGCCTTAGTCCAAGCAGCACCTTATCATTCGGATTTCTGAAACAGAAAATCCCGAGAAGCAACCCAAAATTCTTCAGAGGGACAAGATTGAAGGAGTCTGAGAGTGCACTCCCGGGTACTTACGCAGATTCTGGCAGAGCTGTTGTAACATCAGACTGTATCATTTCTGCTTCCTCAAAATAATTCCTCAGAGTAGGAAGTCCAGGGCAGTCTAGGTAGGAAGAAGAGAGGAATGTCCTCAAGGCAAAGATGGCCTTGGCAGCTGCTAGGGCAGTCCATTTTCTGCTGCCTACTTCTGCCTCGAAGTTCTAGCTGCAGGGATGGTGGACTGGCTAAGACTGGGGCTCGACTTTCCAGGCAAGGGTCCCCCATGATCTGACCTCTAAAGGAATTCTCTAACCCTCCAGTCTCTCAAAGGAGGCTGGTGTGGAGAAAACCTCGGAGCTCCCAATCAATCCAGGGAACCCTCCCCCTGGGAACGTCCCCAAGTTGGCCCCACATAGGTTGCCAAAATTAATGCTGAAAGCTCAGCCTTTCTGTACAGTGGTGCCAAATCAAATCTCAGAGGCAGAGTTTGGGGTGAAATAGAAAGGGTTAGCTTTATTGCTTTGCCAGGCAAATGGGGACACAGTCGGCTCTTGCCTTGAAAAATTTTGTGTCCCAACTTGGTAGGATTTGATGAGGAGTTTTATGCAACAGTTCAAGGGTTGGGTTGCTGAGATTACAGTGTATGCGGAGTCTCAGGTGGTTGATCTCCTAATCTTGATGAGTTTCTCTGGACCCTTTAATGTCTCAGGTGGTTTCTTGGTTGCTCCTCCCTTGATTAGCAACTGTTTGAATCTGTCCTTTGGAACTCAGGGGAGTTCATGGAGACTGGAATCTTACAAGAAATGAGAAATAAAAAGGGCTTCGTGCCCAGGAGCCCCACAAGGTCTTCCTTGCTTTCAATAACATGTTTATTAACTTTTAGCAAAACTAGCCACAGTAAAAGTATTATATTTAATGTTTATAACTCTAAAGACATATGTGTATTAATTAATTAAACAAACCTCGTCTGACTTTATTATCAAATATGTTCCGAGATCACAAGTATGTTAAATTCATTTGAGTTAGTTTCTATTCTATTTCTGAGAATTTATATAGACCCTTACTTTTCTTAAATCCAATTAAATATAAATCAATTTACAAATCAATTTTGGCAGTAATACCTAAGGGCAGGAAGAAACCATATTTAAAACACACACATGCAGACATACAGACAGACATAATTAGAAATTTCATAGTTTTTATTTAAAACTTTAGCTGTGAGTCAGGTACAATAAAAAACACACTAGTTTAAAAATGAGTTGAAATAAATTAAGTTACTTGCTCAAGTGGCTAAAGTCTTTTAATTTTTGTGAAGAAGAACTTTAAAATCTATCTTTTCCCTTGACAAACGATTCTGAAACTGAGGAGGACCCTGCGGGGTCCTGGGCACAGAAGACTTTTTTGTCCCCCATTTCTTGGAGGAAAGACTCCAGCCTCCACGACCTTCCCTGAGTTCCAAAGAGCAGATTCAAACAGTTTCTAATCAAGGGAGGAGTAGCCAAGAAACGACCCAAGGCAAGATTAAAGGGTCCAGAGAAACTCAAAAAGATTAGGAGATCAGGGAGGGAGATGCAAGAGGGAGGAGATATGGGGATATATGTATATGTATAGTTGATTCACTTTGTTATAAAGCAGAAAGTAACACACCTTTGTAAAGCAATTATATTCCAATAAAGATGTTTTTTAAAAAAAAGATTAGGAGATCAACCACCTGAGTACCCCACAGACCGAAATCTTCTCAGTAACCTCACCCTTGAACTATTACTATAAAACTCCTCACCAAATCCTCCCCGGTTGGGACACATAGTTTTTCCAGGCGGGAACCCAGTGTGTTCCCCTTTGCCTGGGAAAGCAATAAAGCTATTCTTTTCTACTTCACACAAAACTCTGTCTCCAAAGTTTGATTTGACACCAGTGTACAGAAAAGTTGAGTTTTGGCATCATTATCTCTGTTACAAAATTTGTCAGCAAGAAAATTAACTTTATATGAATAAATTTTCATAAATAATAAAATAGATATAAATAAGAGTCTTTTGTCAACTCTTTAAGAAAAATTATGTTTTATGTGATATCTATTAAAAATAGTTTCCCCAAATATTTTGGTAACTTAAAACCTTACAGCTTTCCTAAGTTAAATTAAATGATGGGAATTCATTGATGGTCCAGATTATTTTCATGTAAGATAAAACACTGAAACAGTAATTATTTAACTAGTTTAAGTTTACCTATTTTTGACCTCTTATTACAGAGAGGCTAAGTATGTTTGGCTCTATTAGTAAATATATTTTGTATCTTTATTTTGTAAATAAGTTTACAATTGTATAAACAATTATTTATTTTTACTAAAATAAAGTTTCATAAGATTAAGAGTTCTAATTAATATATGTAGTTAAATGTGCCAAGTATAATAATTGAATAGGATATTTTTTGGGAGTAAGAAAATGTATAAGGTAAGGAGATGAATCTGTTAAGGAAAAAGAAAGTGATTCCATCCCAAAGCTGGTGAGTTCTAATAGGAAAACAATCTGGCAAACAAACAAAAAATAAAGGGACAAACTAAAATGGAAACAGGGAGTTTTATAAGGTTTGTGAAGAAAAGGAAATCTTTAGAAATAAATTTTATGTGTGGTCATGTTATTCAAAAACTGGGTTCACCTCTTTTTGGGTGTTGAGCCAATAGACACAACCAAGACAAAGATTGGGAGAAGGAAGTATTTACTCCTAGTAGCAAGTAAGGAGAATACCGGGGCATTGTGCCAAAGCATTGTCTCCCGAAACAACATAACCGGGGAAGTTTTAAGCTAAGGGTACATGCATGTTCATGAGGGGGCTTGAGCAGATTGGAATTCATCATAGAATTTGGAGAAAGGTCCAACTTGAACAGAGTCCAAGTTGATTGAAGCCAGGTGGGTTCATTCCATCCTCCACCTGGGAAGGAGCCTTAGTTCCTGCTGAACTCAAATATATTGTGTATATCCCTTGAGGACCCAGAACGCTGCCTCAAGGCTGCACTATTATTTCTTGACTGCTCTTATCTAGTTTCTGCATTCACTCCCTTAAGATCATTAATTACTAAGACCTGTTCAAGAGCAAGCATTGCAGCCAGGTTTAGATCACAAAATGGCTGAGGCCAAATTGGGTTTTTTAAATTTCAACAAAGACATTCCTTTTTCCCTTTCTCTCAGGATCCCCTACTCTAAATGCTTATAGTCAGTACTGGATAAGAATTAGAATAAATGTAATGAAGTAATTGAGTCTAATGTCAAAAATAAACTGAAATTTGGTTTTCTCTCTGTTAAAAGGACATTTTTTTTTTCTGTTTGTCTGCTGGTGATAATAAGTGATTATAAAATTGTCTTTACCTCTAAGTAACCTATATAGAAAAAAAATTAGCTAAGATCTATGTCTTGTCAAAATAATTGCTTATGTTCTATTGTTTTTATCAGGTCTATGATTACTTATGTAAAACTAGTCTTCTCAATATTAAAAGAGCTAACTTTTGTCCAAAACTATATAACCTTCTATAATTAAAGTTTTATTTCTTATTTGGCTAAATGAATAATTAAGCAGTTCACTAAGTGTTCTTGATATTTTGGACAAACTTCCCCCAAATTAAATTCTAAATGAAGCCTTTTTAGTTAGAAGTAACTTGGAGTAAGTAAACAGGATCCTGTGTTTTCCTATCTTTCTGTCAACTGGAAAAAAAAAAAGGCACAACCTAAAAGTTGAGAGTTATGTTTTATTCAGTACACATTCTGAGGACTTCAAGCCAGAGACACATCATCTCAGATAATGCTGAGAAACTTCTGAGGAGACAAGGTGGGAGGGATGGAGGAAGCCAGGATATATGGGAGTTTTTGCAACAAAAGAGATAGTCAGAAAATCAAAAGACTACTATTAATAAAAGAAAAGCAGATATCTCAGGATAAGGAATTTAGTGCTTTTCTATGTACAGGAAGATGCATGGTAGGCATCGTATTTCTATCCTGAGTTTCCTTAAGACTCACCATTGCTGTGACTGTAATGTGGTGGCTTGACGGTTACAATGTCATTTCTTTACTAATATGGCAGGCAATATTATAGTTCACACCTCTCTCCTTATAAAAAGACAGGTATTAAACTAATTAGGCACATTTGATATATTAAATTACATGAGAGGTGTTATCAAATGAGAAATAATATTAAGGCTTCTTTATTTTGTGCTGTATAGGTATTTGTTATAAGTGTTCAAGAAAGTGTATGAAATTTCTGGAAATCTTACATGTCCCAGTGTAAAATGTTGTCTGTTGTCAATTGAAGCTCATACTAAAGGACTGAACCTGAGTATTAGGGAAATGCCTCAGGTGACTTTCTTGTAAAGGCATCAACAACAACAGAATATGCAGAGCTAATGAAGCCCATTCAATTTGTGGAAACAAACAAACAAACAAACAAACAAAACATTTTTAAAAACCCAAAAAACAAAAACCCCGACCTCTTATCACCAGACTTTTGCAATTCTTTTTTTTTTAATTCTATTGGGGTATAATTGACTTATAATGTGTTAGTTTCAGGTGTACCACAAAGTGAATGTGTTATACAAATACATATATTCAGTCTTTTTTTAGATTATTTTCCCATATAGGCCATAGAGAGTATTGAGTAGAATTCCCTGTGCTATATAGCAGCTCCTTATTAGTTATCTATATTATATATAGTAGTATGTATGTGTCAATCCCAATCTTCCAATTTATCCCTCTACCCCCCTTATTCCTGTAAACCATAAGTTTATTTTCTACATCTGTAACTCTATTTCAGGTTTGTAGGTAAATTTATTTGTACTTTTTTTTGACTCCCCATATAAGTGATATGATATATTTGCCTCTCTCTCTCTGACTTCACTCATTATGGCACTCGCTAGGCCCATCCATGTTGCTGTAAATGGCATTATTTAGGTTGATTTTTATGGCTGAGTAATATTCCATTGTATATATGTGCCACATCTTTATCCATTCCTCTGTTGATGTACATTTAGGTTGCTTCCATGTCCTGGCTATTGTAAATAGTGCTGTAATGAATATTGAGGTGCAAGTATATTTTTAAATTATGGTTTTCTCTGGATATAGGCCCAGGTGTGGGATTGCTGGATCATATGGTAGCACTACTGTCAGTTTTTTAATTAACCATCCTACGGTTCTCCATATTGATGATACCAGTTTGCATTCCCACAAACAGTGTAGGAGAGTTCCCTTTTCTCCACACCCTCTTCAGCATTTCTTGTTTGTAGATTTTTTGATGATGGCCATTCTGACCAGTGTGAGGTGACACCTCATTGTAGTTTTGATTTGCATTTCTCTAATACTTAGTGATATTGAACATCTTTTCATGTGCTTTTTAACCATGTATATATCTTCTTTGGAGTAATGTCTATTTAGATCTTCCACCTGGTTTTTGATTGGGTGTTTGGTTTTTCTTTTGATATTTAGCTGCATGAGGTCTTTGTATATTTTGGAGATTAATCACTTGTTGGTTGTTTTGTTTGCAAATATTTTCTTAAATTCTGAGTGTTTTCTTTTTGTTTTTTTGATATCCTTTACTGTGTAGAAACTTTTAAGTTTAATTAGGTCCCATTTGTTCAGTTTTGTTTTTATTTTCATTACTCTAGGAGGTGGATAGAAAAAGATCTTGCTGCAAATTATGTCAGAGAGTGTTCTGCCTATGTTTTCCTCTAAAAGTTTTATAATATCTGGCCTTACATTTAGGTCTTTAATCCATTTTGATTTTATCTTTGTGTATGGTGTTACAGAGTGTTCTAATTTTATTATTCTAAATGTAGGTGTCCAGTTTTCCCAGCAACAATTATCAAAAAGACTCTCTTTTCTCCATTGTATATTCTGGCCTCCTTTGTCATAGATTAGGTGGCCATAGGTGCGTGGGTTTAATTTCTGGGCTTTCTATCCTGTTCCATTGATCTATATATTTGGTTTTGTGCCAATACCAAACTATTTTGATTACTGTAGCTTCATAGTACAGTCTGAAGTCAGGGAACTTGATTCCTCCACCTCCATTTTTCTTTCTCAAGATTGCTTTGGCTACTTATGGTATTTTGTGATTCCATACAAATTGTAAAATTTTTTGTCCTGATTCTGGAAAAAATGTCCTTGGTAATTTGATAACGGTTGCATTCAATCTGTAGATTTCCTTGGGTAATATAGCCATTTTCACAATATTGATTCTTCCAATCCAAGAACATGGTACACCTCTCCATCTGTTTGCATCATCTTTAACTTTTTCCATCAGCATCTTATAGATTTCTGAGTACAGGTATTTTGACTCCTGAGGTAGGTTTATTACTTGTTATTTTGTCATTTTTTGATGCAATATTAAATGGAAATGTTTCCTTAATCTATCTTTCTGGTCTTTCATTGTTAATGTATAGGAATTCAAGAGGTTTCTGTGTATTAATTTGGTACACTTCCTCTTTACCAAATTCATTGATGAGCTCTAGTAGTTTTCTGGTTACATCTTTAAAATTCTCTTAGTATAGTATCATGTCATCTGCAAACAGTGACAGTTTTACTTCTTTTCCAAACTGGTTTTCTTTTATTTATTTTTCTTCTCTGATAACCATGACTAGGATTTCCAAAACTATGTGTAATAGAAGTGTTGAGAGTGAATGTCCTTGTCTTGCTCCTGATCTTAGAGGAAATGCTTTCACTTTTACACCATTGAGTATGATGTGAGCTGGCGGTTTGTTGTGTATGGCCTTTATTACAGTGAGGTAGGTTCCCTCTAAGCCCACTTTCTGAAGAATTGTGTTTTTTTAAAATCATTAATGGATGATTAATTTGTCAAAAGCTTTTACTGCCTCTAGTGAGATGGTCATCTTGTTTTTATTCTGCCGTTTGTCAATGTGGTATATCACGGTGGTTTATTTGCATATATTGAAGAATTCTTGCAACACTGGGATAAATCTCACTTGATCAAGTTGTGTGATCCTTTTAATGTGTTGTAGGATTCAGTTTGCTAGTATTTTGCAAAGGATTTTTGTGTCTATGTTTATCAGTGATATTGATCTGTAATTTTCTTTTTTTGTGATATCTTTGTCTGGTTTTTAGTAGCAGTGTGGTGGTGGCTTGGGAGTGTCCCTTCCTCTGCACATTTTTGGAAGAGTTTCATAACTGTAAGTGTTAGCTCTTCTCTAAATGTTTGATAGAATTCACCTGTGAAGCCATCTCGTCCTGGAATTTGTTTTTTGGAAGATTTTAATTACATTTTCAATTTCATTACTAGTGATTGGTCTGTTTCTATTTTTTATTTCTTCCTGGTTCAGTCTTAGGAGATTGTACCTTTCTTCAAATTTGTCCCTGTCTTCCAGGTGTCCATTTTATTGGCAAACATTTTCTTGTAGTAGTTTCTTGTGGTCCTTTGTATTTTTGTTGTGTCCACTATAATTTCTTCTTCATTTCTAATATTCTTATTTCTAAGAATATTCTTGATTTGAGTCCTCCCTAATATTCACGATTTGAGTATTCTTTCTTCATTTCTAATATTCTTTTTTTGGGTGGGGTCGGTACATGGGCCTCTCACTGTTGCAGCCTCTCCTGCTGCAGAGCACAGGCTCTGGACACGCAGGCTCAGTGGCCATGGCTCACGGGTCTAGCCACTCCATGGCATGTGGGATCTTCCCAGCCTGGGGCACGAACCCATGTCCCCTGCATTGGCAGGTGGACTCTCAACCACTGCCCCACCAGGGAATCCCATTTCTAATATTCTTGATTTGAGCCTTCCCCTTTTTTTCTTGATGAGTCTGTCTAAAAGTTTATCAACCTTGTTTATATGCTCAAAGAATGAACTTTTCCTTTTATTGAACTTTGCTACTGTTTTCTTTGTTTCAACTTCATTTATTCCTGTTCTGATCTTTATGATTTATTTCCTCTGCTAACTTTTTGTTTTGTTTCTTCTTCTTTGTTTGGTTTCTTTAGGTGTAAGGATAGGTTGTTTATCTGAGATTTTTCTTGTTTCTTTAGGTAGGATTTTATTGCTGTAAACTTCCCTCTTAGAACTGCTTTTGTTTTGTCTCATAGGTTTTGGCTTGTCATGTTTTCATTGTCATTTGTCTCTAGGTATTTTTTGGTTTCCTGTTTAATATCATTAGTGATACATTGGTTATTTAGTACCATATTCTTTAACCTCCATGTGTTTGTGTTTTTTCTTGTTGTTGTTTCGGTTTTGTTTTTGTTTTTTATTACAGTTTTTTGTCCTCTATTTTTTTCTAAACTCATAGTATTGTGATTGGAAAAGATTCTTTATCCAATTTGCATTTTCTTAAATTTACTGAGGCTTGATTTGTGATCCAAGACATGATCTGTCCTGGAGAAGGTTCCATGTGCACTTGAGAAGATAGTGTATTCTGCTGCTTCTGGATGAAATGTCCTATAAGTATCAATTAAGTCTATCTTGTCTAATGCATCATTTATGGCTTCTGTTTCCTTATTAATATTCTGTCTTGATGATCTATCCATTGTTGAAAATGCGGTGTTAAAACCCTCCACTATTATTGTGTCCTGTCGATTTCCCCTTTTAAGGCTGTTAACATTCGCCTTATATATTGAGGTGTTATTATGTTGGGTGCATATATGTTTACAATTGTTATACCTTCTTTTGAATTGATTCCTTGATCATTATGTAGTGTCCTTCATTTTTTCTTGTAACAGTCTTTATTTTGTAGTCTATATTGTCTGATATGAGTACTGTTACTCCAGGCTTTCTTTTTTCCATTTGTATGGAATAATTTTCTTCATTCCCTCACTTTTTAAAAAAAATAAATTTATTAATTTAATTTATTTATTTTTGGCTGCATTGGGTCTTCGTTGCTGTGTGTGGGCTTTCTCTGGTTGTGGTGAGTGGGGATTACTCTTCATTGCAGTGTGCAGGCTTCTCATTGCAGTGGTTTCTCTTTTTGTGGAGCAATGGCTCTAGGGGCACAGGCTTCAGTAGTTGTGGTACACAGCCTTAATAGTTGTGGCTCGTGGGCTCTAGAGTGCAGGCTCAGTAGTTGTGGTACGCAGGCTCAATAGTTGTGGCTCGTGGGCTCTAGAGTGCAGGCTCAGTAGTTGTGGTGCACAGGATTAGTTGCTCCACGGCATGCAGGATCTTCCCAGGCCAGTGCTCGAACCCATGTTCCCTGCACTGGCAGGAGATTCTTAACCACTGTGCCACCAGGAAAGCCCCATCCCCTCACTTTCAGTCTGTATGTATCCATAGGTTTGAAGTGGGTCTCTTGTAGACAGCATATATATGGGTCTTATTTTTGTATATATTGAGCCAGCTTGTGTCTTTTGGTTGAAGGATTTACTCTATTTACATTTAATGAAGTTATCAATATTTATGTTCATATTGTCATTTATTATTTTCAGTTCTTTTTTTGGAGGGGGTTAGTTTTTTTTTTTTTTTTTTTTAGTTTTTTTTCTTCTTTTATGGATCCCACCTAGAGAAGTTCCTTTTGCATTTGTTGTAAAGCTCGTTTGGTGGTGGAGAATTCTCTTAACTAGTGCTTGTCTGTAAATCTTTTCATTTCTCCATCAAATTTTCATGAGAGCCTTGATAAGTATTCTTGGCTGTAGGTTTTTCCCTTTTGTCACTTTAAATATACCCTGTCACTCCCTTCTTGCCTGCAGATTTTTTGCTGAAAAATCAGCTGATAACCTTATGGAGATTGCCTTGTATGTTATTTCTTGTTTTTCCCTTGCTGCTTTTAGTATTTTTTTCTTTGTATTTAATTTTTGTTAGTTTGATTAATATGTGTTTCAGTATGCCTCTCCTTGTGTTTATCCTGTATGGGACTCTCTGTACTCCCTGGACTTAGGTGACTATTTCCTTTCCCCTTGTTAGGGAAGTTTTCCCCTATAATATCTTCAAATATTTTCTCATATCCTGTCTCTCTTCTTCATCTGGGACCCCCACAATTCGAATATTGATGTATTTAATATGGTCCAAAAGGTCTCTGAGACTGTTTTCATTTCTTTTCTTTTTTTTTCTCTTTATTTTGCTCTGTGGCAGTGATTACCAATGCTCTATCTTCCAGATCACTTATCCATTCTTCTGACTCAGTTATTCTGCTATTGATTCCTTCTAGTGTATTTTTCATTTCATTTATTGTATTGTTCATCACTGTTTATTTGTTCTTTAGTTTTCCTAGGTGTTTGTTAAACATTTCTTTTATCTTCTCAATCCATGCCTCTATTCTATTTCTGAGATCTTGGATCATCTTTATTATCATGACTCTGAATTCTTTTTCAGGTAGATTGCCTACATCCTCTTCATTTAGTTGGTCTTGTACATTTTCTGCTTGCTTCTTCATCTGCAACATATTCTTCTGTCATCTCTTTTTGTTTAAATTACTGTGTTTGTGTTCTTCTTTCTGCAGGCAGTCAGGTCATAGTTCCTCTTGCTTCTGGTATCTGTCTCCTGCTTGGTGAGTTTGGTCCAGGGTATTATGTAGGCTTCCTTGTGTGAGGGACTGGTGCCTTCCCTCTCATAGGTGGAGTTGGGTCTTATCTCTCTGTTGGGCAGGGTCATTCTAAGGAGTCTGTTTTGTGGTGTCTGTGAGTTTAATATTACTTTAGGTAGCCACTCTGCTGATTGGTGAACTTATGGTCCTGTTTTGCTGGTTCTTGGGTCTGAGACACCCAACGCTGGAGATTGCTGGCTGTTGGGTCCCTTGTGTCAAGATGGGGATTTCTGGGAGAGCTCATGCAATAAATATTCCCTTGGGATGGGAATTCCCTGGTTGCCCAGTGGCCAGAACTTGGTGTTCCCACCACAGGGGATCAGCTTCTACTCCTGGCTGGGGAACAAAAACACTGCTGTTGCATGGTGCAGCCAACACCCCATAAAAGTAAACAAACAAACAGACAAACAAAAACCAAGACAAACAATAAAAACAAAACCCCAAAAACAAACAAAAGAAGTAAAGAAAACAAAAAAAGAACAAAACCAAAAAAATATCCCAATAGAAACAAAAGTAACAAAAACAAAAAACAAGAACAACAACAAAAAAGCAAAGAAAACAAAAAAATAAACACCAAAAACATGGCAAAACAACAAGAAAAATGGAAAAAAAAGAGAAAGAAAATCAAAGCAAAATAAAAGACCTCCTCAAAACCAAAAATCAGAAAAAGAAGAAAAAAACACAGAGAAACAAAAACAAAAAAACTAAAACAAACATAAAATATAATAGAAAAATAAAAATATATTCTAAAAATTAAATAAATAAATAAAATAAAATAAAACAACAAAACAATTTCCTTTGGCCTTCTCTGTCAGTGTCCTTGTCCTCATGGTGAGCCACAGCCAACCCCCATGTCCCCAGGAAGCTGTTCAAGACCTCTAGGTAAGTGTCTGGATCTGCTTTGGCACTGTGAGGGCAGTTCAGACTCTGATCTGACCCCACTTTCATGTGTACCTGTCCCCAGTGTCCACTGCTGATGAACTTATACCTATCTCAGTTGTGGGATCACTTATTGTCCATTCAGATGTTCTGTAGTTGTAGGATATACCAGGCTGATCACAGGGGTTTAATCCATGTCTTATACAGCTGCACAGAGAGATTTCAGTTCCTCTTCTTTAGTTGCACAGTCCCTGAGTCTCAGTTTTGGTTTTGTCCCCACTTCTGAATGTGGGTCACCCTCAGGTGTCTGCCCCCAGCCCAGGTGAGAGTAGGCAAAGGTAGTGACTAACTGGGACATGCTTGTTCACTTAGGTGGGAAGGGCGATAGTTGGCAACCTACTCTTGTGTGCATGCTTGCTTAAGCAGAAGGGAGATAAGGCAACTATGACTGGGGCTCTAGCACTTGCTCAGGTGTGAGGGGGACAAGGTGGCAACAAATGTGGTGCACACTCATTCAGGCAAGAGAGAGAGAGAGAGAGAGATAAGGCTGCCACAACTGGGGTGTGCAGGCTCGCTCCTATGTGTTCCCCCTCTACTGCCCATGGAGGCTGGGCCCAACAGGAATTGGCAATGACTGGAGCACACATGTTTGCTCTATTAGGAGTCCTTCCCAGTGTCCACAGAGGAAGGGGCTGGTGTGTGGAGAGAGAGGATGTGATGGTGGCCCAGCCCCTTGCACACAACTTAACAATGGTGCCTCACTTCCATGGCAGTCTATGCTTCCTACAGGAGAATACTCAGCTTCAGAGTTCCTCATTCCTGTCCCCTCACACGCTCTCTGCACAGCCAACAACAGTCATCTCCCCAGGTCTGCTCTCTAACCCCACACTTCAGTACTCAACACCTGCCAGCATTGGCAGATACCTGTCTCAGGCTGGGGCACAGAGGACTGTGGTACAGACCATCTGTGCAAGTCTCTCTCTGTCCTGGCTGCCAAAGATGGGCCACTGTACTTTCTTGTGATAGCCCCTGAAACCCCCACCACCACCACTCTATTTCAACATATTTCACCACAAGTGAGGGTTCCTACCTGTGTGCAGTAACCTCCCCTCTCCTTTAGCCTCCCACCCCAGTGGTGTGGATCCCATCCCGTTTCCTCTTTTTATTTCCTAACCTTTCTCTTCTTTATCCTAACTAGTTATGTGGAGATCTTTTCTTGTCCTTTTAGGTGTCGGAGGTCCACTGGTAGTGTTCAACAGATACTCAGTGTGAACTGTTCCACTTGCAGATGTATTCTTCATGTACTTCTGAGGAGAAGTGAACCCCAGGTCCTATTCCACCATCTTGACCCACTCTAGACTTTCGCCATTCTGATGTCTTTATAACACATGACAACAGTCTGCTCCTTAATCAGGGAAATAAGGATGGATAAGCAATTTCAGTAAATTAAGCAGTCAGGGCTCTGCAAAACCCAAGGCAGCTACTTGGTCCTTCCCAGTTCCCTGCCAAATTCCACTGTCATTTTCTGACATTTCTTCACCAACCATAATGCATTTAAGATGACTCAAATTGTAAATAGATATTGTTGGGTAGATGCCTATGAATATGTGAAAATAGGCTACCAGCAATGTCTTTGCTGCTCTGTCTATAACCCTGGAGGAAAACTCACTATTTTTGTCCCCAGATACCTCAGACCTTCTTCTCTGGGCCCTTTGAACACCTGCAGCTGGATTTCAGAATTCAGAAACTCTCAAACTAAAACCTTCCTTTTCCTGAAACTTGTTAACTGTATATAAACTTCAGAGAAACTGTCACACCACTCATATTTAAACCATCCTCATGCCTGTATGAGCCACTCTGAAATTTTACCTGAACACCTGATGACATCACCAAAGACATTTTAAATTGTGAAAGATACCTCAGTTCTGACATCTAGAGATCTTCTGACTAACTGCACCTTGGGCTCAAATAAACTGAGTTATAATTTTCTTCATTTAGTTATTTGACTGATATATATTTCTTTTTAAATTTTTATGTAATTAAAAATATATTTTTATGTATGTAATTTTGCATTGAAGTATTGTTGATTTACAATGTTGTATTAGTTTCAGGTATACAGTAAAGTAATATATCTATCAGATTATATTCCATTATATTTTATTATGAGATATTGAATATAGTTCCCTGTGCCATAAGTAGGTCTGTGTTGTTTATCTATTTTATATATAGTAGTGTGTATCTGTTACCAAACTCCTAATTTATCACTTCCACCACCCCTTTCTGCTTTGGTAACCATAAATTTGTTTTCTATGTCTGAGCCTATTTCTGTTTTGTAAGTAAGTTCATTTGTATCATTTTTAAAAGATTCCACATATAAGTGATTAAGTGATATCATAAAATATTTTCTTACTTTGTCTGACTTCCTTCACTTAGTATGATACTCTCTAGGTCCATCCATGTTGCTGCAAATGACATTATTTTATTATTTTTGTAAATGCCTAATTGTTCATTGTGAATATATATACAATTTATATACAATACCATTGTATATAAATATTTTTTATCTTTTCCTCTGTTGATGGACATTTATGTTGCTTCCATGTCTTGGCTATTGTAAATAGTGCTGCTATGATCATTGGGGAATATGCTCCTTTTATCAACTTCTGTTTTTCTTTTGTTTCCTTAGACATGCCTCATATTAAATGCCTGATTGCTTGAAACATAGGCCAAGCCTTGAGAACCCACCTGCATGACTAAATCCTGAAAGGAGATAAAACTGTTTAATTGAAGTAAGAAGAAGTTTCAATGAAATGGAGAACTCTACTAACCTATTTTCTCTCCTCATAATCACTAGCTCTGCTTTTAATATGTGAATCTTCCAGGGATGTTTCAGTGAAGAAAACTGTGTGTAGGGGGTCCACAGTAGGCTACCCTAAATTGTGCCTCAATGGCATATTAATTATTTGGAATTAAAATTACTTAAGAAACAACCAGTGCAAGAGGGACATTCTGAGCCTCCCTTCTGTCTCCCTGAAAGAAGGAAACAATGTCCCATAAGAAATGTGCACTCCTTGCACCTGAAAGAATAAGGATGCCCATATTACCAGAGATAGGGAATTCAGGCCAAGAAGCCTAGTTAAACAAACTTGAGCCTTCTTTAACTTACTACCCCAAGATCAAATTCTGTTCAGATTCTTCACCCAATTATACACCTGGAACCTAAGTATATTTGCTATGCCAGTTCCTCACAAATTTATTGTTTCTTTGTCTACAACCACCCATCAAGAAGGAACTTGCATTTTTCTTTTAGAAGAATGTTGTTTTTATATAAATAAATCAGGAGAGAGTTGGTCCAACAATTAGAAATATTGAAGGTTAACATTGTTATCTTAAGAAATGTCTGAGAAATCTCTTGGGACTGGGGAGACTTATTAGTATGTTGCCTTCTCAAGTAACCTCACTTTTAAGATTAGGACTACAATTTTTATCACTAATTGTCACCTTAGCCTTAAATATTTGTTTATTATTCAAATCAATCATGTTGTGAGTTTTAAATTGTTGAAATACTGGGTCTACTAAGAAAATGGTGAACCAGAGATGGGAAACTATTCACCAAGCCTTTGCCTCATGACATGCCACTGCAAGATCACTGAGGGCTCAGCTAACTCTCATCTTAACCAAGACATGACCTGCCTGAGACCACATTCTTGAGGCCCCTCTGTTGCTCAAATATGACCCAAGCCTGTAACCTACTCCTCTTTTTCTTCCACCTAATACAGATTTTCTGGGCAAATCCACCCTATCTCCAAGGGTCTTGATGTATCAGGAGTGGATCATAAGTCACTCGGGTAACAAAAAGGACATAATAAGACCAAACGTTGATCATAAATGCTTTTCAAAGAAAATATTTTTTTAATGAAAAGGGGAAATGATGACATATTTAAGATCATTTTAAGATCTTAAAATTAAGGTTACTTTAATTAATTAGTTCATTAAAGTTACTTAAAATTAAGTAACTATGGTTAGGCATTCAAAATGGAGCTGGTGGCTATTGTGGATGTGGTCTTGGACAAGTCTTAGAACCAATGAGGGCTTTCTTAACTGTATCAAACTCAAGGACACCACCAGCCGTGTTCAAAACAGTATCTGCTAGCAGCTGCTAACTGTGACCTTGCAGTTTCAAAGTCCTCTTCTTTGCAACTATGCAGTCATTTTGAACCCAAACTACTCCTTGCTTAACAAGCTCCCTCATTTCTTGCCAGCTCGTATCCAAATTCTTGACAACTTACGTTGCTTTCTGTTTTGTTTTGTTTTGTTTTCCTTTCCTGCCTTTCTAAACCTTCCCGTGTTTTGTAGTCTTGGAGAACACAACTCAATTACTTTTTGGATCTGTGTTTCCTGGGCTGCAGTCCTAATGTTACAAGGAAGAAACAAAATCTGAATCCATGTTGGATCTGGTTCTTTTACTCTAACCTTTGCTTCCTGTTGCTTTTGTTTACTTAGAAGGATACTGTCTATACATAATGGCCTGCCTCAGGGAACACTCCCCTCTGCCTGAAAGTTAAACCAAAGTGCCTTTGTTTAGGGAAACATCTGGACCCTGTCCACCTGTGGATGGCTACAGGAAAGAAGAAATTAACACATCTCCTACCCAAGGCTGTCCATTCCATGGGACATTTGCAAAACTTATGACATTTTTACTTAACTTCCTCACCTCCCATCCCCCACTCTGTTCTTGAAAAGCAACTGGCATCCAAACCCCGATAAGATGGTTATTTTGAGACATTAGTCTGCCATCTTCTTGGTCTTCCAGCTTTCTGAATAAAGTCACATTCCTTGCCTCAACACCTCATCTCTGATTTATTGACCTGTCGTGATGTGAGCAGAGTGAGCTTGGACTCAGTAAAAAATTTGGCTTAGCCATCCAGAAGCCTTGCTGCTCGTGGTTAGCCAGCCCTGATCAGGGAACATTGGGGCAAGTCCCTAGCAGCTGCCAGGACCAATTGTCCTGAAGATCTATCCTCAAAATTCCCTGAAGTGACACCAATGGCACCAGTGCTTGGCAGTTGAGGCAAGGAAATGACCAACTTCTACGAGTGGATGGCCTCAATTTTGTAGGGTAAGTCTCCCCAGTTTGGTAACTGGTTTGTTTGTTTTGGTGTGGGTTTTTTTTGGTTTGTGTGTTCTTTTGTGTTGTAACTCAATGGACTCAATTTTGTAGGGTAAGTTTCTCCAGCGCACACACTGACAATATATTCCACTCAATTCCGGCTTCTCCTTTATCAGATAAGACATTGGTTTCACTGGCGTACCCTATTGTGGGGGGGGAATTGTTGTTGGACTCTACCTGATTTGGAACCTGTTCATTGGTTTTGGTCTGAGTTTTTTTTTTTTTTTTTTTTGGTTTTATGTGCATTGATCTTAGAATTTGTTTGGGATTTTTTTTTGGAATTTGATTGCATCTTTTGTGTTTTGATATTATCAAACTTATAAAAATGGGAAATATTCCAACTATCCTGAAGGAGGGCCCTTTGGGATGTATATTAGAGAATTGGGGAAAACATAGCCATGGACGTATGACTAAGAAAGACATGATATACTATTGTAACAGGGTGTGGACCCAATATACATTAAGATCAGAAAAGTGGTGGCTGCTGAATGGCTCACTCAATTATTACACTATCTCATAGTTAGAAGTGTTCTACAAAAGAGCAGGGGAAAGAGATGAGATTCCATATGTAGGAGCATTTACACTATTGCATCAGGAGAAAAAAGAGTCAGAGGGCTGCCCCCTTATCATGGGTTTTCTGAGAAGAAACCCAAGAGGGAACCTGTTCTACAGGGGAAAGAGGGAGAAAATGAGAATTGGGACATGTTATTTCAAAACTTAACCCCACCTGCAACCTATCCAGCTCCCCCAGTGGCTAAGCAGGCTGCACTGGCAGTTGTCTCAACTGTCTGCCCATGCTGCCAACATATTCACCGTCTCCTGTTTCCCCTACCTCTGGGGATCAAATAGTAGTTTCTGTGTTAATCCCTGGAGCACAGGAACCTGGTTTAGTATCACCATCTAATACCCAACAGGGCACTCAATTTAGACCAGGAGCCACTTCTGCAGCAGGGCAATTCCCCTTGCTCTGATATCACGTAGGAGCCCTTAATGAGAATGGCCAACTAGCTGGGTTCCTATGGATGCACAATCCATTCTCGACTTCAGATTAGCTTAATTGGAAAAACCATATCCTTGATTACTGAGAGGACCCACTTCAAATGAATGAAATTTTCTCCTCTGTATTTGCCACTCACCATCCCACTTGGGTGGACATTCACACTCTTATGAATATAATGTTTACTGGGGATGAAAGGAGGATGGTCATTGACAGAGCTAGAGAGGAAGAGATCCATTTCCACCTAGCAGATCAAGGTGGAGCTCCAGAAACAAATCTGGTTTTCCCTATGTCTGAGCTTAACTGGGATCCTAATAATGGTGCCATGCCACTTCTAGAACATTATAGGAGATGCATCATAGTGAGTCTTGAATGGTGTACCTAGACAAAAGATCTTAAACAAAATTCAGGAAATAAAACAAAAACCAAATAAGGATCCATCAGAATTTCTAGAAAGAATTTATGAAGCTTATAAGCGCTACACAGATGCAGACCAGGAGGCCCCAGAGATGGTAAAGATGGTAAATATGACCTTCATTGGGCAAAGTTCCCCAGATATAAGAAGAAAATTTCAGAAATTAGATGGTGTATTTGTAATGAACCCTTCTCAATTGGTGGATGTTTTGTTTAAATTGTTCAACAACAGGAAGCAATGATAGAAGGAAGAAGATGTGAAACGAAATGCAGAGCTTTTCTGGCAGCAGCATTGAATTCCTGGAAGGCAAATGACCTAAAGGAAGGTAAGCCACCAATGGGGAAGGAACAATGTGCTTACTTCAAGGAGGAAGGGATTTGGAAAAAGATTTCCCTAGACTAAAGAATAATAGAAGGAAGACAGGAGCCTCTCATATGGTAAAAAGAGTGGAACACTCTGATAATGAATGAAGAGGCTCGGGGACACACTTGGACTTGAGGCATCTGATTCTAATTTCCCCACAGGAGCCCTGGGTAACTTTGACAGGGGGGAACAAGTTGATTGACTTTTTAATAGATATGCGTGCCTTATACTCTGTCAAGATGGCACAGAAATCATCTCAGTCTATCTCGCTCACGGGAGTTTCTGGAGGACTACAAAACTGTTTGTTTTTACAACCCCTGGAATCCCAATTAGGGGATCTCACTCTGAAACAGAGCTTCGTATACATGCCAGAGTGTCCAATACCACTTCTGGGATGAGAACTCCTTTGTAAATTAAATGCTCAAAATAACTTTTTTTGCCAGAACATCTGGACATCAGGGTCCCACCAGAGCCTGCTTTAAGCCTACAAATGGCACTCACGGAAACCCCAGAAAAGGAGATTTTTCCCCCTGAGATCTATGAAAAGGTAAGGCCAGAATTATTGGCTGATGGCACTCCAGGGAAAGCCAAAAACCGAAGAACAATACAAATCCCATTAAAAAGGAATGCTGGGACACCTAATCTAAAAAAATATCCTCTGAGACAAGAGGCCTGAAGTAGAATACAGCCAATTCTGGAAAAGTTTTTGAAAACAGGAATGATTAAACCTTGCACATCTCCATATAACACTCCCATCTTCCCAGTAAAAAAGCTAAACTCCACGGAGTATCACTTTGTCCAAGATTTGAGGGCTATTAATGAAGTAATCCAAGACTTACACCCTGTGGTACCTAATACACACACTCTGCTTACAACTATTCCAGGAGAATATGGCCGGTTCTCAGTCCTGGACTTGAAAGATGCTTTCTTCTGTATCCCTATTTGCTTTTGATTGGCAGGACCCAGAAACACAGGTAGTCCAACAGTATTGTTGGACAGTCCTGCCTCAAGAATTTAAGAATTCCCAAACCTTTTTGGGGAGATTCTGGCTAGGGACCTTAGAAACTTAATATTGGATGAAGGACTCTTATTCCAATATGTGCACTACTTGCTTATAGAGAGCCCTACATATGATGAATGTCTACAAAATACCATCAGAACACTGAACTATCTGGCCAATTGTGGATATAAGGTCTCCCAGACAAAAGGCCCAGATAGGCAAACAGCAAGTCACATAACTGGGCTTTGTCCTGTCCCAAGGAGAGTGGGATATTTTGCCTGACAGAAAAGAGGCAATTGCAGACTTGAGAGCACATAAGACCCACAGACACCTGAGACAGTTTCTAGGAATGGCATGGTTCTGTCGGATTTGGATCTCAAACTATGGGCTCATAGTAAAGCCCCTCTATGAGGCACTGAAAGGACATGATCTTGAACCTCTTACTTGGACAAAAGAGTATCAAACAACCTTTGAAACAATAAAAATAATGTTAGTCTCAGCTCCAGCTTTGGGAATACTGGACTTAAAGAAACCTTTCAAGCTGTATGTCTATGAAAGACAAGGCATAAGCCTTGGGGTGTTAATTCAAACTCTGGTTAATATCCCTCCACCCATTGCCTACTTCTCAAAACAACTAGAACAGACTGTTACGGGGTGACCTCCTTGCCTTCAAGCTGTAGCAGCTTCTTGTGACATACTTCAGGAAGGTGAGAAATATACCATGGGGAAACTCACCACTCTGTATGTCCCTCACCATGTCTTTTCTTTGCTGTAACAGAAAGGAGGTTATAGGCTGACTTCCTGTAGAATGGGAAAGTACCAAGGCATTCTCCTGGACAGTCCCAAAGTAAGACTTCAAGTCACCTCAGCCTTAAATCCAACCACATTTCTCCCAATTGATGTTGCACAATCCCCAGAGCATGACTGCCTACATGTCATTGAGCTAGTGTACTCTAGCAAACTGGACTTAATGGACCAACCCTTGGCAGAGCCAGATATGGAATTGTTCACCGATGGAAGAAGTTTCATGGACCAAGGTAGATGATGAGCTGGGTGTGCAGTGGTAACCCTTGAAAGGATGGTTGAGGCAAAAGTTCTGCCCACAGGGGTCTCATCTCAGAAGACAGGAATCATTGCTCTGACCAGAGCCCTGCTCTTCGCTGAAGGGAAGTGAGTAAATATATACACAGACTCCTGTTATGCCTTCTCTGTGGTGCATGCTCACAGGGCAATCTGGAAAGAAAGGGGGCTTCTCACTTCAAACAATAAAGACTTAAAACATGCTCCTGACATCCTATTTGAAGCAGTCCATAAGCCCTCACAAGTGGCCATAATGCACTGCCCAGGTCTCCAGAAGGGTGAGACTCATATAATAAAGGGCAATTGATTATCTGACCAAGCTGCCATGAAAGCAGCAGAGGAAAGGGGTTAACAAGCCATGATAGAGTCACTTCTCCTGCAGAGTGACTTATCAAAATATCAGCCAGTGTATTCAGAAAAGGACGAGGAGAGGGCCAAAGAGTGGGGTTTCACTCTTGACCATAACTTACCTGGCTGGAAATGTAATGCACTGGAACAGTTTTTATTCTTCAGGCCCTCTTGGACACTGTGCTGAAGCACATTCATGACAGTATCCATTATGGGAGAGATGCCACCCTGCAATGTGTTCCAAGGTATATAATGGGACCTCACCTATAAAGGACCATCCAACAAGTCACTTGAAATTACATGATTGTGCTAAAAGTAACCCCAAAACTGCTGCCAGACCTCCTCAGATAGGGAAAAAGGACAAAGGGACCTGCCCCACTGAGGACCGACAAATAGACTTTAGTCAAATGCCTCGAGTTGCAGGAAATTTCAGGTTACTGCTAGTGTGAGTGGATGCATTTTCAGGATGGGTGGAGGCATATCCCACCGAACAGGAGAAGCTTCCAAAGTGGTTAAATTTTTCCTTAAGGAAATCATTCCCTGGTTTGGACTACCTAACACCCTTCAGAGTGATAAGGGGACTGCTTTTGTTTCTAACATAACTCAATTAGTGTCTAAAGTGCTGCAAATTTATTGGAAATTACATTTATCCTGGAGACGACAATCAACAGGAAAAACTGAGAAAATGAACCATCCACTGAGAAGTAGCATCACTAAAATGTGTCAAGAAACTGATTTTACTAGGGATAAGTCTTTGTCAGTTGCCCTGTTATGGATCAGAGTGGGTCTCAGAAGCAGGTTTAAATTAAGACACTTTGAAATATTGTATGGTAGGTGATTCCAGGTGTCTGTCCAGACAGGGGAATCTGTAAATGCTTTGAAAGACCTAGCTGTTGCTAATTATGTTAAAACTTTGAACACTATGCTAACCTCTGTCCATGAGTTTGCTACAAAGATTCTGAGAATTATTCTTGGCACACGGCTGATCAGTTCCATTCCATGGTCACCCCTCATTACTCCTACATAACATAAAGAAGTTAGAGTGGTCATCGGTCATTGCCCCTAGATGACCACAATCCCCAGATTGAGTATGGACATTGACAGTGGAAGATTGTGACAAGGAAGAACCAAATCTGAATCCATGTTGGATCTGTTCCTCTTACTTTAACATTTGTTTCCTGTTGCTTTTGTTTACTTAAAATGATACTGTCTATACATAATGGCCTGCCTTGGGGAACCCTCCCCTCTGCCTGAATGTTAAACCAAAGTGTCTTTGTCCAGGGAAACACTGGACGCTGTCCACAGGTGGATACCTGAAAAAAGAAGAAATTAACATAGCCCCTCCCCAAGGTTGTCCATTCCAGGGGATATTTGCAAGACTTATGGTCTTTTTACTTTACTTCCTCATCTCCTCCCCCTTTCTGTGATATAAAAGAAATGCCTCCAAACCCCGATAAGATGGTTATTTTGAGACATTAGTCTGCCACCTCCTCAGTCTACCGGGTTTCCCAAAAAAGTCATATTTTTTTCCTCAACACCTCATCTCCTGATTTACTGGCTTGTTGTGCAGTGAGTAGAGTGAGCTTGGACTTGGTAACACTAGCACAAGCTTCTTTACTTTAATTATTGGAATTCTTGGTTAGCTAGTGTCTAACCCTATGCTGGAACCTCCTGGCTGTATAGAATTGCTACTGATGGGCAGTGAACTTGACTGAGTGATATTAAAATTAAACAATTGGCTGACATTATACAGACAGAGAAATGGTGTCCTTGTTACTGAGTCCAAGCTCAGTGCTTGCCATGACAGGCCAAGAAATCGAGAGATAGGATGTGGGGCAAGGAATAGTGACTAACTTTGGAAAGCCAGCAAACAAAGAAGATGAGTGGCTAGATGGGTCACAAAGAACCAAGTTAAAATTAAGGGTCTTTTATACTAAAAGGGTGAGGAGCATGGCTAATTGTTTCAAACTTCTTGGTGCTGGTCAGACTCCAGAGGGGGTATGATGATCTTTTGGTCTTTCAGCTGTTCATGTAGGTCAGTTCATGATGTTCCTCTAAACCTCCAACAAGACAAATGTTATTCTCTGTTCTGCAAACTTTTAACACTATATGAATGGAAAAGTGTTATACCTTTAAAGGTCAAGCCTGGCAGGCAGAGCCTTGAGAATGGACTACCATGTATATTTGAGGCTGTAGACAGCATTCTTTTAAAAAGATGTGGAACCAGCATGACTATGCACAGGTAATGGAGCACAAAGTTTAAAGTTAAAGGAATAGATCCAGTTGGAGTCAGGTTTGTTCTTCGGTAACAATTACTGCTAAAGAACCCTGCACAATTAATATGGAAGGTGGGAATGATCCTCAGAGGAGACTTTGGACCCAGGTCCACATACAATGTGTTGATATGGCTTGGGGGGCTGTCCACTCCACTAAAGTCCACAAACATCCTCATTATATAGGCAATGGGAAATGTGAACTTAGGCCAGAGATGAGGTGATGATGCCATCCTCCATCACCTGGGAATTTTACAGTGGGCTTATCAGAAAACAGATGGACATCAGGCATACAGCATAATGACTTGGCAAGTTGGAGGAGGCTGAATTCAGTTCTGAGTCTACATAGCTGTTTCTTGGGGCTGGTGGGAGGCGGGGGGTGCTCCAGACAAATATAACTCTGCTTTACTGGCAATGACGACCAATGCTAAAATAACTCAGGAAGGCTTTAGAGCACTTAATAGAAACTCTTGAAAAACAAACTCAGAGAGAAGTGTTTCCTGTTAATTCCACAACAATACCGCCCCCTGACCCCAGCCTGAATCAAAATTACTATCAACAGTGAGGAAGCCCATCTCTCAGGCCAAACACACTAGTCAGATCCCACACTTAAGCATAAACCCTGAGATAGAAAAGAGGATTTATGCTACATCCTGGGGGACAGGAGGGTCCCCAAATGGATGATCTCTGGTAAATCAATGGAGCAATGACAACAGTTAATGACTAGATTACAGCTCATGGCAGGATTTCCCTTCAGAGGCAGCTGTGTTTTCTGTACCAGTGGCAAGGACCTGACCTTTACCAATGGCAGGGACCCGCCTCACATAGGTCCCTTCCAGCAGACATTGACCTTTTTACCACATTAACTCTTTGGGTTCCAAAAGACAAACAACACTGGCTGGCTCTCTACCCAACTGTTGGACATTGACCTCAAATATCTCTAACCTCAGAGAGCACTCATGCTTTAAAGGGACACCCAAAGAAGTAAACAGCTTGCAAGGAGGACCAATCAAAAGAGTAAGCCACCTCTTAACTATAAAAAACTGACCCAGTTTTGCTAAAAGATGCTTTTGTCCTGGTTGTTTCTCCCTGAAGATATCTCTCTTTTTTTTTTTTTTGACTGGACCTCCACAGTCTGCAGGCAACCTCCTAAGACTTCTACTCTATTGGTGAGCTCTGCTTGGTGGGAACAAATTAACCCTCCCTTACTCTTGCAGGTGATCAACACACCACAGTACTGCTTGAAGCAAGGTACTAAGAAATTAAAACCTGTCATAGCTGACTTCGTTAAAGAAGGGTGCTGATTTCTACCTTCTCAACCTTCAATTCCCTAGTAAGTTCTGCACTTAAAACCACTACTAAAAACTGGAAGCTAAATAGAATTTAACAAGGTTGTTCCTTTTCTTAGAGTAGCTCTACCAGATAATGTTCTTAATGGATGACATTCAAGAAAACAGGGTTCAAGTTTTGGGGTTACGGACTTTGCGATCCAGTTCTATTCAGTAAAAATTTACAGAGAAGTCTACCACAATTCATCTTCATCTTTGAAGGTCAACTTTATGACCTTTCCCTGATTTCCTAATGGGTACATAATTAGCCCTTCAGTTGCCCACAGGTTTTGTAGACAGCCGTAACACCTGCCCTACACTCCAACCAGAAATTCAGATTTGGCATTATATTGATGACATCTTACTCTGTGGAAGGTTCTGTCTCACAGGCTGTCACACCTGTGAACATGTCTCAGTGAGTGCTAAGAGCACTTCACTGAGAGGAGATGGTTAATTTCTCTGCCCTCTTCCCCTAAAGCACAAGGCCCCTTCCAGTCTGTTAAATTTGGGGGCTACACTTTTAATTCATAATTGCAAGCTTTTCCTAATCTGGAAGAAGATGAGCACCCAGTATTCCAAGCTCCCACCTTGGTAAAGGAAGCCCAGCATTTGTTAAGACTGTTTGGATTCTGGTGCTAACACAGACCTCACCTTCGATATTTACTGGGCCACATCTTTCTGAACATGCACTAGGTAAACTACAAGAGATTATTATTTCAGCTCCTCACCAGTGCCTCAGCGACAGCATTTACAATTAGATGTTTCAGCCACCCCCAGGTTAGCTCCCTGGAGCCTATGGACCAAATGGATGTGCAAACATCTACTGATGGGCTTTTGTTATAAGCAGCTCCAGACTCAGTCGAGGGTTATTTGCCAGGGGAAAGGTAACTCTTGGTGGTGCACTGAGTACTTATTCATCTGAAGTCCTTAATGGGGTAGATCCTATTACCCTACAGACTGAGATTCTTATTATGCCTGAGTAATGGAAACCACTCCCTGTAAAACTAGATTTGCAACAGAGGCCTCCTTATTAAAACAAAAATGGATTGAACTGAACTCAGGCCTACTGGGCTGTTATACCTTCATGAGGAAAGAGCTACACATACTGACACTGAAGTTAACTTGCTAAAACTTCTAGAAAAGCCTTCTTCATGTCAAGAAGTGGAGACAAGTGTTCAGTACAGACAAGCAGGATGGTGCTGAACACTCTCAAAACAAGAAAAGGAATGGTCTTTCTTTACTCATGGAGCATGGAGTTTAAAGGAGCTTATACCAGGCAATGGAAAGACACAGACTATCTTCTTTATTCAGACACTCAATTCTGTTTCTGAGATTGGACAATGTACCCCATGGGCTGAGCTTCATGCAATAGTCCTGTAAGTGAATATGCCCTTAACAAACATTTCACCAATGTTCTTATTTTGGGCTAACTACTTGGTTGGGACTTTGGTGTAATCAGGACTAGAAAACATAAGGCTGAGGCATTTGGGGTAAATAAATATAGGGGGAAATTGTCATATTTGCTCTCACTGTGCATGTCCTGGTGCACCAGTACCTCCAGTCACACCAAACAAGACACAGAGGAGGCACAATACAACCGCAAAGGCAAACTAGTCAAATGACCGAAGCAGGTAAGTAAGCCTCTTGAAGGAGGCAGAGTCCACAGGACTTTGGGATGAGCCACCAAGACCCCTTCTATCATGGTCACACAATAAGGTGAGGGTATTTTTGAATAATGGAATTCGGAAAATAAGTTGTTAATCAAGGAGTTGACTTAGCAGAGAGATGTTTACACAAAGTTCTGAGGGACTGCGTCACACACCAGAAATCTGCACACTGGGACTCCCACATGGGAGAAGAAATTTACAGAGGGGAATGGTTATTAGAAATGGCAAACTGATTTCGTTGGGCCTCTCCCTGTAGTGTCAGGAGCCATTATATATGCCTTAGCAATGGTAGATACCTTCACAGGTCTTCTACTGGCGTACATGTATAAGGCACTAAACTCTGCTAATGTTACTAATAGCTAAACAAAACAACCTTTACAACTTTTGGGTGAGCAACAAATTACACAGTCAGATCAAGGTTCCTGCTTTACTACAAATAAAATTCAACTGTGGGCATTACAAGATAACATTGTTTGCACTTTCCACCAATTTATCATCCTAGTGCAGTGGGTATCATAGAACGAAATAATAGCTTTTTTTTTTTTTAATGCAGAGGCTACTGAGAGAGATTGGAGGTCAGTGGTCCTCCTACCTGGTCAAAAATACTGCCCATTGTCTTGTTTACATTAAATTCACATCCCTGTGTTATAACTAAGACAATGAGGTTTACAGCAAACATGGAGACCACAAGGGAGGTGCTGCAAACTATGCTGGTGAATATATTCATACCAGACACAATTGAATGATCAATTTTCACCAATGTGGGAGTCCGACATTGCCACACACAGCAAAGGAACAACCACGTGGTACCTTCACTCTTCCCTCTCCTTCAACAAAAATCCAGAGTCTGACGACTTCCCCCTCAGTTCTGATGAGAACCTCACATGGACAACTGACTTTGTTACCAATTTCAGCCTGTGTCCTCACACCATCTGGTGGTAAGCTGAGCAAACCACCCATCACCACCTTGAGAGAGAGACATCCTCTTCTGTCATCCATGTACTTTTCTGCACTAAAGTCAATATAGAATAAACGTGGATGTGCTCCTGACACCCATGAGGTGGAACTCATTGATTCCAGACCTGGTCAATACCCCAGGGAACAATCAGATCCCTTACTATTACTGGCCACAGATGACTTCAGAGTTCAACTCCTACCCCGTTGCTAAACTGCTTTCTTACCAGATAAGTTCCTACACCCAGCAGTGTTGAATATTCAGGCAGTTGGTTGGTCACCCTAGTCTCAGTATTCTGAAAAAGTCTGTATGGAAAAAACACCCCACATGCACCCAGCTAAGGAGATACAAAAGAGAGGTCAAAATGGGGGCAATGGGAGGCACATTGATGACTATTTGAGTTGGTTGATTCTACCAATATGACCACAGACACCATACTGAGGCCAGTGCTCTTCCTCTCATCTTCACCACTCTAAGGAGCTCCCATTCCAGCAAAGACAGGTTCCTGTGCTTGTGACTTCTAAATGCTAAGAGCTAAGTTGAACTTCAAATTGGATGAAACCCATTGTTACTACTGCCATCATAAAAAGAGAAATGAACACTAACTAGTCTCATTTCAAGAATGCTCAGAGATACTCTGTACCCAATATTACAACCAGAATGCTTGTGATTGGTACAGGCAGAATAAAAATGATAAACTCTAAAGCAAATACCACAAAACTCTACACTATTACAAAAATAAAAGTACAGCTCTTATGAATCCCTAGGACAATCATAAATGTAAATATCTCCCACAATGGGAGAGATTTTGGCCACTAATTATAATGATTTCTCTATCCTTCCAGTACAAGCCCAACTTATTGAGGTGGAAATAAGTTTCACTAACCGAGTAAAGGACACCTTATTGTGGACACCTTCTCAGGCCACTAACCAATAGATAAGTGGAATGTGATGTGTACTACATAATGTTACCTAAGACAACACATGTCTAAAAAGACAGGGACTAGAGCCTACTTAGGAACTCCTCCCTAACCTAAACTTCTTACACTGCCAACCGCAAATTTTATATAACACAGATCTACAAAAATGCTGGCTACTCACAGTAAACACTCAGAATTCTTGGGTGCAGCAGCAAAGAAAATTCTTCCAAAAAACATATCTGATTCCATGGAGAAATCAAATTGCTCTCTGCATGGGACCTTCTCCACCCAAATGACACCTACTTTCCATTAGCTATCACATAATTCTCTGTGACTAAAATAGCCCCCATTAATAAGGACTTGGGAACTACTTAAGGAAAACTCTCACCCACTGCTACCGTTCTGGGGGGATCCTTAAGATCATACACTCCCCACTTATAAAAATGAGAAAATCAGTAACTTGGGAGGAAATTTATTGGTATACATACTACCACCTCCCACTGAGACCTTTAAGGTTACATCAGTGCCCATGAAAAGTTTAACCCAGAGTTGAGGCAATGGACTAGGGGTTCTCCCACTGAAAGAGCAACATGGTGGGAAAGGGACAGAAATGAGCCAAAGGTAAAATACAATTGATTTTTATTTTTGAAATAACTTGACTGACCTGGGACAATCGAATGTGTGAGTAATCCATTGTCAAGGACCTAATTTCGTGTGCAAATGAACTAACAACTTTTTTTTCAGACCACCAAAGACACCTGCAAAACATCCCATATTCATGAAAACACACCAGTGTTGTTACAAATGGCAATGACCAGGAAACTCAAGTACCAATGCACACTACTCTGAACCAGAAGAAATGTACAACTGCTCACTAAAGCAAACCTGGTTATACATTCAGTGACACAATCATAACATGGCAAAAACAACCCACAGGCTGGCTTGCTTCTGCCAATCAAATTTTAGTATACGTATCATAATTGTCTTCCCTGGACAACTTCCCCCATCATCTTGTTAAGACAAGATGAGTGCTGTGATGGTTAAGTTTTATGTGTCAACTGGGCTGGGTTTTGAAACTCAGCTGTTTGGTCAAACACCAGCCTTGACATTGCTGTGAAGGTGTTTTAGATATGATTATCATTTACCTCAGTGTACTTTGAATAGAGCATATTATCATCCATAAAACAAGTGGGTCTCTGTCAGTCAGTTAAAATCAGTAAGAGGTAAGCCTGGAATCCCCCAGGTAAAAGGAATTCTGTCTTTAGGCTGCCCTTGGACTTGAAACCACAATATCAGTACTTTCTTGGGTCTTCAGCCTGCCCTGCAGATTGCAGTCTTGCCATTCTCTATGATCATGTAAGCCAGTTCCTTAAATTCTCTCTCTCTCTGTCTCTCTCTTTAATCTTTCTGAGCACAAGGTGCTGGTTCTGTGTTTCTGAAGAACCTTGATTAATACAGATTTTATTAATAAGAGTGGTTCTAGAAGAACAGAGTGTTAAGGATGTACTTTCTGAATTACTCCTGAGATTTTCTGGAACAAATTAGAGAATGCCTGATTAAACATAAAGACACTAATGGCTCTATTTCCAGTAGTAAGGAAGGCTTTGGAAGTCTATGGAATGATGTGGCAATAGAGATGGATAAAATATCATCGTTGGATACTCCTAATTTAGTACTTACAGGAGACAAGGTTTTAGATGACAAAGTATTTTATAGTTTTCAGTAGGTTTATCAGACAAATTAGTGAGATTGCTATTGTAGCGGAGGAAAACGTTTCTTCTATACTTTTAGATTCATTATCTGGGACTACAAAATAAATGGACAGCAGTCAGATTAATAGGAGAAAATGCATACAAACTTATTTAATGTTAAGGGTTTTACCTAGCATGGGAGAGCTTCAGAGAGAGAAAACAAAACCTGAAAAGAAAATAAAGAAGGAAAGAAAGTGAGGCTAGGAGGTTAAGCTTTTGACAAAGGATCACAGCTTTAAAGAGAAATGAGGGTATTTTCTGGAGATCCAGTAGTTAGGACTGGGCACTTTCACTGCCAGGAATGGGTTCTATTCCTGATCAGGGAACAATGATCCTGCAACCCACGTGGTGTGGCCAACAAATAAGAAAATAAATAAAGAGAAGTGAGAAGGCAAACAAAAGAGGCTTTGAGTTTCTAGTGGGGAGCAAATTGTGGAAAGGCAAATATATGGGTAAACTGATATTAGATGAGGGATTGTTAGTAAGATTTCTTTGAGTATACACTTTCTCAGTGTCAATTCATTTCCAGTAATAAGTGTGTGTATGTGGAGGCTGTGGGGGTGGCAAGGGCACTGTCACAGGGAAAACTTTTGTTTTATTTTCAGGTGGATAGCAGGAGTATAACAGTGAAGAACAAACCTGACCCCATATTGGATCTATTCCTTTAACTCTACTCTTTGTGCTTTGCTGCCTGTGCATCTTTGGAAAAGAATGTTGTCTATAGGCTCTGCCTCTCAGGATTGACCTTTAAAGATATAATATTTTTCCATTCATGTACAGATAAAAATTTGCAGAACAGAGAATAACATTTGTCTTGTTGGAGGTTACAGGAACATTGTGAATGGACCTACACAACAACTACAAAAACAAAGGATTCCTGAACCAAGAAGTCTGCAATGACCATCTACACACCCTTCCCTTTTCATAGAAAATAAGCCTGGGCCTTCCCTGGTGGCACAGTTGTTGAGAGTCCGCCTGCCGATGCAGGGGACACGAGTTCGTGTCCCGATCTGGGAAGATCTCACATGCCGCAGAGCGGTTAGGCCCGTGAGCCATGGCCACTGAGCCTGCATGTCCGGAACCTGTGCTCCACAATGGGAGAGGCCACAACAGTGAGAGGCCCGTGTACCTCAAAAAAAAATAATAATAATAATAATAAGCCTGAATTCTAACTCTGGTAGGATGGTTCTTTGGGACACTAGTCAGCCATCCTCTCAGTCTGTTGGCTTTCTGAATAAAGTCACTATTCCTTGTCCCAACACCTCATCTCTCAATTTATCAGCCTGTCATGCAGCAAGCAGTATGAGCTTCGACTCAGTAATAGGAGGACAGAGAGCTCCTCCTGTGTCTGCTTTTTCTCAATTACCTTCAACTCAAAATAATCCCTCTGCCAGAGTGGCACATTTTGGGGTGACATAGTCTGATTTCTTACATTTCCCCCATATAATAATTCATGTGAAGTTTCACATATTAGAAGCCACATTGATGACAGTCAAGAAAAAATTTTGCAGTAGTACCTGAGTGTCAAGAGATCATCAAAGGGACAGAAGAACATAGATTAGAAAAGAATAAACCATCAGAAAAGAACAAATCAAAGTAGGCTTCCCTAAGCCCATTAAAGGAATCTCCCAATCCTAAGAATAGTTCAGTCCAATAAAATGACTGATGCTCATTTACCTACTGGAAAGTGTTTATCTTGTATTTTAAAAAGTGTAAATGAGACATTATTTGCCCCATCCAATTTATGTAGAATCTGCATTTTCCAGGAGGACATTGATTTTTCCAGGAAGACATTGGAAGACAAACTGTTAACTTCTGTTTTTCTTTTCTTTTACAATTTTATTGGAGTATAATTGCTTCACAATGGATAGTTTCTGCTTTATAACAAAGTGAATCAGTTATACATATGCATCTGTTCCCATATCCCTTCCCTCTTGCATCTCCCTTGCTCCCACCCTCCCTATCCCACCCCTACAGGCACTCACAAAGCATGGAGCTGATCTCCCTGTGCTATGCAGCTGCTTCCCACTAGCTATCTACCTTTTGTCTGGTATTGTATATATGTCCATGCCTCTCTTTTGTTTTGTCACAGCTTACCCTTCCCCCTCCTCATATCCTCAAATCCATTTTCAAGTAGGTCTGTGTCTTTATTCCTGTCTTACCCCTAGGTTCTCCATGACATATTTTTCTTCTTAAATTCCATATATATGTGTTAGCATAGGGTATTTGTCTTTCTCTTTCTGACATACTTCACTCTGTATGACAGACTGTAGGTCTATCCACCTCATTACAAATGGCTCAATTTCATTTCTTTTTATGGCTGAGTCATATTCCATTGTATTATTGTGCCACATCTTCTTTATCCATTCATCCAGTGATGGACACTTAGGTTGTTCCCATCTCCAGGTTGTTGTAAATAGAGCTGCAATGAATATTTTGGTACATGATTCTTTTAGAATTATGTTTTTCTCAGGGTACATGCCCAGTAGTGGGATTGCTGGGTCATATGGTAGTTCTATTTGTAGTTTTTTAAGGAACCTCCATACTGTTCTCCATAGTGGCTGTACCAATTCACATTCCCACCAGCAGTGCAAGAGTGTTCCCCTTTCTCCACACCCTCTCCAGCATTTATTGTTTCTAGATTTTTTGATGATGTCCATTCTGCCTGGTATGAGATGATATCTCTTTGTAGTTTTGATTTGCATTTCTCTAATGATTAAAGATGTTGAGCATTCTTTCATGTGTTTGTTGGCAGTCTGTATATCTTCTTTGGAGAAATGTCTATTTAGGTCTTCTGCCCATTTTTGGATTGGGTTTTTTGTTTTTTTGTTATTGAGCTGCATGAGCATCAGCTCATTAATTTTGGAGATTAATACTTTCTCAGTTGCTTCATTTGCAAATATTTTCTCCCATTCTGAGGGTTGTCTTGTGGTCTTGTTTATGGTTTCCTTTGCTGTGCAAAAGCTTTGAAGTTTCATTAGATCCCATGTGCTTATTTTTGTCTTTATTTCCATTTCTCTAGGAGGTGGGTCAAAAAGGATCTTGCTGTGATTTATGTCATAGAGTGTTCTGCCTATGTTTTCCTCTAAGAATTTGATAGTTTCTAGCCTTACATTTAGGTCTTTAATCTATTTTCAGCTTGTTTTTCTGTATGGTGTTAGGGAATGATCTAATCTCAAACTTTTACATGTCCCTGTCCAGTTTTCCCAGCACCACTTATTGAAGAGGCTGTCCTTTCCCCACTGTACATTCCTGCCTCCTTTATCAAAGATAAGGTGACCATATGTGTGTGGGTTTATCTCTGGGCTTTCTATCCTGTTCCATTGATCTATCTTTCTGTTTTTGTGCCAGTACCATACTGTCTTGATGACTGTAGCTTTGTAGTATAGTCTGAAGTCAGGGAGCCTGATTCGTCCAGCTCCATTTTTCATTCCCAAGATTGCTTTGGCTATTCGGGGTCTTTTGTGTTTCCATACAAATTTTGAAATTTTTTGTTCTAGTTCTGTGAAAAATGCCAGTGGTAGTTTGATACAGATTGCATTGTATCTGTAGATTGCTATGGGTAGTAGAGTCATTTTCACAATGTTGATTCTTCCGATCCAAGAACATGTTATACCTCTCCATCTATTTGTATCATCTTTAATTTCTTTCATCAGTGTCTTATAATTTTCTGCATACAGGTCTTTTGTCTCCTTAGGTAGGTTTATTCCTAGATATTTCATTCTTTTTGTTGCAATGGTAAATGAGAGTGTTTTCTTGATTTCACTTTCAGATTTTGCATCATTAGTACATAGGCATATCAGAGATTTCTGTGTATTAATTTTGTATCCTGCTATGTTACCAAATTCATTGATTAAATCTAGTAGTTTTCTGGTAACATCTTTAGGATTCTCTATGTATAGTATCATGTCATCTGCAAACAGTGACAGCTTTACTTCTTCTTTTCCAATTTGGATTCCTTTTATTTCCTTTTCTTCTCAGATTGCTGTGGCTAAAACTTCCAAAACTAAGTTGAATAAGAGTGGTGAGAGTGGGCAAACTTGTCTTGTTCCTGATCTTAGTGTAAATGCTTTCAGTTTTTCACCATTGAGGACAATGTTGGCTGTGGGTTTGTCATATATGGCTTATATTATGGTGAGGAAATTTCCCTCTATGCCTACTGTCTGCAGGGTTTTTATCATAAATGGGTGTTGAATTTTGTCAAAAGTTTCTCTGCATCTATTGAGATGATCATATGGCTTTCCTCCTTCAATTTGTTAATATGGTGTATCACATTGATTGATGTATGTATATTGAAGAATCCTTGCATTCCGGGAATAAGCCCCACTTGACCATGGTGTATGATCCTTTTAATGTGCTGTTGGATTCTGTTTGCTAGTATTTTGTTGAGGATTTTTGCATCTATGTTCATCAGTGATATTAGCCTGTAGTTTTCTTTCTTTGTGACATCCTTGCCTCGTTTCGGTATAAAGGTGATGGTGGCCTCATAGAATGAGTTTGAGAGTGTTCCTCCCTCTGTATATTTTGGAAGAGTTGAGAAGGATTGGTTTTAGCTCTTCTCTAAATGTTTGATAGAATTCCCTGTGAAGCCATCTGGTCCTGGGTTTTTGTTTGTTGGAAGATTTTTAATCACAGTTTCAATTTCAGTGCTTGTGATTGTTCTGTTCATATTTTCTATTTCTTGCTGATTCATTCTTGGCACGTTGAGCATTTCTAAGAATTTGTCCATTTCTTCCAGGTTGTCCATTTTATTGGCATAGAGTTGCTTGTAGTAATCTCTCATGATCTTTTGTATTTCTGCAGTGTCAGTTGTTACTTCTCCTTTTTCATTTCTAATTCTATTGATTTGAGTCTTCTCTGTTTTTTTCTTGATGAGTCTGGCTAATGGTTTATCAATTTTGTTTATCTTCTCAAAGAACCATCTTTCAGTTTTCTTGATCTTTGCTATCGTTTCCTTCATTTCTTTTTCATTTATTTCTGATCTGATCTTTATGATTTCTTTCCCTCTGCTAACTTTGGGGGGGGTTTGTTCTTCTTTCTCTAATTGCTTTAGATGCAAGCTTAGGTTGTTTATTCAAGATGTTTCCTGTTTCTTAAGGTGGGATTGTATTGCTATAAACTTCCTTCTTAGAACTGCTTTGGCTGCATCCCATAGGTTTTGGGTCATCATGTCCCATTGTCATTTGTTTCTAGGTATTTTTTGATTTCCTCTTTGATTTCTTCAGTGATCACTTCATTATTACGTAGTGTATTGTTTAGCCTCCATGTGTTTGTATTTTTTACAGATCTTTTCCTGTAATTGATGTCTAGTCTCATAGCACTGTGGTCGGAAAAGATACTTGATACAATTTCAATTTTCTTAGATTTACCAAGGCTTGATTTGTGACCCAAGATATGATCTATCCTGGAGAATGTTCCATGAGCACTTGAGAAAAATGTGTATTGTGTTGTTTTTGAATGGAATGTCCTATAAATATCAATTAAGTCCATCTTGTTTAATGTATCATTTACAGCTTGTGTTTCCTTATTTATTTTCATTTTGGATGATCTGTCCATTGGTGAAAGTGGGGTGTTAAAATCCCCTACTATGAATGTGTTACTGTAGATTTCCCCTTTTTTGTCTGTTAGTATTTGCCTTATGTATTGAGTTGCTCCTATGTTGGGTGCATAAATATTTACAATTGTTATATCTTCTTCTTGGATTTGTCCCTTGATCATTATGTAGTGTCTTTCTATGTCTCTTCTAATAGTCTTTATTTTAAAGTCTGTTTTTCTGATATGAGAATTGCTACTCCAGCTTTCTTTTCCTTTCCATTTGCATGGAATATCTTTTTCCATCCCCTTACTTTCAGTCTGTATGTGTCTCTAGGTCTAAAGTGCATCCCTTGTAGATAGCATATATATGGGTCTTGTTTTTGTATCCATTCAGCCAATCTGTGTCTTTTGGTGAGAGCATTTAGTCCATTTACATTTAAGGTAATTATTGATATGTATGTTCCTATTCCCATTTTCTTAATTGTTTTGGGTTTGTTATTTTAGGTCTTTCCACTCTGTTGTGTTTCTTGCCTAGAGAAGTTCCTTTAGCATTTTTTGTAAAGCTGGTTTGGTGGTTCTGAACTCTCTCAGCTTTTGCTTGTCTGTAAATGTTTTAATTTCTCCATCAAATCTGAATGAGATCCTTGCTGGGTAGAATAATCTTAGTTGCAGGTTTTTCTCCTTGATCACTATAAATATGTCCTGCCAGTCCTTTCTGTCTTGCAGAGTTTCTTCTGAAAGATCAGCTGTTTACCTTACAGGGATCCCTTGTGTGTTATTTGTTGTTTTTCCCTTGATGCTTTTCATATGTTTTCTTTGTATTTAATTTTTGACAGTTTGATTAATATGTGTGTTGGCATATTTCTCCTTGGATTTGTCCTGTAAGAGACTCTCTGTGCCTCCTGGACTTGATGAACTATTTCCTTTCCCATATTAGGGAAGTTTTCAACTATAATCTCTTCAAATATTTTCTAAGTCCCTTTCTTTTTCTCTTCTTCTTCTGGAACCCCTATAATTCGAATGTTGGTGTGTTTAATGTTGTTCCAGAGGTCTCTGAGACTGTCCTCAGTTCTTTTCATTCTTTTTTCTTTCTTCTGCTCTGCAGTAGTTATTTCCACTATTTTATCTTCCATGTCACTTTTCCGTTCTTCGGCCTCAGTTATTCTGCTATTGATCCCATCTAGAGTATTTTTAATTTCATTTGTTGTGTTGTTCATCATTGCTTGTTTCAACTTTAGTTCTTCTAAGTCCTTGTTAAATGTTTCTTGCATTTTGTCTATTCTATTTCCAAGATTTTTGATCATCTTTACTATCATTATTCTGAATTCTTTTTCAGGTAGACTGCTTATTTCCTCTTCATTTGTTAGGTCTGCTTGGTTGTTATCTTGCTTCTTCACCTGCTCTGTGCTTTTTTGTCTTCTCATTTTGCTTATCTTACTCTGTTTGGGGTCTCCTTTTGCAGGCTGCAAGTCCGTAGTTCCGTTGTTTTTGATGTCTGTCCCCAGTGGCTAAGTTTGGTTCAGTGGGTTGTGTAGGCTTCCTGGTGGAGGGGACTAGTGCCTGTGTTCTTGTGGATTAGGCTGGATCTTGTGTTTCTGTTGGGTAGGTCCATGTCTGGTGGTGTGTTTTGGGGTGTCTGTGGACTTATTATGATTTTAGTCAGCCTCTCTGCTAATGGGTGTTGTTGTGTTCCTGTCTCGCTAGTTTTTGGCATAAGGTGTCCAGCACTGTAGCTTGCTGGTCGTTGACTGAAGCTGCGTGCTCGTGTTGAGATGGAGATCTCTGGGAGATTTTCACCACTTGATATTATGTGGAGCTGGGAGGTCTCTTGTGGACCAGTGTCCTGAATTTGGCTCTCCCACCTCAGAGGCACAGCCCTGACTCCTGGCTGCAGCACCAAGAGCCTTTCATCCACACGTCTCCTCAGTTTGGGATGATTCGTTGTCTATTCATGTATTCCACAGATGCAGGGTACATCAAGTTGATTTTCGAGATTTAATCCAGTGCTCTTGAGGCTGCTGGGAGAGATTTCCCTTTCTCTTCTTTGTTCTCACAGCTCCCGGGTCTCAGCTTTGGCTTTGGCCCCGGCTCTGCATGTAGGTCGCCAGAGGACGTCTGTTCTTCGCTCAGACAGGACAGGGTTAAAGGAACAGTTGATTCTGGGGCTCTGGGTCACTCATGCCGGGGGGAGGGAGGGGCATGGAGTGCGGGGCAAGCCTGCGGTGGCAGAGGTCAGTGTGACGTTTCACCAGCCTGAGGCACGCCGTGCGTTCTCCCAGGGAAGCTGTCCCTGGATCCCGGGACCCTGGCAGTGGCACGCTGCACAGCCTCCCCAGAAGGTAGGTGTGGACAGTGACCTGCGCTTGCACAGAGGCCTCTTGGCGGCAGCAGCAGCAGACCCAGCATCCCACGTCCATCTCTGGGGTCCGCGCTTTTAGCCGCAGCTCACGCCCGTCTCTGAGTTCCTTTAAGCAGCGCTCTGAATCCCCTCTCCTTGCGCACCAGGAAACAAGAGGGAAGAAAAAGTCTCTTGCCTCTTCGGCAGCTCCAGACTTTTCCCCAGACTCCCTCCCGACCAGCCATGGCGCACTAACCCCTGCAGGCTGTGTTCACACCACCAATCCCAGTCCTCTCCCTGCGCTCCGACCGAATCCCAAGCCTCAGCTCCCAGCCCCACCCGCCGCGGTGGCAGAGCAGACAAGTCTCTCAGGTTTGTGAGTGCCGGTCAGCACCAATCGTCTGTGCGGGAATCTTTCCACTTTGCCCTCCGCACCCCTGTGGCTGCGCTTTCTTCCGCGGCTCTGAAGCTACTCTGCCACCCGCAGTCTCTGCCCGTGAAGAGGTTTCCTAGTGTGTGGAAACCTTTCCTCCTTCACGGCTCCCTCCCACTGGTGCAGGTCCCATCCCTGTCCTTTTGTTTCTGTTTATTCTTTTTTCTTTTGCCCTACCCAGGTACATGGGGGAGTTTCTTGCCTTTTGGGGGGTCAGAGGTCTTCTGCCAGCCTTCAGTAGGTGTTCTGTAGGAGTTGTTCCGCGTGTAGCTGTATTTCTGGTGTATCTATCTACAAACTGTTAACTTTTGACCTGAGTATTTCCAACACTTGTTCAATATTGGCATTGAACTCTTGTTCTATTACCCTGGAGAGAATTAGTATACTCTTTATCATATCATAAGTTCAAGGACTTGAAAAAAAAACACTGAAAATAACTTGGAGCTGTGATATTCAAGTGGGTTTCTTATGATGTCTCACCTGATGCATTTATTTGACATTACCTTATGAACAAAGGTGCCGAAGTTTGTAATTTGACTGGTATTCAAGGTGAAGCACCTGGTGATATAAGAAGCCAGGTGTCAGAGTCCACATTGTCCTGAACATTTATGAGGGAATCCTTTATATACTTTATTGTCACATAAGATTAAACATCTAAGGTGATTCGTGGACAAGGTAAAATTGGAACCTACAGTTCACTGTGTCTGAGGGATTCACGATGTTTGTCACTGGTCGTATTGACATTTGCACACCTCCATTTTCCCTGTACTCCTGTCAGTTTATAAGAGAACAACATGTTGTGAAATGCCTGTTACAGGAGGCCTGCAGTCTCACTTTGACAGCTGTAAGGCTTAGCTTGGTTATCTGACAAACTTAGTCCAAATTTTGCTCTACAGATTTATAATATGTGGTGTTGGGCAGCCTAATAGGGAGAACAGCTGAACTACCCCAGTGTTCTGTAAACCAGCTGAAATATTTGATAATCTGGCAAGTGTTAGTGTTAGAACTACTTATGAGTACCATGAGAGACTCAGGGTGAGACTTCTCTCACTCACCAAAAATAAATTGAAAATGGATTTTAAAATTAAATGTGAAACATGAAATCACAAAACTCCTAGGAGAAAACATAGACAGTACACTCTTCGACATTCATCTTCGTAATATTGTTTTTCGATATATCTTCTCAGGCAAGGGAAACAAAAACAAAATAAACAAATGGAACTACATCAAACTAAAAAGCTTTTGCACATCAGAGGAAACTCTCAACAAAATGGGAAGGCCATCTACTGAATGGGAGAATATATTTGCAAACAATGTATTAGATAAAGGATTAATATGCAAAATATACAGTGCAACATCAAAAAACAAACATCCCAATTGAAAAATAGGAAGAGGACCCAAATAGACATTTTCCCAAAGAAGACATGCAGATGGCCAAAAACCAGATGAAGAGATGCTCAGAATCCTCAGGAAAATGCAAATCAAAACCATATTGAGATATCACCTCACACCTGTCTGAAAGGCTATCATCAAATAGTCTACAAATAACAAATGCTGGAGAGGATCTGAAGAAAACAGAACCCTCATAGACTGTTTGTGGGAATGTAAATTGGTGCAGTCACTGTGGAAAATGGTATGCATATTCCTCAAAAAAATTAAAAATGGAAGTACCATATGATCCAGCAATTTCACTTTTGGACATTTATCCAAAGAAAATAAAAATACTAATCAGAAAAGATACATACACATCTATGTACACTGCAACATTCTTTATAATAACCATGATATGGAAGAAACCTAAGTGCACATTAACAGGTTAAAGGATAAAGAGGATATATATATATATATATATATATATACATATATATATATATAATATATATTTATATGTGTGAGTATATATGTATATATGTGTGTGTGTGTGTATATATATACACACACATAGTGAGTCATAAAAGAGAATGAAATCTTGCCATTTGCAGAAACATCGATGAACCCACAGGGTATTATATCAAGTGAAATAAGTAAGACAGAGTAAAACATATCTTTTATTATTTCACTTATATGAAAAAATCTACAAAAGAAGACAAATGAACAAACAGAACAGAAACAGACTTCTGGATACAGAAAACAAACAGGTGTTAGATGTTTGGCAGAGCAGAAGGCAGCAGGGGGAGGAAATAAATAGGTGAGGGGGCCTAAGAGTTACAAACTTCCAGTTGCAAAATAAATGACTCACAGGCATGAATAAGGAGGGTGGGGCATATAGTCAATGTATGTAATATCTTTGTAATATCTTTCTTGACATATGTAACTAGAGTTATCATGGTGATCATTTTGAAATGTATAGAAATATTGAACCATTAAGTTATGTAAAGGAACTAACGTAGTGTTGTAGGTCAATTAAGCTTCAAAAACAAACAAACAAACAAACAAACTCTCAAAAAAGAGATCAGATCTGTGTTTGCCAGAGGTGGGAGGTGGAGTAGGAGGAATTGAACAAAGGTAGTCAAATGGTACAAACTTCCAGTTGTAAGGTAAACATGTACTAGGGATATAATGTGCAACATGGTAAATATAACTAACACTGCTATATGCTATTTATGAAAATTAAGAGAGTAGATCCTAAGAGTTCTCATTATAAGAAAAAAACACATTTTTTTCTTTTTCTTTAGTTTTATATCTGTATGAGATGATGGAAGATGCCTAAACTTATTGTGATATTCACTTTATGATGTATGTAAATGAAATAATTATGCTGTATACCATAAACACATACAACACAGTACATCATACAACACAGTATATCAATTATATCTCAATAAACTGGAAGAAAAAACCACAATTGTAATTTTGACTTGCAAAAACTGGATTACAACATATGTCTGTCACCTAGGAAAGATTCCTCATTATGCTTATTTTCAAAGCAAAGAGAAAATTTCCCCTCCAATGAGTCTACCCAAGTGAGGGCAGTCCTTAAACTTCCATTGAGGTTTTTCCACATTCATTTAACATGCCAGAAGGAGAAGTAGTAGGACATGATGTCTCTGACTGTGGATGACAAAGAAGTTTTTTTCATCCCTCTTCAATTGTTGTTCCACCAGATGCTCACATTGCAGGAATAAAAACTAATTCAGTTTCTTTCTTGCTATCTATTGATAGATGTTGACATAACCAGGAATAAGATTAATTCATTAACTTGGCCATCCTTTGGAATACAGGTGCAAATGGCGTATTTTGTTTGTGTTTCACTAGTTGAGAAAACAGTAGGGGTTAGTAGGAGTAAGGTGTAGTTTGAAAGAGAATCCATTAGTGCAGGATCAAAGGGAAAATAAGACAAACCAAGGCAAGCCATCTCCAGTCAGCCTTTCAATAAATGGGGGAAAGGGGAAATTTTTCACTTGAAAGGTCAAAAGTGTTAAAGAAAAACATTTTTTAAGTAGGAGAAAGTGTTCAAGGGGAGAGAAAAAATTGGTGGTGATGAAGTTCTTGATCTCTGATCTTGAGAAAAGCTGTCTGCTTCATGAGGTTGTCTGCTTCACGTGTCTGGGAATTGACTCTGGAAATCCTTGGTTTGAGGTCACCTGTAGGAAAGGTTTTCCAATTGTCCTGGGAGTAAAAATCATGGTGTAGCTTTGACAAGAAGGATTTTTCTTTTATTTTGATGGCAGTGTAGGTGTTGAACAATACTTTGTAAGGTTCTTTCTAGCCAAGTGATAGTGTGAGCTTTCCTATACGAACTTTGATGTCCAAGAGACCTCTTGGTCAAAAGAAATGGCAAGTCTTGTTTGTTGGATGGGAAACCTGTTGATTATATGCTCTGCATATACTAGTTAGTTCTTCCACACACACACACCCAGCATATTAAGGTATTATTGACATAGACATATGCAACTCCAAGTGTACATGATGATTTGATGATACACATATATTTTTGCAAATGATTACCAAAATAATGTTAGTTAATACGTTGAACATCTCACATTATTACATGTTTTTGGCGTGATGGTAACATTTAGGATCTACTCTCCTGACAACTCTCAAGTATATAATACAGTATAAACTCTGGTTGCTATGCTGTACATTGTGTCCTTGGAACTTGTTCACTTTATAAATGAAAGCTTGCAACATTTCACCAACATCTTCCCATTTTCTTCACACCCAAGTCACCAACTTTCCACTCTCTCTTTCTTTTCTCTTTTTTTTTTAGCAACTTTATTGGAGTAAAATTGCTTTACAATGCTGTTAGTTTCTGCTGTATAACAAAGTGAATCAGTTATACATATACATATATTCACATATATATCGCCTCCCTCTTGCATCTCCCTCTTACCCTTCCCATCCCATCCCTCTACCTGGTCAAAAAACACAGAACTGATGTAACTGTGCTATGCGGCTGCTTCCCACTAGCTATCTATTTTACAGTTGGTAGTGTAGATATGTAAATGCTGTTCTCTCACTTTATCCCAGCTTACCATTTTCCCTCCCCGTATCCTCAAGCCCATTCTCTACATCTGCATCATTGTTCCTGTTCTGGCCCTAGGTTTTTCAGAACCTTTTTATTTATTTATTTATTTTTTATATTCCATGTGTATGTGTTAGCATATGGTATTTGGTTTTCTTTTTCTGACTTATTTCACTCTGTATGACAGACTCTAGGCCCATCCACCTCACAACAAATACCTCAATTTCATTTCTTTTTATGGCTGAGTAATATTCCATGTATATATGTGCCACATATTCTTTATCCATTCGTCTGTCAATGGACACTTAGGTTAGTTCCATGTTCTAGCTATTGTAAATAGTGTTGCACTGAAAATTATGGTACATGACTCTTTTTGAATTATGGTTTTCTCAGGGTATATTCCCCATAGTGGGACTGCTGGGTGATATCATAGCTATACTTTTAGTTTTAAAAGGAACCTCCATACTGTTCTCCATAGTGGCCGTATCCATTTACATTCCCACCAACAGTGTATGAGGGTTCCCTTTTCTCCACACCCACTCCAGCATTTATTGTTTGTAGATTTTTTGATGATGGCCATTTTGACCACTGTGAGATGATATCACATTGTAGTTTTGATTTGCATTTCTCTAACGATTAGTGATGCTGAGCATCCTGTCATATGTTTGCTGGCAAACTGTATATCTTCTTTGGAGAAATGTTTATTTAGGTCTTCTGCACATCTTTGGATTGGGTTGTTTGTTTGTTTGTTTGTTTGATATTGAGCTGCATGAGCTGCTTGTATATTTTGCAGATTAATCCTTTGTCAGTTTCTTCATTTACAAATATTTTCTCCCATTATGAGGGTTGTCTTTTCATCTTGTTTATGGTTTCCTTTGCTGTGCAAAAGCTTTTAAGTTTCATTAGGTCCCATTTGTTTATTTTTGTTTTTATTTCCATTTCTCTAGGAGGTGGGTCATAAAGGATCTTGCTATGATTTCTGTCATAGAGTGTTTTACCTATGTTTTCCTCTAAGAGTTTGATAGTGTCTGGCCTTACATTTAGGTCTTTAATCCATTTTGAGATTATTTTTGTGTATGGTGTTAGGTAGTATTCTAATTTCATTCTTTTACATGGGACTGTCCAGTTTCTGAGCACCAATTATTGAAGAGGCTCTGTATTCTCCATTAGATATTCCTGCTTCCTTTATCAAAGATAAGGTGACATATATGTGTAGGTTTATCTCTGGTCTTTCTATCCTGTTCCATTGACCTATATTTCTGTTTTTGTGCCAGTACCATATTGTCTGGATTACTGTAGCTTTGTAGTATAGTCTGAAATCAGGGACCCTAATTCCCCAACCTCCATATTTCTTTTTCAAGATTGCTTTGGCTATTTGGGGTCTTTTGTGTTTCCACACAAATGGTGAAATTTTTTGTTCTAGTTCTGTGAAAAATGTCAGTGGTAGTTTGATAGGGATTGCATGGAATATATAGATTGTTTGGATTTTGTAGACCTTTTCACAATGTTGATTCTTCCAATCAAAGAACATTGTATATCTTTCCCTCCATTTGTATGGTCCTTAATTTCTTTCCTCAGTGTCTTATAGATTTTGGCATAATGGTCTTTTCTTCGTAGGTATGTTTCTTTGTAGGTATGTTTCTTTGTAAGCATGTTTTTCTTTTGTTTGCAATGGTAAGTTGGAGTCTTTCCTTAATATGTCTGTCAGATTCTTCATCATTAGTGTAAAGGAATGCAAGAGATTCCTGTGCATTCATTTTGCCTCCTGTTACTTCAAAAATGCATTGATTAGCTCTCGTAGTTTTCTGGTAGCCCCTTTTGGATTTTCTACATATAGTATCATGTCATCCACAAAGTGTGACAATTTTATTTCTTCTTTTCAGATTTGAAGTCCTTTATTTTCTTTTTCTCCTCTGAGGGCTGTGGCTAAAACTTCCAAATCTATATTGAATAATAGTAGTGAGAGTGGGCAACATTTTCTTGTTTATGACCTTAGTGGAAATGTTTTCAGTTTTTCACCCTTGAGAACTATGTTGGCTGTGGGTTTGTCATACATGACCTTTAGTATATTTAGGTAGGTTCACACTATGCCTGCTTTGTGGAGTGATTATTCATTTATTTTTTAATATACATGGATGTTGAATTATGTCAAAAGTTTTTCTGCACCTATTGAGATTATCTTTTGGTTTATGCACTTCAGTTTGTGGATTGGATGTACCACATGGATTGATGGGCATTTCTTGAAGATTCCTTGCATCCCTTGGAAAAATCTCACTTGATTTTGGTGTATAATCGTTTATAAAGTTTTGTTGGTTTCTCTCTGCTAGTCTTTGTTTGAGGATTTTTGTATCCATGTTCGTCACTGATAACGGTCTGTAATTACCTTTCTTTGTGATATCTTTGTCTGCTATTGGTAACAGAGTGATATTCACCTGTAAGTATGAATTTGGGAGTGTTTCTCTGTGTGTTATTATTGGGAAGAGCTTGAGAAGAATGGGTGTCAGCTCTTCCCTAAAGGTTGGATAGCATTTTCCTGTGCATACATACACCTGGACTTTTGTTTTTTGGAAGATTTTATGTCCGAGTTTCTATTTCTTTACTTGTGATTGGTTTATATTTTCTATTTCTCTCTGGTTCAGCCCTGGAAGGTTGTATCCTCCTAATAAATTATCCATCTCTTTCAGAATGTCCATTGTATTTGCATATAGCCCTTTCAGGTAGTCTCTTTGTATCCTTCTTCATTTTGCATTTTCTGTTGTAATTTCTCATTTTTTTATTTATAATTTTATTGATTTGATTCCTCTTCCTTTGTTTCTTGATGAGTCTGGCCAAAGAGTATTGATTTTGGTAATTTTCTTAAAGAACCACCTTTTAGACTCATTGATCTTTGCTGTAGTGTTCCTTCTTTCTCTTTCATTCCTTTTGGGCATGATTATTTTATTATAATGTTTATTGGAGTATAATTGTTTTACAATGTTGTGGTAATTCCTACTGTATAAAAAATAGAATCAGCTATATGTATACCTATAATCCCATATATTTTCCCTTTTTCATCTCTCTCCCCCCTTCCCTATGACAGCCCTCTTTGTGGTCATTAAGCATCACACTGATCTTGCTCTGTTATGCAGCTGGTCTCCATGAGCTATCTTGTTTTACATTGGGGAGTGTACATATGTCAATGCTACAATTTTACTTTGTGTCGTCAACTCCATTCTCTACCTCTGCGTCTCTATTCCTGTCCTGTCCCTAGGTTCATCACAACCATCATTTTAGATTCCATATATATGTATTAGTATACAATATTTGTTTTTCACTTTCAAACTTTCCACATGGTGTACAACAGTCTCTAGGTCCATCCAGCACACTACAAATAACTCAATTTCTTTTCTTATTATGGCTGAGTAATATTTCAGTGTATACATGTGCCTCATCTTCTTTATCCATTACTCTGTCAATGGACCCTTATGTTGCTTCCCTGTCCTGGCCATTGTAACCAACGCTGCAAAGTACATTGTGGTCCTTGACTCTTTCTAAATTATGGGTTTCTCAGGGTATATGCTCTGTAGTGGAACTGCTGGGTCATATTTTAGTAGTGGGTTTTGTTTTTTTTAAGGAAACTCCATACTCTTCTCTACAGTGACTGTATCGATTTACATTTCCACCAACAGTGCAAGAGAATTCCATTTTCTCCACATCCTCTCTAGCATTTATGGTTTATACATTGTTTAAGAATCACTAATCTGAGCAATGTGTGGTGACACCTTTTTCTTTTTGATTTGCATTTCTCTAATGATTAGTGATTTTGAACACCGTTCCCTGTGTTTCTTTACAATTTGCATATTTTCCTCACAGAAATATTTATTTAACTCTTCTGCCCAGTTTTGGATTGGATTTTTTGCTTTTTTTGGATACTGAGCTTCTTGAACTTCTATATTTTGGAGAGTAATCTTTTGACAGTTGCTTCTTTGACAACTATTTTCTCCCATTTTGCATATTTTCTTTTTCTCTTCTTTATGGTTTCCTTTGTTAAGCCAAAGATTTTAAGATTCATTGGGTCCCATTTCTTTAATTTGTTTTCATTTCCATTTCTCTAAGAGGTTGGTGAATATGACCTTGCTGTCATTTATGTCATAGAGCTTTCTCCCTCGGTTTTCCTCTAAGAGTTTTAAAATATCTGCCCTCAATTTGTGTCTTTAATCCATTTGGGGTCTATTTTCATTTATGGTGTTAGGAAGTGTTCTAGTTTCACTCTTTGACATGAAGTCACCCAGTTTTCTCAGCACCAGTTATTGAAGAAGCTGTCTTATCTTCATTATATTATATTGTGGCCTTCTTTATCAAAGATAAGGTCACCACAGGTGCTTGGCTTATCTCTGGACTTTAGCTCCTGTGCCATTGATCTATATTTCTCTGTTTGTGCCAGTATCATACTTTCTTCATTACTGTAACTTTGGAGTATAGTCTGGAGTCAGCGACCCTGACTCCTCCAGCTCCATTTTTCTTTCTCAAGTTCACTCTTGCTATCCAGGGTCTTTTGAATTTGCATAGAAATTGTGAAACTTTTTGTTCTAGTTCTCTGAATAATGCCATTGGTAGTGATAAGGATTGCATGGAATATAAATATTTTTGTGTGTTCTATGGTCCTTTTCACAATGTGGATTCTTCCAATCTAATAACATTTTATATGTCTCCCTCTGTTTCTATTGTCCTTAATACTTTTCATCATTGTCTTATAGTTTAGGCATAGAGGTCTTTGTCTTCTTAGGTAGGTTTCTTATGTATTTTTTTGTTTGTTTTTTATGCAGTGGTAAATTGGAGTGTTTCATTAATTTCTCTGTCAGATTTTTCATCGTTGGTATATAGGAATGCATGTGACTTCTGTGCATTCATTGTGTATCCTGCTACTTCAGAAAATTTGTTGATAAACTCTAGTAGTGTTTTGGTAGCCCCTTTTGGATTCTCTACATATAGTATCATGTCATCTGCAAACAGTGACACTTTTATATCCTCTTTTCTGTTTTAGATTCCTTTCACTTCTTTTTCTTCTCTGATTTCTATAGTATAACTTCCAAATCTTTCTTGAATAATAGTGGTGAGAGTGGGCAACCTTGTCTTGTTCCTGGTCTTAGAGGGAATGGTTTAGTTTTCCACCCTTGAAACGAGGTTGGCTGTGGTTTGGTCATACATGACCTTTAGTATGTTGAAGTATGTTCCCACAATGATAACGTTGTGGAGTGTTTATTTATTTATTTTTAACACAAATGTGTGTTGAATTCTGTCAAAAGGTTTTCCGGCATCTAGTGAGATTATCTTATGTATTTTATACTTCAGTTTGTTAATTGGGTGTATCACAAGGATTGATGGAATTTTCTTGAAACTTACTTGCATCCTTGTGAAAAATCTCACTTGATCTTGGTGTATGATCCCTTTTTAAGTTCTGTTGGATTCTCTTTGCAATTTTTTGGTTGAGGATTTTTGCATCTATATTCATCAGTGATAATGATCTGTAATTATATTTTTGTGATATCTTTGTCTGCTTTTCTTATCAGGGATGGTCTCCTGTAAGAATGAATTTGGGAGTGTTCCTACGTGTGCAATTTTGGGGAAGAACTTGAGAAGAATGGGTGTTAGCTCTTCCCTAAATGTTGGAAGCATTTTCCTGTGAAGACATCCACTTGGACTTTTGTTTTTTGGAAATTTTAAGTTACAGTTGCAATTTCATTACTTTTGATTGATCAGTTTATCTTTTTTATTTTTGCTTGGTTCAGTCCTGGAATGCTGTATAGTCCTAAGAATTTCTCCACCTCTTCCAGTTTGTCCATAGTATTGGCATATAGCCTTTTCAGGTAGTCTCTTAGGAGACTGTGTTATCCATTGTAATTTTTCATTTTTTTTCTAATTTTACTGATTTGAGTCTTCTTCCTTTTTTTCTTGATAAGTCTGTTATCTTAATTTTCTAAAAGAACCAGCTTTTAGTTTTGTTGATCTTTGCTATTATTTTCTTACTTTCTATTTCATTCTTTTCTGGCATGATTAATTTATTACATTTTATTGGACTATAAATGCTCTACAATGCTGTTTAATTTCTGCTGTATAATAAATGGAATCAGCTATATATGTACCTATATCTCCATATTTCTCCCTTTCTTCCATTCCCTCCCACACTCCTTATTCCAGCCCTCTGATTGTCCAGTAAGCACTGATCTGAGCTCCCTGTGCCAAGCAGCTGTTTCCTAAGAGCTCTCTGTTTCACACTGGGGAGTGTACATATGTCAATGGTACTCTTTCACTTCATGTTCTCAAGTCCATTCTCTAGCTCTGCGTCTGTATTCCTGTCTTGCCCCTGGTTCATCACTACCTTTTTTCTGGTGGTTGTTGTTTTAGATTCCACAGATATTTGTTAACATACAGTATTAGTTTTTCTGTTTCTGACTTACAACACTGTGTACAGCAGACTTAGGTCCATCCAGCTCAGTACAATTAACTCAATTTCATTTCCTATTATGACTGAGTAATATTCAAGTGTATACATGTGCCACATTTTCTCTATCCTTTCCTCTGTCGATGGACACAGGTTGCTTCCCTGTCCTGGCTATTGTAAGCAGTGCTGAAATGGATTCTGTGGTATTGACTCTTTTTTTTTTTAACATCTTTATTGGAGTATAAGTGCTTTACAATCGTGTGTTATTTTCTCCTTTATAACAAAGTGAATCAGTTATACATATACATATGTTCCCATATCTCTTCCCTCCCTCCCACCCTCCCTATTCCACCCCTCTATGTGGTCACAAAGCACCAAGCTGATCTCCTTGTGCTATGCAGCTTCTTCCCACTAGCTATCTATTTCACATTTGGTAGTGTATATATGTTCATGCCACTCTCTTTGAATTATGGGTTTCTCAAAGTATATGCCCAGTAGTGGGAAAGATGGGTCATATAGTATTAGTGAGTTTTGGTTTTTTAAGGAAAGTCCATACTGTTCTCCATAGTGGCTGTATTGATTTATATTCCCACCAACAGTGCAAGAGGTACCCTTTAATCCACATACTCTCCAGCATTTGTGTTTAGACTTTGTTTGAGAATGACTAATCTGGCAGTGTTCGGTGATGTCTCAGTGGACCTTTGATTTCCATTTCTCTTAGCATTCATGATATTGAACACCCTTTTCTGTGTTTCTTGGTAATGTGTATATCATATTCTTTTGGAGAAATGTCTATTTAGCACTTCTGTCCATTTTTGATTTGAGTTGTTTGCTTCTTTGATACTGAGCTTCATGAACTGCTTATATATTTTGAAGAGTAATCCATTCTCAGTTGCTTCTTTGGCAAATATTTTCACCCATTCTGAGACTTTTCTTTTTGTATTCTTTATGGTTTCCTTTGCTGGGCCAAAGTTTTAAGTTTTAAAGCTTAAAACTCCAAAGTCACGGTAATGAAGACAGTATGATACTGGTGGAAACACAGAAATATAGATCAATGGAACAGGAGTGAAATCACAGAGATAGGCCTACACACATATGGTGACCTTATCTGGGATGGGAGGCAAGAATATAATACAATGTAGAAAAGACAGCCAGTTCAATAAATGGTGCTATATCAAATGGACAGCTCCATGTAAAAGAGTGAAATTAGAATATTTCCTAACACTGTACACAAAAATAAACTCAAAATGGATTAAAGATATAAATGGAGGGCCAGACTGTTTTAAGTTTTAAACTCTAAGCAGTTGGTTTAAAGTATCTGCTGTGATTTATGCCCTAGAGTGTTCTGCCTAGTTTTTCCTCTAAGAGATTCAAAGTGTCTGGCCCTCCATATATATCTTTAATCCATTTTGAGTTTATTTTTGTGTACAGTGTTAGGAAATATTCTAATTTCACTCTTTTACATGGAGCTGTCCATTTGATATAGCACCATTTATTGAACTGGCTGTCTTTTCTACATTGTATTATATTCTTGCCTCCCATCCCAGATAAGGTCACCATATGTGTGTAGGCCTATCTCTGTGATTTCACTCCTGTTCCATTGATCTATATTTCTGTGTTTCCACCAGTATCATACTGTCTTCGTTACTGTAAACTTTGGAGTATATTCTGATTAGGGAGACTAATTGGTCCATCTCCGTTTTCCTTTCTCATGTTCACTCTTTCTATTCACAGCCTTTTGCTTTTGCATACATATGGTGAAATTTTTTGTTCTACTTCTCTGAAAAATACCATTGGTAGTTTGATAGGGAGTGCATGGAATCTATAGATAGTTTGGATTGTATAAAACTTTTCCAATGTTGATTCTTCCAATCAAAGAATATTGTATATATCTCCTTCCATTTGTATCGTCCTTAATTTCTTTCATCCGTGTCATATAGATTTCTGCATAATGATCTTTGTTTTCTTAGGTAGCTTTATTTGTAGGTATATTTTTCTTTTTGTTACAGTGGTAAATGGGAATATTTCCTCAATTTCTCTGTCATATTCTTCATCATTAGTTTAAAGGAATGAAAGAGATTTCTGTGCATTAATTTTATTTTTTGCTATTTCAAAAACTTCATTGATTAGCTCTCATAGTTTTCTGGTAGACCCTTTTGGATTCTCCACATATAGTGTCATGTCATCTGTAATGAGTGACACTTTTATTTCATCTTTTCAGATTTGGAGTCCTTTCTTTACTTTTTCTTCTCTGAGGGCTGTGGCTAAAACTTCCAAATGTATGCTGTATAATAGTCATGAGAATGCACAACCATTTCTTGTTTATGATCTTAGTGGAAGTGGTTTCAATTTTTCACCCTTCAAAACGATGTTGGCAGTGGCTTTGTCATACACGATCTTTTGCATGTTTAGGTAGGCTCACACTTTTCCTACTTTGTGGAGTGATTGTTTATTTATTTTAAAAAACAAATGGTTATTGAGTTGTTTCAAATTTTTCTGCATCTATTGATATTATTTTTTAGTTTTCACACATCAGTTTGTTGATTGAGTATATCACATGGATTGATGGGCATTTCTTATAGATACCTTGCATCTCCCAGCAAAATCACACTTGACCTAGGTGGATGACCATTTTTAAAGTTTTGTTAGATTCCTTTTCTAGTTTTTGGTTGAGGCTATTGGCATCTATGTTCATCAGTGATAACGGTCTGTAATTGTCTTTTTTGTGATATCTTTGTCTGCTTTTGATATAGGGTGATATTCACCTGTAAGTACAAATTTGGGAGTGTTCCTCTGTGTGCAATTTTTGGAAAGAGTTTGAGAAGAATGGATACTCTCTCCTCACTAATGGTTGGATTGCATTTCCTGTGAAGCCATCCACATGGACTTTTGTTTTTTGGAAGATTTTCAGTTTCATTAGTTGTGATTGATCAGTTTTTCTTGTCTATATCTCTATGGATCAGTTCTGGAATGTTGTATCCTCTTAAGAATTTGTCCATCTCCTTCAGATTGTGCATGATATTGGCATATAGCTGTTTCAGGTAGTCTCTTAGGATCCTTTGTAATTCTGCATTGTTCATTGTAATTTCTCATTTTTTATTTCTAATTTTATTGATTTGAGTCCTCTTCCTATTTTTCTTGATGAGTCTGGCCAAAGATTTATGTATTTTATTTTTCTGAAAGAACCAACTTTTACTTTCATTGACATTTGCTATTCTTTTCTTATTTCTATATCATTCTTTTCTGGAATGATTAATTTATTAACATTTTATTGGAGTATAATTGCTTTACAAGGCTGTGTTAATTTCTGTTGTATAAAAAAGTGAATCAGCTATATGTGTGCCTGTATTACCATATCACCCACCCCTTTCTGTCTCCCTCTCACCCTCTTTATGGGAGCCTTCTCTGTGCTCACCAAGCACAGAGATCATCTCTCTGTGATATGCAGCAGTTTCCCACGAGTTATCTTTTTTACATTGTGAATGTATATATGTCAATGCTAGTCTTTCACTTCATGTCCTCAAGTCCATTCTCTATGACTGCATCTGTATACCTGTCCTGCCCCTAGGTTCATCACAACCATTTTTCTGATGGTTACTTTTTTAGATTCCATACATATTTGTTAGCAAATGTTATTTGTTTTTCTCTTTCTTACTTACATCACCGTGTATGACAGTCTCTAGGTCCATTCAGCATACTACAAATAACTCAATTTTGATTCCTATTATGGCTGAGTATTATTCCAGTGTATACATATGTCATATTTTCTTTATCCTTTCTTCTGTGAATGGACACTTAGGTTGCTTCCCTGTCCTGGGTATTGTAAACAGTTCTGCAAGGGACTCTGTGGTATTGATTCTTTTTGAAGTATGGATTTCTCAGGGTATACGTCCAATACTGAGACAGCTGGGTTATATGGTATTAGTGAGTTTTGTTTTTTAAGAAAAGTCTATACTGTTCTCCAGAGTGACTGTATCAATTTATATTCTCACCAACAGTGCAAGAGGGTCTCCGTTTCTGTTTCTCCATTTCACACTCTCCAGCATTTATATTTTATACATTGTTTGAGGATGGCTAATCTGGCAGTGTGCAGTGATACCTCATTATAACTTGATTTGTTTTTCTCTTAGGATTCGTGATGTTAAGCACCCTTTCCAGTGTTTCTTTGTAATGTGTATATCTTCTTTGAAGAAATGTGTATTTAGCACTTCTGCCCATTTTTGGATTGGGTTCTTTGCTTTTTTTATACTAAGCTTCATGAACTGCTTATATATTGTGGATAGTAATCCATTGTCAGTTGCTTCTTTGGTGAATATTTTCTCCCATTCTGAGGCTTTTCTTTTTGTCTTCTTTATGGTTTCCTTTGCTGTGCCAAAGCACTTAAGTTTCATTAGGTCCCATTTGTTTGTTTTTGTTTTCATTTTCATTTCTTTAAGAAGTTGGTCAAATGTATCTTCTGTGATTTATGTCATAGGGTGTTCTACCTAGGTTTTCCTCTAAGAGTTTTAAATTGTCTGGCCCTCCATTTATGTCTTTAATCCATTTTGAGTCTATTTTTGTGTACAGTGTTGGGACATGTTCTTACTTCACTCTTTAACATGGAGCTGTCCAGTTGATACAGCACAACTTATTGAACTGGTTGTCTTTTTTCCACTGTACTATATTCTTTCCTACTTTATCCAAGATAAGGCCACGATATGCCTGTGAGCTTATCTCTAGGCCTTCTCTCCTGTTACATTGATGTATATTTCTGTGTTTCCACCAGTACCATACTGTCTTCATTAATGGAACTTTGGAGTATAGTCTGGTGTAGGGAACCTGATTGTTCCAGCTCCGTTTTTCTTTCTCAAGTTTGTCATTCCTATTCACAGTCTTTTGCCTTTGCATACAAATAGTGAATTTTTTTGTTCTAGTTTTCTGAAAAATGTCATTGGTAGTTTGATAGGGATTGCATGGTATTTATAGACTGTGTGGGTTGTACAGGCCTTTTCACAATGTTACTTCTTTCAATCCATGAACATTTTATATCTCTCCCAATGTTTGTATATTCCTTATTATCTTTCATCAGTGTCATATTTTTTCTGCATACAGATCTTTGTCTTCATAGGCAGGTTGCTTTGTAGGTATTTTATTCTTTTTGTTGCTATGGTTAATGGGAGTGTGTCATTATTTTCTGTCAGATTTTTCATTGTTAGTGTATAGGAATGCAAGTGATTTCTGTGCATTCATTTTGTATCCTGCTACTTCAGAAAATTCACTGATTAGTTCTCATCATTTTCTGGGGGACCCTTTAAAATTCTCTCTATATAATACCATGTTATCTGCAAACAGTGACAGTTTTATTTCTTTTTACCAATTTGCATTCATTTCATCTCTTTTTCTTCCCTGATTTCTGTGGCTAAAATTTCCAAGTCTATGTTGAGTAGTAGTGGTGAGAGTGGGCTACCTTTTCTTGTTCCTGATCTGAGAGGAAATGGTTTCAGTTTTTCACCATTGAGAACAATAGTAGCTGTGGGTTTGTCATACATGACCTTTAGTATTTTGAGATGAGTTCCCAATAGACCTACTTTATGTAGTGTTTTTGTTTTTTTAACATAAATGTTTGTTACACTGTGTCAAAATGGTTTTATCTATTGAGATTATCTTATGTTTTTTAAAGTTCAGTTTTTTGATTTTGTGTATCACATGGATTGATGGGAGTTTATTGAAGAATCCTTGCATCCATGGGAAAAAACTCACTTGATCTTGGTGTATGATCCCTCTTAAAGATTTTTTGGGTTCTCTCTGATAATGTTTTGTTGAGGATTTTTCATCTATGTTCATCCGTGATAATAGTCTGTAATTCCTTTTTTATTGATATATTTGTCTGCTTTTGTTATCAGGGTGATGGTCACCTGGAAGAATGAATTTAGGAGTATTCCTCCATGTGCAATTTTTGGGTAAAGTTTGAGGAGAATGGGTGTTAGCTCTTCCTTAAATTTGGATAGCATTTTTCTGTGAAGCCACCAACATGAACTTTTGTTTTTTAGAAGATTTTAACTCAGAGTTTCAATTTCATTATTTGTTATTGTTTGGTTTGTATTTTCTATTTCTCTCTGGTTCCATCCTAGTAGGCTGCATTGTCCTAAGAAATTTTCCATCTCTTCCAGATTGTCCACTGTATTGGCCTGTACTCTTTTCTGGTAGTCTCTTAGGATCTTTTGTAATTCTGAGGTGGCTTTTAATTTCTCATTTTTTTATTTCTAATTTATTGATTTGAGTTCTCTTCCTTTTTTCTTGATGTGTCTGGCAAAAGAGTTATTCATTTTGTTAATTTTCTAAAGGACCCAGCCTTTAGATTAATTGATCTCTGCTATTGTTTTCTTAGTTTCTGTCTCATTCCTTTTTGGCATGATTATTTTATTAACATCTTTATTGGAGTATAACTGCTATATAATGCTGTGCTAATTCCTGCTGTATAACAAATGGAATCAACTTTATGTATACCTATATCCCCATTTCCCTTCTGCCTTTTCGTCTCCCTCTCACCTTCCCTATGCCAGCCCTCTGGGAGGTCACAAAGCATGGAACTCATCTCCCTGTGCTATGCAGTTGCTACCCATAAGCTATTTGTTTTACATTGTGGAGTGTACATAAGTCAATGCTACACTTTCACTTCATTTCCTCAAGTCCTTCTGTATGTCTGCATGTGTATTCCTGTCCTGATCCTAGGTTCATCACAACGATTTTTCTGGTGGTTGTTGTTTTAGATTTCATATATATTTGTTAGCATACGGTATTTGTTTTTCTCTTTCTGACTTACCTCATTGTGTACAACAGTCTCTATGTCCAGTTAGCACAGTACAGGTAACTCAATTTCGTTTCCTATTATGGCTGAGTAGTATTCCAGTATATACATGTGCCACCTCTTCTTTATCCATTCCTCTGTCGATGGACACTTAGGTTGCTTCCCTGTCCTGGTATTGTAAACCGTGCTGCAAAGTATATTGTGGTAATGAGTCTTCTTGAATTATCAGTTTCTCAGGGTATACGTCCAATAATGTGACTGCTGGTTCTTATGGTAGCAGTGAGTTTTGTTTTTCTAAGGAAAGTGTATACTGTTCTCCAGAGTGACTGTATCGATTTACATTCTCAGCAGCAGTGAAAGACAGATCCCAGTTCTCCACACTATCTCCACATTTATGGTTTATACATTTTTTGAGGAAGGTTAATCTGAGCAGTGTGTGGTAATACCTCATCTAAATTTGATTTGCATTTCTCTTAGGATTTGTCATGTTGAGCACACTTGAATGAGATACTTTGCAATCTCTATATGTTCTTCAGAGAAATGTCTATTTTGCTTTGCTACCCATTTTTAGATTGGGTTGTTTGCTTTTTTGGATACTGAGCTTCATGAAGTGCTTATATATTTTGGAGAGTAATCTTTGTCTGTTGCTTCTTAGGTAAATATTTTCTCCCATTCTGAGGGTTTTATTTTTGTCCTGTTTATGCTTTCCTCTGCTGGGTCAACTCTTTTAAGTTCCAGTTGGTCCCATTTGTTTATTTTTGTTCTCATTTCCATTTCCCTATATGGTTGGTCAGCAGGATCTTGCCGTGATTTATGTCAGAGAGTGTTCTGCCTAGTTTTTCATCTAAGAGTTTTAAAGTGTCTGGCCCTCCATTTATGTCTTTAATCAATTTTGAGTCTATTTCTGTGTATAGAGCTAGGAAGTGTTGTAATTTCACACTTTAACATGGAGCCATATAGTTTTCCCTATCACCTATTGAAGATGCTGTCCTTTTCCCATTGTATTATATTCTTGCCTCCTTTATCCAAGATAAGGTCACCATATGTGTGTGGGGTAATCTCTGGACTTTATCTCCTTTTCCATTGATCTTTTATTCCTGTGTTTCCACCAGAACCATACTGTCTTGATTACTGTAACTTTGGAGTATAATCTGGTGTCAGGGAGCCTGACTGCTCCAGCTGCGCTTCTCTTTCTCAAGTTCTCTCTTGCTAGTCACGGTTTTTATCTTTTGCATACAAATTGTAAAAGTTTTGTTCTGGTTCTCTGAAAAATACCATTGGTTGTTTGATAGGGATTGCTTGGAATCTATAGATTGTTTGGGTTGTATAGAACTTTTCACAGTGTTGATTCTCCCAATCAAAGTGCACTGTATACCTCTCCTTCTGTTTGTATCGTCACTATTTTCTTCCATCAGTGTCTTATAATTTTCTGCATGATGGTCTTTTTTTCATAGGTAGGTTTCTCCATAAGTATTTTATTCTTTTTGTTGCTGTGGTACATATGAGTGTTTCCTTAATTTCTGTGACAGATTTTTCATTGTTAGTGTATAGAAATGAAGAGACTTCTGTGCATTCATTTTGTATCCTGCTACTTCAGAAAATTCACTGATTATCTCTCATAGTTTTCTGCTAACCCCTTCAGGATTCTCTACGTATAATACCATGTTATCCACAGTGACAGTTTTATTTCTTATTTTCTGATGTGGATTCCTTTCATTTCTTTTTTTTCTCTTATTGCTGTGGCTAAAACTTCAAAGAATATGTTGAATAATAGTGGTGAGAGTGGGCTACCTTTTCTCCCTTCTGATATTAGAGGATCAGTTTCATTTTTTCACCCTTGAGAATTATGGTGGCTGTGAGTTTGTCATACATGACTTTAGCATGTTGAAGTCCATTCCCACTATGCCTAGTTTGTGTAGAGTTTATTTAGTTTTTAACATAAATGAGTGTTGATGTTTGTTGAAGGTTTTTTCTGCATGTATTGAGATTACCTTATGCTTTTTTTTTTTTTTTTCTGGTACGCTGGCTTCTCACTGTTGTGGTCTCTCCCATTGTGGAGCACAGGCTCCGGACCTGCAGGCTCAGTGGCCATGGCTCACAGACTCAGCCGCTCTGTGGCATGTGGGATCCTCCTTGACCGGGACACGAACTCGTGTCCCCTGCATCGACAGATGGACTCTCAACCACTGCGCCACCACGGAAGTCCTGCCTTATGTTTTTTATACTTCAATTTGTTGACCATGTTTATCATGTTTATTGAAGAATCCTTGAAACCCTGGGAAATCTAAATTGATCTTTGTGTATGACCATTTTTAAAGTTTTGTTGGATTCTCTCTGGTAGTTTTTGGTGGAGGGTTTTTAATGTGTGTTCAGCAGTGATAATGCAATGTAATTACATTTTTTGTGTTATATTTGTCTGCTTTTTTAATCAGGGTGATGGTCTCCTGTAAGAATGAGTTTGGGAGTGTTCCTCTGTGTGCAATTTTTGGGAAGAGTTTGAGAAAAATGGGTTAGTTCTTCCCTAAAGTTTGGATAGCATTTTCCTGTGAAGCCATCCACCTGGGCTTTTGTTTGTTTGAAGATTTTAAGTCACAGTTTCAACTTCTTTACTTGTGATTGTTTGGTTTATCTGTTCTCTTTCTTTCTGGTTCAGCCCTGAAAGGTTGTATCATCCTAACAATTTGCCCATCTCTTCCAGTGTCCATTGTATTGACATATGGCTCTTTCAGGTAGTCTCTTGGTGTCCTTTGTAATTTTTCATTTTCCATTGTAATTTCTCATCTTTTTATTTATAATTTTATTGATTTGATTCCTCTTCCTTTGTTTCTTGATGAGTCTGGCCAAAGAGTATCGATTTTGGTAATTTTCTTAAAGAACCACCTTTTAGACACAATGATCTTTGCTATTGTGTTCTTTGTTTCCCTTTCATTCTTTTTGGGCATTATTATTTTACTATAAAGTTTATTGTAGTATAATTGCCTTACAATGCTGTGGTAATTCCTACTGTATAAAAAGTGGAATCAGCTATATGTATACCTATAACCCCATATATTTCCCCCCTTTCGTCTCCCTCCCACCTTCCCTATGACAGCCCTCTGGGTGGTCATTAAGCATCACACTGATCTCGCTCTGCTATGCAGCTGGTCTCCATGAGCTATCTGTTTTACATTGTGCAGTGTACATATGTTAGTGCTACACTTTTACTTCGTGTTCTCAACTCCATTCTCTATGTCTGGTTCTGTATTCTTGTCCTGTCCCTAGGTTCATCACAACCATCATTTTAGATTCCATATATATGTATTAGTATACAATATTTGTTTTTCACTTTCAAACTTTCCTCACGATGTACAACAGTTTCTAGGTCCATCCAGCACACTGGATGAGTGTGCTTCTTTTCCTATTATGGCTGAGTAATATTTCAGTGTATACATGTTCCTCATCTTCTTTATCCATTACTCTGTCAATGGACCCTTATGCTGATTCCCTGTCCTGGCCATGGTAACCAACACTACAAAGTACATTGTGGTCCTTGACTCTTTCTGAATTATGAGTTTCTCAGGGTATATGCTCTGCAGTGGGACTGCTGGGTCATATTTTAGTAGTGGGTTTTTTTTTTTTTTTTTTAAGAAACTCCATTCTGTTCTCCACAGTGACTGTATAAATTTACATTCCCACCAACAGTGCAAGAGGGTTCCCTTTTCTCCACACCCTCTCCAGCATTTAGGGTTTATACATTGTTTGAGAATCGCTAATCTGATCAGTGTGCAGTGATACCACATTTTATTTTTGATTTGCATGTCTCTAATGATTAGTGTGGTTTTTATTTTCTCTTTATATCCTTTCCAGAAATGTCTCTTTAGCTCTTCTGCCAATTTTTTTAATTGGGTTTTTTGCTGTATTTGGATACTGAGCTTCTTGAGCTGCTCATATATTTTAGAGAGTAATCCTTTGACAGTTGCTTCTTTGGCAACTATCTTCTCCCATATTGCAGGCTTTCTTTTTGTCTTCTGTATGATTTCCTTTGCTGGGCAAAAGCTTTTACACTTCATTATGTCACATTTGTTTAGTTTTGTTTTCATTTCTATTTCTCTAGGAGATTGGTTAAGAGTATCTGAAGTCATTTTCATCATAGAGCACTCTCCATAGGTTTTCCTCTAAGAATTTTAAACTATCTGCCCCCAATTTATGTCTTTAATCCATTTTGAGTCTATTTTTGTGTACAGTGTTAGGAAGTGTTCTCATTTCACTCTTTAACATAGAGTCGTCCAGGTTTCCAGCACCACTTACTGAAGAGGCTGTCTTTTCTCCATTGTATTATATTATTTCCTCCTTTATCCAAGAATAAGGTCACCTTATCTGCATGTGCTTATCTCTGGAGTTTCTCTCCTGTTCCAGTTATCTATATTTCTGTGTTTGTGCCATTACCATACTGTCTTCATTACTGTAACTTTGGAATATAGCCTGGGGTCAGGGAGCCTGATTCCTCCAGTTCCCATTTTCTTTCTCAAGTTCGCTCTTGCTATTCAGGGTCTTTTGTCTTTGCATACAAATTGTGAAAATTTTTGTTCTAGTTCTCTGACAAATGCCATTGGTAGTTTGATAGGTAGTACATTGAATCTGTTTATTGTTTGGGTTATACAGTCCTTTTCACACTGTTGATTCTTCCAATCCTAGAACATTGTATATCTCTCTCTCCATTTATGGTCCTTAATTCTTTTCCTCAGTGTCTTATTCTTTTCCACAAAATGGTCTTTGTCTTCATAGGTAGGTTTCTTCATAGGTATTTTCTTCCTTTTTATGGTAAATGGGAATGTTTCTTTTATTTATCTGTCAGCTTTTTCTTCATTAGTGTATAAGAATGCAAGAGATTTCTGTGCAATGATTTTGTATCCTCTTACTTCAGAAAATAATTGATTAGGTCTTGTAGTTTTCTACTACCCCTTTTGGATGCTCTACATATATTATCATTAAATCCCCAGAAACTGACACTTTTATTTCTTTGTTTCATTTGGATTCCTTTCTTTTCTTATTCTTCTCTGATTGCTGTGGCTAAAACTTTCAAATCTCTGTTTAATAATAGTGGTGAGAGTGGGCAACTGTGCTGTTCCTGTTCTTACAGGTAATGTTTTCATTTTTTCACTTTTGAGAATGATAATGTCTGTGGGTTTGTCATACATGACTTGTAGTATGTTGAGGTTGATTCACACTATGCCTACATTGTGGAGTGTTATTTATTTATTTATTTAACATAAATTTGTGTTGAATTGTATTGAAAATTTTTTCTGAAGGTATTGAGATTATCTTATTTTTTATACTTCATTTTGCTGATTGGGTGTATCACATGGATTGATGAGCGTTTCTTGAAGAATTCTTACATCCTGGGGAAAAATCTCACTGATCATGGTGTATGATCCTTTCTAAAGTTCAGCTGGTTTCTCTCTGCTAGTTTTTGGTTGAGCAGTTTTTTCATCTATGTTCATCAGTGATAATGGTCTGTAGTTATCTTTTTGGGATAACTTTGTCTGCTTTTTGTATCAGGGTGATGGTCACCTGTAAGAACGAATTCGGGAGTGTGCAATTTTGGGAAGAGTTCGAGAAGAATGGGTGTTACCTCTACCCTAAAATTTGGATAGCATTTTCCTGTGAAGCCATCCATGTGGACTTTTGTTTTGGCAAATATTTTAACTCACAACTTCAGTTTCATTACTTGTGATTCATCAGTTTATCTTTTCCATCTCTCTCTGGTTCAGTCTTGGAAGTTTGTATTACCCTATGAATTTGTCCATCTCTTCCAGATTGTCCATGGTACTGGCATATAGCCGTTTCAGGTAGTCTCTTAGGATCCATTGTAATTCTGCATTATCCACTGTAATTTCTCCATTTTTTATTTCTGATTTTATTGATTTGAGTCCACTTCTTATTTTACTTGATGACTCTGGCCAAATGATTATTGATTTTGTTAATTTTTTAAAAGAACCAAGTTTTAGTTTCATTGATCTGTGCTATTGTTTTCTTGGTTTCTATTTCATCATGTTCTGGCATGATTATTTTATTAATATAATTATTGGAGTAAAATTGCTTTACAATGTTGTGTTAATTCCTGCTGTATAACAAATGGATCAGGTATATGTATACGTATATCCTCACAATTCCTCCCCCTTTTGTCTCCCTTCCACCCTCCCTATGCCAGCACTCTTTTTGGTCATAGAACACCAAACTGATTCTCGTCTACTATGCAGCTGCTTCCAACGAGCTATCTCGTTTTAAATTGGGGAGTGTACATATGCCAGTGCTACTCTTTCACTTCATGTCCCTGAGTCAATATTCTATGTCTGCCTCTGTATTCCTGTCCAGCTCCTATGTTCATTATAACATTTTTTCTGGGTTTTGTGGATTTAGATTCCATATATATGTGTTAGCATATAGTATTTGTTTTTTCTTACTAACTTACGTCAATCTGTATGACAGATTCTAGATCCATCCAACAAACTACAAATATCTCAATTTCGTTTCCTATTATGCCTCAGTAATTTTCCAGTGTATACATGTGCCATATTTTCTTTATCCATTCCTCTGCTGATGGACACTTTTGTTGCTTCCCTGTACTGGCTATTGTAAACAGTGCTGCAAAGTATATTGTGTTAATTGACTATTTCTGAATTATGTGTTTCTCAGGGTATATGTCCAGTAGTGTGACAGGTGGGTCATATGGTAGTAGTAAGTATAGTTTTTTAAGGAAACTCCAAACTCTTCTCCATAGTGACACTATCAATTTACATTCCCACCAACAGTGCAAGAGGGTTCCCTTTTTTCCACAACCTCTTCAGCATTTATCATTTATACATTGTTTGAGAATGGCTAATCTGAGCAGTGTGCAGTGATACTTCATTTCCCTATTTATTTGCATTTCTCTATGATTAATAATGTTGAACAATCTTTCCTGTCTTTCTTTTCAATCTGTATATCTAGTTCGAAGAAATGTCTATTTAGTTCTTCTGCCCATTGTTGGATTGGATTATTTGCTTTTTTAGATAGTGAGTTTCATGAGCTGCTTATATATTTTGGATAGTAATCCTTTGTCAGTTGCTTCTTTGGCAAATACTTTCCCCCATTCTGAGGCTTTTCTTTTTGTCTTCTATATGTTCTCCTTTGCTGGGTCAAAGATTTTAATTTTCATTAAGTTCCATTTGTTTATTTTTGTTTTCATTTCCATTTCTCTAGGAGGTTCGTCAGTAGGATCTTGTTGTGATTTATATCATAGAGTGTTCTGCCTAAATTTTCCTCTAAGTGTTTTAAACCCTCTGGACACCATTTATGTATTTAATCCATTTTGAGTCTATTTTTGTGTACGGTGTTAGAAAGTGTTCTCATTTCACTCTTTGTCTTGGAGTCGTCCAACTTTCCAGCACCACTTATTGAAGAGGCAGGCTTTTCTCCATTGTATTATATTCTTGCCTCCTTTATCCTAGATAAGGTCACCATATGTCATGGGCTTATCTCTGGACTATCTCTCCTGTTCTATTGATCTATATTTCTGTGTTTGTGCCAGTACTATACTGCCTTCATTACTATAACTTTGGAGTATAGTCTGGAGACAGGAAGGCTGATTCCTCCAGCTCCTTTTTTGTTTCATAAGTTAGCTCTTGCTATTTGGGGTCTTTTGCATTTTCATACAAATTGTGAAATTTTTTGTTTAATTCTCTGAAATGTGCCATTGGTTTTTTGATAGGTATTGGATTGTATAGTCCTTTTTAAAATTATGATCTTTCCAATTCAAGAATATTGTATATCTCTCCCTCTGTTTCTATGGTCCTTTTTTTTTATTAGTGTCTTATAGTTTTCTGTATAAACTTTGTCTTCATAAGTATATTTATTTGTAGGTATTTTATTCTTTTTATGCAATGGTAAATAGGAGTGTTTCCTTAATTTCTTTCTCAGATTTTTCTTTGTTATTATATAGGAATTCAAGAGATTTCTGTGCAATCATTTTGTATCCTGCTACTTCAGAAAATTCATTGATTAGGTCTCGTGGTTTTCTGGTAGCCCCCTTTTGATTCTATGACATCTGCAAACACTGACACTTCTATATTTTTTTCCCAATTTGGATTCCTTTCATTTCTTATTCTTCTTTGACTGCTGTGGCTAAAACTTCCAAATCTCTGTTGAATAATAGTGGTGATAGTGGGCAACCTTGTCTTGTTCCTGATTTTAGAGGAAATGTTTTCACTTTATCACCCTTGAGAATGATGTTGGCTGTGGGTTAGTCATACTTGACCTTTAGTGTGTTGAGGTAGATTCCCACTATGCCTATTTTTTGGTGTGTTTATTTATTTATTTTATTAACATAAATGTGTGTTTAGTTGTCTTGATGGTTTTTATGCATCTATTGAGATTATCTTATGGTTTTATACTTCATTCCTTGATTGGGTGTATCACATGTATTGATGGGCCTTTATTGAACAATCCATGCATTCCTGGGAAAAATCTCACCTGATCTATATGTTTGATCCTTTTTAAAGTTTTATTGGCTTCTCTCTGCTTGTTTTTGTTAAGGATTTTTGCATCTGTGTTCATCAGTTATAATGGTCTCTAATAACGTTTTTGTGATATCCTTGTCTGCTTTCTGTATCAGGGTGATGGTTGCTTGTAAGAACGAATATGGGAGTGTTCTTCCTTGTGCAATGTTTGAGAAGAGTTTGAGAAGAATGGTATTAGCTCTTCCTGAAATGTTGGATAGCATTTTCCTGTGAAGCCATACACTTTAACTTTTTTGTTTTGGGGAAGATTATAATTCACAGTTTCAATTTCATTACTTGTGATTGATCAGTTTATCTTTTCTATTTCTCTCTGGTTCAGTTCTGGAAGGTTTTTTAGCCCTAAGAATTTGTCCATCTTTTCCAAATTGTCCATTGTATTGTCATATAGCTGTTTCAGGTAGTCTTTTTGGATCCTTTCTAATTCTGTGCTGTCTGTAGGAAGTTATCATTTTTTTATTTGTAATATTACTGATTTGAGTCCTCTTCCTTTTTTTCTTGCAGTGTCTGGTCCAAGATTTATGGATTTTGTTAATTTTCTAAAAGAAACAGGTTTTAGTTTCATTGATCTTTGCTATTGTTTTCTTTGTTTCTATTTCATTCCTTTCTGGCATGATTATTTTATTAACATCTTTATTGGAGTATAATTGCTTTACAATGCTGTGTTAATTCCTGCTGTATAACAAATGAAATCAACTATATGTATACCTATATCCCCATATCCCCTCCCCCTTTTCATCTCCCTCCCAACCTCCTTATGCCAGCTCCCTTGTTGGTCACAGAACAGCAAACAGATTTCCCTGTGCTATTCAGTGTTTCCTATGAGCTATCTATTTTACATTGGGGAGTGTACATATGTCAATGCTACTCTTTCACTTTGTGTCCTCAATCCATTCTCTACCTCTGCGTCTGTATTCCTGTCCTTCACCTAGGTTCATCACAACCTTTATTTGGTGGTTTTTGTTTTAGATTCCATATATATTTGTTAGTATACAGTATTTGTTTTTCTCTTTCTGACTTACATTACTGAGTATGACAGACTCTAGTTCCTCCAGCACAGTACAAATAATTCAATTTCCTTTCTTATTATGGCTGAAAAATTTTGCAGTGTATACAGGTGTCACATCTTCTTTAACCATTCTTCTGTTGATGGACACATAATTGCTTCCCTGTCTTGGGTACTGTAAACAGTGCTGCAAAGTGCATTGTGGTACTTGACTCTTTCTGAATTATGGGTTTCTCAGGGCATATGCCCAGTAGTTGGACTGGGTCATATGGTAGTAGTGAGTTTCATTTTTTTAAGGAAACTCCATATTGTTCTCCATAGTAAGTGTATTGATTTACATTCTCACTAACAGGGCAAGAGGGTTCCCTTTTCTCCACACAGGCTCCAGCATTTTTGTTTTATAAATGGCTTGAGAATGACTAATCTGAGCAGTGTGCAGTGATACCTCATTTTCCTTTTTATATGCATTTCTCTTATGATTAGTGGTGTTCAGCACCCTTTCCTGTGTTTCTTTGCAATTTGTATAACTTCTTTAGAGAAATGTCTACTTATCTCTTCTGCCCATTTGTGGATTGGGTTGTTTACTTTTTTTTGATAGTGAGCCTCATGAGATGCTTATATATTTTGGAGAGTAATCCTTTGTCATTTGCTTATTTGGCAAGTATTTACTCCCTCTCTGTGTGTTTTCTTTTTGTTTTCTCTACGGTTTCCTTTGTTGGTTCAAAGCTTTTAATTTTCATTAGGACCCTTTTGTTTATTTTTGTTTTCATTTCCATTTCTCTAGGAGGTTGGTCAACAGGATCTTGCTGTGATACATGCGAAAGAGTTTTCTGCCTAAGTTTTCCCCTAAGTGTTTTAAACTGTCTGCCTTCCATTTATGTCTTTAATCCATTTTGACTCTATTTTTCTATATAGTGTTAGGAAGTGTTCTAATTTCACTCTTTCACATGGAGTCGTTCAGTTTATCCAGGACCAGTTATTAAAAGGGATGCCTTTTCTCCATTGTTTTATATTATTGCCCCCTTATCCTAGAAACGGTCACCATATCTGCGTGGGCTTATATCTGGACTTTCTCTCTTTTTCCACTGATCTATATTTCTGTGTTTGTGAGAGTATCATACTCTCTTCATTACTGTAACTTTAGCATATAGTCTGGAGACAGGGAGCTTGATTGCTCCAGCTCTGTTTTTCTTTCTCACGTTCGCTCTTGCTATTTGGGGCCTTTTGCGTTGTCATAGAAATTGTGATTTTTTTGTTGTTGTTGTTCTAGTTCTCTGAAAAATGCCATTGGTAGTTTGATAGGGATTGCATGGACTCTATAGATGGATTGCATTGTATATTCCTTTTCACAGTGTTAATTCTTCCAATCCAAGAACATTGTATATCTCTCCCACCGTTTGTATGGTCCTTAGATTTTTTCATCAGTGTCTTATAGCTTTTTGCATACAGGTTTTTGTCTTCATATATAGGTTTCTTCATAGGTATTTTATTCTTTTTTGAAGTGGTAAATTGGAGTGTTTCATTACTTTCTTTGTCAGATTTTTCATCTTTAGTGTATAGGAATGTAAGAGATTTTTGTGCATACATTTTTTATCCTCCTACTTCAGATAATTCATTGATTAGCTCTAGTACTTTACTGGTCGCCACTTTTGGATTCTCTACGTATAGTATCATGTCATCTGCAACACTGACATTTTTGTTTCTTCTCTTCAGATTTGGATTCCTTTTGTTTCTTTTTGTTCTCTGATTGCTTATGCTAAAACTTCCAATCTCAGCTGCATAATAGTGGTTAGAGTGGGCACCTTTGTCTTGTTCCTGATCTAGAGGAAATGGTTTCTGTTTTTCACCCTTGAGAATGATGTTGGCTGTGAGTTTCATACACGACACTTAGTATGTTGAGGTCGATTTCCACTATGCTAACATTGTGAAGTGTTTATTTATTGTTTAACATAACTGTGTGTTTAATTGTGTTGAAAGGTTTTTCTGCATCTTATTGTTTTAAAGATTATCTTATTGTTTTTATATTTCAGTTTGTTTATTGGGCGTATCACATGGATTGATAGGAGTTTATTGAGGAATACTTGCATCCCTGGGAAAAATATCACTTGGTCTTGGTGTACGATACTTTTTAAAGTTTTGTTGGTTTCTCTCTGCTAGGTTTTGTTTGAGGATTTTTGTATCTGTGTTCATCAGTGGTAATGGTGTGTAATTACTTTTGGGGATATTTTTGTCTGCTTTTGTTATCAGGTTGATGGTCACCTGTAAGAACGAACTTGGGATTGTGCAATTTTGGTAAATGTTTGTGAAGAATGGGTGTTAGATCTTCCTTAAAATTTGGATAGCATTTACCTGTGAAGCCATCCATCTGGACTGTTGTTTTTTAGAAGATCTTAACTCACAGCTTCAATTTCATTACTGTGATTGATCAGTGTATCTTTTCTATTTTTCTCTGGTTCAGTTCTGGAAGTTTGTATCCTCCTAAGAATTTGTCCATCACTTCCAGATTGTCCATGGTATTGGCATACAACAGTTTCAGATAATCTCTTAGGATCCATTGTAATTCTGCATTGTTCCTGGTAAACTCTCAGTTTTTTATATCTAATTTTATTTATTTGAGTGGTCTTCCTTTTTTTCTTGATGAGTCTGGCCAAAGAGTTATCAAATTTGTTAATTTTCTAAAAGAACCAGATTTCAGTTTCATTAATCTTTGCTATTGTTTTCTTAGTTTCTATTTCATTATGTTCTGGCATGATTATTTTATTAACATAGTAATTGAAGTATAATTGCTTTACAATGCTGTGTTAATTCCTTCTATAACAAATGGAATCAGCTCTATCTATACCTATATCCCAATATCCCTATCCCCTTTTTCATCTCCCTCCCAGCCTGCCTATGCCAGCCCTCTCGGTGGTAACAAAGAACAGAACTGATCTCCCTGTGCTATGCAGCTGCTTCCCAAGAGATATCTGTTCTATATCGGGGAGTGTACATATGTCAATGTTACTCTTTCACTTTGTGTCCTCAAATCCATACTCTATGTCTGCATCTCTATTAGTGTCCTGCCCCTATTCATCACACACATTTTTCTGATGGTTTTTGTTTTAGATTCCATATATATGTGTTAGCATATTGTATTTGATTTTCTTTTTCTAACTTACCTCACTGTGTATGACAGATACTCGGTCCATCCAGCACACTACAAATATCTCAGTTTCATTTCCTATTATGCCTGAGTAATTTTCCAGTGTATATCTGTGTCACATCTTCTTTATCTATTCCTCCATTGAAGGACATTTAGGCTGCTTCAATGTCTTCCTTATTTTGAACATTGCTGCAAAGTACATTGTGGTACTTGATTTTTCTGAATTATGGGTTTCTCAGGCTCTAAGCCCAATAGTGGGACAACTGTGTCATATGGTAGTAGTGAGTTTTGGTTTTTTTTAAGGAAACTCCATAGTGTTCTCCATAGTGACTGTATCAATTTACATTCCTACCAACAGTGTAAGTGGGTTCCCTTTTCTCCACACCCTCTCCAGCATTTATACATAGTTTGAGAATGGCTAATCTGAACAGTGTGCAGTGATACATCATTTTATTTTTGATTTTCACTTCTCTTATGATTAGTTATGTTGAGCACCCTTTCCTCTGTTTCTTTGCAATCTTTATATCTTATTCAGAGAAATGTCTATTTAGTTCTTCTCCCCATTTTTAGATTGTGTTTTTTGCTTTATTAGATACTGAGCTTCTTGTTCTACTTATATATTTTGGAACATAATCCTTTTTCAGTTGCTTCTTTGACAAATATTCTCTCCCATTCTGCATGTTTTCTTTTTATTTGTTTACGTTTTCCTTTGCTGGGCCAAAATTTTGCAGTTTCATTAGGTCCCATTTGTTTATTCTTGTTTTCATTTCCATTTCTCTAAGAGGTCTGTCAGCAAGATCTTGTGGTGATTTATGTCATAGAGGTTCTGCCTAGTTTTGCCTCTAAGTGTTTTAAAGTGTCTGATCCTACATGTATGTCTTTAATCTATTATGAGTCTATTTTTGTGTATAGTGTTAAGAGATGTTCTAATTTCATTCTTTACTCTGGAGCTGTCCAGTATTCCCAGCACCACTTATTGAAGAGACTGTCTTTTCTCCATATTATTATATTCTTGCCTCCTTTTCTCCAAGGTAAGGTCACCATATGTGTAATGGTTTATCTCTGGGCTTTCTCTCCTCTTCAATTGATCTATATTTCTGTGTTTCTGCCAGTACCATATTGTCTTGAATAGTGTAACTTTGGAGTATAATCTGGTCTCAGAGAGACTGATTGCTACAGCTGTGTTTTTCTTTCTCAAGTGCACTCTTACTATTCTGTGTCTTTTGTGTGTTCATACAAATTATGAAATTTTTTGTTCAAGTTCCCTGAAAAATGCTATTGGTAGATTGATAGGGATTGCATTCAATATATAGATTGCTTTGGGTTGTATAGTCCTTTTCTGAATGTATACTTTGCAATCTAAAAACATTATATATCTCTCCCTTCATTTGTAGCGTCCTTAATTGCTTTCATCAGTGTCTTACAGTTTTCTGCATAAAGGTCTCTGTATTTGTAGGTTGGTTTCTTTGTAGGTATTATATTTTTTTATACAATGGAAAATGGAAGTGTTTCCTTAATTTCTCTGTCAGATATTTTTCAGCATTAGTGTATAGGAATGCAAGTGTTTTCTGTGCATTCGTTTTATATCTTGCTACTTCAGAAAATTCATTGATTAGGTCTCGTTGTTTTCTAGTAGAGCATTTTGGATTCTCTACATATATTAAAATGTCATCTGCAAACAAAGACATTTTAATTTCCTTTTTCCTGATATGGATTCCTTTCATTTCTTCTTCTCTGATTGCCATGGCCAAAACTTCCAACTCTCTGTTTAATAATAGTGGTGAGAGTGGGCAACCTTGTCTTGTTCCTGATCTTAGAGGAAATGGTTTCAATTTTTAACCCCTGAGAACAATGTTCGCTGTTGGTTTTTCATACATGACCTTTACTCTGTTGAGGTAGGTCCCCACTATGGCCACTTTGTGAAGTGTTTATTTATATATATATATATTTAACTTAAATGGGTGTTGAATTGTGCCAAAGGTTTTTCTCTGCAGGTATTGAGTTTCAATTATTGTTTTTGTACTTCAGTTTGTTGATTGGTTGTATCACATGGATTGATAGTCATTTATTGATGACTCCTTGCATCCCTGGGAAAAATTTCACTTGATCTTGGTATATGATCATTTTTAAAGTTTTGTTGGACTCTCTCTGCTAGTTGTGGATTGAGGAGTTTTACATCTATGTTCATTAAGGATAATGGAATTTAATTAATTTTGGGGGATATCTTTGTCTGCTTTTTTATCAGGGTGATGGTCACCTGTAAGAATGAATTTGAGAGTCTTCCTCCATGTGCAGTTTTGAGAAGAGTTTGAGAAGAATGGTGTTAGCTCTTCCTTAAATGTTAGATAACATTTTCCTGTGAAGCCATCCACCTGGACTTTTGTTTTTTGGAAGATTTAAAATCATAGTTTCAATTTCATTACTTGTGATTGATCAGTTTTTCTCTGTCTATTTCTCTCCGGTTCAGTCCTGGAAGTTTGTATCCTCCTAAGAATTTGCCTATCTCTTCCAGATTGTCCATAGTATTGGCATATATATGTTTCAGGTAATCCCTTAAGATCCTTTGTAATTCTGCATTGTCCATTGTAATTTCTCGTTTTTATTTCTAATATTACTGATTTGAGTCCTCTTCCTTTTTTTCTTGATGAGTCTGGCCAAAGAGTTTTCTATTTTTTAAATTTTCTAAAAGAACCAGCTTTAAGTTTCATTGATCTGTGCTATTGTTTTCTTAGTTTTTGTTTCATTCTTTTCTGGCATGATTATTTTATAAACATCTTTATTGGAGTATAATTACTTTACAATGCTGTGTTAGTGCCTGTGGTATAACAAAGGAATCAGCTATATGTATAGCTGACATATATCCCCATATGCCCTCCTATTTTCATCCCCCACTCTCCCTCCCTATGCCATCCCTCTGGGTGGTCAAAAAGCACCAAAATGATCTACCTGTGCTATAGAGCTGCTTCCTATGGGCTATCTGTTTTACATTGGGGAGTGTACATATGTCAAAGCTACTCTTTCATTTCTTGTCCTCAAGTACATTCTAAACATCTGCATCTGTATTCCTGTACTGTCCCTAGGTTCATCACAACCATTTTTCTGGTGGTTGTTATTTTAGAATCAATATACATTTGTAAGCATATGGTATTAGATTTTTTCTTTATGACTTACAATACTATGTACAACAGACTCTACTTCCATCCAGCACACTACAAATAACTCAATGTCCTTTCCTATTAGGGTTTAGCAATATTCCAGTGTATACATGTGCCACATCTTCTTTATGCATTCCTGTGTCGATGGACAATTAAGTTGCTTCCCTTTCCTGGGTATTGTAAACAATGCTGCAATATACATTGTGTACTTGACTTTTTCTTAATTATGTGTTTCTTGGGGTATATGTCCAATAGTGTGACTATTGGGTCATATGGTAGTAGTGAGTTTAGTTTTTTAAGGAAACTTAATACTGTTCCCCATAGTGGCTGTATTGATTTACATTCCCACCAACATTGTAACATTTACATTCCGACCAACACTTTTCTCCACACCGTCTCCTGCATTTATAGTTTATACATTGTTTGAAAATGGCTAATCTGAGCAGTGTGTGGTGATACCTCATTTAGTTTTTGATATGCATTTTATGATTAATGATGTTATGATTAGTGATGTTGAGCACCCTTGCCTGTTTTTCTTTTCAATCTGTATATCTTCTTCAGAAAAATGTCTATTTAGCTCTTCTGCCCATTCTTTGATTCAGTTGTTTGCTTTTTTGGATACTGGGCTTCATGAGATGCTTATATATTTTGGAGAGTAATCCTTTGTTAGTTGTTTGTTTGGCAAATATTTTCTCCCTTTCTGCATGTTTCCTTTTTGTCTGCTTTATGTTTTCCTTTGCTGGGCCAAAGCTCTTAACTTTCATTAGGTCCCATTTGTTTATTTTTGTTTTCATTTCCATTTGTCTAGGAGGTAGGTCAACAGGATCTTGCTGTGATTTTTGTCATAGAGTGTTTTGCCTAAGTTTTCCTCTGAGAATTTTAAAGTGTCTGTTCTTCTATTTATGTCTATAATCCATTTTGAGTCTATTTTAGTCTACAGTTTAAGAAAGTGTTCTAATTTCACTCTCTAACATGTAACTGTCCAGTTTTTCCAGCACCACTTACTGAAGATGCTATCTTTTCTCCATTGTATTATATTCTTGCCTCCATTGTCCAAGGTAAGGTCACCATATGTGCAGTGGCTTATCCCTGCACTTTCTCTCCCCTTCCACTGATCTATATTTCTGTATTTCCACCAGTACCATACTGTGTTGTTTAGTGTAACTTCGGAGTATAATCTGGTGTCAGGGAGCTTCATTGTTACAGCTGTGTTTTTCTTTCTCAAGTTCACTCTTTCTATTCGGGGTCTTTTGCGTTTGCATACAATTTGTGAAATTATTTGTTCTACTTCTATGAAAAATGCCATTGGTAGTTTGATAGGGATTGCATGGAATCTCTAGATTGTTTGGGTTGTATAATCTTTTTTACAATGTTGATTCTTCCTATACAAGAACATTGTTTATCTCTCCCTCCATTTGTATGGTCCTTAATTTTTTTTTTCATCAATGTCTTATAGTTTTCTACATAATGGTCTTTTTCTTTGTAAGTAAGTTTTATGTAGGTATTTTATTCTTTTTTATGGAATGGTATATGGGAGTGTTTCCTTAATTTCTCTGTCAAATTTTTCACCGTTAGTGTATAGGAATGTAAGTGATTTCTGTGCATTTATTTTGTATCCTGCTACTTCAGAAAATTAATTGATTAGATTTCTTTCTTTCCTGATAGCCCATTTTGGATTCTCTACCTATAGTATCATGTCATCCACAAACAATGACATTTTTATTTCTCCTTTTCCAATTTGGATTCTTTCATTTCTTTTTCTTCTCTGATTGCATGGCTAAAACTTCCAAATTTATGTTGAATAATAGTGGTGCATGTAGAAAACCTCTTTTTCCTGATCTCAGGGGAAATGTTTTCAATTTTTCACCCTTGAGAACGATGTTCACAGTTGGTTTCTCATACATGACCTTTAGTATGTTGAGGTAGTTTCCCACTATGCCTACTTTGTTGACTGTTTATTTATTTATTTATTAACATATATGTGTAAAGAATTGTGTGGAAGGTTTTTCTGCATGTATTGAGATTATCTAATTTTTTTTACTTCAGTTTGTTGATTGGATGTATCACATGGATTGATGGTCATTTATTGATGAATTCTTGCACCCCTGGGAAACATCTCACTTGACCTTTGTGTATGATCCTTTTTAAAGTTTTGTTGGATTCTCTCTGTTAGTTTTGGGTTGAGGATTTTTGCATCTATGTTCATGAGTGATAATGATCTTCAATTATATATTTTTGGGATATCTTTATTGTCTTTTGGTATCAGGGTGACGGTCGTCGGTAAGAATGAATTTGGCAGTGTTCCTTCGTGTGCAATTTTTGGGAAGAGTTTGAGAAGAATGGGTGTTATCTCTTCCCTAAATGTTGGATAGCATTTTTCTGTGAAGCAATCTACCTGGACTTTTGTTTTTTGGAAGAGTTTAAATCTCAGTTTCAATTTCATTTTTGTGACTGATCGTTTTTTGTTGTTGTTGTTGCTGTTGTTTTTCTATTTCTCTCTGGTTCAGTCCTGGAAGGATGTATCATCCTAACAATTTGTCCATCTCTCCCTGGTTGCCCCTGGTAATGACATATAGCCATTTCAGGTAGTCTCTTAGGATCCTTTGTAATTCTGTGTTGTCCATTGTAATTTCTCATTTTTTATATCTAAATTTCCTGATTTGACTCTACTTAGTTTTTTACTTGCTGAGTCTGTCCAAAGAGTTTCGAATTTCCTAATTTTCTAAAATAACCAGTTTTTAGTTTCATTGATCATTGTTATTGTTTTCTTAGTTTTTATTTCATTCCTTTCTGGCATAATTAATTTATTAACATCTTTATTGGATATAATTTCTTTACAATGCTGTGTTAATTCCTGCTCTATAACAAATGGAATCAACTGTGTGTATAGCTATATTCCCATATTCAATTCCCATTTTCATTTCTCTCCTACTTTCTCTATGCTAGTCCTCTAGGTGGTCACAAACCACCAAACTGATCTCCCTGTGCTGAGCTGCTGCTTCCCATGAGCTATCATTTTTTCATTGTTAAGTGTAAATATGTCAATGCCACTCTTTCACTTCCTGTCCTCGAGTCCATTCTCTACATCTGCATCTGTATTCCTGTCTTGCCCCAAGGTTTATCACAACCATTTTTCTGGTGGTTGAATTTTAGATTCCATATATATTAGCATACGGTATTTGTTTTTCACTTTCTAACTTACCCCACTGTGTATGACAGACTCTATGTACATCAAGCAACTCAATTTCATTTCCTCTTATGGCTCAGTAAATCCAGAGTATATATGTGCCACATCTTCTTTATCCCTTCCTCTGTCGATGGACACTTAGGTTTCTTCCCTGTCCTGGCTATTGAAAACAGTGCTGCAAATACATTGTGGTACTTGACTCTTCCTGAATTATGGGTTTCTCAGAGTATAAGCCCAGTAGTGGGACTGCTGGTTCATATTGTAATAGTGAGTTTTGTTTTGTTAAGGCAACTACATACTATTCTCCATAGTGACTGTATCAATTTATATTCCCATCAACACTGCAAGTGGGTTCCCTTTTCTCCACCCCTTCTCCTGCATTTTGGTTTATACATTGTTTGAGAATGACTAATAAGAACACTGTGTGTTGATACCTCATTTTCTTATTGATTTGCATTTCACTTATGATCGGTGATGTTGTGCACCCTTTCCTGTGTTTCTTTGCAATTTGCATATCTTCTTTGGAGAAGTGTCTAGTTAGCTCTACTGCCATTTTTGGATTGGGTTGTTTGTGTTTTTGGATACTGAGCTTCATGAACTGCTTATATATTTTGGAATGTAATCCTTTGTCATTTGCTTCTTGTCAAATATTTTCTCCCTTCCTGCATGTTTTCTTTTTGTCTTCTTTATGGTTTCATTTGCTGGGCCAAAACTTTTCAGTTTCATTTTGTCTCATTTGTTTATTTTTGTTTTCATTTCCATTTCACTGATTGGTTGGACAAGAGTGTCTTGCTGTGATTTATGTCATAAAGTGTTCTGCCTAGTGTTGCCTCTAAAAGTTTTAAAGTTTTTCATGCTCCATTTATGTCTTTAATCCATTATGAGTCTATTTTTGTGTACAGTGTTAGGAAGTGTTCTAGTTTCACTCTTTAACATGGAGCGGCCTGGTTTTCATAGCAACACTTATTGAAGAGGCTGTCTTTTCTCCATGTATTACATTCTTGCCTCCTTTATCAAAGATAAGGTCAACATATGTATGTGGGGTCACCTCTGGGCTATCTCTTCTGCTCCACTGATCTACATTTCTGTGTTTCCTTCAGTACCATACTGTCTTGATTAGTGTAACTTTGGAGTATATTGTGGTGTCAGGGACCCTGATTGCTACAGCTGCATTTTTCTTCTCAGATTCACTCTTACTCTTTGGGGTTTTTGTGTTTGCATACAAATTATGAAAATTTTTCTTCTAGTTCCCTGAAAAATGCCTTTGGTTGTATAATAGGGATTGCATGGAATCTATAGTTTGTTTGGGTTGTATAGTCCTTTTCATAATGTTGACTCTTCCAATCCAGAAACATTGTGTATCTCTCCCTCCATTTGTATGCTCTCCTTAATTACTTTCATTGGTGCCTTATAGTTTTCTGCATACATGTTTCTGTTTTCGTAGGTAGGTTTCTTCATATGTATCTTATTCTTTTTGTTGCAATTGTAAATGGGAGTGTTTCCTTAATTTCTCTCTCAGATTTTTCAGCATTAATGAAAAGGAATGAAAGAGATTTCTGTGCATTCTTTTTGTATCCTGCTACTTCATAAAATTCATTGCTTAGTTCTGGTAGCTCCTTTTGGATTCTCTACGTATATTATCATGTCATCTTCAAACAATGGCATTTTTATTTCTTGTTTCCTGATTTGCACTTGTTTTATTTCTTTTTCTTCTCTGATTGCTGTGCCTAAAACTTCCAAATCTATGTTGAATAATAGTGGTGAAATTGGGAAACCTTGTCTTGTTCCTGATCTTAGAGGAAATGGTTTCAATTTTTCAACCTTGAGAATGATGTTGGCTGTGGTTTTCTCATATATGACCTTATGTATGTTGAAGTAGGTTCTCACTAGCCTACTTTGTGGAGTGTTTATTTAGTTACTTTTTAACAAAAATGGGTGTTGAATTCTGTTGAAAATTTTTTCAGCAACTATTGTGATTATCTTCTGGGTTTTATATTCAGTGTTTTGACTGGATGTATCACATGGATGATCCTCTTTTATTGAAGAATCCTTGTATCTTTGGGAAAAATTCCACATGACCTTGATGTATGATGCTTTTTAAAGTTTTCATAGATTCTATGAGCTAGTTTTTGGTTGAGGATTTTTGCATATATGTTCATCAATGATAATGGTCTGTATTAACTTTTTGGGATGTCATTGTCTGCTTTTGGTATCAGGATGATTGTCGCCTGTAAGAACAAATTTGGGAGTGTTCCTCCATGTGCAATTTTTGGGAAGAACTTGAGAAAAATGGGTGTTAACTCTTCCTTAAATGTTGGATAGCATTTTCCTCTGAAGCCACCACATGGACTTTTGTTTTTTGGAAGAATGTAATTCACAGTTTCAATTTCATTACTTGTGATTGATTGGTTTACCTTTTCTATTTCTCTCTGGTTCAGTACTGGATGTTTGTATCCTCCTAAGAATTTGTCCATCACTTCCAGATTGTCTATGGTATTGGCATACAGCAGTTTCACGTAGTCTCTTAGAATCTTTGGTAATTCTTGGTTGTCTGTTTTAATTTCTCATTTTTTATTTCTAATTTTGTTGATTTGGGTCCCCTTCCTTTTTTTCTTGATAAGTCCTGCCAAACAGTTATCAATTTTCTAAAAGAACCATCTTTTAGTATCATAGATCTTTGTTTTGTTTTCTTAGTTTCTATATCATTCCTTTCTGGCATGTTTATTTTATAAAGATCTTTATTTGGAGTATAATTACATTACAATGTTGTGTTAATTCCTCTGTATAACAAATGGAATCAGCTATATGTATACCAATATCCCCTTATCACCTCCCCTTTTTCCTCTCCTTCCCACACTCCCTATGCCTGCACTCTGGGTAGCCACAAAGCACCAAACTGATCTCCCTGTGCTATGCAGCTGTTTTACATTGGGGAGTTTACATATTTCCATACTACTTTTTCATTTTGTGTCCTCAATCCATTCTCTACATCTGCGTCTGTATGCTTGCCTTGCCACTAGGTACATCAAAACCATTTTTCTGGTGGTTGCTGTTTTAGATTTCATATAAATGTGTTAGCACACGGTATTTGTTTTTCTATCTTACCTCAGCGTGTATGACAGACATTAGGTCTATCCAGCACACTACCAAAAATTCAATTTCATTTCATATTATGGCAGAGTAATATTCCAGTGTATACATGTGCCACAACTTCTTTATCGATTCCTCTGTCAATGGACACCTTCCATCCTGGCCATTGTAAACCATGCTGCAATGTACATTGTCGTACTTGACTCTTTCTGAATTATGGGTTTTACAGGGTTATGTGCAGTAGTGGGACTGCTGTGGCCTATGGTATTAGTGAGGTTTGATTTTGTAAGGAAACTCCATACTGTTCTCCATATTGAGGGTATCAATTTACATTGCCACCAACAGTGCAAGTGTGTTCCCTTTTTTCCACCCCTTCTCCAGGATTTATGGTTTATACATTGTTTGGGAATGGCTAATGTGAGCAGTGTGCAATGATACATTATTTTCTTTTTGATTTGCATTTCTATTATTATTAGTGATGTTAAGCACCCTTTCCTATATTTCTTTGCAATCTGTATGTCTTCTTCAGAGAAATGTGTATTTAGCTCTTCTCCCATTTTTGGATTGGGTTGTTTGCTTTACTGGGTACTGAGCTTCTTGATCTGCTTATATATTTTAGAACATAATCCTTTGGCAGCTGCTTCTTTGTCAAATATTTTCTCCCATTCAGGGTGTTTTCTTTTTATCTTCTTTATTGTTTCCTTTGTTGGGCCAAAGCTTTTGAGTTTCATTAGGTCCCATTTGTTTATTTATGCTTTCATTTCCATTTCTCTCAGAGGTTGGTCAACAGTATCTTGCTGTGATTTATATCAGAGCGTTCTGATTATGTTTGCCTCTAAGAGTTTAAAATGCTTTGCCCTCTATCTATTTCTTTAATCCATTATGAGTCTATTTTTGTGCATGGTGTTACGAAGTGTTCTAATTTCACTCTTTAACATGGAGCCATCCAGTTTTTGCAGCTCCATTTATTGAAGAAGTTGTCTTTTCTCCATTGTATTATATTCTTGCTTCCTTTATCCATGATAAGCCACCATATGTGTGTGGGCTTATCTTTGGGCTTTCTCTCCTGTTCCATTGATCTATACTTCTGTTTCCACCAGTACCATAGTGTCTTGAAAAGTGTAACTTTGGAGTATATTGTGATGTCAAGGATCCTGATTGCTACAGCTGCATTTTTCTTTTTCAAGTTCACTCTTGCTATTCGGGGTTTTTGAGTTTGCATACAAATTGTGAAATTTTTTCTTCTAGTCCCTGAAAAATGCCATGGTTATTATGATAGGGATTTTATGCAATCTATAGATTGTTTGTGCTGTATAGTCCTTTTCACAATGTTGATTCTTCCAATCCTAGAATATTTTATATATCTCTCTCAATTTGTATGGTCCTTAGTTACTTTCATCTGTGTCTTACAGTTTTCTGCATACTGGTCTTTGTCTTCGTAGGTAGGTTTCTTCGTAGGTATGTTATTATTTCTGTTGCAATGTTAAATGGGAGTGTTTACTTAATTTCCCTCTCAAATTTTTCATCATTAGTGAAAAGGAAAGCAAGAAATTTCTGTGCATTCTTTTTGTATCCTGCTACTTCAGAAAATTCATTGATTAGCCCTCATTGTTTTCAGGTAGCCCCTTTTGGATTCTCTACATATAGTATCATATCATCTATAAACAATGACATTGTTACTTCTTTGTTTCCAATTTGGATTCATTTCATTTCTTTTTCTTCTCTGATTTCTGTGGCTAAAATTTCCAAATCTATATTGAATAATAATGGTGAGATTGGGCAATCTTGTCTTGTTCCTGATTTTAGAGGAAATGTTTTTCAATTTTTCAACCTTGAAAATGATGTGTGCTCTGGGTTTTTCACATATGACCTTTAGTGTGTTGAGGTAGGTTCCCACTATGCCTACTTTGTGGAGTGTTTATTTATTTACTTTTTAACATAAATGGGTGTTGAGTACTTTTGAAAGTATTTTCAGCATCTATTTTGATTATCTTATGTTTTTTATATGTCAGTTTATTGATTGCCTGTGCCACATGGATTGATGGTCGTTTATTGAAGAATCCTTGCATCCCTCAGAAAAATTCCATTTGATCTTCGTGTTTGATCCTTTTAAAAGCTTTGTTAGATTCTCTATGCTACTTTTTGGTTGAGGATTTTGCATCTATGTTCATCAGTGATAATTGTCTGTAATTACCATTTTGAGATATCTATGTCTGCTTTCAGTATCAGGGTGATGGTCACCTGTAAGAACGAATTTGGGAGTGTTCCTCCATGTGCAGTTTTTGGAAGGATTTGAGAAGAATGAGGGTTAGATCTTCCCTAAATGTTGGATAACATTTTCCCATGAAGCCATCCAGTTGGACTTTTGTTTTTTTGAAGAGTTTAGTTCAGAGATTCAATTTCATTACTTGTGATTGATTGGTTTATCTTTTCTATTTCTCTCTGGTTCACTCCTGTGTGGTTGTATCCTCCTAAGAATGTTTCCATCTCTTCCTCATTTTCCATAATATTTGCATATAGCCTTTCACGTAGTCTCTTAGAATCCTTGGGAATTCTGGGTTGTCCATTTTAATTTCTCATTTTTTATTTCTAATTTTACCAATTTCAGTCCTCTTCCTTTTTCTCTTGTTGAGTCTGGCCAAAGAGTTATCAATTTTCTTAATTTTCTAAATGAACCAACTTTCAGTTTCATTGATCTTTGCTATTGTTTTCTTAGTTTCTATTTCATTCCTTTCTGGCATGATTATTTTATAAACATCTTCATTGGAGTATAATTACTTCACAATGCTGTGTTAATTCCTGCTGTATAACAAATGGAATCAGCTATATGTATACCAATATCCTCCTTTCACATGTCCCTTTTCCTCTGTCTTCCACACTCCCTCTGCCAGCCCTCTGGGTAGTCACAAAGCACCAAACTGATCTCGCTGTACTATGCAGCCGCTTCCCATGAACTACCTGGTTTACACTGGGAAGTGAACATATTTCTATCCTACTCTTTCACTTCCTGCCTCAAGTCCATTCTCTATGTCTGTGTCTGTATTACTGTCCTTCCCCTAGGTTCATCACAACCATTTTTCTGGTGGCTGATGTTTTAGTTTCCATTATATGTGTTAGCATACAATATTTGTTTTTCTTTTTCTATCTTACCTCGATGTGTATGAGAGACACGAAGTCCATCCAGCGCACTACAAATAATTCAGATTCTTTTCCTAATAGGTTTTAGTAATAACCCACTGTATACATGTGCCACAATTTCTTTATCCATTCCTCTGTCGATGGACCCTTAGGTTGCTTCCCCGTCCTTGTCATTGTAAACAGTGCTGCAATGTACATTGTGGTATTACACATTTTCTGAATTATGGGTTTCTCTGGATTATGCCCAGCATTGGGAGTGCTGGGGCATATGGTAGTAGTGAATATTGATTTTTTAAGGAAACTCCATACTTTACTCCATAGTGGCTGTAACTATTTACCTTCCCACCAAGAGTGCAAGAGGGTTCCCTTTTCTTCAACCCCACTCCAGCATTTATGGTTTATACATTGTTTGAATATGGCTGATCTGTATAGTGTGTGATGATACATAATTTTCTTTTTGATTTACATTTCTCTTATGATTAGTGATGTTGAACACCCCTTCCTGTGTTACTTTGCCATCTGTATATGTAATTTAGAGAAATGTCTATTTAGCTCATCTGCCCAATTTTGGATTGGGTGGTTTGCTTTTCGGATATGAAGATTCATGTGATTCTTATATATTTTGGAGTTTAATATTTTCTCAGTTGCTTATTTGGCAAATATTTTCTCCCATTCTGAGGCTTTCCTTTGTCTGCTGTATGATTTCCTTTCCTGAGTGAAAGATTTTAATTTTAATTAGGTTTCATTTGTTTATTTTTGTTTTCATTTCCATTTCACTAGGAGGTAGGTCAGCAGGATCTTGCTGTGATTTATGTCATAGAGTGTTCTGCCTAGGTTTTTCACAAAGAGTTTTAAACTGTTTGGTCCTCCATTTTTCGTCTTTAATCCCTTTTGTCTTCATAGGTAGGTTTCTTCATAGGTATTTTATTCTTTTTTATGCAATGGAAAATAGTGTGTTTCCTTAGTTACTTTCTCAGATTTTTCTTCATTAGTGTAAAGGAATGTAAGATATTTCTGTGCATCCATGTTGTATCCTGCTACTTCAGGAAATTCACTGATTAGCTCTTATAGTTTTCTGGTAGTCCCTTTTCAAAACCTTATGTATAGTATCATGTCATTCGAAAACACTCACACTTTATTTCTTCCTTTCCGATTTGGTTTCCTTTAATTATTTTTCTCCTCTGATTATTGTAGCTAACACTTCCAAATCGATGTTGAATAATACTGATAACAGTGGGAAACCTTGTCTTGTTCCTAATTTTAGAGGAAATGGTTTCAGTTACTCAACCCTCAGAATGATGCTGTCCATGGGTTTTTCATACATGACCTTTAGTATGTTGAGGAATGTTCACACTATGCTTACTTTGTGGAGTGTTTCTTTCTTTATTTTTATATATTTTTAAAATCTTTATTGGAGTGTAATTGCTTTATAATGGTGTGTTAGTTTCTGCTTTATAACAAAGTGTATCAGTTATACATATGTTCCCATACCTCTTTCCTCTTTTTTCTCCCTCCCTCCCAGCCTATATCACCCCTCTAGGTGGTCACAGAGCACCGAGCTGATCTCCCTGTGCTATGCAGCTGCTTCCCACTAGCTGTCTATTTTACATTTGGTAGTGTACATATGTCCATGCCACTCTATCATTTTGTCACAGCTTACCCTTCCCCCTCCCCTTATCCTCAAGTCCATTCTCTAGTAGGTCGGTGTGTTTACTCCCGTCTTGCCCCTAAGTTCTTCATGACCTTTTTTTCATTCTTTTCTTTTTTTTTCCTTAGATTCCATATATATGTGTTAGCATACAGTATTTGTTTTTCTTTTTCTGACTTACTTTACTCTGTATGACAGACTCCAGGTCCATCCACCTCACTACAAATAACTCAATTTCATTTCCTTTTATGGCTGAGTAATATTCCATTGTATATATGTGTCACGTCTTCTTTATCCTTTCATCTGTTGATAGACACTTAGGTTGCTTCCATGACCTGGCTATTGTAAACAGAGCTGCAATGAATACTTGTGGTACATTACTCTTTTTGAATTTTGAATTTTGAATTTTGGTTTTCTTAGGGTATACTCCTCATAGTGGGATTGCTGGGTAGCATGGTAGTTTTATTTTTAATTTCTAAAGGAACCTCCATACTGTTCTCCATAGTAGCTATAACAATTTACATTCCCACCAACAGTGCAAGAGGGTTCCCTTTTCTCCACACTCTCTCCAGCATTTATTGTTTGTAGATTTTTTGATGATGGCCATTCTGACCAGTGTGAGGTGATATCTCACTGCAGTTTTGATTTGCATTTCTCTAATGATTAATGATGTTGAGCATTCTTTCATGTGTTTGTTGGCAATCTGTATATCTTCTTTGGAGAAATGTCTATTTAGGACTTCTGCCCATTTTTGGATTGGGTTGTTTGTTTGTTTTTTCATATTGAGCTGCATAAGCTGCTTGTAAATATTGAAGATTAAACCTTTGTCAGTTGCAAATATTTGCAAATATTTTCTCCCATTCTGAGAGTTGTCTTTTGGTCTTCTTTGTGGTTTCCTTTGCTGTGCAAAAGCTTTGAAGTTTCATTAGGTCCCATTTCTTTATTTTTGTTTTTATTTCCATTTCTCTATGAGGTGGGTCAAAAAGGATCTTGCTGTGATTTATGTCATAGACTGTTCTGTCTATGTTTTCCTCTAAGACTTTGATAGTGTCTGGCCTTACATTTAGATCTTTAATCCATTTTGAGTTTCTTTTGTGTATGGTGTTAGGGAGTGTTCTAATTTCATACTTTTACGTGTACTCTCCAGTTTTCTTAGCACCACTTATTGAAGAAGCTGTCTTTTCTCCAATGTATATTCTTGCCTCCTTCATCAAAGATATGTTGACCATACATGTGTGGGTTCATGTCTGGGCTTTCTATCCTGTTCCATTGATGTATATTTCTGTTTTTGTGCCAGTACCATAATATCTGGATTACTGTAGCTTTGTAGTATATTCTAAAGTCAGGATTCCTGATTCCTCCAGGTCTGTTTTTTGTTCTCAAGACTGCTTTGGCTATTCAGAGTCTTATGTGTTTCCATACAAATTGTGAAATTTTTTGTTCTAGTTCTGTGAAAAATGCTACTGGTAATTTGATAAGGATTGCATTGAATCTGTAGATTGCTTTAGGTAGTAGAGTTATTTTCACACTGTTGATTCTTCCAATCCAAGAACATGGTATATCTCTCCATCTATTTGTATCATCTTTAATTTTTTTCATCAGTGTCTTATAATTTTTTGCATACAGATCTTTAGTCTCCTTAGATAGATTTATTCCTAGATATTTTATTCTTTTTGTTGCAATGGTAAATGGTAGTGTTTTCTTGATTTCACTTTCAGATTTTTCATCATTAGTGTATGGGAATGCCAGAGATTTCTGTGCATTAATTTTGTATCCTGTTACTTTACCAAATTCATTGTTTGGCTCTAGTAGTTTTCTGGTAGCATGTTTAGGATTCTCTATGTAGATTATCATGTCATCTGAAACAGTGACAGCTTTACTTCTTTTCCGATTTGTATTCCTTTTATTTCTTTTTCTTCTCTGATTGCTGTGGCTAAAGCTTCCAAAACTACGTTGAATAAGAGTGGTGAGAGTGGGCAATCTTGTCTTGTTCCTGATCTTAGTGGAAATGTTTTCAGTTTTTCACCATTGAAGATGATGTTGGCTGTCAGTTTGTCATATATGTCTTTTATTATGGTGAGGAAATTTCCCTCTATTCCTACTGTCTGCAGGGTTTTTATCATAAATTGTATTGAATTTTGTCAAAAGCTTGCTCTGCATCGATTAAGATGATCATATGGTTTTTCTCCTTCAGTTTGTTAATATAGTGTATCACATTGATTGATTTGCATATATTGAAGAATCCTTGCATTCCTGGGATAAACCCTACTTGATCATGGTGTATGATCCTTTTAATGTGCTGTTGGATTCTTTGCTAGTATTTTGTTGAGGATTTTTTTCATCTATGTTCATCAGTGATATTGGCCTGTCCTTTTCTTTCTTTGTGACATCCTTGTCTGGTTTTGGTATCAGGGTGATGGTGACCTCGTAGAATGAGTTTGGGAGTGTTCCTCCTTCTGCTATATTTTGGAAGAGTTTGAGAAGGATATGTGTTAGCTCTTCTCTAAATGTTTGATAGAATTCACCTGTGAAACCATCTGGTCCTGGGCTTTTGTTTGTTGGAAGACTATTAATAACAGTTTCAAATTCAGTGCTTGTGATTGGTCCATTCATATTTCCTGTTTCTTCGTGGTTCAGTCTCAGAAGTTTGTCCATTTCTTCCAGGTTTTCCATTTTATTAGCAAATAGTTGCTTGTAGTAATCTCTCATGATCCTTTGTATTTCTGCAGTGTCAGTTTTTACTTCTTTTAATTTCTAATTCTATTGATCTTAGTATTCTCCTTTTATTCTTGATGAGTCTCGCTAATGGTTTGTCAATTTTATTTATCTTCTCATGGAACCTGCTTTTAGTTTTATTGATCTTTGCTATCATTTCCTTCATTTCTTTTTCATTTATTGATGACCTGACTTTTATGATTTCTTTCCTTCTTCTAATTTTGGGTTTTATTTGTTCTTCTTTCTCTCATTGCTTTAGGTGTAAGGTTAGGTTCTTTATTTGAGGTGTTTCTTGTTATTTATGGTAGGAATGTATTACTATAAACTTTCCTGTTAGAACTGCTTATACCTCATCCAATAGGTTTTGGGTCATCGTGTTTTCATTGTCATTTGTTTCTAGGTATTTTTTGATTTCCTCTTTGATATCTTCAGTGATCTCTTGGTTATTTATTAGTGTATGGTTTAGCCTCCATGTGTTTCTGTTTTTTACAGATTTTTCCTGTAATTGAAATCTAGTCTCATAGCATTTTTGTTGGAAACATTACATGATACAAGTTCAATTTTCTTAAATTTACCAAGGATTGATTTGTAACCCAAGATATGATCTCTACTGGAGAATGTTCCATGAGCACTTCAGAATCATGTGTAGTCTGTTGTTTTCGTATGGAATGTCCTGTAATTATCAATTAAATCCTTCTTGTTTAATGTATCTTTTAAAGCTTATGTTTCCTTATTTATTTTCAGTTTGAATGATCTGTCCATTGGTGAAAGTGGAGTGTTAAAATTCACTACTATGATTGTGTTACTGTTGATTTCCCCTTTTATGGCTGTTAATATTTGCCTTATGTATTGAGGTGCTCCTATGTTCGGTGTATAAATATTTACAATTGTTATATCTTCTTCTTGGATCGATATCTTGATCATTATGTAGTGTCCTTCTTTGTCTCTTGTAATAGTCTTTATTTTGAAGTCTATTTTGTCTGATTTGAGAATTACTACTCCAGCTTTATTTTGATTTCCTTTTGCATGGAATATCTTTTTACATCCCCTCACTTTCAGTCTGTTTGTGGTCCTAGGTCTGAAGTGGGTCTCTTGTCGACAGCATATATACAGGTCTTGTTTTTGTAACCACTCAGCCAGTCTATGTCTTTTCGTTGGAGTATTTAATGCATTTACATTTAAGGTAATTATCAATATGTATGTTCCTATTCCCATTTTCTTAATTGTTTTGGGTTTGTTATTGTTGGTCTTTTCCTTCTCTTGTGCTTCCTGCCTAGAGAATTTCCTTTAGCATTTGTTGTAAGGATGGTTTGGTGGTGCTGAATTCTCTTAGCTTTTGTTTGTCTGTAAAGATGTTAAATTCTCCATCAAATCTGAATGAGATCCTTGCTGGGTAGAGTAATCTTGGTTGTAGGTTTTTCTCCTTCATCACTTTAAATGTGGCCTGCCAGTCACTTCTGGCTTGCGGAGTTTCTGCAGGAAGATCAGCTGTTAACCTTATGGGGATTCCCTTGTGTGTTATTTGTTGTTTTTCCCTTGCTGCTTTTAATATTTTTTCTTTGTATTTAATTTTGATAGTTTGATTAATATGTGTCTTTGTGTGTTTCTCCTTGGATTTATCCTTTATGGGACTCTCTGTGCTTCCTGGACTTGATGAACTATTTCCTTTCCCATATTAGGGAAGTTTTCAACTACAATCTCTTCAAATATTTTCTCATTCCCTTTCTTTTTCTCTTCTTCTTCTGGGGCCCTTATAATTTGAATGTTGGTGCATTTAATGTTGTCCCAGAAGTCTCTGAGGCTGTCCTCAATTCTTATCATTCTTTTTTCTTTATTCTGCTCTGCAGTAATTATTTCCACTATTTTGTCTTCAAGGTCACTTATCGATTCTTATGGCTCTGTTATTTCACTATTGATCCCTTCTAGAGAATTTTAAATTTCATTTATTGTGTTGTTCATCACTGTATGTTCACTCTTTAGTTCTTCTAGGTCCTTATTAAATGTTTCTTTTATTTTCTCTATTTTATTTCCAAGATTTTGGATCATCTTTACTATCATTATTCTGAATTCTTTTTCAGGTAGCCTGCCTATTTCCTCATCATTTGTTAGGTCTGGTGGGTTTTTACCTTGCTCCTTCATCTGCTGTGTTTTTTTCTGTCTTCTCATTTTGCTTAACTTACTGTGTTTGGGGTCTCCTTTTTGTAGGCTGCAGGTTCATAATTGTCATTGTTTTTGGTGTCTGTCCCCAGGGTCTATGGTTGTTTCAGTGCGTTGTGTAAGTTTCCTGGTGGAGGGGACTAGTGCCTGTTTTCTGGTGGATGAGCCTGGATCTTGTCCTTCTGGGGGTCAGATCCATGTCTAGTGGTGTGTTTTGGGGTGTCTGTGGCCTTATTATGATTTTAGGCAGCCTCTCTGCTAATGGATCGGGTTGTGTTCCTGTCCTGATAGTTGTTTGGCATAGGGTGTCCAACAATGTAGCTTCCTGGTCATTGAGTGAAGCTGGGTCTTGGCGTTCAGATGGAGATCTCTGGGAGATTTTCGCCATTTGATATTATGTGGAGCTGGGAGGTCTCTTGTGGACCAGTGTCCTGAAGTTGGCTCTCCCACCTCAGAGGCACAGCACTGACTCCTGGCTGGAGCACCAAGAGCCTTTCATACACATGGCTCAGAATAAAATGGAGAAAAAGTAGAAAGAAGGAAAGAAAGAGGATCAAATAATAAAGTAAAATAAAGTTCTCAAAAGAAAAAATAATTATTATGAAAGAAATTTTTAAGAAAAAAAAATGGACCGACAGAACCCTAGGACAGATGGTAAAAGCAAAGCTATACAGACAAAATCACACAGAGAAACGTACACATACACACTCACAAAAAGAGAAAAAGGGGAAAAAATTATATCCTTGCTCCCAAAGTCCACCTCCTCAATTTGGGATGATTTGTTGTCTCCTCAGGTGTTCCACAGATGCAGGGTACATCAAGTTGATTGTGGAGATTTAATCCACTGCTCCTGAGGCTGCTGGGAGAGATTCCCCTTTCTATTCTTTTTTCCCACAGTTCCCGGGGTTCAGCTTTGGATTCGGCCCCGCCTCTACGTGTAGGTCTCCTGAGGGCGTCTGTTCTTCGCTCAGACAGGAGGGGGTTAAAGGTGTAGCTGATTCGTGGGTTCTGGCTCACTCAGGCCAGGGGGAGGGAGGGCTACGGATGTGGGGCGAGCGTGCGGGGCAGAGGCCGGTGTGACGTTGCACCAGCCTGAGGTGCACCGTGCGTTCTCCTGGGGAAGTTGTCCCTCGATCCCGGGACCCTGGCTGTGGTGTGCTGCACAGGCTCCCAGAAGGAGAGGTGTGGAGAGTGACCTGTGCTTGCATACTGGTTTCTTGGTGGCAGCAGCAGCAGGCTTAGTGTCTCATGCCCGTCTCTGTGGTCTGCACTGAGAGCCATGGCTTGCGCCCGTCTCTGGAGCTCCTTTAAGCGTCACTTTTAATCCCCTCTCCTTGCGCACCAGGAAAAAAAGAGGAAAGAAAAAGTATCTGGCCTCTTCGGCAGGTCCAGACATTTTCCCGGACTCCCTCCCGGCCAGCCGTGGTGCACTATCCCCCTTTAGGCTGTGTTCATGCTGCCAACCCCAGTCCTCTCCCTGCGTTCCGACTGAAGCCCGATCCTCAGCTCCCAGCCCCGCCCACCCCGCGGGTAAGCAGACAAGCCTCTCGGGCTGGTGAGTGCCGGTCGGCACCGATTCTCTGTGCGGGAATCTCTCCGCTTTTCCCTCTGCACCCCTGTGGCTGCGCTCTCCTCCGCGGCTCCGAAGCTTTCCCCCTCCGCCACCCACAGTCTCCGCCCACGAAGGGGTTTCTAGCGTGTGGAAACCTTTCCTTCTTCACGGCTCCCTCCCACTGGTGCAGGTCCCATCCCTATTCTTTTGTCCCTGTATTTTCTTTTTCTTTTACCCTACCCAGGTACGTGGGGAGTTTCTTGCCTTTTGGGAGGTCTGATGTCTTCTGCCAGCGTTCAGTAGGTGTTCAGTAGGAGTTGTTCCACGTGAAGATGTATTTCTGATGTATCTGTGGGGAGGAAGGTGATCTCCGCGTCTTAATCTTCTGCCATCTTCCTCAACTCCCCCTCTATTTCTTTTTAAACAGAGAGGACGAAGGAAAAAATAGCAAACCAATGATTTACCAGAACAGGTGGATTTAACCTTTTCTCATAAGCTTGGATGTGAGGCAAATTCCATGCTGGTGGGAGGGGCTGAGCCTTTTGTACTATCACCTGAACCTACAGAGCTAAAGAAAGGCTGTTCTTTCCCACAGACAACAGGGTACGGGCCTTTGACAAAAGAAGGATATGACACACTTGGATTAATAACTCTTTATTAAGAATTCCAACTCCAAACAGTAGAAAGCAGCAACAACAACAACAAAAAGTTCTCAGAAGAACTTAAGGCTCAGCTTTTGCCCCAACTATAAGAGAAATGGAAATAGATTGACTTGACTGAGAATGAGGTAGATGGGTGTAGAGGGATCAGTGAATAGTGTATCGTACATAGGGGACCTCCACATCGTTGCCGCTCTCGTCATTGTAGCACAGCTCAAGCACCAGTGCTTGAATGTGGTGTCCCAGCTTTTGCTTTGATACTCGTCTCACTATTGCTGTCATCCTGGGGTGAGGAAAAAGAGGGTCAGGGAAGAAGAAAGAGAGGAAAGGACTTACAGAGACAAATAAAGTAAGGAGAACAGTGAAGATGAGTTTTTTCTTTTTTTTAATTAAGGGTACTTTCATTTATTTATTTATTTACTTTTAGCTGTGTTGGGTTTTCATTTCTGTGCAAGGGCTTTATCTCGTTGTGGCAAGCAGGGGCCACTCTTCATCGCGGTGCACGGGCCTCTCAGTATTGCGGCCTCTGTTGTTGTGGAGCACAGGCTCCAGACGTGCAGGCTCAGTAGTTGTGGCTCACGGGCCTAGTTGCTCCACGCGGCATGTGGGATCTTCCCAGACGAGGGCTCGAACCCGTGTCCCCTCCATTAGCAGGCAAATTCTCAACCACTGCGCCACCAGGGAAGCCCCCCTTTCTCTTCTTTGTTCTCACAGCTCCCGGGTCTCAGCTTTGGATTTGGCCCCACATCTTCGTGTAGGTCACCGGAGGGCGTCTTTTGGGAGGTCTGAGGTCTTCTAAAAGTGTGCAGTGGGTGTTCTGTAGGAGCTGTTCCAGGTGTAGGTGAATTTCTGGTGTATCTGTAGGGAGGAAGGTGATCTCCACATCTTACTCTTCTGCCATCTTGAAGCTTCTCCTCTTTCTTTATTTTTTAACTTAAATGATTGTTGAATTGTGTCAATAGATTTTTCTGCATCTATTGAGATTATCTTATGGTTTTTATTCTTAGGTTTGTTAATTGTGTATATCAGAAGGATTGATGGGCTTCTATTGAAGAATCCTTTCACTCCTGGGAAAAATCTCACTTGATCTTGGTGTTTGATCCTCTTTAAGTTTTTTTGGATGATCTCTGCTATTTTTTGGTTGACGATTTTTGCAGCTGTGTTCTTCTGTGATAATGGTCTGTAATTACCATTGTTGTGATATCCTTGTCTGCTTTTGGTATCACATTGATGGTTGCCTGTAAGAACAAATTCGGGTGTGCTCCTCTGTGTGGAATATTTGAGAAGAGTTTTAGAAGAATGGTGTTAGCTCTTCCGTAAAAGTTGCATGGCACTTTCCTGTGAAGCCATCCACCTGGACTTTGGTTGTGGGAATATTTTAACTCACAGTTTAAATTTCATTACTTGTGATTGATCAGTTTATCTTTTCTCTTTCTCTCTGGTACAGTCCTGGAAGTTGTTTTGTCCTAAGAATCGGTCCATTTCTTCCAGTTGTCCATTGTTTTCACATATAACTATTTCAGGTAGTCTCTTATATCCTTTGTAATTCTGCATTGTACATTGTAATTTCTCATTTTTTTATTTCAAAATTTTATTGAATTGAGCCTTCTTCCTCTTTCTCCTGGTGAGTCTGACCAAAGAGTTATCGATGTTGTTAACTTTCTGAAAGAACATTCTTTTAGTGTCATTGATCTTTGGTATTGTTTCCTGAGATTCTATTTCATTCCTTCCTGACATCATTATTTTATTCACATCATTTTTTGGCGTATGATTCCTTTACAATGCTGTGTTAATTCCTGCTGTATAACGAAGGGAATCAGCTATATGTATACTTATATCTCCATATCCCCTCCACCTTTCCTTCTCCCTCCCACCCTCCCTATGCCAGCCTTCTGTGTGATCAGAAAGCACCAAATTGATCTCACTGCTCTATGCAGCTGCTTCCCATGAGCTATCTGTTTTACACTGGGGAGTGTACATATGTCAATGTACATTGGGTCTGCTTCTGTATTGCTGTCCTGCCCCTAGGTTCATCACAGCCATTATTTTGGTAGTTGTTGTTTTGGATTTTGTATATGTGTTGGCATATGGTATTTGGTTTACTAATTCTACCTTATATCACTGTGTATGACAGACTCTAAGTCCATCCACCTCACTATAAATAACTCATTTCATTTCCTATTATGGCTGAGTAATATTCAGGAGTATATATGTACCCCAACTTCTTTATCCATTCCTCTGTTGATGGACACTTAGGTTGCTTCCATGTCCTGACTCTTGTAAACTGTGGTGCACAGTACATCGAGGTACTTGAATCTTTTTGAATTATGGGTTTCTCAGGGTACATGCCCAGTAGTGGGACTCCTGGAACATAGGCTAGCAGTGAGCTTTTTTTTTTTTTTTTTTTTTAAGAAAAGCCCATGCAGTTCTCCATAGTGGCTGTATCGATTTACATTCCCACCATCAGTGCAAGAGGGTCCCCTTTTCACCATATCTTTTCCAATATTTATGGTTTATATATTGTTTGAGGATGGCTAATCTGAGCAGTTTACAGTGATACCTCCTTTTATTTCTGATTTGCATTTCTCTTATGATACGTGAGGTTCAGCACCCTTTCCTATGTTTCTTTGCTGTAAGTTCTTAAGAGAACTGTATATTTAGCAATTCTTCCCATTGTTGAATTTGATTGTTTGTTTTTTTGCATACTGAGCTTCATGAGCTGTTTATATATTTTGGAGACTAATCTTTTGTCAGTTGCTTCTTTGCAAATATTTTCCACCATTCTGAGGGTATGCATTTTGTCTTCTTTATCCTTTCCTTAGCTCGGCAAAAGATTTTCTGTTTTATTAGATACCCCTTATTTTTTTTTTCATTTCCATTTCTCTAGGAAGTTGCTTAAATGATCTTGCTGTGATTTATGTCATAGAGTCTTCTGCCTAGGTTTTCTTAAGTGTTTTAACATTTCTGGCCCTCCCATTATGTCTTTAATGCTATTTGAGTCTAGTTGGTATACGGTGTTAGGACGTGTTCTAATTTCACTCTTTAACATGGGGCTACCCATTTTCCCAACACCAGTTATTGAGGAGGCTGTCTTTTCTGCATTGTATATTCTTGCCTCCTCTATCCAAAATGAGACCATCATATGTACATGGTCTTATCTCTGGGTTTTCTCTCCTGATCTATTGATCTATATTTCTGTGTTTCTGCCAGTGCCATGTTGTCTTGATTAAAATAACTTTGGAGTCTGTTCTGACATCAGGGAACCTGATTGCTCCAGCTCCATTTCTCTTTCTCAAGTTTGCTCTTGCTCTTCACAGTCTTTTGCGTTTGCATACAAATTTTGAATTTTTTTGTTCTAGTTCTCTGAAAGACGCCATTGGTGTTTTGATAGTCATTGCATTAAATCTATAGTTTGCTTTGTGTTGTGCATTTCTTTTCACAATGTTGACTTTTCCAGTCCAACATCATTGTGTATGTCTCCCTCAGTTTGCATTAACCTTCATTCCTTTCATCAGGATCTTCTAGTTTTCTGCATACAGGTCTTGTCTCCATAAGTAGGTTTCCTTGTAGGTATTTTATTCATTTTTTTGCAGTGGTAAATGAGAGTATTTCCTTAATATCTCTGTCAGATTTTTCATCATTAATGTATAGGAATGTTAGAGATTTCTGTGCATTCATTTTGTATCATGCTACTTGAGAAAATTCATTTATTAGCTCCAATCGTTTTCTGATAACACCTTTCAGATTCTCTAAGGAGAGTACCATGCCATCTGAAAACAGTGAAACTATTTTTTTTCTTCTTTTCCAATTAGGATTCTTTCGTTTCTTTTATTTATCATATTGCTGTGGCTACAAATTCCAAGTCTATGTTGAATAATACTAGTGAGAGTGGGCAACCTTTTTTTATTCCTGATTTTAGAGGAAATGGTTTCAGTTTTTCACCCTTGAGAATGATGTTGGCTGTGGGTTTTTCATACATGACCTTTAGTATGTTGAGTTAGGTTCCCACTATGCCTACTTTGTGGAGTGTTTATTTGTTTTTTAACCTAAATAGGTGTTGAATTGTGTCAAGAGGTTTTTCTGCATATATTGAGATTAACTTATGGTTTTTATACTTCAGTTTGTTGATTGTGTGTATCACATGGATTGATGGGCTTTTATTGAATAATCCATGCACACTTGGGAAAAATCTCACTTGATCTTTGTGTATGATCCTCTTCAAGTTTTTTTGAATTCTCTCTGCTGTTTTTTCTTTGAGGATTTTTGCATCTGTGTTCTTCAGTGATAATGGTCTGTAATTACCATATTTGTTAGCTTTTGGTATCAGATTGATGGTCGCCTGTAGGAACACATTTGGGAGTGCCTCTCCATGTTGAATTTTCGGGAAGAATGGTGTTAGCTATTCTATAATGGTTGGATAGCATTTTCCTGTGAAGGCATCCACCTGGACTTTGGTTGTTGGAAGATTTTAACTCACTGTTTTAAATTCATTATTTGTGATTGATCATATTATCTTTTCTATGTCTCTCTGGTAAAGTCCTGGAAGTTGTATCATCCTAAGAATCAGTCCATTTCTTCCAAGTTTTCCACTGTATTGGCATATAGCCATTTCAGGTATTCTCTTTTATCCTTTGTAATTCTGTGTTGTCCATTGTAATTTCTCATATTTTTATTTCAAATTGTATTGAATTGAGCCCTCTTATTTTTCATGAGGAGTCTGGCCAAAGAGTTACCAATTTTGTTAATTTTCTAAAAGAATCTTATTTTAGTTTCATTGATCTTTGGCATTGTTTTCTGAGATTCTATTTCATTCCTTTCTGGCATCATTGTTTTATTAATGTCTTTATTGGTGTACAATTGCTCTACAATGTTATGTTAATTCCTGCTGTATAACAAAGAGAATCAGCTATATGTATCCCTATATCCCAATATCCCCTTCCCCTTTTTCATCTTCCTCCCAGCCTTCCTATGCCAGCTCTCCCGGTGGTCCCAAAGCACCAAGCTGATCTCTCTGTGCTATGCAGTTGCTTCCCAAGAGCTTTTTTTTTTCTATATTGGGGAGTGTACATATGTCAATGCTACTCTTTCACTTCATGTCCTCAAATCCATTCTCTACTCCTGGGTCTGTATTCCTGTCCTATTCCTAGGTTCATCTCAGCCATTTTTCTGGTAGTTGTTGTTTTGGATTCCATATATATATGTGTGTGTGTGTTAGCATATGGTATTTGGATTTCTCTTTCTGACTTATGTCACTGTGTATGAGAGACTCTAAGTCTATCCAACTCACTATTAATAACTTGTTTTCTATTATGGCTGAGTAATATTCAGGAGTATATATGTGCCCCCAACTTCTTTATCCATTTCTCTGTTGATGGACACTTACGTTGCTTCTATGTACTGACTCTTGTAAACTGTGGTGCACAATACATTGAGGTACTTTTCTCTTTTTGAATTATGGGTTTCTCAGGGTACGTGCCCCATAGTGGGACTACTGGGTCATAGGCTAGAAGTGAGTTTTGTTCTTTTAAGGAGAGTCCATGCTCTTCTCCAGTACTGGCTGTATCAATTTACATTCCCACCAACAGTACAATAGGGTCCCCTTTTCACCACACCCTTTCCAGTATTAATGGTTTATACATTGTTTGAGGATGGTTAATCTGAGCGGTGTACAATGATAACTCCTTTTACTTTTTATTTACATTTCTCTTATGATGAGAGGATGAGCACCCTTTCCTATGTTTCTTTGCTGTAACATCTTTGGAGAAACGTCCATTTAGTTCTTCTGCTCATTGTTCATTGGGTTGTTTGCTTTTTGCATACTGAGCTTCATGAGCTGTTTATATATTTTGGAGCCTAATCCTTTGTCAGTTGCCTCTTTGCAAATATTTTCCACCATTCTGAGGATATGCATTTTGTCTTCTTTATCCTTTCCTTAGCTCGGCAAAAGATTTTCTGTTTTATTAGGTACCATTAAAATTTTTTTTTCATTTCCATTTCTCTAGGAAGTTGGTTAAATGATCTTGCTGTGATTTATGTCATAGAGTCTTCTGCCTAGGTTTTCTTCTAAGTGTTTTAACGTTTCTGGCCCTCCCATTATGTCTTTAACGTTATTTGAGTCTAGTTGGTGTACGGTGTTAGGACATGGTCTAATTTCACTCTTTAACATGTGGCAATCCATTTTCCCAGCACCAGTTATTGAGAAGGCTGTCTTTTCTGCATTGTATATTCTTTCCTCCTCTATCCAAGATGAGGTCATCATATGTGTGTGGCCTTATATCTGGGCTTTCTCTCCTGATCCATTGATCTATAGTTCTGTGTTTCTGCCATTGCCATGCTGTCCTGATTACTGTAACTTTGGAGTCTAGTCTGGGTCAGGAAACCTGATTGCTCCAACTCCGTTTCTCTTTCTCAAGTTCACTCTTGCTCTTCACGGCCTTTTCCCTTTGCATACAAATTGCGAACTTTTTTGTTCTAGTTCTCTGAAAAATGCCATTTGTAGTTTGATAGTCATTGCATTAAATCAATAGAGAGTTTTGGGTTTTATAGTTCTTTTCACAATGTTGATCCTTTCAGTCCAAGAACATTGTGTATCTCTCCCTCTATTTGTATCGTCCTTCATTCCTTTCATCAGAGTCTTGTAGTTTTCTGCATACAGGTCTTTGTCTCTGTAGGTTGGTTTCATCGTAGGTATTTTATTCTTTTTGTTGCAATGGTAAATGGGAGTGTTTCCTTAACTTTTCTGTCAGATTTTTCATTGTTATTGTATAGGGATGCAAGATATTATTTTGCATTTATTTTGTGTCCTGCTACCTGAGAAAATTCATTGATTAGCTCTAGTTTTCTGTAAGCATGTTTCGGATTCTCTACAGATAGTGTCATGCCGTCTGCAAGCAGTGAAACTTTTATTCCTTCTTTTCCGATTAGGATTCTTTCATTTCTTTTTCTTCTCAGATTGCTGTGGCTACAACTTCCAAGACTATGTTGAATAATACTGGTGAGAGTGGGCAACCTTGCCTTGTTCCTGATTTTAGAGGAAATGGTTTCAGTTTTTCAGCCTTGAAAACGTTGTTGACTGTGGGTTTTTCATACATGACCTTTTGTGTGCTGAGGTAGGTTCCCACTATGCCTATTCTGTGGAGTGTTTATTTATTTTTTAATTTAAATGGGTGTTGAATTGTGTCAAGAGGTTTTTCTGCATCTATTGAGATTGTCTTATGGTTTTTATATTTCTGCTTGTTGATTGGCTTTATCACATGCTTTGATGGGCTTTTATTGAAGAATCCTTGTACCCCTGGGAAAAATGTCACTTGATCTTTTTGTATGACCCTGTTTAAGTTTTCTGGATTATCTCTGCTAATTTTTGGCTGAGGAATTTTGCATTTGTGTTCTTCAGTGATTATGGTTTGTAATTACCATTTTTGTGTTATGCTTGTCTGCTTTTGGTATCAGATGATGGTTGTCTGTAAGTACGAATTTGGGAGTGCTCCTCTGTGCTGAATTTTTAGGAAGAGTTTGAGAAGAAAGGTGTTAGCTCTTCCGTAAATGTTGGATAGCATTTTCTTGACAAACCATCGCCCTGGACTTCTGTTTTGGGGAAGATTTTAACTCAGTTTCAATTTCATTACTTGTGATTGATCATTTTATCTTTTCTATGTGTCTCTGGTACAATCCTGGAAGTTGTATCATCCTAAGAATCCGTCCATTTCTTCCAGGTTGTCCATTATATTCGCATATAGCCGTTTCAGGTAGTGTCTCCTATTCTTTGTTATACTGCATTGTCCATTGTAATTTCTCAGTTTTTTATTTCTAATTTTATTGAATTGAGCCCTCTTCCATTTTTCCTGATGTGTCTGACCAAAGATTTATCAATTTTGTTAATTTATTAAAATAACATGATTTTAATTTCATTTATCTTTGTTATTGCTTTCTTTTTTTTTTTGAAGTCTACTACATGTGCATTCTATTTTTTTTTTTTAGTTTCTGCTTTATAACAAAGTGAATCAGTCATACATATACATCTGTTCCCACATCCCTTCCCTCCTGTGTCTCCCTCCCTCCCACCCTCCCCATCCCACCTCTCCAGGCGGTCACAAAGCACCGAGGTGATCTCCCTGTGCTCTGCGGCTGCTCCCCACTATCTATCTACCTGACGTTTGGTAGTGTATATATGTCCATGCCTCTCTTTCGCTTTGTCACAGATTACCCTTCCCCCTCCCCATATCCTCAAGTCCATTCTCAAGTAGGTCTGTGTCTTTATTCCTGTTTTACCCCTAGGTTCTTCATGACATTTTTTTTTAATTCCATATATGTGTTAGTATACGGTATTTGTCTTTCTCTTTCTGACTTACTTCACTCTGTATGACAGACTCTAGGTCTATCCACCTCATTACAAATAGCTCAGTTTCGTTTCTTTTTATGGCTGAGTAATATTCCATTGTATATATGTGCCACATCTTCTTTATCCATTCATCCGATGATGGACACTTAGGTTGTTTCCATCTCCGGGCTATTGTGAATAGAGCTGCTATGAACATTTTGGTACATGTCTCTTTCTGAATTATGGTTTTCTCAGGGTATATGCCTAGTAGTGGGATTGCTGGGTCATATGGTAGTTCTATTTGTAGTTTTTTAAGGAACCTCCATACTGTTCTCCATAGTGGCTGTACCATTTCACATTCCCACCAGCAGTGCAAGAGTGTTCCCTTTTCTCCACACCCTCTCCAGCATTTATTGTTTCTAGATTTCTTGATGGCCATTCTGACTGGTGTGAGATGATATCTCATTGTAGTTTTGACTTGCATTTCTCAAATGATTAATGATGTTGAGCATGTTTTCATGTGTTTGTTGGCAGTCTGTATATCTTCTTTGGAGAAATGCCTATTTAAGTCTTCTGCCCATTTTTGGATTGGGTTGTTTGTTTTTTTGCTATTGAGCTGCATGAGCTGTTTATAAATTTTGGAGATTAATCCCTTATCAGTTGCTTCATTTGCAAATATTTTCTCCCATTCTGAGGGTTGTCTTTGGGTCTTGTTTATGCTTTCCTTTACTGTGCAAAAGCTTTGAAGTTTCATTAGGTCCCATTTGTTTATCTTTGTTTTTATTTCCATTTCTCTAGGAGGTGGGTCCAAAAGGATCATGCTGTGATTTATGTCATAGAGTGTTCTGCCTATATTTTCCTCTAAGAGTTTGATAGTTTCTGGCCTTACATTTAGGTCTTTAATCCATTGTGAGCTTATTTTTGTGTATGGTGTTAGGGAATGATCTAATCTCATACTTTTACATGTCCCTGTCCAGTTTTCCCAGCACCACTTATTGAAGAGGCTGTCCTTTCTCTACTGTACATTCCTGCCTCCTTTATCAAAGATAAGTTGACCATATGTGCGTGGGTTTATCTCTGGGCTTTCTATCCTGTTCCATTGATCTATCTTTCTGTTTTTGTGCCAGTACCACCCTGTCTTGATTACTGTAGCTTTGTAGTATAGTCCGAAGTCAGGGAGCCTGATTCCTCAAGCTCCGTTTTTCGTTCTCAAGATTGCTTTGGCCATTCGCGGTCTTTTGTTTTTCCAAACAAATTTTGAAATTTTTTGTTCTTCTTCTGTGAAAAATGCCAGTGGTAATTTGATAGGGATTGCATTGAATCTGTAGATTGCTTTGGGTAGTAGAGTCATTTTCACAATATTGATTCTTCCAATCAGGAGCATGGTATATCTCTCCATCTATTTGTATCATCTTTAATTTCTTTCATCAGTGTCTTATAATTTTCTGCATACAGGTCTTTTGTCTCCTTAGGTAGGTTTATTCCTAGATATTTTATTCTTTTTGTTGAAATGGTAAATGGGAGTGTTTTCTTGATTTCATTTTCAGATTTTTCGTCATTAGTGTACAGGAATGTCAGAGATTTCTGTGCATTAATTTTGTATACTGCTACTTTACCAAATTCATTGATTAGCTCTAGTAGTTTTCTGGTAGCATCTTTAGGATTCTCTATGTATAGTATCATGTCATCTGCAAACAGTGACAGCTTTACTTCTTCTTTTCCAATTTGGATTCCTTTTATTTCCTTTTCTTCTCTTATTGCTGTGGCTAAAACTTCCAAAACTAAGTTGAATAAGAGTAGTGAGAGTGGACAGACTTGTCTTGTTCCTGATCTTAGCGGAAATGGTTTCAATTTTTCACCATTGGGGATGATGTTGGCTATCGGTTTGTCATATATGGCCTTTATTATGGTGAGGAAAGTTCCCTCTATGACTACTGTCTGCAGGGTTTTTATCATAAATGGGTGTTGAATTTTGTCAAAAGTTTTCTCTGCATCTATTGAGATGATCATATGGTTTTTCTCCTTCAATTTGTTAATATGGTGTATCACATTGATTGATGTATGTATATTGAAGAATCCTTGTATTCCTGGAATAAACCCCACTTGACCATGGTGTATAATCCTTTTAATGTGCTGTTGGATGTTGTTTGCTAAAATTTTGTTGAGTATTTTTGCATCTATGTTTATCGGTGATATTGGCCTGTAGTTTTCTTTCTTTGTGACATCCTTGTCTGGTTTTGGTATCAAGGTGATGGTGGCCTCGTAGAATGAGTTTGGGAGTGTTCCTCCCTCTGCTGTATTTTGTAAGAGTTTGAAAAGGATAGGTGTTAGCTCTTCTCTAAATGTTTGACAGAATTCGCCTGTGAAGCCATCTTGTCCTGGGCTTTCGTTTGTTGGAAGATTTTTAATCACATTTTCAATTTCAGTGCTTGTGATTGGTCTATTCATATTTTCAATTTCTTCCTGATTCAGTCATGGAAGGTTGTGCATTTCTAAGAATTTGTCCATTTCTTCCAGGTTGTCCATTTTATTGGCATAGAGTTGCTTGTAGTAATCTCTCATGATCTTTTGTATTTCTGAAGTGTCAGCTGTTACTTCTCCTTTTTCATTTCTAATTCTATTGATTTTAGTCTTCTCCCTTTTTTTCTTGATGAGTCTGGCTAATGGTTTGTCAATTTTGTTTATCTTCTCAAAGAACCAGCTTTTAGTTTTCTTGATCTTTGCTATCGTTTCCTTCATTTCTTTTTCATTTATTTCTGATCTGATCTTTATGATTTCTTTCCCTCTGCTAACTTTGGGGGTTTTTTGTTCTTCTTTCTCTAATTGCTTTAGGTGCAGGGTCAGGTTGTTTACTCGAGATGTTTCCTGTTTCTTAAGGTGGGATTGTATTGCTATAAACTTCCCCCTTAGAACTCTTTTGCTGCTTCCCATAGGTTTTGGGTTGTCGTGACTGCATTGTCATTTGTTTCTAGGTATTTTTTTATTTCCTCTTTGATTTCTTCAGTGATCACTTCGTTATTGAGTAGTGTATTGTTTAGCCTCCATATATTTGTTTTTTTTAAATATCTTTTCCTGTAATTGATGTCTAGTCTCATAGCATTGTGGTCGGAAAAGATACTTGATACAGTTTCAATTTTCTTAAATTTACCAAGGCTTGATTTGTGACCCAAGATATGATCTATCCTGGAGAATGTTCCATGAGCACTTGAGAAAAATGTGTATTCTGTTGTTTTGGGGTGGAATGTCCTATAAGTATAAATTAAGTCCATCTTGTTTAATGTATCATTTAAAGCTTGTGTTTCCTTATTTATTTTCATTTTGGATGATCTGTCCATTGGTGAAAGTGGGGTGTTAAAGTCTCCTACTATGAGTGTGTTACTGTCGATTTCCCCTTTTATGGCTGTTAGTATTTGCCTTATGTATTGAGATGCTTCTATGTTGGATGCATAAATATTTACAATTGTTATATCTTCCTCTTGGATCGATCCCTTTATCATTATGAAGTGTCCTTCTTTGTCTCTTCTAATAGTCTTTATTTTAAAGTCTATTTTGTCTGATATAAGAATTGCTACTCCAGCTTTCTTTTGATTTCCATTTGCATGGAATATCTTTTTCCATCCCCTTACTTTCAATCTGTATGTGTCTCTAGGTCTGAAGTGCGTCTCTTGTAGACAGCATATATATGGGTCTTGGTTTTGTATCCATTCAGCCAATCTGTGTCTTTTGATGGGAGCATTTAATCCATTACATTTAAGGTAATTATTGATATGTATGTTCCTATTCCCATTTGCTTAATTGTTTTGGGTTTGTTTTTGTAGGTCTTTTCATTCTGTTGTGTTTCTTGCCTAGAGAAGTTCCTTTAGCATTTGTTGTAAAGCTGGTTTGGTGGTGCTGAACTCTCTCAGCTTTTGCTTGTTTATAAACATTTTAATTTCTCCATCAAATCTGAATGAGATCCTTGCTGGGTAGAGTAATCTTGGTTGCAGTTTTCTCTCCTTCATCACTTTAATTATGTCCTGCCACTCCCTTCTGGCTTGTAGAGTTTCTGCTGAGAGATCAGCTGTTAACCTGATGGGGATTCCCTTGTGTGTTATTTATTGTTTTTCCCTTGCTGCTTTTAATATGATTTCTTTGTGTGTAATTTTTGACAGTTTGATTAATATGTGTCTTGGCGTATTTCTCCTTGGATTTATTCTGTATGGGACTCTCTGTGCCTCCTGGACTTGATTAACTATTTCCTTTCCCATATTGGGGAAGTTTTCAACTATAATCTCTTCAAATATTTTCTCAGTCCCTTTCTTTTTCTCTTCTTCTTCTGGAACCCCTATAATTCGAATGTTGGTGCGTTTAATGTTGTCCCAGAGGTCTCTGAGACTGTCCTCTGTTCTTTTCATTCTTTTTTCTTTATTTTGCTCTGCAGCAGTTATTTCCACTATTTTATCTTCCACCTCACTTATCCGTTCTTCTGCCTCAGTTATTCTGCTATTGATCCCATCTAGAGTATTTTTCATTTCATTTACTGTGCTTTTAATCAATGCTTGATTCATCTTTAGCTCTTCTAGGTCCTTGTTAACTGTTTCTTGCATTTTGTTTATTCTATTTCCAAGATTTTGGATCTTGGAAATAGAATCTTGGATCATCTTTACTATCATTATTCTGAATTCCTTTTCAGGTAGACTGCCTATTACCTGTTCATTTGTTAGGTCTGGTAGGTTTTTATCTTGCTCCTTCACCTGCTGTGTGTTTTTCTGTCTTCTCATTTTGCTTATCTTACTGTGTTTGGGGTCTCCTTTTTGCTGGTTGCACACTCGTAGTTCCCGTTGTTTTTGATGTTGTCCCCAGTGGCTAAGGTTGTTTCAGTAGGTTGTGTAGGCTTCCTGGTGGGGGGGACTAGTGCCTGTGTTCTGGTGGTTGAGGCTCGATCTTTTCTTTCTGGTGGACAGGTCCACATCTGGTGGTGTGTTTTGGGGTGCCTGTGGCCTTATTATGTTTTTAGGCAGCCTCTCTGCTAATGGGTGGGGTTGTGTTCCTCCCTTGCTAGTTGCTTGGCATAGGGTGACCAGCACTGTAGCTTGCTGATCGTTGAGTGAAGCTGGGTGCTGGTGTTGAGATGGAGATCTCTGGGAGATTTTCGCCGCTTGATATTATGTGGAGCTGGGAGGTCTCTTGTGGCCCCCTGTCCTGAAGTTGACTCTCCCACTTCAGAGGCACAGCAGTGACTCCTGGCTGCAGCTCCTAGAGCCTTTCATCTACCCGGCTCAGAATAAAAGGGAGAAAGTGTAGAAAGAAAGAATTAGTAGAAGAAAGAAAGAGAGAGAGAAAGAAAGGAAGAAGGAAAGAAAGGAAGGAAGGAAGGAAGAAAGAAAGAAAGGAGGGAGGGAGGGAGGAAGGATGGAAAGAAAGAAAGAAAGAAAGAAAGGAGGGAGGGAGGGAAGGAGGGAGGAAAGAAAAAGAAAGAGTGAATGGAAGAAGGGTGAGACGGAGGGAGGAAGGAAAGAAAGAAAGAAAGACAGGAGGGAGGGAGGGAGGGAGGAAAGAAAAAAGAAAGAGTGAAAGGAAGAAGGGAGGGAGGGAGGAATGAAAGAAAGAGAGAAAGAAGGAAAGTAGGGGCGGAGGGAGGGAGGAAGGGAAGGTAGGAAAAAAAGAAAGAGCAGGTAAAGTAAAATAGAATAAGTATAAATTATAGTAGCGTTTTAAAATTAAAAAGTAATTATTGAAAAAAAAAACGGACAGATAGGACCCTGGGACATATGGTGGAAGCAAAGCTATACAGAGGAAATCTCACACAGAAGCATACACATACACATTCACAAAAAGAGAGCAGGGGGAAAAATCGAAAATCTTGCTCTCAAAGTCCACCTCCTCAATTTGGGAAAATTCGTTGTAAAAAGAGGAAAAGGGGGAAATGTCTGAAATCTTGCTCTCAAAGTCCACCTCCTTAATTTGGGATAATTCGTTGTAAAAAGAGGAAAAGGTGGGAAAGTCTTAAATCTTGTCCTCAAAGTCCACCTCCTCAATTTGGGATGATTCGCTCTCCATTCATGCACTCCACAGACGCAGGGCACATCAAGTGGACCGTGGAGCTTTAATCCGCTGCCTCCGAGGCTGCACAGAGAGATTTCCCTGTGTCTTCTCTGCTCTCATACCTCCCGGGTCTCAGCCTTGGACCTGGCCCCGCCTCTGCGCGTCCGTTCTTCGCTCAGACAGGACGGGTTTAAAGGAGCCGCTGATTCGGGGGCTCTGATTCACTCAGGCAGAGGCAAGGGAGGGGCGCGCAGTGTGGGGCGGGCCTGCGGCGGCAGAGGCCGGCGTGACGTTGCACAAGCCCGAGGCGCTCCATGCGCTTTCCCAGGGAGGCCGTCCCTGGGTCCCGGGACCCCGGCAGTGGCGGGGTGCACAGGCTCCCCGGAAGGCGGGGTGGACAGTGACCTGCGGTCGCACACAGACCTTGTGGCTGCGGCAGCAACAGCCCCAGCGTCCCACGCCCGTCTCCGGGGTCCGCGCCTTCAGCCGCAGCTCGCGCCCGTCTCTGGTGCTTCTTTAAGCAGCGGTCTGATTCCCCTCTCCTCGCGCACCAGGAAACAAAAGGGAAGAAAAAGTCTCTTGCCTCTTCGGCAGCTCCAGACTTTTTCCCCGGACTCCCTCCGGGCTAGCCGTGGTGCACTAACCCCTTCAGGCTCTCTTCCTGCCGCCAGCCCCAGTCCTCTCCCTGCGCTCCGACTGAAACCCGTTACCCGATCCTCAGCTCCCAGCCCCGCCTGCCTCGGCGCCCGAGCAGACAAGCCTCTCGGGCTGGTGTGTGCCTTAGGGCACCGATCCTCTGTGCCGGAATCTCTACGCTTTGCCCTCCACACCCCTGTTGCTGTACTCTCCTCCGCTACTCCGAAGCTTTCCCCCTCCGCCCCCTGCAGTCTCCGCCCGCGAAGGGGCTTGTAGTGTGTGGAAACCTTTCCTCCTTCACGGCTCCCTCCCACTGGTGCAGGTCCCATCCCTATCCTTTTGTCTCTGTTTATTCTTTTTTCTTTTGTCCTACCCAGGTATGTGGGGAGTTTCTTGCCTTTTGGGGGGTCTGAGGTCTTCTGTCAGCGTTCAGTAGGTGTTCTGTAGGAGTTGTTCCACGTGTAGATGAATTTCTGATGTATCTGTGGGGAGGAAGGTGATCTCCGCGTCTTACTCTTCAGCCATCTTCCTCCGGGCCCGAACACTGAGATTTTTGATGTGTTTCAAACATTAGCAGAAATTTTGAAAGAGGCTAAGCCAGTGTCTTCTTTCTCCCAGCTGGTGAATGATCACCTATCTCAGCTTTCAGAAGAGGTTGAGCATTACTTCCCAAATACAAATGACCTCTGAAGTGGGAAGCAATGGATCTTTGACCCATTTTTGAACAGGCCAGGTGAATCAACTTTGTCCATGCTACAAGAGGATCAACTGCTTGAGATCGCAAATAATGGGGCCTTAAAATTATGTTTGAGACAATTTCAAATCTCCATACATTTTGGATTAAAGTCAAGGCAGAACATATGGAGAATTCCACAAAAGCACTTAAAAGCTTGCTTCAATTTCCAACATGCTATCTTTGTGCAACAGGGTTTTCTGCAGTGACAGCAACTAAAACGAGATTATGGAGTAAACTGGACATAAACAACACACTTTGTGTGTCACTGTCTCCCATCTTCCCCAGATGGGACCAACTATTTCCAGGAAAATAAGCTCAGGGCTCCTACTGATTCTGAATTATGGTGAGTTGTATAATTATTTCATTACATATTACAATGTAATAATAAAAGAAGTAAATTGCACAATAAATGTAATGCACTTGAGTCATCCTGATACCATTCCCCACCCCTCCGTGGAAAAATTGTCCACAAAACTGGTCCCTGATGTGAAAAAGCTGGGACTGCTTGTTTGTGTCTTCTATTTCCTTACTGATCTGTTGTCTAAATACTCAATTTATTACTGAAAGGAACGTTGTGAATTCTCCAGCTATTATTGTAGAACTGTATATTTACTTCTTCAATTCTATTTGATTTTTTTATATAACACAGATGTCTTTACTGATATTCTGTTTGGTAAGACATTGTTCTCATGATTTACTTTAGTTCTTTTTCCACTTTATTTATTTATCTGAAAACAATTTTAGAATTGAAAAAAACCTGAAATATATTTGATTTACAATTAGTTGCTGGTTTACAGCATAGTGATTCAATATTTTTTTTGTATTTTTTTATTAGTTTCTGCTTTATAACAAAGTGAATCAGTCATACATATACATCTGTTCCCACATCCCTTCCCTCATGCATCTCCCTCCTTCCCACCCTCCCCATCCCACCCCTCCAGGCGGTCACAAAGCACCGAGCTGATACAATATTTTTATAGATTATTTTCCATTAAAAGTTTTTAAAGATAATGGTTACAGTTTTCTGTGGTGTAAAATATGCCCTGGTTGTTTACTCCTTTTATATGTAGTAGTTTGTATCACTTACTCCCATATCACTATTTGCCCATCCACTTTCCTCTCCCCCTTTGGCAACCACCATTCAGTTTTGTATATCTGTGTGTCTGTTTATGTTTTGCATGTGTGGATTTTTTTTATTACACATGTAAGTGATACCATACAGTATTTGCCTTCATTTATTTTACTAAGTATAATATTCTCTAGGTCCACCCACATTGCTGCACATGGAAAAAATTATTCTTTTTTATGATATATGTTCATTATATGTTTATGTATATGTATCATATCTTCTTCATCCATTTATCCAATGATGAGTTTTTGGGTTGCTTCCATATCTTGGCTACCATAAATAGTGCTGCTATGCTGGTGCATTGGGGCACAAGTGTTGTTTCAAACTAGTGTTTTTGGTTTTTACAGATGTAAGTTCTATTTTTAATTTTTTCAGGAACCTCCATACTATTTCCATAGTGATTGCACCAATTTACATTTACATTATGAGTGTAAAAGAGTTCCCTTTCTCCACATCCTCTCCAATATTGGTTATCTGTAGACTTCTTGTTGATAGCCATTCTGACTGGTGTGAGGTGATACATCATTTTGATGTATTTCTCTAGTGCTCAGTAATGATGAACATCTTTTCATATACCTGTTACCCGCTGGTATGTTATTCTTTGGAAAAACATCTATTCAGGTCTTCTGCCCATTTTTTGATTGGGGTGTTCATTTTTTCGATATTGAGTTGGTTGAGCTGTTTATCTATTTTGGAGCTGTTTATTTTTAACAACTTGTGTGTCATTTCATTTGCAAATATTTTGCTTATTCTACAGGGTGGTTTTTGTTTTGTCAATGGTTTCCTTTGCTGGCAAAAGGATTTTAATTAGGAGTTTAATTAGGTCCCATTTGTTTATTTTTGCTCTTTTTTTTTGCTTTAGGAGACAGATTTTTAAAAAATATTATGATTTATGTCAAATTTATGTTTACATTTTCTTCTAGGAGTTTTATAATTTCAGGTCTTACATTATGGTCTTTAGTTTGAGTTTGTGTGTGTGTGTGTGTGTGTGTGTGTGTGGTGTTAGGGAGTGTTGTAATTTCATTCTTTATTATGTAGCTGTCTACTTTTCCCAGCACCACTTTTGAAGAGACTGTTTCTTTTTCTCCTTGTGTATTCTTGGCTTATGTGGCTTTATTTCTGGGCTCTCTATTCTATTCCATCTGTTATTATACTAGTGATATCCATTGTTATTTCCTCTCTTTCATTCTCATTTTGTTTATTTCAGTCCTGTCTCTTTTCCTCTTCATCTGGCTAAAGTTTTATCAGTTTATTTATCTTCAACAAAAAACTGTTCTTGGTTTCATTGATCATTTTACTATATTTTTTAACTCAGTTTTACTTATTTTCTTTAACCTTTATTATTTCCTTTCCTCTGTTGTTTGTTTTCTTACTGTTTTGTTCTTCTTTTCCTAAATATTTTAGGTACAGCTTATGTTGCTTTTTGAGATTCTTTTTGTTTTTTGAGGTAGGCCTACATTGCTATAAGCTTTCTGAGAACTGGTTTTGCTGCATCCCACAGATTTTGGAATGTTTTATTTTCCATTTTCATTTGTCTTGATGTATTTTCTGATTTCTTCTTTGATTTCTTCAATGTCCCATAGTTTTTTTTAGCAGCATGTTGTTTAGTTCCCAGGTGTCTGCATTTTGGATGTAATTTCCTGTAGATATCTATTTAGTCCAACTGGTCTATTGTGTCATTTATTGGTCATTTAAGACCACTGTTGCCTTATTAATTTTCTGTTAGGATGATCTGTCCATTAATGTCAGAGGGGTGTTAAAATTCTCTACTCTTATTGTATTATTGAGAATTTCTTTCTTTGTGACCATTAGTATTTGCTTTATATATTTTGGTGCTCTTGTATTGAGTGCATATATCTTAACAAGTGTAACATCCTCTTCTTTTGTTGGTCCTTTTATCATTATATAATGATCATTTTTGTCTTTTGTCATGGCCTTTGATTCAAAGTCTACTTTTTCTCAAATGTGTATTGCTACCCTTCCTTTCTTGTCATTTCCGTTTGTAGTTTCCTGTAGGCAACATATTGAAAAATATTTTTAATCCAATCAGACACTTTATATCTTTTGATTGAAGCATTTAGTCCATTGACATTTTCTTCTTCTTTAAACAATTTTAAATGTTACATTGCATTTGCAGTTATTACAAAATATTGGTTATATTCCCTGTGCTGTGCAATATATCCTAGTAGCTTGTCTTATACCCAGTAGTTTCTATCTCCCACTACCACACCCTTATATTACCCCTCTCTCCCACTGATAGAAAATAGTTTGTTCTCTACCTATGTGAGTTTGCTTCTTTTTGTGGTATTCCTTAGTTTATTGTATTTTTTAAGATTCCACATGTAAATTACCTTATTTAGTATTTGTGTTTCTCTACCTTGCATAGTTCATTTAGCATAATGCTCTCCAAAGTCCATCTATGTTGTTGCAAATGGCAAAATTTCATTCTTTTGTATTTGAGTCATATATACATATATATGTGCAATTGTTAAAAATTGCTGCTATGAATATTGTGATGCATGTATTTTTTTGAATTAGTGTTTTTTTACTTTTGTTTTTCTCAGCTATATACCCAAGAGTGGGGTTGCTGAGTTATATGGTGGTTCTATTTTTAATGTTTTGAGAAATTTTCATACTGTTTTCCACGATGTCTGCACCAATTTACCTTCCCTCTAACAGTACAATAGGGTTCCCTTTCCTCCCTATTCTCACCAACACTTGTCATTTTTGCTCTTTTTCATAACCTTTCTGAGAGGTGTGAGGTAATATCTTATTGTGGTTTTGATTTGCATTTAACTGAATTAGAAATGTTGAAACCTTTACTTTGCCTTTTGGTCATCTGCATTTCCTCTTTGGAAAAATGTCTGTTCAGTTCTTCTGCCCAGGTTTATAATTGAGGTTTCTTTTTCTTTCTTCTTCTTTTTTTTTTTTGATTTTAGGTTATATGAGCTGTTTATATGTTAGATATTAACCAGTTATAGGTCATATTATTTGTTAATATTTCTCCCTTTTAGTAGGATGTCTTTTCATTTTGTTCCTGGTTTCCTTTGCTGTGCAAAATCTTTTAGGTTTAATTAGGTCCCATTTGTTTATTTTGCGTTTTTCCCCTTCCCTTTGAGAAACAGATGCAAAAAAATAATCCTTTCACTTTTAAATTATTAACATGTATGTACTTATTGTCATTTTTTTTTACTGTTTTATGGTTGTTGTAGTTTCCTTCTCTGTTCATTTCTTTTTCTTTCTACTCATGTGGTTTGAGGATTTTCTTTAATAATATGTTTGTGTTCCTTTCTTTTTCTTTTTTGTATATTTATTAGGGGATTTTGATTTATGGTTATCTGGGGTTGATATATGTTGATCCATAACTATATCTACTTCTCTAAAGTAGATATAATATATTTACTTGTCACTTAAGCTCAAGCATAGTCTATGAGATCTACACTTTTTTTCCCTTCTCCCATTTTATGTTTTGATATCATATTTTACATCTTCATGTCAATCCCTGAATTGTATATTGTAATTATAGTTTCTTTTACATTTTGACCTTTTAGCCTATGTACTTTCTTATTTAAATGATCTTTTATAATGTTTTTTATTGTGGTAAAAGTCACCTAATATAAAAAATACTATTTTTATCATATTTTACTGTACAGTTCAGTGACATTAAGTACAGTTACATTGTTGTGCAACTCTCACCATCATCTATCACCTGAATTTTTCACCTTCCTAAATTGAAACTTTGTCCACATTAAACATTAACTCACCATTTCCCCTCCCATGCCCCCATTCCCAGCCCTGGACATCTACCAATGTACTTTCTGACTTTGTGTATTTGAGTATCCTAGGTACCTTATATAATGAATCAGACAGTATTTGTCTGCACCTAATGTATATCGGAATGCATTTTTAAGGTTAACTTAATATATGTCCTGCAAACAAATTGTACATTCTTCCTTTTTTTATTTCACTGTACTATACAGTACGCTCTCACCATAGTCATGTACATACGTCAATCACAATCTCCAAATCCATCCCACCCTCTGACCCCCTTAGTGGTCATACTTTTGTTCTCTATGTCTGTGTCCCTATTTCTGCTTTACAAATAGGTTCATCTATGCCACTTTTCCCTAAACTCCACATGCGTGCATTATTATAAATATTTGTTTTTCTCTTTCTGATTTACTTCACTCTGTATGACAGTTTCTAGATCCACCATGTCTCTGCAAATGACATAATTTCATTCCTTCTTATGGCTGAGTAATATTCCATTGTATGTACTCCAATTTCTTTATCCATTCCTCTGTCGATGGACAATTAGATTGTTTCCATGTCCTGGCTGTTTTATATACTGCTGCAATGAACCCTAGGTGTATGTATCTTTTCAAAATATGGTTTTGTACAGGTGTATGCCCAGGAGTGGGATTGCCGGATCATATGATAGCTCTATTTTCAGGTGTTTAAGGAAACTCCATACTCTTCTCCATAGTGACTGTACTAATTTACATTCCCACCAAAACTGTAAGAGGGTTCCCTTTTCTCCACACCTTCTCCAGAACTTACTGTTTGTAGTTATTTTAAAAATGGCCATTCTCATCAGTGTGAAGTGATACCTCATTGTAATTTTGATTTGCATTTCTCTAATAAGTAGTGATGTTGAGAATATTTTCATGTGTCTCTTGTCCATCTGTATGTTTTCTTTGCAAAAGAATCTATTTAGATCTTCCACCATAATTTAGATTGAGATTGTTTATTTGTTTTGATTTTGAGCTGCATGAGCTGTTTGTATATTTTGGAGATTAATCCTTTGTCTTTTGCTTTACAAATATTTTCTCCCATTCTGAGGGCTGTCCCTTTGTCTTGTTTGTGATTTCCTTTGCTGTACAGAAGATTTTAAGTTTCATTAGGTTCATTTGTTTATTTTCGTTTTTATTTCCATACTCTAGGAGGTGGGTGAGAAAAGATCTTACTGTGATTTACATCAGAATATCCTGCTTATTTTCCTCTAAGAGTTTTATAGTGTCTGGCCTTACATTTATGTCTTTAATTGAGTTTATTTTCCTATATGGTGTTAGGGAGTGATCTAATCTTATTCTTTTACATGTAGCTGTCCAGTTTTTGCAGCACCACTTATTAAAGGACCATCTTTTCTCCATTGTATATTCTTGCCTTCTTTGTCATATGTTAGGTGATCATCGGCGTGTAGGTTTATCTCTGGGCTTTCTATGTTGTCCATTGATGTATATTTCTGTCTTTGTGCCAGTACCATACTGTTTTGAATACTGTAATTTTGTAGTATAGTCTGAAGTCAAGAAGCCTGATTCCTCCAGCTACGTTTTTCTTTCTGAAGATTGCTTTGGCTATTAGATGTCTTCTGTGTTTCCATACAAATTGCAAAATTTTTAAATAATTTTGTGGAAAATGATATTGGTAATTTGATAGGGATTGCCTTGAATCTGTAGTTTGCTTTGGATAGTATAGTTATTTTTATAATACTGTGTCTTCCAATCCAAAAAAAATGGTATGTCTCTCCATCTGTTTGTGTCATCTTTGATTTTTTTCATTAGTATCTTATAGTTTTCTGAGCACAGATCTTTTGCCTCCTTAGGAAGGTTTATTCCTAGTTATTTTATTCTTTTTGTTGCAGTGATAAATGGGAGTGTTTCTTTAATTTATCTTCTTGATTTTTTGTTTCTTGTATAGGAATACAAGTGATTTCTCTGAACTAATTCTATGTCATGCAACTTTATCAAACTCATTGATTAGCACCAGTAGTTTTCTGGTGGCCTCTTTAGGATTCTCTATGTATAGTATCATGTCCCATGTAAACAGTCACAGTTTTGCTTCTTCTTTCCAATTTGGATTACTTTTATTTCTTTTTCTTCTCTAATTGTTATGGCTAGGACTTCCAATACTATGTTAAATAATAGTGATGAGAGTGGACATCCTTGTCTTTTTCCTGTTCTTAGAGGAAATGATTTCAGTTTTACACCATTGAGAATGATGTTTGCTGTCAGTTTGTCATATATGACCTTTATTACTTTGAGGTAGGTTCTCTCTATACCCAGTTTCTGGAGAGTTTTTATCATAAAATGGTGTTGAATTTTGTCAAAATGTTTTTCTGCACTTACTGAGATGATCATATAATTTTTATTCTTCAGTTTGTACATGTGCTCTATCACATCAGTTGATGTATGTATGTTAAAGAATCCTTGCATCCTTGGGATAAATACCACTTTATCATGGTGTATGACACTTTTAATATGTTGGATTCTTTTTGCTAGAGTTTTGTTGAGGATTTTTGTGTCTATGTGCACCAATGATATTTGTAGACAATATTCTTCTTTTTGTGATATCTTTGATTTTTTTAAAATCTGGGTGATGGTGGCCTCATAGAATGAGTTGGGAAGTGTTCCCTCCTCTACAATTTTTTGGAAGAGTTTGATAGAATTCTCCTATGATGCCATCTTGTCCTGGATGTTGTTTGTTGGAAGATTCTTTTTAATTAATTAATTTATTTATTTTAATTTATTTATTTTTGGCTGCACGCGGACCTTCTCTAGTTGTGGCCAGCAGGGGCTACTCTTTCCTGCAGTGCATGGGCTTCTCACTGTGGTGGCTTCTCTTGTTGTGGAACACAAGCTCTAGGTGTGTGGGCTTCAGTCATGGAGGCACTGGGCTCAGTAATTGTGGCTCACAGGCTCTAGGGTGCAGGCTCTTTATTTTTTGGCACATAGGCTTAGTTGGTCTGCAGCATGTGGGATATTCACAGGACAAGGATCTAACCCGTGTTCCCTTCATTAGCAGGAGGATTCTTAACCACTGGGCCATGAGAGAAGTTCCTGCTGTAAGATATTTTAGTGTTACTGTAATATAGTTTATCATTTTTTGTAGGATATTTGCTTTAAAATATTGTGTTTGTTTCTGCTGTACAACAAAGTGATTCGGCCACACTTATGCATATATCCCCTATTCCTTGGATTTCCTTTCCATTTAGGTCAGCACAGAGCATTGAGTAGAGTTCCCTGTGCTATACATTCTGTTCTCATTAGTTGTCTATACATGTTGAAAGACTTTTAATCACAGTTTCAATATAATTGCTTGTGATTTGTCTGACTTTATTTTACATTTTTTCTAGTTCAGTCTTGAATGGTTGTACCTTTGTATGAATTTATCTACTTTTTCCAGGTTATCCATCTTATTGGCATATAGTTGCTCGTAGTAGTCTCTTATGGTACTTTGTATTTCTGTGGTGTCAGTTGTAATTTTTCCTTTTCCATTTCTAATTTTATTGACTTGAGTCCTCTCCCCGTTTTTCCTTGATGAGTCTGGGTAAAGGTTTATCAATTTTGTATATCTTCTCAAAGAACCAGCTTTTAGTTTCATTGATCTTTGACATTTGTTTGTTTATTTGTACTTCATTTCTTTCTTCTCTGATTTTTATTATTTCTTTCCTTCTACTAACTTTGGGCTTTGTTCTTTTTTCTCTATTGCTATAGGTGTAAGATTAGGTCATTTATTTGAGATTTTTCTTGTTTCTTAGGTAGGATTCTATTGTTATAAATTTCCCTCTTAGAACTGCTTTTGCTGCATTGCATAGGTTTTGGATCACCATGTTTTTCTGTCATTTGTTTCTAGGTATTTTCTGATTTACTCTTTGATTTCTTCAATGATCTCTTGGTTGTTTAGTAGCATATTGTTTATCCTCCAGTTATTTGCGTTTTTTACGGTTTTTTTTTTTTTACCTGTGTTTGATTTATAATCTCATAACATTATGGTCAGAAAAGATGCTTGATATGATTCCAATTTTCTTAAGTTTACCGAGTTGTTTGGAAAATTAATAAAGTGGCCTTGTTCAGGATTCAGAGGCAGAAGCAGACCTCTGATCTGTGACCGGGCCTGGACTGTGTGCCTTCTTGCACATGTAACAATTGCTGCTAACAAGTAAAGCAGCATTTACAATAAGAAATGGAGTGGGTCTTGAAATTTCTTGAACCCTGGGGGCCTGGTAAGCCCCCCAGGGCGTAGAAACTCTTGTGACTCACATGGTGAAACCAACAACATTGTAAAAGTGAGTCTAGAGTTGCATTTTTGCATGCAAACTGGAATTACAAATGGAAACTCCCAGAACTCCAATCTGAAGTCCCACCCATGGGGTGGATGCACCACCTGGCAACCTTCCCAACTGGGGGTCCAGATTGCTGTCCCTTGGGACTTTCCAGCAGCTGTTTGGATCTGGAAGTAGGTGTCAGCCCAATTCGGTAATGTATACCCTGTTATATTTCTCAAATATTCTTATTCCTTTCCTTCTAATGATTGTATATTAAAATTAACCTAAATCACCTTTCATTAAAGAATTGATTAAAGCTGTTTATTTGTGTATAATGAGTGCATATTTTGCCAGCGAATCCAATTAACCTTAAAACCAAAAGCAGGCTTTTGGCAAAATAATAATTGGAATGGTGAGCAGGATTCACAGAGCAAAATGCCTCTCTTTAAAAAGAAGGAAGTTAAAGTTAATCAGGTTTTCATTCCAGGATGGGACGTGCTCCCTTACAACTCATTAGCTGAAGAATGGGGTATATCGCCTGGACTTTGTGGGAACGGGGAATCTAAATTAAAGTGAGCCAAACCTTTAGAAGTCATTGAATACTTGTGGCTTGTGTCAGTTGAGAAAGGACAAAAGTGTTCTGTGCTGGGTCAGAGCCCCTGGATTCCCCTCTCTGACTACCATAAACTACATGAAACCAAATTAAAAGTGGTAAAAAAAAAAAAGAAACCAAATTGGAGAAAAAGTATGCAGTTTGCAAGGATGTTTGTCCATGTTACAATGTCAAAATTACATGTTAGCTGATTAAGTCTCCACTTTCCAGTCGGTAACAAGAAAAGCTGCTATAAAGGTTACATTAACTAAATACTGAAATAAACTTAGGAGGTCTCTGTCGGCCTGGGTATATGTGTATGTCTCAGTATGTGTCTTTGTCTTTGGATACTACTGCTAAGGTTAAGTGATAAATGAACTCTTTTTAATTGGCTTAAAGAAAAGTAAACACTTAACAAATCAAACAATTCTAAATACAAGAGAAATTAAGCTAACTAAATTTCAGGTTCACATGAATTGGGAAATACTCAGTATTAAATTAATATCTGGTATTAATATTTATTTATCTAATTAATATAGACATGTCTTAAGGAATCATCAACATTAGGTGTAATCCTTTTATTGTGCTTAGGTTTAGTATAAGCTAAATAGGATCTTAATATATCTACTGCAAATTTGTCAGCAAGGAAAGAAACTCAATGTGAAGAAATTTTAAGAAAAGAAAATGCAAATGAGATAAGAGTTTTGGGTGATTTCTGTTTACCAATCTACACAGTGCTGATATAAAGGACAGTTCATGGTTGTTTAAAGAAAGTAGGACTTCTGTTTACAGTTTTTTTTTTTTTTTTTTTTTTTTTCTGTACGCGGGCCTCTCACTGCTGTGGCCTCTCCCGTTGCGGAGCACAGGCTCTGGACACACAGGCTCCGCGGCCATGGCTCGCGGGCCCAGCCGCTGCGCGGCATGTGGGATCTTCCGGGATAGGGGCACGAACCCGTGTCCCCTGCATCGGCAGGCGGACTCTCAACCACTGCGCCACCAGGGAAGCCCTGTTTACAGTTTTTAAAAAGGTAAAAAAATGGAATTACATTTTACTGAGAGAAAAGGAAGTAGGTCTGATTTACAGGTGGCTGTTTCTGAGTGGGAAAATAAAATGATGGGTACAGAATGTGATAGAAAAAAATAGTTGTAGAAAGTGGACCCTGAGAAAAGAGTTTTGTGCATGGTATGAGTTTTCTTGAGATGTTGAACTGCCTATGATAACAGATTTTATATTTCTTTATCTCTTAAGTGATCTGTTCTATCACTTAAGAAGATTTCTGCCTTTGAAATCTTGTATTGTCACTTTGGTAAAGTAAATAAGTATTATTTCCCAATGATCTATGAAGATTATTGCACATGTAGATAAAACTCACTCTGTTTCTACAAAAAATTAACATCTCATTGTCAGACTTTTGCTGTCCTGCTGTCCTTGTAACATGACAATGGTATACTCCTAAGTCCGAAAAATTAAAACGGGTCACCAATAGCTGTAAATCAAAGTCAGGGCTCTGGGAAATCCAAGACAGCTACTTGGCATTTCCTGGCTCCCTGCCAAACATCATTCTTTATTTGACAGGATTAGCCTTCCCTGGCCACAGGGTTAATGCCTTCACAATAAAATTAAAAAAAAAAAAAAAAAAAAAGAATGTTTCACTAAGTATTAAATTCTAGTTTTGTTAATTGAGGTGTGTGTTTACCAGGATTCATTTCCCTGGTAGTACCTTGCTGTTATGTTTTTGGGTTTTTTTGTTTTTTGTTTTTTGTTTTCTGCGGTACACGGTCCTCTCACTGTTGTGGCCTCTCCCGTTGTGGAGCACAGGCTCCGGACGTGCAGGCTCAGCGGCCATGGCTCACGGGCCCAGCCACTCCGTGGCATGCGGGATCTTCCCGGGCCGGGGCACGAACCCGTGTCCCCTGCATCGGCAGGCGGACTCTCAACTACTGCGCCACCAGGGAAGCCCTGCTGTTATGTTTTATTACTAACAAGTTTTATTGAATTATTCTAAAGCTTATCTCAGTAGTCTATCTTTGGATGGAGATCAGATGCCCCTGTGACCTAAAACAAGGGGACATAGAATTACATTTGTCAATCAACGAACTGTATACCAATTGGAGCTTATGGCAGAAGCAGCAGGGCAAAAGTGTGTCTTTCAGTTTTTGGAGTAGAAAGTTTGCAGAGGCCCGGAAAAATCAAACTACCTTTGATAATCATTTGTTGGCTTGTTATTGGGCTTTAATTGATACTGAACAAATAACTGTGGGTCATACTGTCATATTAAGTCCTCAAGTGCCAATTATGCAATGGATTTTTAGCTCACCAAAGACCCATAGAATGGGGCACACCAGGAGTCTAGTATAATTAAATGGAAATGGTATATACAAGACGAGACCAAACTGGGTCCACAGGGTGGCGCTGTTTTTCATGAAAAGGTTTTTAAATTCCAACGGGAAACCTGAAGCAGGAAGTCATGATTAAACCCAAGATAACCTAGAGGCCTGTAAAATGGGGAAAGCCCTTGAGTCTTTAACCAAGACAGAAGAGAAACATGCCTGGTTTACAGATGGCTTGGCAATATATATAGGATCTGTTTGTTACTGGAAAGCAGTAGCCTACAATCCATTCACAACAAAATGGTTAACTACTACTGGAGAGGGAAAAGACAGTCAATTCAGTGAACTGTATGCAATATATCAATTTTGAAACAAGAAAATTTAACAGAATGTTATATTTATAGAAATAATTCATTCAAAGGAGTTGTGGGGAAAATAGCTATGGGCAGATATTTGGGAAACTGTGCGGAAAACTAATGTCTCAGTTTTTCATGTAGACACTCATAATACACCCAATTTGATGGAATGATGGTATAATTCAATTACAGATGAACAAACTCGGATTCAGACAGTGGAATTCGATCCAGATGCCAGGGATCTCAAAGCATTGGCACTTTGGGCACACCAGAAATGTGGCCATCTGGGAGAAAAATCTACATACATGTGGGATCAGGATTAAAGTATTTCTTAACCCAAGATTTTGCAATGTCCAATTTTTCACCATGTTAAACATAGGAGCTTGCCACAATTAAAGGACAGCTGACCCACTGCAAACTGCCTGGGCATATATATGCCCATATATGGCAAATTGATTATGTTGGTCTATTAATTCGAGATAAAGGAAGTCAATATGTGTGTATTGCTGTGGATGACTATTCTGGATATTTAGTGGCAATCCCATTTGGAAAAGCCAACCAAACTAATACTATTAAAACATTAGTGGTAATTCATTTATATTATTGTGTTCCACTTCAAATTCAAAGTGACAGTGGGTCACATTTCAAAGGTAAGTTAATACAAGAATTTGCCCAGGAGTACAATATATAATGGATTTTTCATACCCCTTACTACCCTCAAGCATCCGGTTTGATTGAAAGAATGAATGGTTTGCTTAAACAGCAATTAATTAAACTTGAAGAGGACTCTTATAAAAAATGGAAAACTGACTTGAACACTGCCCTCAACCTTTTAAATACTAGACCTACCAGACAATCAGAAACTTCCCTGATGAGAATGACTATATCAAACTTACAAACTCATAAAATAGAGACTCATCCAGAAACAATTGAATATTGGGTAATTTCACCTGAAGGATTAGCACATTTTCGAGCCTCTCCTGAGGCTGCAGGATTTAATTTATGTTCTATACCTGAACAAAGACTTACTAAAAGGTGAATTTGTGCTGTATCAACTGGTATCAACATAAAGATGCCTCCTGTACATTTTGGACTAATTAAAGAACAGTCGAGTCTGGTCCTTAAAGGTATTTGTGTCCACAGGGGAGTTACTGAACCTGATTTTCAAGAAGAAATTAAGGTGCTTTTACAAAATGAAGGAAATAATGATCTGTTTATTAATAAACATGCTCAGATTGCCCAACTACTGATTCTTCCATGTGTGATTGGTAAAGTCCAGAAAGGACAACCTCCCACCCTAATAACTGTTAGGGTTGATGGAGGTTTTGTATCCATGGGTGAAGCACATTCAGTTGGAGCTAAAGTCTGGGTGAAACAACCCAACCGTCCCCCTATATCTGCTGATGTAACTGCACAGGGAAAAGATAACACTGTGTTGGTGATGATCCCTAGAAAAGAAAAATGGAAATATGTGCCATTAACCCATTGTTATTCTTGTGAATAGATTGTTTTTGGAGTCTTAACTGTAATGTGGATCATCACCTATGCCTTAACCCCAGGATCTATGCTGCAGTCAAACAAAGAACAGAACCCCCATGCCTCAACTCCAGGATATCTGCTACGGTTGAAAAAAAGGAACATGAAAGAAAACATTGGAATCTTCCAGTGGAAAAACGTGAGCCAGACCTGAACCTAAGATAGCTTCACCTGCCCTGCAAAGGAGGCCTGTCCTCTAATTATGACTTTCTATGTTCAAAACCTGTCTATCTGGTCCAGAGTAAACCCTGATAACCCATGGGCTAGAGGTTTTATTCCATCTCCTAATTCCTCTTCTCTTATAGTCAAATTAAGCCCAGGATATGTTAATATCTACTAATGAATATACATGGGGAAAATTATTTAATGAATGGATACCTAAAACCCATTTGATACTTATTCCAGACAGCATTACTAAATGCACAGACACCTGGTGCTCATGGACTTTATATCATTATAAGGTTGTTAACACAAGTTCTACATGTCAATTTCATGTGTTGTCTATCATTTTTGGAAATGAATATTTGTTGCCTCATTTTGCTGGAAATTACTTAGATTTTAATAATCATCCCCATTTATTAACAGACTGTGAAAAGACTATTGAAGCATTGCTTTGTGGCCTGACTTCCCACATCTGGGAACCCTGTTTATTAGAGAACTCCATTAACTAGTGTGAATGGACTGTATTTCCTCAATCTTATAGTATGTTTTGTTGTTGTTGTTGTTGTTGTTTTGCAGTACGCGGGCCTCTCACTGTCGTGGCCTCTCCCGTTGCAGAGCACAGGCTCTGGACGTGCAGGCTCAGCGGCCATGGCTCACGGCCCCAGCCACGCCACGGCACGTGGGATCTTCCTGGACCGGTTCACGAACCCGTGTCCCCTGCATCAGCAGGTGGACTGTCGACCACTGAGCCACCAGGGAAGCCCCTATAGTATGTTTTTTAAAGTTGCTCCTCAGTTTATATGTATTTTGACAGATGACATTAAGACTACTTCTACTTATCAGCTAGGAAACCCTTTTTCAGGATGTCTAGCACATGTAGATCACTTATATTGGAAAGGGACAACTTACTTCTTTTACTCCATACACATAAAATTGTTGTGGACTCAAATACTAATTCCTACTTGATCTATTCTCAATATTAGTCTGTCACTTGAATCTCTGAAATGGATATTACAAAAATCAAAGTTATGACAAAAGTTGATAGATACACATAATCATACTTTGTTAGACCACTGTACTGTTACTACTATCTCAGCCAATAAATTAATGGATGTAGGAGTTAACGTACAGAAGCATACTGCTCATTCTTGGTGGGACTTTTTTCTTACTCAGTCGCCTCAAGCTAAACAATTGCTCTCTGCCTTGTTTAGTCCATTTTTTGTACTATTCATTGTACTCATTTAACTGACTTTGGAATTGTTACTTATCTCGAAAAACTGCTCGTGTTATATTGTCTTATTCTTATGCTCTTCAGCCTAAACAATCCTAGAGGCCGAATATTGGGAAAACTAGTAAAATAGTATCATTCAGGCTTCAGAGGCAGAAGCAGGCCTCTGCCAGACCTGTGACCTTGCCAGGACTGTGTGCCTGCTTGCACACCCAACAATTGCTGCTAGCAATTCAAGCAGCACTTATGATAAGAAACGGAGTGCATCTTGGAATTTCTTGAGCCCTGGGGAACTGGCCAGTCTTCCAGGGTCTGGAAAATCTTGTGACTCACATGGTGAAATCAACAGCATTGTCACAATTGAACTAGAGCTGCATTTTTGCATGCAAACTGATGATATCAGTTTGCAGCCTGGAATTATAAACGGAAGCCCCCAGAACTCCAATCTGAAGTCTCACCCGTGGGGTGGACACAGCACCCAGGACCCTTCCCAACTGGCGCTCTGGATTCCTGTTACTCGGGACTTCCCAGAGCTGTTTGCATCTCGATGTATGTGTCTGCCTGATTCGGTGATGCATGCCCTGTTATGTTTTCTAATATTCTTATTCCTTTCCTTCTAATGATTGTGTATTAAAATTAAGCTAAATCACCTTCCATTGAAGTGTTGATTAAAGCTGTTTATATATGTGAAACGATTTTTTATTTTGCCAAGAAATCCAACAAACCTTAAACCTGAAAGCAGGCTTTTGGCATAACACAGGTCTTGATTTATGACCCAACATAGGACCTCTCTTGGAGAATGTTCCACGTGTACTTGAGAAGAAAGTGTATTCTGCCACTTTTGTGCAGAAGGTCCTGTAAATATCAATTAAGTCTATGTGGTCTAATGTGACATTTAAAGTTGGTGTTTTCTTATTAATTTTCTGTCTGGATGATCTGTCCCTTGGTATAAGGGGGTTTTAAAGTCCCCTACTATGATGTGTTACTGTCCATTTCCCCTTTTATGGCTGTTAGCATTTGCCTTATGTATTGTGGTGCTCCTATGTTGGGTGCATAAATATTTACAATTGTTATATCTTCTTCTTGGATCGACATCTTGATCATTGTGTAGTGTCCTTCTTGTGTCTTGTAATAATCTTTATTTTAAAGTCTATTTTGTCTGATATGAGAATTGCACTCCAGCTTTCTTTTGATTTCCATTTTCATGGAATATCTTTTTCCATCCACTTACTTTCAGTCTGTATGTGTCCCTAGGTCTGAAATGGGTCCCTTGTAGACAGCATATATACAGGTCTTATTTCTGTACCCATTCAGCCAGTGTATGTCTTTTGGTTGGAGCATTTAATCCATTTACATTTAAGGTAATTGTTGATATATATATTCCTTTTACCATTTTCTTAATTGTTTTGGGTTTGTCTCTGTAGGTCTTTTTTCTCTCTTGTGCTTCCCACCTAGAGAAGTTTCTTTAGTTCATCATGGCCAGAGGAGGACCTCTCATGTGTGCCGAGCAGGCTGCCGGGAACCATGCCACCCATACAGGCCTTGCTGCATGACACTAGTGTTCTCTGGGACCCGCATGGCCAGAGGAGGCCCTGGCAAGGGCAGGGCTTAGGCCCAGGGCCCTAGCAGGCTCACCAGGGCTTGATAGGTAGGTGCTAAGGTGTGTTCCCTCTCCACTGCCTAAGGAGGCCAGGCAGCAGGCAGGGAAGGGCACCACAATAACATCCCCACCCTTTGTGTGCCACTCAATAATTACGCCCCATGTCCCTGGTAGCCCTGGCCTTCCCCACCAACCTTTCTGCTGTGGAGCCCCACCCCCTGCCACCCCAGGCTGTCTCCTCACCACCAACAGCTATCCCCAACTGGGTTCACCCTCAAAACCTCACTTTCCAGAACCCAGCCTTCCTCCCCACCTCCTCCCTGGGGTGTGCAGGGCTGCAGCATGGAATATGGGTACAGGTTCCACTCTTTCTCACCCCCCAGAGACTGGTTGCCATGCTCCCCTCCAATCCCCTGATCCCCCAAAAGTTCTCCTGTGTCACCACCAATACCCCCACAATGAGTGGGATACCCCAAGTGCGGGAACCTCTCCTCTCCTGCAGCCACACCCAAGGGTGACGGTTCAATCCTGCCTCCACCCCTCTCCCTCTCTCCTTCCTTGCCATGCCCCACTCAGTTGAGTGAGGATACTCCCCATCCCCATAGTTTTTCATGGTCCCCCACCAGTGCCCAACAGGTGCTCCATGGGAACTCTTCCAATGTCCCCCTGCTGTACTTATGAGGAGACCCAAATTCCACATCCTCCTACTCTGCCATCTTGACTCTGCCTATTTAACAACCTTTGGGCTTCCCTGGTGGTACAGTGGTTAAACCTCCACTTGCTAATGGATGGATTGGGTTCATCCATTGGGGTCAACCCACTGGGGACATGGGTTCAAGCTGTGGGCCAGGAAGATCCCACATGTCACGGAACAACTAAGCCCGTGCACCACTACTACTGAGCCTGCGACATAGATCCCAAAAGCCACAACTACTGAGCCCATGTGCAACAACTACAGAAACCTGCACCCCTAGAAACCGTGCTCTGCAACAAGAGAAGCCACTGCAATGAGAAAGCTGCACATCACAATGAAGAGTAACCTCTGCTTGCCACAGCTAGAGAAAGCCCATGTGCAGCAAAAAAGACCCAACTCAGCCAAAAATTTTAAAAATAAATAAATAAAATTTATTTTAAAATAAAAAAATAAATGATCTTTAATCCTCACTAGTGAGATTTTCACTTTCTTATAAATTCTTACTTTTCCATTTAGAGAAGACCCTTCAATATTTCTTTAAAGGTAGCTTTAGTATTGATGAATTCTTTTACTTTTTTCTTCTGTGAGAAGATGTTTATATCTCCTACTATCCCAAATGATAATCTTAGTGGACAGAGTAACCTCATTTTCAGGTTTTTCCTTTCATCACCTTGAATATGTCATGCCACTCTCTTCTGGTTTGTAATGTCTCTGCTCAGAAATCAACTGACAACCTTATGGGCATTACCTTGTTTATGACTTACTGTTTTTCTCTGGCTGCCTTGAGAATTTTCTGTTTTCAACTTTTGCCAGTTTAATCAGGATATGTCTTGTCGTGGGTCTGTTTGTATTTATCTTCTTTGGCACCCTTTGTGCTTCCCATATTTGGATATCTGTTTCCTTCTCCAGGTTTCGAGAGTTTTCAGCTGTTTTTCAGATACACAGTTAATGTCCTTCTTTCTTCTCATTGTGGAACCCCTTTAATGGAACCTTGGAATGCCTGTTATCCAAGAGATCTCTTAAATTGCTTATACTTTTAAAAAATCATTTTTCTTTCTGTTGTTCTGATTAGGTGATTTCTATTATTCTACCTTCCAGGTCACTTATGCATTCTTCTGTATCATTTATTCTGCTATTCATGCCTTCAAATTTTTTTTGTTTGATTTCAGATATTAAATTATGTATTCCTAATTAGGTAGTTTTTATATTTTCTACTGTTAAAGTGCTCAGTGATTATATTAATTATTTTCCACAATCAGTTATCATATTTTTAAACATCTTTTTTGGAGTATAATTGCTTTACAATGTTGTGTTAGTTTCTGCAGTATCACAAAGTGAATCAGCTTTACATACACGTATATCCCCTTATCCCCTCCCTCTGGCATCTCCCTCCCACTCTCCTATGCCACTCCTCTAGGTGGTCACAAAGCACCGAGCCGATCTCCCTGTCCTATGCGGATGCTTCCCACTAGCTATCTCTTTTAAGTTTGCTAGTGTATAATGTTCATGCCACTCTCTCACTTTGTCCCAGCTTACACTTACCCCTCCCCATGTCCTCAAGTCCATTCTCTATGTCTGTCTCTTTAATCCTGTCCTTCCCCTAGATTCTTCAAAACCTTTTTTTTTTTAGATTCCATACATATGTTTTAGCATATGGTATTTGTTTTTCCCTTTCTGACTTACTTCACTCTGTATAACAGACTCTAGGTCCATCCACCTCACTACAAATAACTCAATTTCCTTTCTTTTTATAGCTGTGTATATTTCATTGTATATATGTACCACATCTTCTTTATCCATTCATCTGTCGATGGACAATTAGGTTTATTCCACATCCTTGCTATTGTAAATAGTGCTGCAATGAACATTTTAGTATATGGCTCTTTTTGAATTATGGTTTATTCAAGGTATATGCCCAGTACTAGGACTGCTGGTAATATGGTAGTTCTATTTTTAGCTTTTAAGGAAGGTCCACAGTGTTCTCCATGGTGATTGTATCAATTTATATTTCCACCAACAGTGTAAGAGGGTTCCCTTTTCTCCACACCCTCTCCAGCATTTATTGATTGTAGATTTTTTGATGATGGACATTCTGACTGGTGGGAGGTGATACCTCATTGTAGTTTCGATTTGCATTTCTCTAACGATTAGTGAGGCTGAGCATTCTTTCATGTGTTTGTTGGCAATCTGTATATCTTCTTTGGAGAAATGTCTATTTAGGTCTTCTGCCAATTTTTGTTTTGGATTTTTTGTTTTTATTGAGATTGAGCTGCATATGTTGCCTGTATATTAATCCTTTCTCAGTTGTTTCATTTGCAAATATTTTCTCCCATTCAGAGGGTTGTCTTTTTTCTTGTTAATGGTTTATTTTGCTGTGAAAAACTTTCAAGTTTCAGTAGGTCCCATGTGTTTATTTTTGTTTTTATTTCCATTTCTTTAGGAGGTGGATCAAAAAGGGACTTGCTCTGAGCAGATTCTACCTATATTTCCCTCTAAGAGTTTTAGAGTATCTGGCCTTTCATTTAGGTCTTTAATCCATTTAGAATTTATGTTTGTGTATGGTGTTAGGGGATGTTCTAATTTCATTATTTTACATGTAGCCGTCCAGTTTTCCCAGCCCCACTTATTGAAGAGTCTGTCTTTTCCCCATTGTGAATTCTAAAATCCTTTATCAAAGATAAGGTGACCATATGTGCATGGGTTTATCTTTGGACTTTCTATCCTGTTCTGTTGATCTATATTTCTATTTTGGTGCCATTACCACACTGTCCTGATTACTGTACCTTTGTAGTATAATCTGAACTCAGGGAGCATGAATCCTCCAGCTCCGTTTTTCTTTCTCAAGATTGCTTTGGCTATTTGGGGTCTTTTGTGTTTCCATACAAATTGTGAAACTTTTTGTTCTAGTTCTGTAAAAACTGCCATTGGTAGTTTGATAAGGTTGCATTGAATCTGTAGATTGCTTTGGCTAGTATAGTCATTTTCACAATGTTGATTCTTCTAATCCAAGAACATGGTGTATCTCTCCATCTGTTTGTAATATTTTAAATTTCTTTCATCAGACTCTTATAGTTTTCTGCATACAGGTCTATTGTCTCCTTTGGTAGGTTTATTCCTAGGTATTTTATTATTTTTGTTGCAATGGTAAATAGGAGTGTTTCCTTAATCTCTCCATCAGATTTTTCATCATAGTGTATAGCAGTGCCAGAGATTTCTGTGCATTAATTTTGTATCCTGAAACTTTACAAAATTCATTGATTGGCTCTAGTAGTTTTCTGGGGGCATCTTTAGGATTCTATGGGTATAGTGTAATCTCACCTGCAAACAGTGACAGTTTTAATTCTTCTGTTCAGATTTGAATTCCTTTTATTTATCTTTCTTCTCTGACTGCTGTGGCTAAAACTTCCAAAACTCTGTTGAATAGTAATGGTGAGAGTAGGCAACCTTGTCTTGTTCTTTAATCTTTGAGGAAATGATTTCTGTTTTTCACCATTGAGAACGATGTTCTCTGTGGTCTTGTCATATATTTCCTTTATAATATTGAGTTAAGTTCTCTCTATGCCTACTTACTGGAGAGTTTTTATCATAAATGAGTGTTGAATTTTGTTGAAAACTTTTTCTGCATGTATTGAGATTATCATATGGTTTTATCCTTCAATTTGTTATTATGGTGTATTACATTGATCACTTATCATTTTTTAGCCAATGTTTTGAATTCTTCATATGGTAAATTGTTTACTTCTATTTCATTATTAAGTTTTTCAAGGTTTTTAACCTCGCTCTTTCTATTGTTGGTAGTTCTCTGCCTTTTCTTTTTACTTAACATTCTCTACCTCTACTCCTTTACTTGCAACCATTACATATTGTCATCTTGAATGCGTGTTGGAGCTGTCTCTTTGTGCACATGTCTCTGGTGAGAGGGCTGGACTTGATGTAGATGCCAATCATGACTTTTCTCAGTGTGCACTAAAAGCTATAATCTTGGTAGAAGGTGAAACTGTAGATCAAAGAGTGAGAGCCTGCCCTTAATGTGAGGTGAGATTTCTCTCTGCTTAGTGGCTTTCACCAATCTATTCCTCCATTGTTGGAGAGAAACCCTGGGTGTTGGTATTGAGCTGACTCTATTCCCTTTAAGTGTACGTTTTTCCCTCTCACTGTACTAGGAACATTGTCCCAGGGAATGGGAGTGCTGATGCAGGGGGCGCCCCTGCATCAGCAAATTTTAACAAATTATAACATTTGTTCTCTCTACAGTCGCCTCCCTCTCTCTTCTTGAATCTCTAATTTTCTTTCCAAATATTCTTTTATTACAGTTTATTTCTGTCTGTCTGCATGAGTAATAATATTTTGCCTTGTTCTTTCTTTTGTTATCTCTCCTGTTTTTCTCACTTTCTTTCTTCCCTCTTTCTCTTTTATTGCCTCTACATTTTTTTTTTCTTAAATTTGGCCCACTTCCCCCATATGTTGCTTTAAAAAAAATTTTCCCCCCATTTTGTTTCTTGAGTTTTACACTTGCCAGATTTTTCTGGATTTTTTTGTGTGTGTGTGTGAATTGCGGGCCCCTCACCTCTGTGGCCTCTCCCGTTGTGGAGCACAGGCTCCGGACATGCAGGCCCAGCAGCCATGGCTCACGGGTCCAGCTGCTCCCCGGCATGTGGGATCTTCCCGGACCAGGGCACAAACCCATGTCCCCTACATTGGCAGGTGGACTCCCAACCACTGCGCCACCAGGGAAGCCCTGGATCTTTTAATAATGAGAGTTAGGAGCTCTGTCTCTTACTTACTGTGATATTCCAAATGCTTATCAGGCTAAACATGGATTAGTTTGGTACACAATAAGCAAGAGATGTATTATGTTTTGCATTTTGTTTCTGCTTTCTTAATTCTTCTCTTCTTGTCTGTTTGATATCTCTATTTTAGCTATCTCTGTGGTTTGTCACTTCTTTTTTCTCAGATTAGTATGTTTGCCCCAGGTTGTACTGGTATAGGTGTCTTGTACTTTATTTCCAGTTTGTATTTCCATTTTCTGTCTCTGACTTATTTTTCCCTCTGTCTCTGTCTCTGGATTCCATTCTCTCTTGTTCTCTAGTTTCTCCTGTCTAAGGTTTCTTTCCAATATTTGCCCTGTTCAAATTACTCTAAGATTAAAACCCCTTGCAGTATCATTTTGGCATTTTCCACCATTCTGTCATTGAAACTCATTGCTTTCAGTCTTCTTGTTCTTTTTCCTTTGGTCTTGGTTACTTGCCTGTTTTTATTCTGATGTTTATTCATCTTTTTATTCTCTTATATTTTAAAAATTACTCTCTTCTGATCTTCTCACTGCTGCTGTTTTCTTCATCATGCTGGATGTTAGATCTTGCTGATGGGTTTTCTTCATGTACTTTCATATACTGTTAAAAGGAGAAGAGATTAAAATATAACAGCAAGGGTCAGAAGCAGCACTGCATGCTTTTCTTGCTCCTATCTTTCAGCTTCCTAATTTTATCCAGACTTACAAAATCCTTCAGTAGACAAAATTAGAAACTGGATTTTCAGGGACATAATGTGAAAAATGGCCAAAGAAAACCCATCATCTATATCTGCTGCTACTTCTGAGGAACAAGAACAGTTAATAAACATAAACTTGATAATTCACTCTGCGGCTGCTGAGCACCACACAGATGCCTAGACTAAAGCCTTCATGACACTGTCCAGTTTCATCAGTATCAAGCGCAGCACTGGCTCTTTCAAGAAGTTAGTAATCAGAAACTTTAAAGGTAATTTAATGATCATTATTTAAAGATTTAGGTTTTGGATCCTCATACCCTATTGCTGCTTTTTAATTGTAAATGCAAAGATACGCGTTAATATTTTTTGAGCTCAGTTAATTTTTGAAGAACCTGAAATATCTTTATTTTGGGTTCTGGAGACCTGGACCCAGCCATGATATAACCATCAAAGTTACTTTATGCTTCAACTGTTTGCTTTCTTCCAAAAAATGAAGGTATCATAGATTTTGAAATACACTTTTAGAATAGTGCACTGTTGCTCTTACATTGTCTTCCCTCTTATTAATGAGTGGATCTGTAATATTAATGAAAAGTGATTTTCAACTGGTAGTCAAAAGGCAACAATTTTAATTTTTTATAACTTACAGAATATATTGAAAAACGATGCACTTGGAGAGATACAAGTAACCAAGATAAATATCCATTACTAACAATAAATGCATTTCAAAATTTCCAAACATATTAATATGATTTATAAAATTAGAAAATCAACAAGACTACTGAGTCAATTTTTCCGTATAAAAATTGTAAGAACTATCTTATACAAAATACATAGGTATTTTAGCTTGTAAACAGCAACAACCTTGGTATCTTGTCAAATATCTAGTTCTTGATTTAAATAGTTTAACGGGCACACCCCAACCTTGAGTGATATCTTTGTCACGAGAAAATTTAACTTTTCCAATTTTATTTAATATTTATTAAAATTTTTGTATTCAGTTCTTTTCTCATTGAAAATTACAATTTCTCATTGTAGAAAACTGTCAGATGTTACAAAAAATTCTGAATAACACCTCAGATCTTCCTAAATCTTTTCAAAATAAAAGTTCTTTACATTTTACACTTGGAGATTTCTTTTTCCCTTCTGTTCTTTATCAAAAACCTAGTGCATGCTGAATATATTGTGCTGAAGCTTGACTTTAGATTGTCAAAATGTAAGAAAGCAACCTAACTTTAGGAGCTAGTTAATATGTTTAATAACAGGAATTACTAGAATTTATGTAATATGCATTATTGTAGACAAAGAAAATTTGAATTTTCCAGATTTTTTAATAAACTAATATTTATGGGGTAAATATCAGGAAACAGAATGCCTTGGTTTCTTTTATTAGATTACAAAGAAAGGGGAATGTTTGCCACGTTGATAAATAGAAGTTTCTAGGGTGTGAGAGAGTATATATCTTTACAACATACAGGAAAAAAAAATGAAATCCTAATTTGAACTTGTTACTCTTTACCTAAGAAATTTACCTAGCAAGGAGTATCAAAATAAAAATAGCACATTTTCTTAAAGAAGCATATTTCTGACTTCTTGCTTTGCTTTCTGGAGTGGCTTAGTTTATATAAATAAATATATGTAATATATAATTAATCATATACATTATACATTATTATTATGTGTAAGTATAATGGTTGTAAGAGTTCTTTATTCTGGATACTGGATGTTTGTCACTAATATGATTAGCAAATAGTTTCTCCTGTCCTGAGGGGTTTTTGCTTCCTTGATCATATTTTGATGCAGAAAATTTTTAATTTTAATTTAATCAAACCCAAATTGACTTTCTACCACTTGTGCTTTGGTGTCAGATGTACAAATGTTCTGTCAGATCCAAGGTCATGAAGAATTACCCCCTATGATTTCTATTGAGTTTTATAAATTTTGCCCTTACATTTAGGCCTTTGATCCATTTTGAGTTATTTTTGGAATATGATATGTGGTGCTGTTTCATCTTCATTCTTTCATATGTGGGTATCTAATTGTTTTTGTTTGTTTGTTTGTTTTTATTTCTTTATTATTAGTTTCTGCTTTATAACAATGTGAATCATTCATACATATACATCTGTACCCACATGCCTTCCCTCCTGGGTCTCCCTCCCTCCCACCCTCCCTATCCCACTCCTCTAAGTGGTCACAAAGCACGAGCTGATCTCCCTGTGCTATGCGGCCGCTTCCCACTATCTATCTACCTTATGTTTGGCACTGTATATATATCCATGTCTCTCCCCCGCTTTGTCACAGCTTACGCTTCCCCCTCCCCATATCCTCAATTCCATTCTCAAGTAGGTCTGTGCCTTTATTCCTGTATTACCCCTAGGTTCTTCATGATATTTTTTTTCTTACATTCCATATATATGTGCTAGCACACGGTATTTGTCTTTCTCTTTCTCACTTACTTCACGCTGTATAACAGACTCTAGGTCTATCCACCTCATTACAAATAGCTCAGTTTCATTTCTTTTTATGGCTGAGTAATACTCCATTGTATGTATGTGCCACATCTTCTTTATCCATTCATCTGATGATGGACACTTAGGTTGTTTCCATCTCTGGGCTATTGTGAATAGAGCTGCAATGAACATTTTGGTACATGTCTCTTTCTGAATTATGGTTTTCTCAGGGTATATGCCTAGTAGTGGTATTGCTGGGTCATGTGGTAGTTCTATTTGTAGTTTTTAAAGGAACCTCCATACTCTTCTCCATAGTAGCTGTACCAATTCACATTCCCACCAGCAGTGCAAGAGTGTTCCCTTTTCTCCACACCCTCTCCAGCATTTATTGTTTCTAGATTTTTTCATGATGGCCATTCTGACCGGTGTGAGATGATATCTCATTGTAGTTTTGATTTGCATTTCTCTAATGATTAATGATGTTGAGCATGCTTTCATGTGTTTGTTGGCAGTCTGTATATCTTCTTTGGAGAAATGCCTATATAAGTCTTCTGCCCATTTTTGGATTGGGTTGTTTGTTTTTTTGCTATTGAGCTGCATGAGCTGTTTATAAATTTTGGAGATTAATCCCTTATCAGTTGCTTCATTTGCAAATATTTTCTCCCATTCTGAGGGTTGTCTTTGGGTCTTGTTTATGCTTTCCTTTACTGTGCAAAAGCTTTGAAGTTTCATTAGGTCCCATTTGTTTATCTTTGTTTTTATTTCCATTTCTCTAGGAGGTGGGTCAAAAAGAATCATGCTGTGATTTATGTCATAGAGTGTTCTGCCTATATTTTCCTCTAAGAGTTTGATAGTTTCTGGCCTTACATTTAAGTCTTTAATCCATTTTGAGCTTATTTTTGTGTATGGTGTTAGGGAATGATCTAATCTCATACTTTTACATGTCCCTGTCCAGTCTTCCTAGCACCACTTATTGAAGAGGCTGTCCTTTCCCCACTGTACATTCCTGCCTCCTTTATCAAAGATAAGTTGGCCATATGTGCGTGGGTTTATCTCTGGGCTTTCTCTCCTGTTCCATTGATCTATCTTTCTGTTTTTGTGCCAGTACCACACTGTCTTGATTACTGTAGCTTTGTAGTATAGTCTGAAGTCGGGGAGCCTGATTCATCCAGCTCCGTTTTTCGTTCTCAAGATTGCTTTGGCTATTCGGGGCCTTTTGTTTTTCCAAACAAATTTTGAAATTTTTTGTTCTAGTTCTGTGAATAATGCCAGTGGTAGTTTGATAGGGATTGCATTGAATCTGTAGATTGCTTTGGGTAGTAGAGTCATTTTCACAATATTGATTCTTCCAATCAGGAGCATGGTATATCTCTCCATCTATTTGTATCATCTTTAATTTCTTTCATCAGTGTCATAATTTTCTGCATACAGGTCTTTTGTCTCCTTAGGTAGGTTCATTCCTAGATATTTTATTCTTTTTGTTGCGATGGTAAATGGGAGTGTTTTCTTGATTTCATTTTCAGATTTTTCGTCATTAGTGTACAGGAATGCCAGAGATTTCTGTACATTAATTTTGTATCCTGCTACTTTACCAAATTCATTGATTAGCTCTAGTAGTTTTTCGGTAGCATCTTTAGGATTCTCTATGCATAGTATCATGTCATCTGCAAACAGTGACAGCTTTACTTCTTCTTTTCCAATTTGGATTCCTTTTATTTCCTTTTCTTCTCTGATTGCTGTGGCTGAAACTTCCAAAACTATGCTGAATAAGAGTGGTGAGAGTGGGCATCCTTGTCTTGTTCCTGATCTTAGTGGAAATGGTTTCAGTTTTTCACCATTGAGGACAATGTTGGCTGTGGGTTTGTCATATATGGCCTTTATTATGTTGAGGAAAGATCCCTCTATGCCTACTTTCTGCAGGGTTTTTATCGTAAATGGATGTTGAATTTTGTCAAAAGCTTTCTCTGCATCTATTGAGATGATCATATGGTTTTTCTCCTTCAATTTGTTAATATGGTGTATCACGTTGATTGATTTGCATATATTGAAGAATCCTTGCATTCCTGGAATAAACCCCACTTGATCATGGTGTATGATCCTTTTAATGTGCTGTTGGATTCTGTTTGCTAGTATTTTGTTGAGGATTTTTGCATCTATGTTCATCAGGGATATTGGCCTGTAGTTTTCTTTCTTTGTGACATCCTTGTCTGGTTTTGGTATCAAGGTGATGGTGGCCTCCTAGAATGAGTTTGGGAGTGTTCCTCCCTCTGCTATACTTTGGAAGAGTTTAAGAAGGATAGATGTTAGGTCTTCTCTAAATGTTTGCTAGAATTCACCTGTGAAGCCATCTGGTCCTGGGCTTTTGTTTGTTGGAAGATTTTTAATCACAGTTTCAATTTCAGTGCTTGTGATTTGTCTATTCATTTTTTCTATTTCTTCCTGATTCAGTCTTGGCAGGTTGTGCATTTCTAAGAATTTGTCCATTTCTTCCAGGTTGTCCATTTTATTGGCATAGATTTGCTTGTAGTAATCTCTCATGATCTTTTGTATTTCTGCAGTTTCAGCTGTTACTTCTCCTTTTTCATTTCTAATTCTATTGATTTTAATCTTCTCCCTTTTTTTCTTGATGAGTCTGGCTAATGGTTTGACAATTTTGTTTATCTTCTCAAAGAACCAGCTTTTAGTTTTATTGATCTTTGCTATTGTTTCCTTCATTTCTTTTTCATTTATTTCTGATATGATCTTTATGATTAATTTCCTTCTGCTAATTTTGGGGGTGTTTTGTTCTTCTTTCTCTAATTGCTTTAGGTGCAGGGTCAGGTTGTTTACTCGAGATGTTTCCTGTTTCTTAAGTTGGGATTGTACTGCTATAAACTTCCCCCTTAGAACTCCTTTTGCTGCATCCCATAGGTTTTGGGTATTGTGTCTCCATTGTCATTTGTTTCTAGGTATTTTTTTATTTCCTCTTTGATTTCTTCAGTGATCACTTCGTTATCAAGTAGTGTATTGTTTAGCCTCCATGTGTTTGTATTTTTTACAGATCTTTTTCTGTAATTGATGTCTAATCTCATAGCATTGTGGTCAGAAAAGGTACTTGATACAACTTCTATTTTCTTAAAATTACTAAGGCTTGATTTGTGACCCAAGATATGATCTATCCTGGAGAATGTTCCATGAGCACTTGAGAAAAATGTGTATTCTGTGGTTTTTGGATGGAATGTCCTATAAATATCAATTAAGTCCATCTTGTTTAATGTATCATTTAAAGCTTGTGTTTCCTCATTTATTTTCATTTTGGATGATCTGTCCATTGGTGAAAGTGGGGTGTTGAGGTCCCCTATAATGAGTGTGTTACTGTCGATTTCCCCTTTTATGGCTGTTAGTATTTCCCTTATGTATTGAGGTGCTCTTATATTGGTTCCATAAATATTTACAATTGTTATATCTTCTTCTTGGTTTGATCCCTTGATCATTATGTAGTGTCCTTCATTGTCTCTTCTAATAGTCTTTATTTTAAAGTCTATATTTTCTGATACAAGAATTGATACTCCAGCTTTCTTTTGTTTTCCATTTGCATGGAATATCTTTTTCCATCTCCTTACTTTCAATCTGTATGTGTCTCTAGGTCTGAAGTGGGTCTCTTGTAGACAGCATATATATGGGTCTTGGTTTTGTATCCATTCAGCCAATCTGTGTCTTTTGGTGGGAGCATTTAGTCCATTTACATTTAAGGTAATTATTGATACGTATGTTCCTATTCCCATTTCCTTAATTGTTTTGGTTTCGTTATTGTAGGTATTTTCCTTCTGTTGTGTTTCTTGCCTAGAGAAGTTCCTTTAGCATTTGTTGTAAAGCTGGTTTGGTGGTGCTGAACTCTCTCAGCTTTTGCTTGTCTGTAAAGGTTTTAATTTCTCCATCAAATCTGAATGAGATCCTTGCTGGGTAGAGTAATCTTGGTTGCAGGTTTTTCTCCTTCATCACTTTAAATATGTCCTGCCACTCCCTTCTGGCTTGTAGAGTTTCTGCTGAGAGATCAGCTGTTAACCTGATGGGGATTCCCTTGTGTGTTATTTGTTGTTTCTCCCTTGCTGCTTTTAATATGTTTTCTTTTTGTTTAATTTTTGACAGTTTGATTAATATGTGTCTTGGAGTATTTCTCCTTGGATTTATTCTGTATGGGACTCTCTGTGCCTCCTGGACTTGATGAACTATTTCCTTTCCCATATTAGGGAAGTTTTCACTATAATCTCTTCAAATATTTTCTCAGTCCCTTTCTTTTTCTCTTTTTCTTCTGGAACCCCTATAATTCGAATGTTGGTTCATTTAATGTTGTCCCAGAGGTCTCTGAGACTGTCCTCTGTTCTTTTCATTCTTTTTTCTTTATTCTGCTCTGCAGCAGTTATTTCTACTATTTTATCTTCCACCTCACTTATCCGTTCTTCTGCCTCAGTTATCTGCTATTGATCCTTTCTAGAGTATTTTTCATTTCATTTATTGTGTTTTTAATCGATGCTTGATTCATCTTTAGTTCTTCTAGATCCTTGTTAACTGTTTCTTGCATTTTGTCTATTCTATTTCCAAGATTTTGGATCATCTTTACTATCATTATTCTGAATTCTTTTTCAGGTAGACTGCCTATTACCTCTTCATTTGTTAGGTCTGGTGGGTTTTTATCTTGCTCCTTCACCTGCTGTGTGTTTTTCTGTCTTCTCATTTTGCTTATCTTACTGTGTTTTGGGTCTCCTTTTTGCAGGTTGCAGAATCGTAGTTCCCATTGTTTTTGGTGTCTGACCCCAGTGGCTCAGGTTGTTTCAGTGGGTTGTGTGGGCTTCCTGGTGGAGGGGACTAGTGCCTGTGTTCTGGTGGATGAGGCTCGATCTTGTCTTTCTGTTGGACAGGTCCACGTCTGGTGGTGTGTTTTGGGGTGCCTGTGGCCTTATTATGTTTTTAGGCAGCCTCTCTGCTAATGGGTGGGGCCGTGTTCCCATCTTGCTAGTTGCCTGGCACAGGGTGACCAGCACTGCAGCTTGCTGGTCGTTGAGTGAAGCTGGGTGCTGGTGTTGAGATTGAGATCTCCCGGAGACCTTCAACGCTTGATATTATGTGGAGCTGGGAGGTCTCTTGTGGCCCCATGTCCTGAAGTTGGCTCTCCCACTTCAGAGGCACAGCGTTGACTTCTGGCTGCAGCACCAAGAGCCTTTCATCTACCCGGCTCAGAATAAAAGGGAGAAAAATTAGAAAGAAAGAATTAGTAGAAGAAAGAAAGAGAGAAAGAAAGAAAGAAAGAAGGAAAGAAAGGAAGGAAAGAAGGAAGGAAGGAAGAAGGAGGGAGGGAGGAAGGAAAGAAAAAGAAAGAAAGAAGGAAAGAAAGAAAGAAAGGAGGGAGGGAAGGAGGGAGGTACGAAAGGAAGGTAGGAAAAGGAGAAAGAGAGAAGATAAAGTAAAATAGAATAATGTATGATCAAATATAGTAGCGTTATTAAAATAAAAAAATAATTATTAAAAAAAATGGACGGATAGAACCCTGGGACAAATGGTGGAAGCAAAGCTATACAGAGAGAATCTCACATGGAAGCATACACATACACATTGACAAAATAGAACAAGGGGAAAAAATTGTAAATCTTGCTCTCAAAGTCCACCTCCTCAATTTCGGATAATTCTTTGTAAAAAGAGGAAAAGGGGAAAAAGTCTTAAATCTTGCTCTCAAAGTCTGCCTCCTCAATTTGGGATAATTCGTTGTAAAAAGAGGAAAAGGGGAAAAAATCTTAAATCTTGTTCTCAAAGTCCATCTCCTCAATTTGGGATAATTTGCTGTCCACTCATGTATTCCACAGATGCAGGGTACATCAAGTTGATTGTGGAGCTTCAATCCGCTGCTTCTGAGGCTGCACAGAGAGTTTTCCCTGTCTCTTCTTTGTTCTCATGGCTCCCAGGTCTCAGCTTTGGATTCGGCCCCGCCTCTCCGTGTAGGTCACCGGAGGGCGTCTGTCCTTCGCTCAGACAGGACGGGTTTAAAGGAGCCACTGATTCGGGGGCTCTGGCTCACTGAGGCCGAGGGGAGGTTGGGGCACGGAGTGCGGGGCACAGGCCGGTGTGACGTTGCACCAGCCAGAGGCCGCCGTGCGTTCTCCCGGGGAAGCAGTCCCTGTATCCCGGGACCCCGGCAGTGGCGGGCTGCACAGCCTCCCCAGAAGGTAGGTGTGGACAGTGGCCTGCGCTCGCACACAGGCCTCTTGGCGGCAGCAGCAGCAGCCCCAGCGCCCCACGCCCGTCTCTGGAGCTCCTTTAAGCAGCGCTCTTAATCTCCTCTCCTTGCGCACCAGGAAACAAAGAGGGAAGAAAAAGTCTCTTGCCTCTTCGGCAGGTCCAGACGTTTTCCCGGACTCCCTCCCGGCTAGCCGTGACGCACTAACCCCTTCAGGCTCTCTTCCTGCCGCCAGCCCCAGTCCTCTCCCTGCGCTCCGACTGAAACCCGATACCCGAGCCTCAGCTCCCAGCCCCGCCCGCCCCGGCGGCCGAGCAGACAAGCCTCTCGGGCTGGTGAGTGCCGGTCAGCACCGATCCTCTGTGCGGGAATCTCTCCTCTTTGCGCTCCGCACCCTTGTGGCTGTGCTCTCCTCCGCTGCTCCGAAGCTTTCCCCCTCCGCCACCCGCAGACTCCGCCCACGAAGGGGCTTCCTAGTGTGTGGAAACATTTCCTCCTTCACGGCTCCCTCCCACTGGTGCAGGTCCCATCCCTGTCCTTTTGTTTCTGTTTATTCTTTTTTCTTTTGGGTATGTGGGGAGTTTCTTGCCTTTTGGGGCGTCTGAGATCTTCTGCCAGCGTTCAGTAGGTGTTCTGTAGGAGTTGTTCCACGTGTAGATGAATTTCTGGTGTATCTGTGGGGAGGAAGGTGATCTCCGCGTCTTACTCTTCCGCCATCTTCCCCGATCTTTCGGTATCTAATTGTTAGCACATTTGTTAACAGACTATTCTTTCTCCACTGAGTGGTCTTGACATTGTGTTTATAATCAGTTAATCATAGATGTATATGGTGATATTACATTTTTAAATGTTTTTAACATTTTCTCCCATAACATTTGCTTTCTGCCTCTATGGATTTATCTAATCTGGATATTTCATATAAACGGAATCATATGATATGTGACCTTTTGTGTCTCACTTTTTTCACTTAGCATAGTTTCAAGATTTTTCATGTAGCACTTTCAGTACTTCATTATTTTAGGTAGATAATGTTCTATTTTTGATACACCATGTTTGCTAACACATTTAAGTTGATGGTCATTTGGGTTGGCTGATATGAATAATGCTGCTATGAATATTTATCTACGTGTTTAATTGAACACCTGCTTTTAATGATTTTAAATGATGGGAGGACATTTTGAGTCATGTGGTATCTATATTTAGCTTTTTGAAGAACTGATTTATCATTTTCCACAGAGACTATTCATATTACTTCCCTATACATTCCATGCAAGGCACACGTGAGGGTCCAATATTTCCATATCCTGGCCAACACTTGGTATTTTCCTTTTTTTTTGTTGTTTATTGACATCTTAGCAGATATGAAGTGGTTCTCAATGTGATTTTGATTTGCATTTACTGAATGACTAATGATGTGAAGATATCTTTTCAATAGCTTGTTTGCCTTTTGTATATTTCCTCTGAAAATGTTTATTCAGATCCTTTGTTTACCGTTGTGTTAAACTGTATGAGTTCTTTATATATTCTGAACATGAGACTTTTAGGATATATGATTTGCAAAAAATTTCTCTCATTCAATAGGTTTCACTTTTCATGAAAATGGTTTTTGAGGTGAAATTTGTCATGTAAAATTAACTGTATGAAAGTGACCAATGTAATGGCATTAGTACATATACAGTGTTGTGCAATCACTGTCTTTATCAAGCTCCGTTTTTTATCGCACAAATGGAAATTCTTTACCATTAAACAGCCCCCATTTACTGCTCTGTGACCCTCAACCAGCACTGCTTTGCTTTTCATCTTTAAGGATTTGCTCGTTCTGGATATTTAATGTAAATGGACTTATATGTTGCTACATGTCATGTTTTTCTTTAATTAGCATAGTGTTTTTACGATTCATCTGTGTAGATTTATCTAATGTACCTCATGCTTTCTTATGGCTGAATAAGATTTCAGTACCTGGATATATCATAATTTGTTTTCCATCTATCCCTTGATAGACATATCTTTTTTCCATCTTTTGATTATTGTGAACTGCTGATAACATGACTGAATATGTACTTGTTTGAGTCCCTGTTTTCAGTTCTTTTGAGTGTATTCTTAGAAGGGAATTGAGGGATCATACATTAATTTCATGTTTAACTTATTCAGGAACTGCCATACTCTTTTTCTCAGTGCCTGCACCATTTTATATTGCCATAGTCAGTGTATAAGGTTCCAGTTTCTCCACACTCACAAACACTTATTATTTTTAGGTTTTTTGGGGTTTTTGTTTGTTTGTTGTTGTTGTTGTTTTTGATTATGGTGATCATAGTGGAGGTGAAGTGGTACAGCATGGAGTTTTTGATTTGCATTTTTAAAATAATTAATGAAGTTCAGTGTATGTACATGTGCCTCTTTGGACGTTTGTATATTTTTTTGAGAAATGTCTATTAAAATCATTGTCTTTTTGTTTAACAACTGATTATCAATTTATTTGAAATGTTGATTTAGACTTCTGTAATGGTAACTTCAGCCTCAGCTCCATACTGGTGGAAGTGATCTGCTTAAAAATCTCAGAAGGACTGTGCAGGTTAAGAGTGGCTTGTGGATCCTCATGTGGAAAAAAAAAAAAAAAAAAAAAAACAAGTCTTAGAAGCTTCACCACAAGTTCTCCTTGTAGCTATTCTCAGGAGTCTTGGTAGGCATCTGAACTGGTCCTTTCACTTTGAGCTTCTTTTCCTTTGCACCTCTAATTAGGTAAGCACACACCTTCTCCAAAGCTTTCACACTGCAGCTGGTGAGGATGAGTTGAATCCAGTGAATCACTGCCTCTGGCTCTACCTCTGGGAGTCTTTCCAGTATCTTTGAAAGCCATGGCTGTGGTGGACAGCTCCCTGATTGATTTGTTCCTCAGAGAAAGAGAAACTCAGTAATTCAGGAGCAGGGGCAGGCAGCCTGGAGCTCTGCTGCAGCCATGACTGTGTCTTCCTCAAAGAGCCTTTGTCTGCTTTTTATTAAGGTAATGTTATTCACATAAAATAAAACCCACCGTTAAAAATGGTGCAATTCATTATGTTCTTTAACCAGCATCTCTATCAAGATCCAAGCATTTTTATCAGCCAAATTGTATCTGTTAAATCCCTGCTCTCCATTCCATCATTCTTCAGCCTTTGGCCAACTAACATGCTGCCTTTTGTGTCAGTTTTCTTTCATCAAGCATAATATTTTCAGGATTCATTTATGTTGTAGCATTCATTAAGTGGCTGAATAATATTCCACTGTATTTTATACTACAGTGTCTTTGTCTGTTTGTCTGAAAATGGCAAGTTGATTTTTTCACTTATTAGTTATTGTGAATAATCCTTCTGTGAATATTGTTGAGAAATACATGAGTCTCTTTTTTTCAGTTGTTTAGGAAACTGGTAGTGGAATTGTGAGTCGTGTGGTAATCTGTTTAAGTTTTTGAGGTTCCAGTTTTTCCTCATTCTGTCAAACAGTTATTGTTATTATTCTCCATTTATTAAATTATATATCTTCCCTAGTTGCTGTGAGGTGGTATCTCACTGACTTTATACAGCATAATGATTCAGTATTTTTTCAGATTATAGTCCATTATAGATTTCTACAAGACAATGGCTATAATTACCTGTACTGTACAGAATATCCTTGTTCCTTATCTGTTTTATGCATTGTAGTTTGTATCTGTTAATCCCATTGCCCTAATTTGTACCTCTCCCTTCACCCTCCCCTTGGGTAACCACAAGTTTTTTTCTGTGTCTGTGAGTCTGTTTCTGCTTTGCATATCCATTAAGTTGTATACTTTTTAGATGTTACATATATGTGACATCATACGGTATTTGTCTTTCTCTCTCTGACTTATTCACTATGCATGATAGTTTCTATCATAGTTTCATCCATATGACTGCAAATAGCAGAATTTCATTCTTTTTATGGCTAATATTCCATTGTGTGTATGGGTGTGTGTATATTACATGTATATACACACATCAAATCATTTTAATCTAGTCATCTGTTGATAGCCCCTTGGGTTGCTTCCATGTCTTGGCTATCAGTGTGTGATATATAGTGCTGCAATAACATAGGGGTGTGTGTATTTTTTAAATCAGTGTTTTAATTGTTTTTTGGATATATACCCAGGAGTGGAATACCAAAATAGTTCTACTTCAGTATTTTAGGACCCTTAATACTGTTTTCCACAGTAGCTGCACCAATTTACATTCTCACCAACTGTGTAAAAGTGTTCCCTTTCTCCACATCCTCTCCTAAGTGTATTATTTTTAGACTTTTCCATGATTGCACTGTAGCACGTGTAAAGTGGTACCTCTTTGTAGTTTTGATTTGTATTTGGCTAATAATTAGCGATGTTGAGCATCATATGCCTGTTTGCCCTCTATGTGTCTTCTCTGGAAAGGTGTCTGTTCAGGTCTTCTAACCAGTTTTGATTGGGTTCTTTGTGTATTTTTGATATTGAGTTGTACGAGCTGTTTTGTGTTTTGGTGTATTAACCCTTTGTTGGGCACATCATTTGCAAATGTTTTCTTGCATTCAATAGATTTTTAGTTTTGTCAGTGGTTTTCTTTGTTGTGCAAAAGCTTTACGTTTAATTAGGACCCATTTGCTTTACTTCTTTTGCTCTAGGGCACTGAATCAAGAAGTATTGCTATGATTTATGTCAAGGATCATTATGCTTATGTTCTCGAGTTTTATGGTGTCAGGTCTTACATTTAGGTCATTAAACTATTTTGAGTTTATTTTTGTATGTGGTGTGAGGGAATGTTCTAACCTCATTGTTTTACATGTAGCTGTCCAGTTTTCCCAGCACCACTATTGAAGGGACTATCTTTTCTCCACTGTATATTCTTCACTCCTTTGTTGTGGATGAATTGACCATAGGTGTGTGGGTTTATTGCTGGGCTTTCTATTCTATTCCATTGCTCTATGAGTCTGTGTCTGCACCAGTACTGTGATGTTTTGAATTGTATAGCTTTGTTGTGTAGTCTGAGGTCCAGGAGGTTTATACCACCAGCTTTGTTTTCTTTTCTCAAGATTGCTATGGGAGTTGATAGCCTTTTGTGTTTCCATATTAATACTAGGATAATTTGGTTTAGTTCTGTGAAAAACGTCATTTGTGTTTTATAGGGATTACATTGAATCTGTAGATTGTTTAGGGTAGTATGGCCATGTTTACAATATTAATTCTTTCAAGCCAGGAACATGGAATATCTTTCCATTTTTTTTTGTATCATCTCAGTTTCCTTCATTAGTGTTTTATAGTTTTCAGAGTATAGGTATAGGTTTGACTTTTTCCTTAGGTATTTTATTCTTTTTGATGTGATTTAAAATGGGATTTAAAAATTGTTTTCTGTTTCTGATATTTCATTAATAATGTATAGATATGCAACACAATTCTGTACCTTAATCATCTATTCTGCCACAACCTAACTGAACTTAATTTATTAGTTCTAATAATTTTGGGGTGAAGACTTTGAGGTTCTCTTTATAAAGTGTCACATCATCTGCAAATAGTGACAGTTTTTCCACTTCCCTTCCAATCTGGATACATTTTATATCTTTTTCTTTTCTGATTGGTGTGGCTAGGACTTCCAATACTGAGTTAAATAGAAAAGGTGAGAGTGGACATCCTTTTCTTGCTCCTGAATTTAGCAGGAAGGTTTTCAGCTTTTTGCCTTTAGCATGATGTTGGCTGTATATATTTATTAAATGCCTTTATTATGTTGAGACATGTTCCCACCTTAATGAGATTTTTTTTATCATGAATGAATGTTGAATTTTGTGAAATTCTTTTCTTCATGTATTGAGGTTATCATGTGATTTTTATCCTTTCTCTTTGTTGTTAAAGTGGTGTATCACATTTACTGGTCTGTGAATGTTGAACCATCTGTGTGACCTTGGAATAAAACCTCTTTGTTATAATGTATGATGTTTTTTATATATTGTTGGATTAAGTTTACTAATATGTTGTTGAGGCTGATCACAGATATTGGTCTGTAATTTCCTTTTATTGTGTGGTGTCTTTGTCTGGTTTTGGTATCAGGGTGGTGGTGGCTTCATGGAATGAATTTGGGAGTGTTCCTTCCTCGTCAATATTTTGGAATAGTTTGAGAAGATATTAGTTTTCCTTTTATGTCTGGTGGAATTCCCCTGCAAAGACATATGATCCTGGACTTTTGTTTGCTGGGAGCATTTAAATGACAAATTCATATTTACTTCTAGTGATTGGTTTGTTCAGATTGTTTCTTCTTAGTTCAGTCTTGGCATGTTTCTAGAAATCTGTCCATTTTTTCTAGGTTGTCTTACTTTGTTGGTGTATAATTGTTCATAGCATTCCTTTTTTTTTTCTTTTTTTCCTCTGTTGTATCAGTTGTCATTTGTCCTCTTCCATTTCTTATTTTATTTGTTTGGGTCCTCTCTTCTTGTTGAATCTAACTAAAGTTTACCAGTTTTTTATTTTTTTTAAACCAACTTTTAATTTAATTGATATTTTCTGTTGTCTTTCAATCTCTGTTTTATTAATTTGCTTTCTGTTCTTTATTATGTCATTCCCTCTGTTGACTTTAGATTTTGTTTGATCTTTTTCCTCAATCATTTATGTTGCAATTTACATTGTTGTTGTTGTTGTTGTTGTTGTGCCCTGCAAACTGGTTCATCTGTACATTTTTCTAGGTTCCACATATATGCGTTAATATATGATATTTGTTTTTCTCTTTCTGACTTACTTCACTCTGTATGACAGTCTCTATATCCATCCACATCTCAACAAATGACCCAATTTCATTCCTTTTTATGGCTGAGTAATATTCCATTGTATATATGTACTACATCTTCTTTATCCATTTGTCTGTTGATGGGCATTTGGGTTGCTTCCATGACCTGGCTATTGTAAATAGTGCTGCAATGAACATTGGGGCACACGTGTCTTTTTGAATTGTGGTTTTCTCTGGGTATATGCCCAGTAGTGGGATTGCTGGATCATATGGTAATTCTATTTTTAGTTTTTAAATGAACCTCCATACTGTTCTCCATAGTGGCTGTATCAGTTTACATTCCCACCAACAGTGCAAGAGGGTTCCCTTTTCTCCACACCCTGTCCAGAATTTATTGTTTGCAGAGTTTTTGATGATGGCCATATTGACTGGTGTGAGGGGATAACTCATTGTAATTCTGATTTCCCTTTCTCTTTTGATTCATAATTTTGAGCAACATTTCCTGTGTTTCTTTGTGATCTTTACATCTTCTTTGAGAATTGTCTATGTTGCCCTTCTGCCCTTTTTTGGTTTGGATGTTTTGCTTTTTTCGATACTGAGCTTCATGAGCTGCTTATATAATTGGAGAGTAATCCTTTGTCAGTTTCTTCTTTTGCAAGTATTTTCTCCCATTCTGAGGGCTTTCTTTATGTCTTCTTTATGGTTTCCTTTGCTGGGCCCAAACTTTTAAGTTTCATTAGGTTGCATTTGTTTATTTTTGTTTTCATTTCCATTTCTCTACGAGGTTGGTCATAAGTATCTTGCTGTGATTTATGTCACATAATGTTCTGCCTACAATTTACTCTAAGAGATTTAAAGTGTCTGGCCAGCCATTTATGTCTTTAATCCCTTTTGAGTCTGTATTTGTGTACAGTGTCCAGAAATGTTCTAATTTCACTCTTTAACATGTTGCTGTCCAGTTTTCCCCACACCACGTATTGAAAGGGCTGTCTTTTCTCCATTGTATATTCTTGCCTTCTTTATTGAAATTATAGTCACCATATATAAGTGGGCTTATCTCTGTGTTTTCTCTCCTGTTCCATTCATCTATATTTCTGTGTTTGTAACAGTACCATACTTTCTTGATTCCTGTAACTTGGGAGTATAGTGTAGAGTCAGGGAGCCTGATTCCTCCAGCTCGGTATTTTTTTTTTTTCTCTAGTTTGGTCTTGCTATTTGGTGTATTTTGTGTTTCCATACAAATCGTGAAATTTCTGTTCTAGTTCTGTGAAAAAATGCCTTTGGTAGTTTGATGGGGATTGCATTGAATCTGTAGATTGCTTTGGCTAGTATAGTCATTTTCACAATATTGATTTCTCCAATCCAAGAACATGGCATATCACTCCATCTCTTTGTATCATCTTAAATTTCTTTCAACTGTCTCATAGTTTTCTGCATACATGTTTGTCTCCATAGATTGATTTCTTTTAAGGAATATTATTATTTTTGCTACAGTGGTAAATGGGAGTCTCTCCTTAATGTTTCTGTCAGATTTTTCGTCATTAGTATATAGGAAAGCAAGAGATATCTGTGCATTCATTTTGTATCCTTCTACTTCAGAAAATTCAGTAATTATCTCCCGTAGTTTTCTGGTAGCCCCATTTGGATTTTCTACATATAGCATAATGTCGTCTGCAAATAATAACAGTTTTACTTCTTTTCTGTTTTGGATTTCTTTCATTTCTTTTCCTTCTCTGATTGCTGTGGCTAAAACTTCCATATCTATCTTGAATAATGATGTAAGAGTGAGCAACCTTGTCTTGATTCTGGGTGTGGTTTCATTTTTTCACCCTTGAGAACAATGTTGGCCATTGGATTGTCATACATCACCTTTATTATGTTGAGTAGGTTTCCCCTAGGTCTACTTACTGGAGTGTTTAATTTTTTTTCATCATAAGGTGGTGTTGAAGTGTTTTGAAATATTTTTCTGCATCTATTGATATTATCATATGGTTTTTATTCTTCAATTTGTTAATAGGGTATATCACATTTAATGATGTCTGTTTATTGAAGAATCCTTTTGTCACTGAGAAAAATCTCACTTGATGTAGGTGTATGATCTTTTAAGATTTTTTTTGGATTCTTCTAGCTTTTGATGTGGATTTTTGCATCTATATTCCTCAGTTATAATAGTCTCTAATTATGTTTTTTGTGATATGTTTTTCTGGTTTTGGTAACAAGGTGATTGTCACCTGATAGATGGAATTTGGGAGAGTCTGCAATTTGGGGGAAGAGCTTGACAAGAATGGGTGTTAGCTCATAACTAATTCTGGACAGCGTTTTCCTGTGAAACCATCCACCTGGTCTTTTGTATTTTGGAAGATATTATGTCAGGCTTTCAATTTCATTACCTGTAATCTGTCGGTTTATCTTTCCTATTTCTCTCTGATTCAATCCAAGAAGGTGGCATCATCCAAATAATTTGTCCATTTCTTCCAGATTGTTCACTGTATTGATATATAGCTGTTTCAAGTAGTCTCTTATGATCCTTTAAAATTCTGCATTGTCCATTAAAATTTCTCATTTTTTAATTTATAATTTTACTGATATGAGTCCACTTCCTCTTTTTCTTGATGAGTCTGGCCATTTATCATTTTTGCTAATTTTTTAAAACAACCAGCTTTTCCTTTCATTGATCTTTGCTATTGTTTTCTTAGTTTCACTTTCATTCTTGTCTGGCATGATTATTATATGAACAACTTTATTGGAGTATAATTGCTTTGCAGTGCTGTGCTAATTTCTGCTGTATAACAAAGGGAATCAGCTATATGTATAACCATAGCCCCGTATCCCATCCCCCTTTTCCTCTCACTCTCACTCGCTCTATGCCAGCCCTCTGGGTGGTCACAAAGCACCTAGCTGATCTTCCTGAGCTATGCAGCTGCTTCCCACAAGCCATATATTTACATTGGGCATTGTACATATGTCAATGTTACTCTTTCACTTAGTGTCCTCAAGTCCATTCCCTATGTCTGCATCTGTATTCTGGTCCTGGCTCTACATTCATCGCCACCTTTTTTCTGGTAGTTGTTTTAGATTCCATATATATGTGTTAGCCTATGGTATTTGTTTTTCTTTTTCTAATTTAACTCACTGGGTATGACAGACTCGAGGTCCATCCACCTCACTACAGATACCTCAAGTTTGTTTCCTATTAGGCTGAGTAATATTCCAGTATATATATG